>NC_064767.1:12976536-13588202 GCF_011397635.1 Epinephelus fuscoguttatus
TTTTATAGACATGTCCAAAAAAGCATACGTGATATCATAATGAATTAAGGCTGATCGCTGTCATGTCCTTTTATTCTTCCCCTGTCGAAGTGGATCAATGACTCAACACTGTGACTGGATATGGCTTATCTGGACATTGATATGTGTATGGATGTCTCGATTTCGACTAATTGTCAAACATTTTTGGGGCTTTTTATGAACATATTTTAAACAAAAGCCAGAACTATGTATACTGAAAACTTTTCCAAAAGATTGTCTTAATTCCAAACCATTTCCAGGCCTGGAATACAGTTTTCTTTTTTTTAATTTCATAAGTTTTCTATGAATTTCAATCAACATACAGCAACTATAGGGGCAGCAATACGTAATTGCTACCGACTGTTGCAAACGGCGAGGTAGCAGCCAATAGCCAGTTAGAAAGCTAAGCTACTAGCAAAAAAGCTTGGCAAACATGGCAATTCATATTGCAACTAAGCCATTTATGTTACAATGGCTTAGCAAATGATGGACAACAATAGGAGTGATGTTCGGTTGTTTGAGCGACTGGATCTCAATCACATCTTAATGTGGACACTGGAGATACAAGGTGTCATTTTAACCGGGTCAAATATTTACATACAATCTGGATTCAAGACACATTTGACTTCAAGGTGTAAAGAGGATCTTTGACTCACCTGAACAAGAATGAAATAAGCTCGCAGGTCATCTTTTGTCCGAGGCCTGAAAACAGAACACAAACAAACACTTTTCACACAACACAAAAACCAACTAGTCAAATAAGTAGTTCAGTTTCTCTTCTATCACATCTACCTGCTTGGACATCATGTCCAATTTATTAGGATTTTTTTAATGACCAAATATCCGATCTGAATTCGTATTGTTTGAACAATTCAAAGCTGAAACAGATCAAGTCATTGAGCAAATGGATCCGTAAGATGCAGAATGTGTCACAGAGGCGTTCTCACCCTTTCCACTCCCTCAGCAGGCTGTTGATGATCCCTTTCAGCACTGACTTCTGGATGTCTTGAGGCTAAACACACACACACCAAAACATATTCAACGTCTAAAAACACAAAGAATCAGAAGGTTGAGTCAACATTCCTGAATGTCAGGGACCCACAAAGAGAAATGGAAACACTGGCCGCCATATTTACCTAACCTTTACTTAACCAGAGAGGTCACTTCAGAACACAGAAGTGTTTACAGGGGCAGCTCGGAGCGTTTCATGCTTGAAAAAAAAAATCTTCCGCTGTTTTTACATTCACTGACTGAACTCTGCCGATGAGTTCAGGCAAAATATTTTCTTACACTGTGTCATTAATGAGCATCATCTGGCAGCTCATCAAGTCAGCAAGTATGTGAAGTTTTATAGAAAGTGTGTAAACTTATATAGACGCTATAAACTCTGTTACAGACATCAAGTCTGTAACATCAAGAATCTGGAACCTGAAATGCCATTAAGGGATCAAACAGGGTGAACAGATCTGGAAGCATTTGTATGGTGAGCTCATGTGTGTGTTTGTAGGTAGGATGTTGTCATCACGTTCTTACTGTGCTGAGCAGTGCGTCGTAAACAGCATTGACAAACTTGGCGTTGACTCCTGAATCATCTATGGTGTTAAACGATCCGTTCGCCTCTCGCTGGGAACGGGGGGGACAGAAAATTGAGGAAAGAAAGGGTAGCAGAGAGCATGAGAAAAAATTAGGAAAACAGCAGAGGAAAAATGCTTTCCCATGGTAAAACAGTTATGGCGTCTGGTTAAATTTTAACAGCTTCTAAAACAGTTTTCTCACAACAGGCATTCTGTTGGGAGCCAAAGTGTATGTGTGTGTGTGTGTGTGTTTATGTGTTCTACCTTGAAGGCAGCGTTGATTTCTATGAAGGAGTCGAAGGTGGTCAGGTAAAACTCTCGGACCTCCCTCCAGTCACCTGATTGGACGGCACGCTCCATGTCCTCCCTGGCAACACAAACACAATGCTCAAAAAAACACAAACCCCGCCCGGCTCCAGAACTTGTTTTATTGTGTTTCGAGCATCAGAAGTGAGGTGGGAACAATCTTCAGGGCCTGGAAACTCACTGAAACTCCTTGGTGGTCTTGGTCCGCAGGGGGATGATGGGGTCAGAGGGGAACGGAGCTTTGACCTCTGGGGGCAGGGTGTCAATGGAGATCCGCTGCTTTTGACGAACATCGCTGCAGATCGGAGGCAGCTCTCTCCCTGGGTGAGAAAAACATACACAGGCAATAAACCACTAATTAACGGAGCTTCCAGCGGAGCAGGGGTGTCATGTTCATTTCAGCTCCAGAGGAGAAGTCTATTGCTCAAGACTCAACAATTAAAGTTATAACTTTGGCTGGGTCCAAACCTTTGAATCCACCTACTCAACCGAATTGACTGATTCGTCTGGAATCGTGACATCAAACAGCTGTGTTTCTTCAAGCGGTGCTCGGGAACCAGTGAGGAATAATAACAACAATGGCAAACAATGTAGACACTGCTATCAAGGCGGCTCTAAATAGACAGGTCTTCTAAATATTGCCCAACACTGTAGTTTGATTTTTCATTGCTTTGCTTAACTCTTAAACTCCTGGCAAAACAAGCATGTTGTCATGGCTGCGCATCAGTGTGGGTTTAGAAATGGCGTTAGATTAAGGCGGATACATCCGTCTCTAGAGGTTTGTTCAGGACTGAAATTGGAAACACAATAGTAGTGGTCATCTGCACAAAATGATTTTATCACTGTTGACCCATTCAACAGTCAGTCAAGACCCAGACAGGATTTGAATCAACTTCTCTGTGACCAAACCTGCCATGTTAGAGCGATCAGAGCTGCATCAGCTCACACACAGAAAATGAGTATAGATATAGATAAAACCAGAAGGGCACTCAGAGAGCGCAGACCTCAGTTCAGTCAGACAACTCACGTTTTAATTGTTCATTTCAACAGCAGAACATAGTTAGAATTTGGCGTCTGGACGTTTGGCAGCATCGCTCCCCACAGAGAGACACTGGGGAGTGATGATTAGATATGTCCCCCCTTAGCTGGAGCCTGCAGGTAGATGCTGGGGTGGAGGTGGGGCTGAAAGAGCGAGCAGCAGCAGTGATGCGGGGCAGCAGCGGGAAGATTTTGCAGCTTAAACAGACTGCGAAATTGGAAGGGTGTGTTTTGTAGATGACATATGGAGAGTGACGTATGACGTGTGTGTATGTAGACTGTATGTGTGTGTGTAGACTGAGCTGAGTAGTGATGCGCGCGTCACTGCTGCCCGACCTGCAGGTCCATTTGCGGGTCGGGCAGCAGTGATCGTCTGTTAAATTGGTCTGTAAATGATATTTTGACATTATTGGCTATTACTGTCATGGCATCCAAAGGTACTGATGCGTTGAGCAAGTGACAGTCCGCGGTTGTTTTCAAAACACACTTGTGTCATGTATTCCAAAAGAAACTTGTTGAAACTTTAAACAATAATTTATTGTACAAAATGGGGGAAACAAACGTTGACAAAAACGGTTCCATAATTCATATTAAATTCAAAAGATAACGAAAAAACAGCTACAAGTTAGAGGGAATAGTGATAAAGTGGTAAAACTTGGCATTGATCCACAGCCTCAGACGGATGCGCTCAAGCTCGATTTGGTAGGATACTATATTTTCACATTTTTAACAATCCAATTTAAAAGTTTTGATTTTTATTGATAACCTACATTTACCAACAACAAAAAGACTACATTTAGCACCAAAAAAAAGTAAAAAAAAAAAAAAAAAAAAAAAAAAAATATATATATATATATATATATCCCGAATATTTGGGTACAGACCTAGTGAGAGTTGCTACTGATACCACAGTGTCATGCCCACTCTCTGGTGCCCCCTAGGTCGCCCCGGTGAGTGTAAGCCAACCACCATTAACACTGTTAGCTCTGTCAGCAATGTTGCTGTTGTTAGCACTGCCACTGCCATTTTGGCTCAGCCACCTCTGTATGCTTGTGGTGTCCGAGGAGGGAGTCGTCTGCATATCTTGTGAGTTAAAAAGTGAAAAATAATAGATGTATCTGCCCCAAAATTTTGATTTGACGTTCTTCTTTGGCCCAGCTTCACCCTTCTACTAAGTTGCATCAATTAACAGGACAGTATTTTTTTTGAAATCCCGCAAACAGACGAATGCACAAACTGCACCAGAAACACAACTTCCTTGGCAGAAGCGATTCTATAGTTCAACAAAATGGTCATCACAATCGTGTTACAAATTGTGAAGTCTAACTCTCTCTATCTCTTTAACATCACTTCAGTCAGCTGGCTGCTACCTTAGCTCATTCTGCCAGTGAGGACATGCTTTACATTTACTGGATTTATGAGGCGTGTAAAATGATTCAGCAATCCATAAACAGATCAATCAAATAATTACAGCAGGAAGAACTCTGATTGAAACATCAAGCCACTGATGACTGCTAACAGCAAACCCACAGCTAAAAGCTTTAAAAATAAGAAAAGGGAATAAACAGAATAGTTTAAACAGTTCCTATCTGGAAACATGTAAAGTTGTAGAGAATATTTACAGCATGAAGAGAGACAGAACGGACAGTGTAAGGGAGCCAGACTGACACAGATTGACATTGATGATGTTGCTTCCACACACACACACACACACACACACACACACACACACACACACACACAAATGCCCAAACTACATCCATTAGCCTCAATCAGTGTGTAATGACAGAGGCCCAGCTGCACGATGTGACCACAGTGTACAAATACACACACACAGTTATTCAGAAACACGACATGTTCTCCCATCCTCCCACTCTTGTGACCATCTATTCATTCTGTTTATAATTAGCATCCTATTGTCGCCGTCTCCACAGTAACAATAGCCACCAGCAGGCCTGTTCAGGTGCATTGTGGGTGCTCATTCTGCAGGCACGGCCAGCAGAAGATAAAAGGGACGTAAGTACAGAGGTGGACGGACAGATTCAGGACAGTGTGAGCAGGTGTTACATCACAGGAACCCAAATGTTTCGGTTTGTGTTAAAAGTGGAGGAGCTTCAGACTGAGGGTGGCATGAGAGAAAAGGTCATCGGGTCGGTAGATTTAAGAGAGTGCGTCCTCTGGGAAGAAGAAATGTGTTCAGGAAATCCCATGTGAAGCTGTCCAGTGAATTGTTTTCAGTTTTTGTGTACAAGAAGAAATATTGGTCTGATAGTGGCGCTAAAGGAAAGGTTCAAATATAGTTTTTATGTACTATTTTCTGCTATGATTTATTGTTATATATCTGTATTTGTGTTTACTTTGTTAATGTTTTACAGATTTCACTGTTTAACCATTGTTTTTTTCCATTTATCAATATATATTTTCCTTACTTGTTTAAGCACTTTGTGATGATCTAACAAGCTGTCGCAGTAAGCATGGAGCCCACACTGTAACAAACTGCACTCCCTGAAGAAATATTATCATATTTTTGGAAAAATGAAACAGTGATTCCAGAGAGAAGCAGACAGAGGGGTCTACAGTCTGTGTTTGAAGGATATATCCAGGATGTCAAACTGACTCAGCAGCAACAACAGGTTAAAAAGACAAAGATAGTTAGAAGCTAAAGCCGAACTATAGGCTACAGATCACAGTGTAAAAGTGAACCACCACATCACTGCTGATCGCCACACAAGACAATGAATATAAAGGGAAACTTTACTGATATTGAACCAGCTGTGTGGCATCACAGTGTGTGCAGATGAACAGCCAGAACCTGGACCTCCGCCGCCGTGGCAAGTCAACGTTCATCTGCTCACACTGCGATGACACACAGCTGGTTGAATGTCAGCAAAGTTTCCCTGCTTCTCTTCACTGGTTCCTGTACAGCAGGGTCGGTCTTTGTTTCACCGTTATAATCATTAAAAAGCAAAAGCAGCATGTGTATACATTCAGTAGGCTATATCTTCAGTAGCTAGCTAGCCATTCTCGGAACCCATCGGCTGTATTCGGCGTCTGACTTCCGGCAGATAGCGATACAGCCTCTGGGGGCAGACCCCTGATTTTTTGGTATTCCGGTTTGATTTGGGCGGAGGAGGCGAATTTCCGTTTCCGACTTCCGTTTATATATAAGTAAATATGCTTGTTTTTTGCTTGTTTGCAGTGACGCCAATTGTGTTCCGCCTCGTTAGTTCACCGCACAGACCGATTAACCTGGCAACAGCTGCAGCCGGCTCAAACTTGATTGGTCAATATCACGCGGACTACAAACAGCCTAAAACCGGAAACCAGGGCTCTTCCACTCTTCTTCCGGAGGCAAGATCTCCGGGGTTTGCCTACAGACTCTACATTCACTGAATGTAGAGTCTGTATATAGAGGCTACTAGCTAGCTAACCCTACACTTCTCAGGGTTTAATTTTGGTTTTGGAAAAGGGAAGATATGTATATCTTTTTCCAACCTCTCCAGGTAACGAGTATCATTAATACACGACGTGCCCCAGGCACAACATGGGAACTGCCCATTGGTTCGACAGCCCATTGGTTCGACATCCCATTGTTCCGACCATATTAAACTCATTGTTCCAAAGTCCGTTCCGAAATCATCATGATGCACTGTGGTTAAGGTCTGGTTAGGTTTAGGCACAAAAACCACTTGGTTAGGGTCAGGAAAAGATCATGGTGTGGGTTAAAATGAAAAAGAAAGTGACAAACACATAAGCCGTGAGCCTGCTCCGCCTCAAGCTGGTCGCGGCGCACCATACGCCCGCCGCGAGCCGTTTAGCACCGCGGACAGTCGGACTAATGGGATGTCAAACCAATGGGCTGTTGAATCAATGACATGGACCCACACAACATTTAGCTCCAAATCCACAAAACCTGCCTGAAAATGAAGGAAATCTGAAACTACTGCATTAAAGTCAATGGAGCACAACTGTGTTGGTGTTGGACCCTGGTCTGAGCTGGCTAGATGCTACGTTATGATTGGCCAGTCTGCGTCCGGGGGCAGGACTTAGTGAAGGGTCAATTCATAGAAATATGTCAAATCAAATCAGTGATATAGTGCAGTGTTGATATGAATCCAATGTAAAGTGTATCATATCCAAGGAAATTACTCTTAAAATAAGTCCATGGTCCTGTGGTGACCATGACTATCCACACCACATTAGCTTTGGAGGTACCTCGTCGTGACTTAACATGCTGGTTGGGGAAAAACAAATCATATCACTCTGAATCATCCTCTGGGGACTATGAATATCCAGCATGTTTCATAGTAACCTGGCCGTTAAGTGCATTAATCTGTTTACTTGATTGAAGCAGTTGACGTAGCCATAGTTACACCTCACATGGGACATAAAGAAAGACATATAGAGCTGATAGAAGCAGAAGCAAGGAGCACTCTTGCCCTCTCTCCTCGTCCTTCACTGCTTCCTAATTAGCACCGCTTTGTCAGCTTGTGCGTCACCCAATTTAGTCCTGACAGCAACAAGGTTGGTTGTCATGACACCCTTTAATCTGAAATGTCACCTTCAAGACCTCCGAGGACACCCCCCTCCCACCTCTCCTCCATCTTTCATCAAAGTTTACTTCAGCAAAGCCTTTGATGTCTCTTGAGGAGGACTAACCTTCCTCAAGTGTTGACATCGAGTGCTGTCCATTAATTCACCTTATTGTTCCTGCTGAGCTTTAATGAACGGAGCAGGCCACAAACACGGGACTGAAGATGACCTGTTAGTAGTGGGCTATCGTGATTTTTTTAAACAGATATCTGCATATGTACGCAGCATCTGAAATCAATGAGACGAGATTTCATATCAAAAGCATTCTGGTTTCTGTTTGAAGTCTGAGAAGTGCTGACCAATCACAGCTGAGTGGCAGGTAAACAGACCATGTGGAGAAGCAGGAAGCATTGGCTCAAAATCTTGGAATCCATCAGCTATCGTCTGATGACAAGTTAGATTTATATTAGCTCTTTTCTTAATTTAAAAGTAATTAATGTTAATAGAGATAAGCCTAAATGACTTGTTCACAGAAGAGGAAGTCTTGGCCCACATCTCCAAAAACATCGGCTGTTACCCACAGAGGCTCATCGTCATCAGACTGATAGCTGATGGGTTCTGAGACTGACGGTCATCCAGCATATCAGAAAACCACATGAGGAGTTTTTCTTACAAAATTCAACATGCTCTTTTAATAAATCCATTTAATTAGGGTACAATTTACATTAAAGGACAAACACTTGGCTGAACATTGCTATTGGCCAGCATTCAAATGTTGACTAGTGTCAGACATTCATCGACGGCAATGGCCGATGTTTTTCCGTCTTGTCACGTCAGAGAGACTAACAGCCACAAATTAAATAAATGAGCAGGTACAAGAAGAATACAATCACTGCTTGACAAATGGACTCTCAGACTATGGCAAGTGGCAGCCAGAGAGCGAGAAATATTTCCCAGGATGCCGTTGGGACGGAAGGACGCAGTAAAGTCACTATCCTCAGATCAGGGGATGCATCCTGTTGTTTCCCTGGTAGTGCTACATTGTGAACAACAAATCTGTGTTAAAATTGGCAAGGGTACAACTATTTAACGTTAGCAGCTAGCTGTTAGCTGTTAGCAGCTAGTAGCCGCAACAGTTCACAGAGGTTGAATTGAGTTACATTATGATCCGTAAGTAGTGGGCAAAGGTAAATTATAATGTTCTCATGATGTGTTTAATATAATCTTGTAAAATGTAGTTTTAGTCGAACATCTTAAATAAATGCAGTTATTTAAACAAGAAATTTGTTGTTTTCACAGCACTATAAAATACATCTTAGGGAGAGAATTATCATAAACATAGTGAAAAGACTTTTGAAGAACTTATTTTAAAGGATGTTTTTCATGTGAAAGGTTATATTGAAAGTTGTTTCATAAATATTCACTCATTCAAAGGTAGTTTGATGAAGGGCTTAATTACTTCAGAACTGCTCAGTTGTTTTTTATAGTGTAGATTTCTTTTGTTTCCCTGGCACAAAAGGGAGAACAATAAGGGCAAAACAAAATAAGCGACAATATAAAAAGAATGCACCAGCTATCGACCAATCTGGTACTTTAATAAACATTGTATCAGCCTAGAATTTCAAAATCAGTACATCCCTGTAAAAAAGCAGTCCTTATTTCATTGGGGTTACTTATTCAATCAAAAAGCAACAGCAGATAAAACTCAGCCAACTCGGGTACACATGGACTGTCAATAGAGCGACACAAACTTGCTGAAGTTGTTCGATGCATCTCAATGTGTTCTCTGACCCCATTTACAGCTGGCATTAAAATGTGATCTTGGTATGTTATGTGGATAAGGAATGCCAGGTGTATACGCATGCGAAGGACATTGGGATCCTGAATGCAACTGGATCCGCCAGACCACATTTGGAGGTGGTCAGACTCACGCTGAGATTGGATATCAGTCTGTATAGCCACACTCTTAAGATAAATGGTCACCTAACTGCCTGTTTCTGATAGTGAATGTCACAGTTTACATGTTGTAAATATACTGTGTATCATGGACATCACTTTTTTATTATTTTCTCTGTGTGTTTAGGACATTAGAGATGTTTACAGAAGAACCAAACCAACAGCATGGCAGTACAGATATAATTTTCATGCAACCACTTCTGCTGCTTTCTTCTCACAGATACTTTCCTCTATGCACTCACTGTATCCTGCTGCAGTTCCCCAGTTTCCCTGCTGAGATCAATAAAGTTCTTAATCTCTTTCCATAACAAGCCGGACTTTGATGCCAGTGTTTCTAGAGAAGGTGTCATTGTGTTTTGATCTTTAAATGAAACTCAGACGGATCTCTGCTCTGCTCAGCCTCAGCACACAAAACCATATTTGACAATATTAAAAGGAAATACAAACCTCCTGTAATACTTTACAGATGAAATAGCAAATTGTGGTGATTATCCAGCAGGCCGGACGACTGTAACGGGCCTGAGGAATGCTACGCTATCTTATGTGTGTGTGTGTGTTGAGTGTTTTCACTTTCATATGGTTTTCATTTGGGGCGGAGGTTTGCATAATTATTCTGGCATCAGTAGCCGTGGTGACAAAGCGGGCTGGTGAGCACTTCGCTGGGTCTGCGTTCTCACGGCAGTCAGAAATAACCTCGCCTTTAACAGGAAGCAACATTCCCTTTTATGTCGAAATGCTGACGACGAATAAACAATATTGCCGCCGTCAATTTTGTCCTCTTCATCTTTCTTTTGCCTTCATCTTCTTTCTCTGTTGCACTGATACTGATATTTTGGATTTCACTAAATCTTAATCTGTTGTGTATTATTTTCTGAGAACTCAGTGACACTTAATTGAATCAAGCATCTGTAAACTTTCATTTTTCATGAAACACAGAGCAGGGAGGATATTCAAGCACTGTCCAAGAGAGAGTCTGAAATTTCTCCCTAAACCATGAAGCTGAAATGGCAGGAAATCGAGAACAGAAGCTTAACTTCAGCCCCATAAACGCCTGTCACTATCTAATTAGAAGTGTGATCCTATGATTTTCTGCATAGTGTGAGATTCTTTAAGTGCACAGCCACCAACTGGAAAACACGAACAGCTTTTCTTCGTCCTCTCTCTTTTCTGAAAACCTTCCACATCAGAGACGCGAGTTGCAGCTCCAGTGTCGTTGCTAGCAGCTCAACATAAACAGAGTCTGAGCACATACATCAAGCATACTGTAAACAGAGGAAGTAACACATCATTACATCCAAGACAAGACCACGATGAGAACAAAGACAGTGAACGCACCACGCTGATATTCACACTGCAGTTTGGTGATATGATGGCAAATAAAGAAAGTACTGATGTAGTTTGTTGCACAGCAGGAAGTCAACAGTGCAAACAGTGTGAGCTGAGTGTTGAGTGCATGACTTTGTGTTCAAACAATTTACACAGATATCAAAAAACTGACTTTTTGGGTTCTTATGAATGCTTGCACAGCCCAACAGAACATCCATGCAGGGGAGAAATGTTCAGACAGACCTCGATTTCCATCTGCAGAAATACATATTTGACCAATGAAATCCCTTGTTCCAACTGATGTCATACCTTCAGGTCATTAACCAGCTGCCACAATGAAGGACCATCTTAACAATTTGGTTTGTCAACACCCAATATCATGTAACAAACATTGTGATGTCACCTCGACAATCAAATAAAGGACAATATATGGCTTGAGATTACCCAGCAGCTGCTAACATTATGTGCTGGTCACGGAACAAAATGTGGGGAACATGGCAACACAGATAACTCACAACTGAGTTGTGAGTAAAGCGATGTGATGCGTAAAATTTCCATGAGTATTCCCACATCACATTTTGGCATCAAACTGGTGAGAAACAGTTTTAAGAAAGAAATAGGCTGCACTGCCAAAAAAACACTTTTAGAGGTCACCTCATATCTTACTATGTAATGACGACAACTCTGTCTGTGGGTGTGTGTCTGTTCCACGTTTTCCTCCTCACTGACTTGGTCAATCCATGTGAAATTTGGCACAGTGGTAGAGGGTCATGGGAGGATGCGAATGAAGCAATATTACATCAATTGGCCAAAGGGGGGCGCTATAGCAACCGCTTGAAATTGCAAACTTTGAATGGGCATATCTCATGCCCCGTATGTCGTAGAGACATGAAACTTTGCACAGAGATGCCTCTCCTCATGAGGAACAAATTTGCCTCAAGAACCCATAACTTCTGCTTATGTAGATTTTCTGCCATTTTGAATTTTTTGAAAAACACTTCAAATCGATCTCTTCCTAGGAAGTTTGAGCGATCTGCATGAAACTGGGTGAACATAATCTAGGGACCAATATCTAAAGTTCCCTCTTGGCAAAAGATGGAAAACTTACTAAAACTGAGCTTCTATAAGGCAATGAATATTGCGGAGGGCGTGGCTCATCACATAAAGGTGTATAACATCTCAAGGGTTTCACCCATCACCACGCAACTTTGTAGGCATATGACCACACATAATCTGAGGGGACCCCTCCATTACTGACCCCATCAAACAAAATGGGGGCGCTAGAGAGCTAATTTCTTATCTAGGCCTAACCGCCATATGGATGTTTACTAAACTTGGTAGATATGTAGAACAGGATGCCTCAAGGTGACTGGAGAAATTTAACTCTAATTGGCAACTGGGTGGCGCTATAACAACAGAAAAATGCTTAAAAATGGCTAAAATGCAACCAACCGCTGTGGCTCCCCCTGTGGACCAATGTTTTGGCTTTTTTTCTAATTTTTGGTATGACTAAGTCATGGTATGGTATGCTGTACATAGTCATGGAAACTGTCAGTGTGTCATTCAGTCTGTCCTACGTTTTTCTACTCACTGACGTGGTCAATCTATGTGAAACTGCACACAGGCATTGAGGATTGGCATAGGTAGAAGGTGACAAAGCTACCAATGGCTATGGACTCAATTTAGCGGTTTTATTTGCCACCATTGGACTGACAAATCTACCAATGTGTTGCAGTGGAATGCCTCCATCACAGCTGAGATCCACAAGACCAAAAGCTACAGGAAGAAAAAAACGTCAGTCCATTAGCTGTAAATTAAACCAGAAAAAATGCACAGGACATGACGTGACTCTTCGACTTTTGTCATAAATCCCAGTTCAGATCAAAGATTCACAACCTGAGTTGAGACAAGCAACGACCTGCAGTGCGCCCTTCTGCAACGTTCTAAAAACCTGCCAGTTCACACCAGTGCAACTAGATGAGACGGTGTATCATCTCTATGCAACAACTCTCAGCTTAAGCACATATAGCGAGCAGCAGCAGCGACCCACTGTCCAACAGTGGCACACCGTGAGGACAAAACAGAGGGCTCGGTGGGGACATAGGAGTACCTGCAGCAGTAAGCGAACACGCCATCTGCGGTCATTTTGACTTGACCAGCGGACTTCACTACAAGCTGATGAGCTGTAAAACAGATGACAACCTTTACATTCTAACACTGGCCACCAGCAATTTGACCAGATGAGTTGCAGGTGATACCATCAATCAGCCAGTTCACACTGCTGCAACTTCTCTCTGCAGCGTTCTAAAATGGTTTTGTGTTGTTGCAAATCTTTGGTCTGACCTGAGCTAAGAGTGCAATTTTTACTTTTTGTAGTCTTAAATCCAGTGCACCCAACAGAAAGTTCAACTTGAAAAGTGCACTTCTTTCTGTTTCAGTCACAGCCACACCAATCAACGCAATGTTGGTTCAGGCAAGTTCCAAATATGTGAGAAGGATAGAGGACTCTAGTCTACACAGAGAGTCCCATATGAGTCACATATGTTCCTTGAACAGGCTTCACATTTATATGATTACTTCATGTGTTTTTGACATTATTCATCTTGTTTCAGATAAAAATTTCTAGACTCTTGTGTTATGTTCTTAAAGCTCGTGCAGTGATCTGTTCCCAGACCATCGGACAAGATCTCACCCCATTGGCATTGACTTTATTTCTCCATTGAACCGCCAGCAGCAGTCTTGAAAGCCAAATGTGAGAATGAGACATTTTGGAGACTCAGTTTTTTGGATGCTTTTCTTTGTTTTGACAAACAACGTCCTCCTCTGATAACCAGAAGTTATGAGAAAATGAAAATGAGCTGATTTATTTTAAAAAGCACTGTAGCCTTCCAATAAATCAGACCTGACTGTTCCATTTGATGTAACACCACAGAACACTGGACACCAACTCACCATGTCTGAGCCACTGGGTGTTGGCCATTGTACCCGTCATGCCGCCAGCAAGGCCCCGCCCCCCTGCGTCCCTCCTCTGGCTCAGTGTGGAGATGAAGGTGCCCAGAGATGGAAATGGCTGCTTGGCTCCTCGCCCAAAACCCTGCCACAGGAAGATGACATTATCATCAGAAGTTTTGTTCATGTATTTGTAAGTTGAAGACACTCTGAAGGACACGAACATCCCATGAAAAAAAATCCCCAGAGTAACCAGCCTCAAAATGTTGGTGTTTCAAATTCATATTTCATACAAATGTAGCAGCTTTAAGTGTTTACAGGTTGATTTTTGGCACTGAATATTTAGTTTAGTCAGTTACTGTTTTCAAACAGTATCACCGGCGAAAATAAAAGCGAAAGCTGACCCCAGATTTATTCCAATTGGTGTTTCACCTCATGTCATCTGTGTATTTTAGGTGCTGTATCTGCGGTTTTTGTAGCTTCCCTCTTGGATGTGTGCTGCTTTTAGTCTGTCATCTGGTCACTAAAAAAATCCCAATCTCAAGGAACATTCTCAACACACTAAAATTGATTGCCGATTTGCTGATGCCACAGCGCTCGCCATCGGCTTGACCCAACGCTGATCTCCCCTCCATCTTGCAGTCGGATCTTTAAATTTTTCCACGCCCCATCTCCGCGCCTACCTTCCACCTGCATTCTACTGTAAATCATTGGCTCTACACGGAAAGGTCAGCGTCAAACGGGGTCGAGGTTCAACAAAATTGAACTTTCAGCGTTGCGTCCAAACGCCGATGAAGGCCACAATGTGATCCCGAAGTCAAAAAGTACCCTGAAGTCAGTGTTAAAGATTAAGATTAAAGTTCCACTGACTGTCACACACCTGAGTGTATGAAATTTGTTCTCCGCATCTGACCCATCCCCTGAGGGAGCGGTGAGCAGCAGCGGTGCTGCGCCGGGGAATCATGTGGTGATCTAACCCCCCAATTCCAACCCCTGATGCTGAGTGCCAAGCAGGGAGGCAATGGGTCCAATTTTTAGAGTCTTTGGTATGACCTGGCTGGGGATAAAACCCCCGACCTCCCAGTCTTAGGGCGGACACTCTCCCACTAGGCCACTGAGCTGGTTACGCCAGCTTCCATTAGAAAACAATGGCACAGCAGACATCAAGAGATTTTTAACACTGGTCATGTGCAAGCGCCTTGAGAGTGATGATTTTTTTGTTGTTGTTTTTAGAAAAATCTTGCATATTACACCTCTAATAATCCAACGTTTATTATCAAAGATGAAAATAACAATACATGTTTTTAAATATATGAACACTACACACCGCTAGCAATCAAATTTTTATTAAAAGTAAGTAATAAGAAAAATGAGGTGTATATTTTATCCCTGAATGAAAAAAAATCAAATCAAATATACACAATAATGCAGCTTTTAAAAGGTAAATTAAATAAGATGCTGCAATTAATTTCTACTTATCTGCCAAATATTCACTCTTTTACCTGTGATAAGCCAACAACACCTATATTAATTATAATAATTTATTACACGGCTCTATTAAATGCTGTATTCTGATTAGTCAGTCGCGGCATTCAGAGGTCTGATATTACTGTGTAATGACCGTTGCTATGTAGCCCAGCGTTGCTAGGGACGCTGCCCTGACAAGGAGATTCAGTCGTTGCCAGCAGTTGTTTTTTTTTTTTCTCTCCCCCAAATTTAATTTATAAATCAATAAAAATCATATAATTAATCAATATTCTGTCTCAAATTATTTTATTATATTATTTATTATTTATGATAATTAGCCGTGTAATAAGCGGGATAATGTATAATGAGCCGGTGAATACTGGGAAAATAACTCCCTTCAGGGGAATAGAAGAGAGGTTCTATTCCCCTGAAGGGAGTTATTTTCCCAGTATTCACCAGCTCATTATACATTATCCCTTACATATAAAACCTGACAACAAAGTGAATAAAAGTTACTTAAAAAGGCAGTTGCTACAGAGACTGAAGCTACATGTGAAGCTAACATACAGTAGCAGTAACTGAAGATCAGAATATGCAAAATTTTGCAATTTATTACTAATAGAAGAGGCTAATGCTAAAGAATGTAAAACTTTTGAACACCAATGCTAATTTATACATTTATTTTTTTCTATTTTTCTGCAAAATACGTTAAATAAACACCAAGTAGCGACCATCTGCGCGAGACAGGCAATGTTACCGAACAAGTTTACTAATAGAGTCTCTCTCTGTCTTCTCAGATGTTGCGGTTTCTCACCAGAATGGGAACTTCTTAAATAAATCCAGACATTCAGCTGCATGCACAGACAATGACAATATAACCCAAACTGAAGTGATCTAGCATAACATTTCCTAAATGTTTCCTATGATTAATCGCCTTCTGGTATTCCTCTATTTCAGACAGGTTTCAGGTCTCTGCAAGCTGCACAAGAGCCACAAGTGCAAGCAGAGGAAGACGTGAAGAGGAGGGGAAGGAGGGATTTATAGGAGGGAGGGGAAAATGGAAATTACAAGACAAAAAGAAGGAGAGAGGGGATGAAGTTGGCAGAGGCGTGGAGAAGGAGATATGAGGGTGAAATTTAAAAAAGGCAAGAAAAAGGGAGAAATGGGTGAAAGAAGGGTCAAGAAAGGAGAGATAAGGGAGGCAAAGGAGAGGAAATTGGTGTAAACAAGGCAGGTACAAAATAAAGATGAAGAATGAAGGGGGGGGTGGAGAAAATATGTGGAGCAGAAGAGGAAGAGGAGGACAGGAAGCGGGGGAAGAAAAGAGACAAAAGAATAGATGGAGATGAGAGAGCAAACAGAAGGAAGACAGGAGGAGGGGGGATAAGAGGTGGAGGAAGAGGAGGTGGAGAGATCAACAGATGCACAGCAGCCGCTCCTGACAGCAGCAAACACACACAGGCAGACACAAACACACACTCCAGCAGTGATGTGTTCACGGCCTGCAGAACAGAAGGAGCAGGAAGACGGTTAATCCCACGTTCAAAACCAATCAGTTTCCAAAGAAATGAAACCTTGAGGACAAATCGGAACAAAATCACAGTCTTGGCATCACACACACACACACACACACACACACACACACACACACACACACACACACAATTTCTCCTGTTTCCATGTCATTATATCATTTTCTCTCGTGTACACTCACAGAGGGAGAGAAAACAAAGGAGTGTTTGTCTGCGAAGAAACAACCTCAGCTAGTTAGTAACAGGTTGTGTTTCCAGAGTTATGACACAACACAAAAACAGACACACACTCGCAGCACACAAACACATGTGCATGTTCATCATGTGCCTTCGGACAGAAGCTCCATCCCTCTGATGAAACACAACAGGTTCTCCATTCAGAGCGGATCAAACACACCCTGGCAACACTGACACTGACTGATCTGCACACAGAGCGCTGAGCGGACGCACCAACGCAGGTTTTATCAAACGGATCCACAGAAATCAGTGAAAGGAGCAACATCTGTGGGATCAACACAAAGCTGGGTGAATGTTGAGACAATGACTCATGCAGTCAAAGAAGAACTAACAGTGCAGTGGACCATTTATCCTGACCTACATTTACACAACGCTTCTTATTATTTTCAACAAAATTTGACTCAGTGTGCTGGCGTTAGGGACACGGCTCTAAGGATGCCAGTGTGTGTTGCTCGGGCTACCACCGTGATCCAGACTGAAATATCACAACAACCATTTGATGGAGTGGCACTGAATTTTTGGCAAACATTCATGATCTCCAGAGGATGAATCTTTTTGAGTTTCATGTTCTCCTGACTTTTCCTGTAACCCTCACCACGCAGTTGATTTTTGTAGTTTTTAGTAAAATGTAATGTAAAATGTTCGTCCAGTTCGTTTTATGATCAAATGTCATTGTAAGCATGTTAGCACGCTAATTTTTAGCATTTAGCACCACTATGCTAAAACAAAGACTTACAGGGCTTCTAGCATGGCTGTAAACGTTCTAGTCTTGACTGTCTAATGCAGGGGTACGATGAATCTGAAGGTGGTCGATTTCTGGGCTGAACGATATGCTTCCTCGAAATAGTCTGAAACACACTTTGAGGTTCATGCTCTCCCATTTGGTGGGTGTGTCAGAGATGTTACCCAGTCAGCAGTTATGTGTATAAATCCAGTCGTATTAAAGGATCATTTTGCCGTTTTTCAACATCACCTTCATCGAAACAAATTTGGGTCAAGTGTGTCATAAAACAACAAGTTGGTGCTCGTGTTCTCACGGCAGCATTTACAAGCGGGCCAGATCAAATGCCTTGTGTGAGAAAGCTGCTCTTGATTGGTCAGAATTTCCATGTGGGAAAAATCCAGGAAGTAAACAAAACGTTGAAGAAGAGTACACTTGCAAGATAAATGTGACACTTTCTAATGTCACAATGGAGGGACAACTACACAGGTTGATTTTAGCGCTGCTCATCGTGGACTATATTGCTGTCATTGTTCATTTTAGTCAAACCATACAGTTTAAAAACGAGGCGCGGCTCCAACTAGAAAACAATGTTTTGATGCATTGGATGTGCTGAATGTGCATATTAAGGCAGTACAGGAGGAGGTGCACATTAATAATCCTCCAGGACTGTAACATGCTCATGTTTAACCCAAACAATGTGTAATGCGACTATTCTCACCACAAACAAGCCGCACAAGAGTTCGTTTGTAACCGGACCGAGACCACCTCTTCAAGAAGGTCTCAGTCCGGTTGTTTTGGTGCTCACCCGACTGCGATTGCTGTGTTCACATCTGCCCAAACAAACCACACTTAGGGGGTAAAAGAGCTTGAGTTTGATTGAAACGAACCAAACAGGGCAGGTGTGAAAGCACACTCAGACACTTTTACCTTTTGTAAACAGAACCACATCTGTGCTGCGTTAATATGAGAAGTTTCTGGGGGTTGAGCGTCAGGAGCTTAAGTGCAGTCCATCCTTGTACATGTGGGCACTACAGTAACAGCAGTGCAAGAAGAAAAGCTCAGCTTCTCTGTCAAATGCAGCTTGAGCATTTATTGCTCCGACTGACTGCATATACCATGAGCTCTGATTGTATGTCAACTTAAAACGTGGTGAATTTCGCTTTTAAGAAGGCAATGTGCCCCTGGTTTGCTGCATCCTCGCACCTACAAGCAACGAGTGTATAAATACACTCCTTTTTCAGGAAAGCCACAGAGCAGCCACATCACTCTCTTCTCTCTCCTAACTCTTTCATTATCAACGTCACAGCCCCACCCACACCCACACCCACACCCGCCAACTGACAGGTGATCTCTGGGAAATGTGGAGCAGAGTCACCACAGTGATGCTCCCCGAGCAACACACACGGACACTACATCCAGATCAGTCGCAGCTTGATTTTCATTGAGGACAAAAGGGTTGTCAACAAATAATTCTCGATGAAACAAACACCGACGACGTCCTGGTTCACATCTGACAACAGTTAACACTTTTAGCAGCAGTTTTTATCTCAGTGAGTCTTGTGATGTCAGTTCTGTCCAACTGGGCTCAGTCACTCAGTCTGAGAGGAAATGCTGTCATCCAGAGAGAAACCACACCAAGAGGAGCTCCACATCTGACTCTCTCTTTCACACACACACACACACACACTCTTTGCGCTGCCTTCCTTTCCCTCGGTCTCAGATGTTAATCTCTAATCAGATCCTGCAGATTATTGTGAGACTGTGTGTGTGTGTGTGTGTGTGTTGGTATCAGTTGCCGCCCACGGGAGAAATATTGCTTTTCCGAATAAAAGGCAAACTTTATGGCTGTCTTCTCCCATAATTTCATGTTCAAATATTTCTTCAGTTTATTGCTTTGAATGAAAGGATTGTCTGAATCATCTAACAGATCTGGATCTGGTGAGCAGGTCTGTGTAAACATGATCACCAGGTGTTTACTGAGACCTGCATTTGGTTAAAAACTGGGCAACCATGCATTAAATCGTCTGCACATTCGGTGGAGCTCTGGCACCAGAGGAGCAGAAAAAAAGCTGACTCTGGCTTGTAAGCAGCAGCCAGATTTAACTTGGTTTGGTTCTGCAAGATTTGAGCTGATTTAGGAGGAGGAATCAACTCTAGTTAGCAGCACTCAGGCCAGCTTTGGGCCAGAGACGCCTGACAGAATTGATCCAAGCAGGTTTGTGCTGATTCTGGTGCTCCATTCATCACAGGTCTGGGATGAGTATGGTAACCAGTTGTGACAGATTTAGGACACCGTTGGTCCCTTTGGCTCTCTGGGTGTGAAAGTGATATGAGAGAATGAGGAGAAATCAGACAAAGAGAAGCACAGAACCAGACTGAAGCAAAATAATCAGGCTCGATTCAAGATTCAGTCGACTGAAATCTTGGAGGTCTGGGGAAAATCTCGTTAAGAAAATTGGATGAATGAGACTTTATGAAACCCTGAGGCAGAAACAGCAGCTCTGGTTTAATGTCAAACTTTCTTCACTGAACACCAGCTGTCTCAATTTCATCGATACAATGACAGCTCACTGTATGTGGGACCTTTACTGTCCAGCCTTTGAGCCTGACTTTTCTCAGAACTGAGCTCGACGGGCCAGAAGACTTCTGAGGAAGAATCCGAGAATCAGTCTCACTGAAGTCCCGGAGAAACGAGCTGCAGCGAGAGAACGCATGCAGCCACTTTATGGCATTTCCAGACACAACCAGAGTCAGTCTGAGCAATGACAGACTGTTTATTGGTCAAAACCATCTGATCTGCACATTCCTGCTCCCTGACACAATGGAGATGACATCAACCAACCAGCCTGTAAGTTAGCCCGCCAGTCTGGGTCGTAGTGACACAGACAACCGAACCTGAAACACGCCGATAAACAGGCCAACACTGGTGCATTTAAAAACACAATTATTACATCATCTGACACGGCTGGAGAGCTGATGTCAGGAGTCATTATGTAAGACAGGGGCATCAGTTTTTCCACAAGGAGGAAACCGCAGTCTGCTGTCACTTTGTGTTCACTGCATGTTCAGGCTGAGAGTTTAAATATTATCTCAGAATCTGTTGAATATGATACAAGTTTTTAAAGCATGATTTGACTGAAAATTTGCATTACAATTACATGCACATGCATATGATCATCTACTGCACTGTAAGTATACCTCACTCCCTAACTGTATGTCATGTTTGAATAAAACAATTTTAAAAAGCACTTTAAATAAACAACAGGAATTATTACAGTAAAAACATTGGCATCATTTAGACCTTAGCATGAGGCTGCTGCAACAATGATTAATATAAATTAATCATATAATGGTAAACTATTGTGTTTTGCTTATTTTCTTTAATCAGTATTTTCCAAAAATGATGGTTTATAAATTATTTTGTAATCTATTTCAGTTTTTAAATAATGAAGGAAGTTTTCTGTTGTGCTATGCACCTTTTCTGCAATTTTTGGCAATATATTTTTTTAATTAAATTGTTATTTTTAATTTGAAATAAAGAAAAAAAAAAGAAGTATTCATTGGATGCTAGGTTTTTCTCACTTTGGTAAATACTACACTGTCAACACACAAAAAACAACATTTTTTTGCACAGCAAAGATAATTTTTCGTGAAAATCTTTTTTTTTTTGTATAAGAGGAGAAAATGCAGTTTTCTTACAGCTGGAGCGGAGCTGTTGTAAATTGGTGGAAGCCTCTCTCTTTCCCTCTCAACTCCTGAGAGCGCAAAATGTTCTCCATCCATCCTCTCGGTGTGGAACAGCGGAAAAAGTTGTTTTTTTCCCTGGAAAGACTCAGTCCTCTACAGCCTCTGTGTTTCTGCTCCTCACAGGGCTGCACATGTTTTTACCAGAGCCAGCTCTGACCCCGAGGTACCCGTCTGTCTGCTCGCTCCGGTCCGGTATTTCACCTAAATCAGGGAGATTCACATCCTCCAAGTAACGGGAGTGAAATCTACCTTCGTCGGACAGGTGGGCTCTCCGTTACGCGCACAGCTTGACGCGTAAACGTCTCCAAAAGCGGCGCGTTTGAAGTCTCCGGGAGGAAATCCTAAAGAGCGTTATGTTATCTTCGTTTTAAAGGAGTTTTTAAAACACGTTGAGGGTGGACTGCTGCCCGCTTCTTCTTCTCCTCCTTCTGTCCCTCTCTGCGTCGTCTGTCGGGGAAGCAGCAACGCTGCGGGCCGGCGCCATGTTTGGAGGAGGAGGAGGAGGCGCCTGGAGAGCAGAGCCTGGAGACAGCAGTGCCACACACACACACACACACACACACACACACACACACACACACACACACACACACAGGGAGAGAGAGTAACGGGAAATTGGAGCTTTTAGATTCACAATAAAAGGAAGAAAAGAAGAAAATTCCATGAAACTGTTAAAACACAACTGAACTGAAGGCAATAAAACAAACAGATGCAAACACAGGCCAATAAACGCAAGTATAAAAATCACTGGAGAAACTGAAATATGAAAATGACTTTAATAAAATATAATGAGGTAAATCAAAATAATAAATAGTGACTTAAAAAGTTTGTTTTTCAAAAAATGGGACAAAGTATTTCATAATATTTATATTGATATTTTTATTTTATTTATTATCCTAGAATGTATTTACTATTGTTATTATCATTATCATTATTATTATTGTTGTTATTATTATAAATAATAATAATTGATTAAATAATTAATTTTTTTTTTATAATAATCTACCTTTTTAACATTATTTTTTAAGACTCCAAGACATTTGCACTGATGAGTATATAAAGTTATGAGGAAATAAGGCCACCATCTCTGCCCCAGGGATCCAAAAATATTGAGAAAAAAAATATCTCTTCAGGTCATAAATTCTCTCAAAAATATTTAATTTCATCTCATTTAAGATAATTCAATTTAATTCACTTTAATTTAATTGTATTTAATTTAATTTAATTTATTAAATTTATATAAATAAAACAAAAAAAAGTGATCTGAAAATAATCAGTAGGCTACACATAGCCTAGCCGAGCTTTAGTAATCCTCTTTGATTCATTGACAGGTGACTGTCTGAATCCTTTTGATCATTTTCCTGTCCAGTGTCTTTTAATTTTACTCTTATTGCACCACCCCACTGCAGGGCTTTTATTTTGACCGTTGTGAGAGGAAGTGATGTGCTGTGATTTCCTCTGTCTTGACGGTGGTCCTGCAGACTCTGCGTCACCACTACAATTTAACTTCTGTCCATAATTAGTGAGAAACAGGATCCGGGCTGCAGGCCAGCTCTCACTGAACATAAAGAAACTGAAGGGCTCCTGATGTCGCAGATCAGTGTGTGTGCGTGTGTGTGTGTGTGTGTGGTTTCTCGGTAAAGTTGAGATCATCTGAACTCTCTGTCTGGTTTCCTAAAAACAGCTTCAGTGTTTCTGCAGGTCCTGGAAAAGCCTTGAAGACACTTTTAGATCTGATATTCTTTTAATGACAACTCTGCTATTTTTAGTTGTTGTTCAGATTTATTTCAAAGCAAACAGAAAGCTAAACAAGTCTGCCTTCTTAAGAAACACCTCAGCCACTCACCAAAATGAGGCAGAGTGGCTGCAGATGAGTTTTTTCACAACAAGCTGCACACACAGGGTCTTTGTCAGAACTTTTCATTGTTATGTAACACTTGACTTTTTCCTTTTCTGACAATCAGATTGCCGCCAGGGGAAAAAGCTGTTTTTGTAAGAAAAAAACTTTCATTTATTCCTGTATGAAAAATCTTCAGCATCAGCTTTTCTAAAAAAAAAAAAAAAAAAGAGTCCAGCCGTCAGGTTGAGCTCTGTTTGTTTTCGGAGCTCACACTGTTCTGCAGCAGTCAGTGCGTGTGGTGTGTAACAGCAGATTTGTTTTGCTTCACTTTTTACGGCCTCAAACTGAGTCCAGCCTCTCTGCAGTCCGCTGCACCTGACGTGGAGACGCAAAGCCTGCTGGGAATTTGGTTTAATGTACAGCACCAGAACTCTGTACAGTCTGTAGCGAACACACATATCAAGTTAATGGTTTACAGTTTTACGCTACAGAGAGCTGACTCAAACCTGCGTGTTCATCATTTACATATGGAAGATCGAGGCAGCAGGCACTGTTGCATTGTGGGAGTCTTATGTAAGAGCAGATGGGCTGTGGCTGACTCATGGATTTATGGGCTGTGGGCTTCTTTGGAAAACACGTCTAGGATACCAAGAGCTGGGGAGCGAACACATGAGTCAGGAGGTGGATAAATAAATAGGTGAATGGGTGAATGAATGGGTGAATTGATGAATAAGTGACTAAGAGGCCAACCATAGGACTGCTTCTTTCACGTCTAGCACTGCCACATGAAGCTCTAACCAAAGTACAGTCAGGAAGACAGTACTTGTCATGCTCAGGCTTTAAGTGTTCTCCTTGCACTTTCTCTAGGTGTGTCTGGGTCTGTTAACTGAGTCATCAGCTGATTCACAATCAACCAATAGCACAGCGACACACCCTCTCTGTCAGCCTATCATCTTACTGCTCCTCATTTTAAACATGGTTCTTTCTCTGTCATAGTTCTTTCTTGCTGCCACGACCTCCACCTCCCCATCTCCACCTAGTCTTTATGGATTCATCAGCCTCATCCGCCTCATCAGCCTCAGAGTCAGCAGCCGCCACCACCAGTGTCTGGACTCCATGGGCAACCCGGTCTCACTCTGAAGTCGTCAAAATCTGGCCCTGGGGCAGTGACTTGCAGCGTCAGACTCTGATGAAAAAGCCATCCACATGGCTCACAGAGTGGTAATTACCAGTGTTAAAAATGAAAATGCGGCCATAAAATGAAACCAGTGAAGACCTCAGCTAAAGGTAACTTTCTTCCTATCTAACATTCTGCTCTTTACAGTAAAATACCAAGAATAGATATAAATTTAAAACTTCTATGGAAAAATGGAGAATGCGGGTAATATTCACTGACAGACTAATTTGATACCATTTTCTGGTTACGGGCACACTCCTCGTGATTCTGACAGGCAGTGTTCCTGTACTAAACTGAACAAAAGTTGGGAAGACGAGGACCAGTTGGCAGAGAGGAAACTGCAGTATTTATAACCCACATAAGCATCAAAGCTGCTGACCTACACAACTTTTTAAAGTCTGGGCACTCCTGGAGAAAAGTGCCAAAAAAGAAAAGAAAAACAGAACGCTGCCTCCGGGTTTTCCACCCTGATCCTAAAGAAGGTCCTGCACAGGGAAAGTTAAAGATTTGAGGTTCATACACTGAATCTCTGCATCTTCACTCACTGTAACTAAAAAACACATTTATTTGAAGTGTTCAGAGTAAAAACACAGTAAAGCCAATAGCTTTATTTCCTGTGTATGAATCTCTGCAGAAAGGACAAAATGAAAGACAGACTAACTTTAACTAACAAAACTTTATAGATTATGAAGAATCAAATTAATTTTTGACTCTTCTGATGCCAGGAAGCAGCAGAATCTAACCATGTATTTTTGCTTGTGAAGTTGCCAAAATATCCAGAAGGAGCTCGGAGTAGAGCCGCTGCTCCTTCGCATTGAGAGGGGTCAGTTGAGGTGGTTCGGGCATCTGATCCGGGTGCACCCTGAGCATCTCCCGTTAGAGGTTTTCTGGGCATGTCTCACTGGTAGGAGGCCTTGGGGCAGACTGAGAACACGCTGGAGGGATTACATATCTCGTCTGGCCTGAGAACGCCTTGGGGTCCACCAGGAGGGGCTGGAAAGGGTTGCTGGGGAGAGTGATGTCTGGGGTGCTTTGCTTAGCCTGATGCCCCAGCAACCTGGCCCTGGAATGGATGAGTGGATGGATGGATGGATGGATGGATGGAAGTAAATCTAAAAGATGCCTATATGTCCAGATTAATACAGGAAAAGTGAAACAAAAGATGCCTATCTTACATATAACCAGTTGTTTTAAAAGCATTTAGATGACTTTATTTCTTTGTGAAAGTCATTGGTGTAGGTATGGCCATTCTGTATAAAAGGGTACGATCACAGAGTGGGGGGACAGAGTTGTCTCGCTTTAAAGCCATCATTGGCGATAGTAACAGCGCTGAAATGTCTGTGTAGACGTGACAACAGCAGGACTGGATCATGGGCTGCAAGTTTTGACAGTGTTTTATGTGTGCTACTCACAACGGAGAGTTTAAAAAACAAAACAAACCAAAAAAACAGCTAATAGCAGTTAGCAGCTAACTCAAAGAGTAGCCAAAAATGTCCACAAATTGGGAAAACAATGACGTCCAGGAGCTCCTCACCCTCCAAACAGAAGATGACATCAGCTGCCATATAAAAGATAGAGTTAATGTTTGTTATTGCCATGTTATGTCATTTGCCGTTGTTTGTAAAGGGCTGCGACACATCTGTTATATGTCACACTAGAGGCCGATGCTGTTGTGTTACATGTCACACCCATCACGCCTCTTTTGCTTTCACAACGCGGGCAAGCTGTCTAAAATCAAACACTGGAGCTGCATGATGACGCTGTTGTTTGGTTTTGTGTAAAAATGCAAAGGTGGCATGAAGAAGCGACTTTGTAGCAGCCCCACAGCGCAAGCTCTGTGTAAAAACGGCTATTGTCACTCTCTTTTAAAAAGACTTTATTTGAATCCTTTATTCGCACTGTGAGAAATTTATGATTTTGAAAATGTGTCGATTGCAGATGTGTTATAGAGAGAAAAAAACTGCAAGTGAATAAAACGCAAACAAAGTAAGTAGCACAGTGACTCTCAAAGTGTGTGTGTGTGTGTGTGTGTGTGTGTGTGTGTGTGTGTACAGATGATTGGTGGTTCTGTTTATTCACTGTGATCACTGTCAGTTTGCACTGATGTGAGAACACAGAGGAGCTGAGAGGGAGGAGAGGCATCTGTTGTCAGGAGGAATATTTGGTTTGATTCATAGCAACGCCTCAAACAGTGGGAGAGAGAGAGAGAGAGAGAGAGAGAGAGAGAGGGAGAGGGAGCAGAACGAACATCTGGGATAGAGAGGAGCAGAATCCTCTTTTCAGACCTTTTGGCAGCAACACACACACACGCCTTTCCTCAAAAACTGGAGAGAGGTTACTTTAGTTCAACTGAGATCCAGAGAGGGAGAGAAAGAGAGTGTGTGTGAGACAGAGAGAGAGAGAGAGAAGAGGAGGGTGAATGGCGCACACATTTCCTGCACATGAGGGTGTGTTTCTGTATCCGTTCGGAACATTTCAGTACACAAAAGTGTGTCTGAGCAGCGCTGAAAGACCGAGAAGATGAGAGGAAGAAAGGGGGAAAGAAGTGAAAGTAAAACAAGGGAAAAAACATGGAAGAAATGAAAAACAAAAAAAAAACAAGTAAATGTACAGATGCTAAGAGAAAAGCTGCTGTGATAATGTCTGGCAGGAAAAGTGGGAAAACAATTAAGAAAATAAAAGAAACACAAATAAAAAACTTTTTCATCCTTTCAACTTTTTCTTGGTAATGTCCCTTTTTTTCCTGCCTCCTGTTGGACTGGAATGAAGATGATGAGTCTCTGGAGCTGAACATTTACCTATATAACAAATCACTTGTGATGTCTTCTTCTACCACAAGAGGGTGCTGTTTACCCATGATTCACATGGTGAGCATTCATTTCACTGATGGCAGCAATTGACATACAGTTGTTCTCACTGTATCACTGTATCACTGCTTAAGCTGCAATGTGACTCTGTGTGAGACTATTCTCAGTCTATTGGATCTGACCGCTCAAGAACCTCCAAGGTTGTTTATTGTGGAGCATTCAAAAGCCTCCAGTTTTCACTGTTCGGTGTGTCAATTTTAGGATTTTAACCAAACATTAAATCGTATGTGTGTGTCAGTGTAGCTCCGCTGCTTCTGTTTGACCAATAGAAGTCAGACTGAGCTTTGAAACCTTGGATGGATAACTACACATGCCTACCAGGCACCATTCTCGGAACCCATCGGCTGTATTCAGCGGTGATACAGTCTGTGAGGGCAGACCCCCGATTTTTTGGCATTCCAGGCTGATTTAGGCGGAGGAGGAGAATTTCCTTTTCCGACTTCCGTTTATATATAAGTAAATAAGTTTGCAGTGACGTCAACTGTGTACCGCCTCGTTAGTTCACCGCACGGACCATTTAACCTGGCAACATCTGCAGCTGGCTCAAACGTGATTGGTCAATATCACGCAGACTACAAACAGCCTAGCACCGGAAACCAGGGCTCTTCCGGTTCAAGATCTCCAGGGTTTGCCTACAGACTCTACATTCACTGAATGTAGAGTCTGATAGAGACTAAAAAAAGAGTGACAATAGCCCTTTTTACACAGAGAACACATTATGGGGCCGCTAAGAAGTCCCTTCTCTAGGCTGCCTTTGCATTTTTACACAGAGCCAGACAACGGCGTCATCATGCCACTCCAGTGTGTGACTTCAGACAGCATGCTGGCATTGTGGAAGCAAAACAACTAGCTAGGTTAGACCATCCTAAAGACATGAGCTCAACATTCTGTTTCGCTCTCTGTATCAGTCTGGCCCCACTGCTAAAACACCTTCAGTGGGTAGAAGCATTCACCTCAACAGGCAGGTCTTTCAGTGTAACAAAACACCGGGGCCATCTCCAAATCCAGGCGGACGAACGGCAAAAATGTATTTTCCTCTGAAAAACTCCTTGAGTACAGTGTTGTTATTGACTCTATTTCTGCGATAACTTCACTTATTACTGTGTTTACTCCACTAACATTAGAGTTAGGTGGCATGGTGGTGCAGTGCTTAGCATTGTGCCTCACAGCAAGAGGGTTCCTGGTTTGAACCCGAGGGTGCGGGAGCCCCTCTGTGCGGAGTTTACATGTTTTTTCCAGCTTCCTCCCACAGTCCAAAGACATACAGGTTAATTGGTGACTCTAAATTGTCCGTAGGTGTGAATGTGAGTGTGAATGGTTGTCTGTCTCTATGTGTCAGCCCTGTGATAGTCTGGTGACCTGTCCAGGGTGTACCCTGCCTCTCACCCATTGTCAGCTGGGATAGGCTCCAGTCTCCCCGTGACCCCCAACAGGATAAGGGGTTATGAATAATGAATGACTGAATGAACGATAGAGTTAGCACTTGTTGCTTTGCGAGCCACCATTACTCACTCATTATTTTACATGTCGACTACAGTGCAGATCCCTGACTGGGCATGATGGGATTTTAATTTCTGAAAAGTGTTTAAGGCGGCACTGAGTCCAAGCTGATACAGAGAGCAACACAGAATGTTGAGCTCACATCAGGATTGTCTTACCGGGCTACAAATCAACCACAAAGAGACACAAAACCACAAAAAGATCCATGTTAGTTGTGCATATTGTGTGTCAATGTCTGGCTTGTAATGTCATGTGACTAATGTGATGTGAATTCTGTCTATGTTTGATGTAAATGACATTGATATATGTTGAGCTTACCCACCCTGCTGTGCTGAAAACTAATTGCACTGTCTTCAGCCATGTGGTGCTTAAAGCCTCTGGAAACCCAAATCCACAAAAGCCTTCTAACTATGTAATTTAGGGTCTTATGTACATAATATTAAACATGTAAAAACAATTAGAAATCAGTTTCCATCCAAATTCAAAATATCTGCCTTTTAAGTTTTTGTACATTCTTGAAATTGGGTTTGATTTGGCTGTGGTTATCTCTCAGATTTATTATGCAATAAATTCCAAACCAATATAAATCATCCGTCAGTTGTCTCATCTCGCCCCCCAGTGGCAGCGCAACAAAACCTTTCCGCTCCAGCTAAATCTGCCTCTTTGAGTCTGAGCCAACAAACAGCTTTCTAGTCTGATGTTTAGAAAATACAGATCGTAAACTGGCTGAACCGCTGGGCTGCGACCCATTGGAGGCTCTGCCTCCGGCGGGCTCCCAGCAGCACTTGAATCAGGTTGACCGGCTCCAGAGCCCGGACAATCCGAGCCTTTGCAGCTCATGGAGCTGCAGGAAGAGGCGGCTTGTGAGCGGCCGGGTTTGCCCCCGGGCCCGGTGCCGGTGTCAGCTCGCGGGGAGGGGACGTAATGTGTACCCTTTCTCACCCCTAACCCCAACCCCAAGCAGTTAGCTTTGCTACGCATAAACATATCCCCAATCGCAGAGGTGATGCTGCGGGAAACAACACAGTTTTAGCCGGAGGGGAACATTATTCGAGGCGGGCAAATACTTCTACACAACGCCAGAGAGACGGCCGGCCGGCACCGGTCTCTCCCGCTTTGAGGGTCGTTGTGTGTATCAGAGTAAAGACACATGTAATCTATTGAGACTGGATGTGTTTGAATGAAAAAGGCTATTATCAGAAAAACGGAGCAGATTTATGTTTTCAATGAAAACGTATCTCAGTGAACAAAGGCAAAGCACTAGCCTCCCGTTGTCATTCATCTCAGCTAACATTGCATGTAAAAGTTATGCTAACTATCCTACGAAGTAACATTAATATGAATCACAAAACATTTTGAAACTTAACATTCAGTGACCACCTGAAAGGAATCATTTTCAGCTGGCAGGGCTTCTGCTTCGTCCTCTGAATCATCAGAGGGCTCAAACATGTACGGCTGGATTAAATTTGTGGCAGCCATTGCTGAGCCAGGGAGATGTCAATCAAAATGAGGGAGCTGTCAATCAGAGCGTTATCTGCCACGCCCACTCTGTCCTGGCAAGTGGTCTAAACAGCAAAATGAGCTGTTTTTAAACAGATTTTCTAATAGTTATTAATGGTTATTTTCACTCAGACTTTTGTGGATGATTAATGAGACACTCGACTTTGATATACATATATATGCATTTTTACTACAAGCTGTGTTTCCAAAGGCTTTAATAAACGACTAAACAAAGAGAAGCAAAAACAACGACAACATCAGCAACAAAGAGGGAAAACCACCACAAAGTCTGTATTTCTTGCTTCTATGTATGAAAGGTGGTGGGGCCTTTTGTATATCTGTGCCCAGGGGCCCATTGTCTCATGGCTGAGACCTGACCCTAAAAAAAAATGCAAGGAGCTGCACAGGTTCTTGAAACAGATCTGTGAGTCTGAGGGCTTATGAGATGCCAAAACACTGTGCAGTGGTTTATGACACTGAGACAGGATTTTATAACTCTGAAAAGCTGTTACAGTGATGAGTACTTATCTTTTATCGTAAGCATGAGATGAGCTGCGTCTTCATAAACCGTCCCATATTAGTAAGTTGCTTATTTTTCATTGCTGTGTAAACAGTTGAAATCCTGTCTTCATGTTACAAGGTAATCTACCAGGAATGTGCACATGTTGGATTGGCCAACCAAGCACTTTGCCAGATGGTGTCACACAGCAGCAAAATATGAGCCATGATGTCGTCCTGCTCATCAGATTGGAAAACACCTCGATGTGTCGTTCTAGAAGGTGTCGACAGACGACTGTTTTGGTCTGTAATGTGGAGAGCTTTCACGCACTGCTCATGCTGGACTGAAAGCAGCCTTATCAGGTGATTTTGCAGAGAGAACTTCTAAATCATATGTATTTATTCACTCAGGTCATGTGACTCGACTAGTCTACTAATGTAGAGGTGAAAGCAGCAGGTACTTTAGAACAGACAGAACAAAAGTTTGAATCTGAAATATGAAGCTGACAAAAAATGCAAGCAACATAATAACCTCCACACCACCGGGATTTAAAGAGAAAGGACAGGCAGGTGACTCAAGCAAATGTTTAAGAAATCAACTTTTAAATGCACCAACATATATCAGACTTGTTTTCCTCTGTAAACACAATAAACCCAAACTGATGAGTAGTTAATCCCACACACCTGTGTAGAGGTGAAGCCCTGGATACATATGCATACTAGGGATTTTTTTTTTGACAAATAAAATATGAAATGCTTGAACCTACAACCTTCTCATAATATTCTGAAAACAAAAAAACAAGATGTAATATGTTTTGATGACCCCACCTCTTATTGTTCTCAGAAAGGTCACATGATGGAAGTACAAGATTTTCACCTGATACGTCCATGTTCGTCTCGATTCATTTGTTGCATGTGTGTGTGTATGTTTTTGTCAGTGTCCCTCTGTGTGTCTGTGTGTGTATGGTGACCCAGTAACATCCTGCCATAGAGCTTTGAGACTTTGTCCCCCCGGACTTCAGCACAGTCGGCCTCTGTGTGTGTGTGTGTGTGTGCGTGTGCGTGTGCTCTTGTGTTTGTGAGTGCTGACCTTGAGATGTTGTAGAAATGGAGGATATCTTGTCCTGTCAGGCTAGAATTAGGTGTAGGTTAGTGTGTCAGTCGGGTCCTCCCCAGTATAGCAGGGCAAAATGCGTGTGTGTGTGTGTGTGTGTGTGTGTGTGTGTGTGTGTGTGTATTTATGTATGTTTTTGTCAGTGTCCCTCTCTGTCCCACAGACATTTAGTGCCTCACATTACCACCTATTTACAGCCTCCTGCTCCTGCTGCTGTAGAAATATGATCTAATTAATCACACACATCAAACAGCTCTAATGTTGGACTCTGGTGTGTGTGTAGTGTGTGTGTGGTGTGTGTGTGTGTGTGTGAGAGAGAGAGAGAGAGAGACAGAGATGCACCTGCTGGGCTATCTCTGAGACCATGCTTTAAACACAGACCCATGTCTGATTCAGACTAAAATTAGGTGTGATTTGTGATCAGTGTTACAGTAAATGGATTTATTATGATGACTGAATAATAAAAGAATGAGACTAAGAATCTGGATCTATGCTGGTGATGTCACAAGTCCCACAAAAAGAATAAATTATTAGCAGCCCCTCAGTGATAAACAGCATCGGAAAAAGACTGATTTGAAATGTAAAACTGCTTTATTCAGTGTTTCTACTGGTTTAATCACCTGGTTCATTTGTTAAGAACACAAAGACACCTCTGTGGATAACTCAGCTGCCGGTGAAATCCTCCTGAACGTCTGGATCTTGAACTATCAGACACAAAAAATGAGCATATATTAGCACACGGTGGGTAAGCTGCCTTATCCGACAGAGAGCTCACTCAACCAGAAAAGGATGTCCCTGCCAAGAGACTGAACCTTACTGTAACACCAGAACAGATACTGGCACTAGATCTCAGCCATCAGAAACAACAAGCTGGCGGACACAGAGGCAGAACAACTCATGTTGAAGGTATCAGCCTCTCTTGCTAATGAACAAGCATCCTTGTCCAACCTCACCACTGCTGAAAGGAAGGCCCTGGGATCACGGGAGAAAGACTGGAACGTCACCATCTTGCCAGCAGACAAAGAGGGATGCACTGTAGACAGCAGCTATCATGCAAAAGTTACCAATCTGCTCAGCAACACTGAGGCAAGATCCTACCAGTGCCTATAAAAAGAAGGTGATAGATATGTGCCAAAACTGGAAAAGGAAAAGAAGCCTCTTGGATGAGAGGTGAAATGTCTTCAAAGAGCAAAAGCAAGTCCAGGTGCCTACGACCGAGCAGACTCTGTAGCATGTCATATAAGTCGGTCCAGCAACACCATAGTACATATGATTCCACTGCATAACTAAGAAACAAAAGACAAAACATTTACACAAGTAAGAGCGACTGCACAGAAAGTCCATTGAGGTTTAAAGCCCAGAGGAAAATGGAGTCGAGGGAATACAGTAAAAATAATTCTAACTACAGTGTTGTTCCTGTCATGGATTCTACTTTTGACATGGCTTGTCACCATGAACTTCAAGGAGCTGCAAACTGTGACTCATTCCAAACTGCACCATCCAAAATACAGCAGAGGTCCAGATCAGATATCTTGGACTGTTTCACCACATAAGAAAGACATTTAAATTTCGAAGCACAGACACTGGAAAAGTGCGGAGACGGCCAGAACATGGCGGCTTGACAATTTCAAAAGGTTGCCGAACTTAGCGCTGAACTACTTTTGTCCGTGTGTTCAGTAAAGCACATTTCTTGTCCCTCAGAGACATATAAACACATTATTTGCCCTGACTTGACCTGCTTGCAGCCACACATTCCTATATGGTTGATTAAATTTAAACGTGACCTTCTATAAAGTTTTACTGTTTTGAATTCAGATGTCATCATTTTGAACTCCTAAAGTTCCTCACGTGAGCAAAACACATGCTGGTGACCATAAAACTGTTTGACTTTTCCCAGTATGTCAAAGGTATAATTATAGTATGATATGGATACTGTTTATAGATGTCTTGCCCTGTACTTTAGTTGAACCAGGTCAGCATGCACTATGTGATTGCATGTCATCCATATGTCTCTGCACCGTATTTCACATACTGGTGCATCTGAGTGTTAATGGTTTGAAATTTACATGTTGTTCATACCTAACAGTGGCCTCAACAAAAAAACAACTTGACTAAAAACATTTCTAAGGTAGGAATACAATCTGACTGAATGAAAAAAAAAACTTGTTTCTGCAACTTTAGAGCTTTTAATCCTATAGATTCCATGTCAAAGGCAATACAAGTAAACAACCACTTATTTTAAAAGGAGTGAAGAGTTTTTGAAGAAATACCATCACTTAGTTAAAGGAGCAGTGTGTAGGATTTAGTGGCATCTAGCGCTTAGGATTTCAGATCGCAACCGAAGTACAATGAAATAATCAAACAATAAAACATGCAATCAATAAAATCCAAGGCCATTATAACAATTACGACAAGAAGAAAGTAAAAGGAAAGACCATAAAACATAGAGCAAATAGGCAATTGAGGACCCAAGAAGAAACACACCAAGGAAAGTTAAAAGTTTCTGTGGAGACCACAGACCGTAAACCTAATGGAAGGGAGCTCCATGGTGATGGAGCCACTGCTTCAAAGGCACGATCACCTTTTGTTTTGAGTCTGGAGCAGAGGACAGCCGGTAGGTCCTGACTTGAAGACCTGAGAGACCTACTGACAATAAGTGGATGGAGGAGGTCACTGACGTATTTAGGTGCCTGACCATGGAGGACTCTATACGTGAAAACAAAATCTTTGAAATGAATCCTGAACTTGATGGGAAGCCAGTGTAAAGAAACAAAAATGGGAGTGATGTGGGTTGCCCTGTTGGACCTGGTTAAGTGGTAGGCCACAAAAGCATGGATAATCATCTCATAGACCCTGAAAAAAGCAGTTTGATGTTAAACTCATTGTTCTTCCAAAGCGGTTTGGCCCATTATGGAGGGACTGTTAATTACGGTGCCCAGCTCAAAAACACGAATGGCCTATGGAGAACCACTTTTTGGTTTGTCCTTTCTCGGCCATTGTAGAAACATGGAGATGCAACATAACAATCTCTGTGGAAGAGGACCAGCAGACGTACTAGTTATGTTATTTTCAATTTCTGGACCTTATATGGTAAAGAACAAGGTAGAAAACTGTATTACCATTATCCATCCATTTTCTAACCGCTTATCCTCTTGAGGGTTGCGGGGGGGCTGGAGCCTATCCCAGCTGACATTGGGCAAGAGGCGGGGTACACCCTGGACAGGTCGCCAGACTATCACAGGACTGACACATAGAGACAGATAACCAACCATTCACACTCTCACCTATGAACAATTCACCAATTGTCACAGTTAACCAATTAATTAATTGTCACCAATTAACCCCTGTCTTTGGACTGTGGGAGGAAGCCGAAGTACCCGGAGAAAACCCATACTGACAAGGGGAGAACATGCAAGCTCCGCACAGAGGGGTTCCCACACCAGGGATCGAACCAGGAATCCTCTTGCTGTCAGGCAACAGTGCTAACCACTACAGCACTGTGCCGCCCTGTATTGCCATAATTACTGTATCTTTTAAATATATTGTCACAGTAGAGTAAAGCAGCTGTTAATTTCCTTGTCTGTGGGTGAACATCTCTACTTCCAGAGGTCTGTACTGGTGTTGCTATCATATCATTTCCTTAGCTTGTCATTTCCTTTCCGTAGCTGATACAGGTCAGCAGCATGGATTTATTACAAAGAACTGGATACAGCTGGTGTTTCTCAAAGTCATGGATGCTTCCTTGCTAGACCGGATCCCTCAGAGTTCGGTCCTCCAGAGGCTAGGCAAGACTCCTTCTTAGCATTCGGTGAATACACTTTGACACAGGGTAGCAAACGCCCAGGTGTATGTTGGTGAAGAGGCCCCACCTTCAGTTCCTACAAACTGTGCACAAAGCATTGTGGGAACCTGCCCACTGAGGACACACACATGCATCTTTGAAAAATTCTCTGAAGGAAGGACTTGGTCCTTCGTAGAATTCAAAGGATTCTTGACACTGGAGCAGTCCTTTGGTGAGATTTGATGACGTAGCCTACTTAAAATTTAGCTTTTTAAGTATCCTTCCTTGTCTTTGAGAAGTACCAAATGTTTCAAGATGCCAGATGCAAAGATTCATTCCTATGAAGGTTGTTCACCAGGTTTATATACTTGAAAAATGTTCACATACTTCGATGTTTTGGGGCTCATAGTTTGTGAAGCTGTATTCACCATATGAGAGCTGATTTTTTTCTTAAGATTGAGTACAGGAAAAATGCTTTTTGGGCTAGTGTACATCATGAAGCTTTCTGCTGGAAGTCTTAACTTGAGACCAAAATTCCCTCACATCTCAGTGCTTTTTCGTGGAAATCGGTTGGCCAAAAAGAAACTTAGCAGACAATAGCTCCCCCTTGTGGAAATCTGCAGCCAGATAAAAGTTAGCATGTGAGGTTGTGAACGACTAAAAAGCTATTTCTTGAAACTAAAAATACTTGTTGATTACAGCAAAGTGTAGGATTATACAAATCTGCTGTTGTGCTTTCCTGAGGCCAACAGAGAATATCTGGGTGATTTTAATATTTATGACAACTACAGAATAAATAAGGACCGGCAACTATAAAAATCTTTTGGATTGAGATTAAGAAAAATCATTGTCCACCTGCGTGAGAGTCATATTGAGTGAGTGCCACATATTCTATTCAGCCTTACTTTATTGTTTTGGAGTTAGAAATCTCACAGAGATGTAAACACCTGGGAAAATAAAACCAAACTATATATCTGCGTGCCTAGATAAAAGACAGGTAGGAAAAAAAAATGACCGCAGGGATTTTTCCGTTGAGTCCGAGGATAGACAGCAGTCACATTCCGGTCACAAGTGTTGATGTCACAGATTTGTTTAGCTGTGAATGTTCACAATGTCGATGACTGACAGCTACGGTGACCTGAGGGAGGAGGCGTGTGCAGGTATGTTCGGCTGAAATGTTCAGATCTTGTAAAGTGATCCAGTTACACACGATTACGTGGAAGACGGATCTCTGCTGCAGAAACCCGATAACACGGCAGCCATAAGTCACGGCAAATGGCTCTATGTGTGGAGAGGACTGTAAATAATACAGCATTCAGTACTTAAATCATACACTACATATGACACACTCACCAGTCAGCATATGAATGAAAATCCATACACCTCCTAACATTCTTGAAGGAGGTTTTCCCATCAGGGAGCCTGGCGTGGATCCGAGTACACGTGTCCACAAAGTCCAGTTCATTTGATGAGTGAACTGGAAACACTGTGTACTGTACCAAGGTACTAAGTGTGCCAGGGCCCACTTGAAAGGGTGGTTTCGAGTACAGTTCACACCAGGTGTGAAAACCAACTCTACCAAAATATGTAAAAGAAGTACTGTTTCAAACACTTAGCAGTCGCTGAGTAGAGTTGCAAAGGCATTTACAAGCAACATGTGTTGATCTCATCCTTTGAGCTGCATAACCATGGATGACTAAAACCAGATTTACACCCTAGCTTACACACGTGGCCTACTCTGTTGTGAGCATTTATACTTTATACTCAATCAGCACTGAGATCCTCCGGCAATGTATAAAGCAGAAGGCGTATCATTGACTCAGCAATTTCACACACATATGACATGAGTTATTTGTGCACATGAATCAAGTAAACACAAAATATTATAGCATTTAAACTCACATGAGTAATCCCAGGTAGCCAAAGTGACCTGACCCAGAATCAGCCTGAACTTGGCATGATGGATGAAATTAGCCAGGCCACATCCGGTTGCTTGACTCTGCTGAGACTCGTATGAATGCTGCCCCAGAAACGGGCCAAATCAGCTGGGTTGATTCCGGCTGCCAACACTGCCATCACTGGGATGTGACGCAAAAATTCACATTGCGTTTGGTGTGAACACAACATTATGATTCTTTCAACTTGAAATAAAAATTAAAAAAATGTATACACCTACATTGGGTCAAGTCAGTCTCATAGGCATTCTTTGTACCTCTGGAACATGGCTTTAATTATTTTACAATTTACCACTAAGATTTCTCACAATTTTTAAACAATTGTATTATACACTCTCCTCTCTTGATTATTCAAATTTAAACTTGTAGATTCTGAAGCGTTGATGACATATAAGGAAACCAAAGATCACATCTGATCTGATTTATGTTGCACACTGACTGTTGACTACAAGGACTGTATCTGATTCTTTTGGAAGATCAAACTGAATATTATTATCACTACATGGCCACTCATTTGGCTGCAGCTACAGTCAGAAAACAAAGCTTAATCATCAGGCGAGAGCACAAAACAGTTATTCTGTGTTCATGATAATACAAACTATACAAAAATAAGCAGCCTTTTGTGTATCTAAGCTGCCATTTCAAACAGGTTAGATATTTAGGACCACGCATTTATATTAGAGAGACAAACAAACAGCAGCGAATGACAGCTCAGTCGACAGTGTGGTGGAGTGGAGTCATATCTATGATTCAAAGTGAAATAAAGTCTAGTGGGCTTTTATTTCAGGCCTCAAGGCAGCACAAACTGCTACAAAAGACAAAAGTGTTTATGTCCTCTCAAGACAAATTCAGTAATATAACTCCACAACCACACACACACACACACACACACACACAGACACACACACACACACACACACACACACACACACACCCAATAGCCTGCTCAGACAAAGTTACCCAGGCGTTGAAGTAACAGCATATTTTACATATATACTAAATGCTGTCACACACCTGCTGCCATAAAGTACAGTCGCACCCGCCCACATATACATACTGATGTGCATGCACACAAGTCACCATATAGATCTCCCATATAGAACACAAACACACACACACTTCATTACCCGCCCTCTTTTCACACTCTCACACATTCTCCCTCTCCTTTTTCAGCCTTTTTTTCAGTTCTTGTCATAAGACGGCTTCTCAGAGCATTATGTCATATTTCTATTCCAGAAAAACACCTGTGGCTCAGTCTCACACATCACACACACACACACACACACACACGCACGCATGCGCGCACACACACACACACACACACACACACACACACACACACACACACACACACACACACACAAACCACAGGCCACATGCTCCTCCACATACCGGTAGCTGAGATATGAATATATTTCACATGATATATTTCTTATTTCTGCCCATGATTACTTCTGTCACTGTCTCTCTTTCTCACAGTCAAACTTGCATATTCGTTGCACCTATTTGTTCTGTATTTATTAGGACCCTTGAGATTATGGGGACTTTCTTTTGGCAACAGGTTTCTGAATCTATCCATATGAATGCTTCTCTGTCATGGCATTCACAGAATTATTTGACAGAACTATGACATGTATGCTGACATGTTTAAAATGGCGAAGCTTACATCCAAAGCTACAACTGGTAACTTATATCAAAATAACTTTGCACTATGTTTGGTGAAACTGTCACTTTATTCTGAAAGAAGCAGACAGATAAAATCAAAATCATGTCCCTCCTCTCCTCCTACTGCCTGTAAAGGCCCAGACACAGCAAACCCGTGGCAACGAAAGCCAACTGCAAACCTCACGCTGTCTCGGCCAAAAGGTTGCACGTGAACACACCGCAAAGACGACAGCTGACAGCCAACCAGCACGTGCGTTCTGCACCTATGTGAGGGTCAATAACTCTCTATACCAGCAGACATTGATAGTCTGTAATTGTCATTCAAAACGGGAAACTGGAAGATGGTTGTGATGCTAGTTAGCCAGTTAGCACATGAACAACACTATCCAATGTTGAAGGAACAGAGCATATTCACCGTGCGCCAGTGAACAATAACACAAACCATCACAAAGCGTTTGTGCTTAAGAGTTCAATGGCTAAAAAAAAAAAATAAAAAATCTTGTCATATGTAACAAATTTGTTTTAGTCGCACTCCCTCTTGACTTTAGCTGTTTGTTTACTTTCCTCACCAATCAGAGTGATTTCATTCACCGACAGGCTCGACCATCGGCAAAAACAATTCAACAAAAAAAGCCAAGACAGGCCGACAAGTGGCATAATGACGGACACAGCAGTGCACCAAAAACAACCAATCAGAGCTGAGGACTCTCTAACACAGCTGTCAATCATGTCATTCATTGCTCGTAAACTGCAGTCAAACTGTGAAAAGAGCTGATCAAATATTAAGATTCTGTAAATACATTTTACATCTTTTTAGCTGTAAATTGAGTAGGTTTGTGCAGCTGCCATGTTTGATACAGTTGAATGAAGTACCAAGCACCGCCTACCACCGGGACTGACTTTCTAATTTCACAGCTAAACAGTACACTAAAATATGTTTCTGAAAACATCTTAGGTGAGAAATAAACAATGAAGTAACAGGGGCCAGTTGCCCAAAGCACCTTAAGTTTACTCCTTAAGTATGACACTAAAGGCTTACATGAAATACCTCGGCAATAACTGACTGGAAAGATTTTGTTTTATAAAACCACAGAGCAATCCTTAATTGTAAAGAGGCTGAAACAGCGCAGCTTTGGAAAGTTAAGTGATTCGACTCGAGATGGTCACAATCATTAGCTGACTTCTGGTAAAAATTTTTGTAAAATCAGTTGCTCATCAGTAAGTGTGTCCATCGGGTTCTCCCAGGTGTGGAACGTTCTTCTCAGGATGCCTTAATTTTTCTCATTTATCTCCATAAACTCAACTACATTGTGGTTAAGATGGAGTAAGAGGTAGTTTATGTTTTTGTTCTTACTTATGAAGGCTCTTTGTACAATGGTTTAACTAACTTTAAGTAATTCCTTAAGTAAACGACCAAGATAAGGAGAAAACCTTAAATCCTTAGTTAAAGGATAACTTAGGTATTTTTCAACCTGGGCCCTATTCCCCCATGTGTATGTGTGCATATGATTCATAGGTACAACTCGTTTTAAAATTGGTTCAGTATTGAGGGAGGTGGATGCAGCCGGGAGCCGCGAAACAAGCTAAAACAGTAACGGGGGCAAATGCGTCCTGTATAAGTTTGCGCATTAAAAGTGCTTTTTATTACCACTGACTGGTTCAGATCGCCAGTGCTGTCTCTGTAAATAGCATACTAAGCGTTTCCCTTACCTCTGGGCTGTGACGTCATCTCGCGAGAGCTTTGCTTGTTGCCGGGAGAAAACAGAGGAGCCATGCTGAGTGCCGCTCAGAGTGGCACTGGTTGCCCCAAAGTACAGCTGAGAGTTTTACTGCATCGATTGAAAACAATGGTTCATGTTTGTGCTTATCTGAATTGCAAGAACAGGATGTCGCGCAACACCCCGTGCAGCTTTCATAGGCTGCCTTTGTCAGACGGCGAGATGCTGATGTTGTAGCTAGTTGTGCTACAAATGGATGCTAACACTCCTGTCCAGACACTGCGCCTTGCAGACCATCGGGTCTGCAGTGCTCACTTCTCCCAAGATGACTACTGCCAGCCAAAGAAGAGAAGACATCCAATCCCGAGACACCTCTTCCTCAAGAAAATGGCTGTCACACGAGTAGAGAGAGCTACAGACACAGTGGAGCAAAGCTTTCGCGAGATGACGTCACAGCCCAGAGGTAAGGGAAACGTTTAGTATGCTATTTACAGAGATAACACTGGCGATCTGAACCGGTCAGTGGCAAAAAGAAGCACTTGTAATGCACAAACTTTTATGGGACGCATTTGCCCCCGTTACCGTTTTAGCTCGTTTCGCGGCTCCCGGCTGCATCCGCCTCCCTCAACACTGAACCAATTTTAGAACAAGTTGTACCTATGAATCATATGCACACATACACATGGGGAAATAGGGCCCAGGTTGAAAAATACTGAAGTTATCCTTTAACATTAACTCAGATTTCATGGAAAATCTTAACTTAAGGTGCTTTGTACAGCCAGCGCTAGAATCTTTGCATAGCACTGATCAGCACTGACTAGTCTGACAGTTTGACAGCAGTTCATGAGCACTGGCATGATTAACAGCTGCATTGTAGTCACCTCCACTCTGATCAGTTGTTTTCCTATACATGCAGTGAGGACATTAGAAATGCTACAAAGCAATAGAGTAGGAATATGAATTTTCCCACACATTATCACTCATATATCTCTTTTAATGGTGAGAAAATATTTTTAGCAAATAGGACAGGAAGTTTTTTTTTTTTTTTTACAAAAGTTACCAACTGCAGCTTTAATGCCTGCTCTTATTCTGATCTTGTTCTCTTGCCGTGGTGTCAGAAAACACAGGCAGATTCTGTTTACTGGTGGGTAAAATGAAAACAAGGACAGGTCCAATAGTGTCAACATCTGCAAAGTTTCTTTCGTCAGTTACAGTTTTATTGCACAATCACCTGTGTGAGCACCAATGCATTTTGAAAGCACAGACAGTACAGCTTGTCTCTCAGAAGGAAGCACCTTCATTTCATTGCATACAGAAAATAATAGTTGCATTTGTGGATATTGTAAAACTCAAGTTAGAAATTTACTTACCTAGGCACTATCAATATAATACACTGACAATTAAGACATACACATTTAACTGAGTGTCTGCATTGCTCTCTTTATGTCATCTATCCTAAATTTGTTCTTAATTCTTATTCTTAACATTTATACTCTAATATGCTGTAAAATATGAATCATAGTAATTGAATGTGTCGCTGTATGCAGAGTATGTCGCAACTACTTATGATAAAGCTTAAAAAAAGAAAGAAACAAACAAACAGAAACACATGATGGGTCCAATCTGAAGGCAGCATTTGCATCTCTGCATGGGAAAACCAGGCTAAACTAAACATTCAGAGAATAATAATGAGAGCAAAATTAACTGTGAAAACTCAGCCAAAAGCCACATAACATAAACAAAAGTGACTTCAGCCGAAAAACAAATACAACAGTTTAAAAGTTGGGTAAAAGACTTAACAAAGCAAATCTTTCCACAGGGGTCCTCTGGAAGGCAGCAGTCCAACATCAAATCAGCAGGTTCACAGGCCAGACTCATTTACATTTTGCAAGGACAGCTCCTTATTGAATCTGCCACAAGGTCCTTTATTCACAATTTAAACTCACCAAGAGAGAGCAGCGCTTTCAACTTTAAATCATCCTGCTGCTGCTGCTCCCATTAAGTTGAAGCAGAATATACAGAGGCACTTTTGCATAATTCATTCCGGACTCTGAGGACAGATAGCAGCTCCTCTGAGACCGTAAACACCAACACGTTTTTTAAGATACAGCTGTAAGAGGGCAAATAGTTATGAAGCAGCACATATAAAGTGTTAACAGAGTGAGTGTTTCAGCTTACAGCCAGCAAATGAGAATGTATGAGAAGGCACACCAAACTGTGCTGAGGCAGACGCTGTAGTGTTGCGGTCACTTCCCTTCTGCATCTCTTCTTCACCTTTTTCTATGTAAATGAGAGATGTTCACATACACAGATAACAGCTGACAGAATCACTGGTGCCGAATATGTTTTTTACTTTTGCTTCTTTGTACAGCAGACATTCAGACCAAAAAGTCCTCCAAATAAAGGACAAAAAAACTATTTTGTCTGTCTTCCAGAACTACAAGTTTATTTTCTTATCTGACGCCCCTATCAGCAGGATGAGATCATCTGTCTGTGCCTTCCAAAAGTCTTACAAATCACGGTTGAAAAATGAACCAGTTTTATGATGTGACAGCGCTCTAGTTAGGGTTTGGGTAGGTTTAAAGAAAGATTACCGTTTAGGCTAAAGGAATACTTCAGCCCTGTGTTATGTTGAATTCATGAAGGTATCTTTGTTTTTCTTAGCAAAACTATATCAAATCATTAGTTTACAACCTCTCACATAACTCATACAGTGTAATCCAAGTCTCATTTATCCAGTTATATGCTCTGTATTTCCAGAACACATGCTTTTTTGCTAAAAACATTTGATTCACAACTGAACAGAAAGCGAAACTTATATTTGTGTTTTTCAAAGCCGGACTCCATTGACAAGAACACTAATTTTACCTCACTGACCATGGGAGCTGTTGGTCTACCGCTGCCTCAATCAGTTTGATAGTTTATGTTATTGTGTAGTTCAGATTCAGCAAAGTCACACAATAATGCAAACAAACTGAATAAATGAGGCAGTGGTAGCCCAGCGGCTCCTGTGTTCAGTAAGGTAAAATCAATATTTCTGTCAATGGAGTCTGGCTTTGAACAGCGCATAAATAAGTTTCACTTTCAGTTAACTTTTTCTTTTTTATCTCCACCTCGTCACATATTGATGTTTGGTCACGGACTTTCCACGTCCAGATACAACGTGCAAGGTACCCTAGGTGGATTGGTTGTCATCTTCTACCTGTTACATGCATTGTCTTCTTTCAAAATACACTTCTGTTTTCACAGGTAATGTATTGTTTACATACAGTCCCTTTCAAAATCAGTGCACTACATCAGTGCAACACTGCGAATTGATATCTTCTTTCCTTCAACAACAAATACACGTGGTTGGGTTTAGGAGGGAAGAACAGGGTTTGGCTTTATAATCTTGCAAGACCTGAACATTATTCTTTGGGATGGAAGTTGGTGTTAGTTGGACCCATCCAATATCTCTGCTGTCCACCCTTCTTGGACTTTTGCTGCCTTAACTTTCATTCTTGTTCTGCCGCATTTCCAGCAACCAGCCGCGTATCATGCAAACATCAAAGGACGCCTTTTTTTGTTGGTGTCTGATGCCACAAGTCACTGCCCAAGCGTTGAGTTGTTACAACTTCAGAGTGAGACAGGGTTGGTTTGGGAAGTACTGAGCATACAACTAGATAACTGAGCCCTAATTATACTGCATGAGTTGTGTAGTATATAGTTTTGCTATTGTTAAATGTGGAACCCAATGACTTCAATTCATCTGGAATTTCTGTTCACCTGAGATACCAGAAAAAAACAAGCTTCCTTTACAAATTCAACCTAACACGGGAAGAGTAGTTGATATACAAATAGTCATTTGGAGAGTGAAATATTCTTTTAAAATGATTGCTAAGAATAGGGGACCTCTGTCATCATGGTTACAAAACCCTACGGGGAAGCACATTAGGCAGGGATCTCTGAGTGTCCACCAAGAACAGGAAGAACCGTTACAGCAAGCAAAACCTCTTTCAGTATTCAGATAGGAACTTATTTATAGTTTCAAGACAATCTTAAACTGTGAGCCATGTCTTTTAAGTTAAAATTCTCATAGACATGATCCATACACACACTCCATCAGCCAAATATGCACTTAACAGTATCAAAGATCACACACATGGCATGCTAATATGTGATGTACTGTGCCTCATGAGCCCTCACACCCTGGTAAATCTGAATGACCCCTGACCCGCAGCCCGTCTGCAGTCATGCAGTCACTCCTCTGGCATCCTCATGTGTCACCAGCTACAAGTAGCTGTCTCAGTGCACGAACACGACATTCCCTCAAATGGCTGCTGTTGTTGAGCCATGTGCTGAGTCGACGGCCCTGTATGTCATCATCATCATCAGTAACACACTCCTAATATGTCCAACAAAACTCACACATACGGGAAGAGGTGAAAAAGAAAGTCATGGCAGTTTACTGTAACAGCTGTCAGAGTAAATGCTACATTTCCATCTGGGAATTACGTGAATAAAAATGTTTAAGCAACAAATAGAAATACAAAAAGTACCTTCAGCATAGTACATGGGACATAAGCATTACTCCTAACCTCATCAGAGAACTAAATGTGAGCCCTCTCTTGGGATCTGGGCTGATTTCGGTGTGGAAATCAGTTCCAGTTAGCAGCCAGCTTTAGGCCAGAGACAACTCATGGAACCAGCCCAAGTATTCTTGAGCCGATTCTGGTGCATCATCCATCACAAGTCTGACATGTCCTGATTTAGGCCACAATTTTATTTGGCCATTTTGGAAATCAAGCCTGTTAAGTGTGTGTTCCTTTTATTCCCTTCACCTGTTGAGCTCCATGATGCCTAGATACCTTTGTGTTTATGCAGAGTTTGTAGTCAACAGTACAAGATTTTGGTTTTGGTGGTTCTTGTTTTCGTTTGTAGCCTGAGTACCAATTATGCTTGAGTGGGCTTTGGCTGCCTGCAGGTAAATGGTCCATGTGGAGGGCAAAAGAGGCAGAATGCATTGGCAGTCGGGATGCACAATATATATATCGGGCTGATAAATGATTGTCCGATAATGGGCCAATTTTAGAAGTATGTGTTATTCCGATAATATAAATTATAGCCAATAAATAGCACCAATAATACAAATACAGACTGCTTTCATTGACTTAACAAGGGCAGCATGTAAACACCCGACACAGTGGGTCATGGTAAATATTACTTTGGTGTGCTAGCCACCAATAAACACAGGTTAGAGTGTTAGCACGAGCTAATTAGTTGCATCCAACACCAAGCTTTTAAAGGGCTCGACTCTGTTGTTAAACTTATTAATAACTGCTGGCCATGTGATGCTAAAGTTAGCGATTATTTGCTGTGTGTGAGACACAGTTCAGTTTTAATATGTGAGATGAATCAGTAGTGCGTCACTATTTTTTTGGTAGTTGAAGGCTAGTCTATCATGGGACAGTGAGACGGTGCCTGGGAGCTGAAAATGCAGCGTGAAGATATAAACATTTCATACACCAGATGTAACGCAGCCCTGCCAATGTGCATTCAACCCCATTCATATGAGTTAGCTATCAAAAATGTGAGGCAGGTATTTATTGGTTATTGGTATCGGTTGAAAAAAATCCAGTTCAGTTTATCCCTAATTTGCAGAAAAACTCAGAAACCAACAGCTATTATCTGACAACAATTTAGTATTTTATCCGCTATTTTTTAAATTTATCTGCATTCATATGCAAATATATGAATATAGAGATTAGCCAGGATGTCTGGACCCCTCTGAAGTTGCTAATCAAACTGTAAACAAAGCCCAGCTATCCGCCGCGTACATGGGATCTCCTGAGTATCAGCTGTTGTTCCCAGAGGCTTTATTGCGATCAGGCTGATAGCCGATGGTTACTGAGACTGAGCTAACTGTGACATCTGTCTTTCAAGCGATCATAGCCCAAATCATGCTCCACCTCCTTAGTTATTGCCTGTGATCAGACACGTGCATTGGTCTTTGCATGTTAGATTGCCTGCCTGCCTCTGCAAGCAGAGAGCAACATGTGACTACAGAGGAGGTGACAAAATTTGCAGGTGGGGCTGCTGCTGTAAATATTACCACATGTACACACTTTCTTATACACACACACACACACACACGCACACACACACACACACACACACACGCACACACACACACACACACACACACACACACAATCTACTGTAATGTCACTTATAAAAATAACTTACATGTCGATCTTATGAATAGCACATACATCATCCCACCAGTATGATTTAGTCGTCTTTTATTTCTCTGACCTCCCATCAGAATTCATTTAGAATCATATTTCATAATTAATTCATAGTCACCATAAAAATGAACCGAAATAAGTAGATACATATTTATGACCTCTGTGGTGACATCACTTGTCTGTCATAAAGTACAGCAGTCAAAGGCAAATATTTATAACACTCCTACGTCAGTGCGCCCGACTGAGAATACACACTGCTGCTGTATTAACACATTACCGCCATGTATTGCTGTCAGCCTGAAGGCCACACGAATTTTAAATTAGAGTCAGATCTGGTGAAACTCTCTGTGAATGACAATAGCCATGAATAGTTAAACACAATCCAGACACCAGTTTTGTGTTTGTCTTTCCATTCGCCATTGGAGCTACTCACCGATGTCACATTTGACAAAAGGTAAGTGGTGCATCTCCAGCTATAACGTGTCCTTCAAACTCACTGATTGACTGCAGAGAGTTGTCTCATCCTCACTTATTGTTTGCTGTTTATCTCGTTCTGTGTGACAGTACCTTAAAGTCACAGTGAGATCATCTTTAGCATCAATAATTTGAAGAAATATGTGGATGGGGAGGGAAGTAAATCAGATTCAATGTATGTGATTGGATTGCTAAAAAAAAGGAGATGTGTTTCAGCAATTACAGCTTATACAGAGTTGAGAGAAAAGGAGCTGCAGATGACTACTGGCCATGACTTTGTGTTTCCTGGGATAGCCCTGCCCTGTTCTCCCTCTGGGTGGCTAGTACTCGTTGCTGTCATTGGTTGGATTGCTTAAGTTTAGGCAAGAGAAGCAAAATTGGTCAGGGTAAGAATGTCAGGGTCAGCCAATCAGCAGAGTGAGGCAGAGTAGGGTTGATCATCCCTTCGCTATCCAAGGAGATGCAAATTAGCCGCACCTGAATTGTTGGATCAGAAGGAGGACGAGGAAGAAATGAATAAAAAAATTTTCTCTACCTACAATTAGCCATATTCACAGCTCCGCCATCATTACTGACATCATAACTCGGGGTGGGAAGACTCAACGCTGTCCCATAGCAACCCGTTGAAAACTTGAGCAGGAGTCTGAAGGCTGTTCCGTACATCTTCTGGGGCCAAATTGATTCATGGGCAAGCCAAAAGGCCAGCATCCCCAAAAGGGTGCAAAAAAGGGGATATAGCAATTTCCTTGAGCTGAATTGCTTCTTATTTTATTAATCAGTCTACAAAACAACGCGTTTCGCCCATGGCTTCATCAGGTTTGTTACACAGTCCACAGCACAGGTGATTTGAAATAGGCTGCAGCTGTACTGAATCCAATCAGCAGGGTACACAGGAGTAAAGTTACTGCTATCCTATTGTCTGTTATGCCTTTGACATAAGACTAAAATTTTCCTAAGTGTTTTACAGTAATTGCTCTACCTGGATATGATGTAACGTTACGAACTCTCCTCCTCACTCCCTACTTGTCGAGTCCGACAGGTAACGCTATTATACTACGTGCTGACAAATAGTAGCATTTATTTTAGTAGTTTACCTGTCCAGCAGAAAACATGCCACTTCAGTGTCGGATTGAAGCCCTTTGTCCTTCATGAACCCCCTCCATCGCTGAAAAACATCACCGATGTTTATTCTCTGCTGCCGCTTGTCCCGTTTTCTTTGCCCCTCTTTGCGTCTTCTTTTCAGTTCGGGTTCATTCTCTCCTGTTGCATGGTAAGTGTGGTCCATTTGCAAACTTTATAACTAAAAAACTTTTCACTACTCTCTATCGACGAACTACTAACACTCTCTGCTGTTTCCTCCTCCTTCTTCCTTCCTTCCACTGTCTTCTTCGTTGGTTTATTTATACACGCGAAAAGCGTTCTCTGGCTGGCTGGACTGTCCGCTCGGGCTGCCTTACATACATGGCGGCGCAAGATGGCGACCTCTCTAAAGCAAGGCCCTTGCTATATATATATATAAAAGCATAATTATAAGGCTACAAAAACCAAACGAATTTTATTTTATAGCGATTGTACACTTGTATAAACATATTAATGGGTAGAATATTCAGATTCAGATTCAGATTCAGATTTGACAATAAACCATGCCAAATATTACACACTGGCCCTTTAACAATCCATTGTTTTATTAAAGCCTGGTTGACCGGGAAACGATGGAAGGACAGCAGTTTGTCAGATTCCTGATGTTTAAAGGAGGCACAGCCAGGAACACAACAGTATGACATGTTGCAGCATTGAGTTTTCTGGGTGTTTTCAACCCCGAGTGATGATGTCAATAAAGATTCTGGCGCTGTGAATATGGCTAATAGGCAGGGTTAGTTAGCACCCCAAATCACATGTTGGTTTAATAGATTTGGATTAAAGCACCTGAGTTCATGATATACAGAAAGAGAAAAAAGAGCGATTTTGATATAAAAAAGATTGACATATATTTAGCATGTAACAATGGATATAAGAATAATCAACAAAGAAACAAAATATACAGTATATATTTTTTTTAACTTCACTGTGTCTTTAATGTAACTGTGTATACTATGTATGTCCACAGTGTGAACATGAATTCATGGCGCCTCAGTAGCAGGATTCTGCCGGCTGCTGTTTGTCTGAGCAGACGCGATGTCAGCTCCTCCTCTCACTGCGGGACGTCCCGTGCCATCTGCTGTTTAACTTGGCCAAACCTTTGACACACTGATATCTGTGTCGAGTGTGGATAGCTAGCGGTGGGATGGTATGAGGGTGAGGTAGTGACATGAAGCTGCAATCATGATACATACTCCACTCTGACATATGAGCGTGTCATATTCCCGGTATTTCCCCCGGGGATTTCTCATGTGCAAAATGAAAATGACATTAAAATCAGGTGGCTGGGAACATAATACTGGTTTAAGGATTTAAATGGCAGAATTTCATGGTGACTTTAATTCCAATGGTATTGCTGTAATTAGTAGATTTACTGCTAGAGGCAAAGTGAATGTGCTTGAATTTCTTTTAATGTTCAAATTTAATTAAGTTTGACTCTCAAATGTGTGCTGCTGACGAGTAGCAAACTGTTGACTTGATAGCAACCCAACTGAGCTAACACATTTTCTAACTGAACTTCTAACTATTAGGCAAAAATCAACATAACCCTCTAACAAATAACTCATGGTCCCAAGTGCACACAGACACTCTTTCTAGCACTGTTATCTCTATCAACACATTTCTCTTGCTGCTGGGGCAATGTCAATAAGTATTTCCAAGGTCAACTTGAACTTTAAATCTCTCTGACACATGAAGTATTCGCCCTTACACCAACAGCAGAATCACACTGAGGACTGTCCTTCCAGGGTAATATATTCATAACAAAAGGACATGCTTCAATCCAAGGTTGCAGCTCAGATGTGGCTGTTGCTGCTGTCAGTGAGCCCACCTGAGCTGCAGGGATGAGATGTATCCATATCTCGTGCCAGACGCTGTTTGCCTTCAATATCACTGATGTCACCACACCGTGTCTTTCTGTCCGGCAGACTGGCAGGAGTCCAGAGCTGAAGGACTCAGAGGAGGCTTTAGCCTTCAGTCTGATGTGACAAAGGATGTCTTTAGAAACTAGATTGAACTCGGCCTGAAGTATTACTTTATCAGAACAGATCGATGAGGTTGTGGTCAGATAGAGATGTGATGAGGGGATTCAGTCTGTCTTTTAATCAGGTTCACAATTTGTATTTGTGCTGTTCAAAGTCAAAGATAGAAATAATAACTCAGAGTTTTGATTCTCGAAATTTGCTCTATATTCTGTTGCCTCCAAATGTTATGTAAGAAAATAACTAGTTCAGTCCAGGTGTCCTCTTCTAAGATTTGGCATATTTGTTTGGAAAACGTGTTCAGTATAAAGGCCCATTTATGCTCCCTTTACATACGAAAATGTACGAAAACGTCCGTTTCAAACAATGTTACCGTCACTGCCCACATACTTCCACGTGTCCTTTACGTTGGCATGGATGTTAACCAACATATCCACTAGGGGGCAGCCCAGAGTAAAAAGTTTATGACAACAATAAACTCAAAAACAAACATGGCCACTGTGGAGGAGATATTGATCATGTACCCCTTGCATAAAAGACAAAGTCTATAGTACTGCCGATGAGAGAAATTGATGACGAGTGTCATTTCCAGTTCTTTAGGATGTCCGCCAGGGCATTCGATAAACGCCATTGTTATTTCTTCTTTGTGTCTCACTAGAGCTATGTATCGGGTAGTGACAGCAACACTGCCCCCACGGTTCCCGGTGGTACTGCTCCATTTGGCCCGTATCCGTAAACTTTATGGAAATGTGCAGAAATACGGACGAAATGAATGCGGAGCACAGACAGAAGGCTCCGTCCATATCCGTATTTAACGTTCAGAATAAATGGGCCTTAAGACAGTTGTTTTGACGGTGAACCTTGTGAGTTATAATGGAGCCGACCTTTGTAACGTTACCTTTGTTAAATGTTGCTATTGTTCCTGGCTTCATATGAATAGTGGAAAAGTCCGCTAGCTGTTGAGCTAATTTATTCAATGTAAAATGCCATAGGCTTGTGCTAAAAACATTAGCATGTTGTATTTTTGGGGAAAATGTGTCCAGATAAAGACACTTTTTTTCTCTGTGAATCCTGCGAGTTATAATGAAGCCAATTTGTGTATTTGTGTTTGTGTCTCTATTAAGCCATGTTTGGCTGCAGAGTGACACAGACACACCACCGCCCAAGTAAAAATGCTGCCAAAGGCCTAGGCCACCAGCGTAGGTTGCAACGTAGGCTGTGCATAGAGCTGACACACAAGTATAAATCCACCTTGAGGAGCTGAGCAAAACTCTGTCTGCTGACAAAAAAAAAAGCTCTGGAAAAAGCTAGTAAATCAACCTTGAGTTCAGTTCCAATGTAGTATTTATTCATGAATGTGTTATTTGGTTTGTATACATGTTGAACTACTGTGTGTTATTCTAAGATAATGACATATAGCTGCGTAAATCTGGTGTTGTTTGTTAGTACCATATGACAAAAAAAGTCATTTAAACTGATAAAATTTTTACAGAATGGTAAAGAAGCTCATATTAGTTACGAAGACCCTGCTCATACATCGTCAATACAAAATATTATAAAATATATAAAATACAATACAGTTTTTTTACCCAGTCCTTTTAGTAAGTATTTCTGATTCTGATTCTGATTCTGATTAGTTTTCTTTTTGACAAAGCTGTAATAAATCAAACACGAGGAAGTGAAACTCATTTGTCTTTGTACAGAGTGCAGGTTACGTTCTGAGTACAGAGACAGAAACTCTCATTTTTGCTCATCATGAAGAACTTTCTCTTGTTGTTACATTCAGTATTGAGAGCACTCATTGTCATTCTCTCCACTTACACCCACGGCAGAAAGGGACAAGTTCACACACACCCAGCAGGTTGTCAAATTGAAACCCTAGGAAATGTAGGACTTGATTCATAAAAGCAAACAAAATGTATTTAATTTATGTAACTAATATGTGATTAGTCTGACTCTCTGGGTGTAGACTGTGGCTATAGGCCTGCCTTTGGCCGGCTATTTCAGCCAGCATTCTCCCTCCTTCTGCTATCTGTGGGCTCCCGTTTTGCAAAGGCACTGTTGCTGCATCCTGGACTTCTACCCACTCAGGACCATTGTGATTAGTTAAGAGAAAAACAAACTCAACTCAACTCAACTCAACTCAACTCAACTCAACTTTATTTATAAAGCGCTTTAAAACAACCACAGCTGAAACAAAGTGCTGTACATAGGAGGTCATAAAACAACAAAACAGTAAGATAATAAAAGGCAGTTAAAACAAAAAAACAAAAAAAACAGCAACAAAGAAATAAAAACAAAACGCGTTCTCATGCTGGGTTAAAAGCCAATGAGTAAAAGTGGGTTTTAAGGTGGGTTTTAAAAACAGACAGTGAGGAGGCCTGTCTGATGTGCAGAGGTAGATTGTTCGACATTTTTGGAGCAGCAACTGAGAATGCACGGTCTCCTCTAAGCGTTTGCTTGGACCTCGGTACCTCAAGGAGCAGCTGATCAGCTGACTTGAGGCACCGAGCAGGGGCGTAGGGGTGAAGAAGCTCAGAGAGGTAGGGCAGGGCGAGGCCATTTAAAGATTTAAAAACAAATAAAAGGATCTTAAAATGAACTCGAAAGTGCACAGGCAGCCAGTGGAGGGAGGCCACAAACAAACCACAACACTTTCCCCCCTTTAACAAAATGACAATGGGTGCTTCCAGACATTTCTGTAATGCTGACACAGCGCTGTTGAGTCATTCAGTGCTTATGATTTTACAAATTCTGTTTTGTCTTTCAACATTAGACCAGCAAAGGAAGGAATAGCAGTGACAAAATACTGTGAAATGGTCAGGGCCAGTTCCAGGAAATAATGACTAGAGGTGCATCTTAGATCAGAGGGGGTGCACATGCCCAGCACGTTATTCAACACTAAATTATGCATTTTCCAGTCATTTCAAGTTGGATGATACCAGCCAATCAAGAATATTTAAAGTGTCTTTCAAGTGCTTTACTGCAGCAATATTGTAGCAGAACAAAGAAAAGGCTACATTTAGTCTGGGCTACCTCACCCATCAGTCCATCTAGCAACAGATGTTTCTTACCCTGAAAATAAAGCATAGAAATTCAAACTAGGAATTCTATCTATAACAATCAGTGTTGTCAGCTCAAAACCATCACTAATTGTTATAGATAGTTTGAATTTCTAGTTTTTTTTTTATTATTATTTCACATTTGCACAAACAGTATAATGTGGTAGGACATAGAAAAATTCTTAACTTCTTCCTACCCCTCTGAACATGACACATACCATCTAACTTACTCAACAGCTAATTTATTGTATTGTTTATATGCCCTATTTTTGTTATTTGTTTTTCTGTGTCTTTTTTTTAAACATATTTAGTAAAGTTGAATTTAAAGTTGAATTTAAAAAAAAAAAAGCTCAAATAAAATAAAAATAGCCTGTGTGGTAACTGCGCTGGACACAAATGAGTGACGTGCATTTGTCATGACAGACAGCGTTGACAGTGACGTTACTGAAGAAAGGCAGGAATTTTATTTAATTACCATTGAATTAAAACTAAACTGGCAAATAGAATACGCACTTCACTATCAATGTGTTCTATATTGTTATGTCAACATTATTATTTTTTTTTTCACTCTTTTCAACTGAGCATGCAGACACATAAATAAGGATGCAATGCATGCTTATGCACCCTAGTAAAATCGGGCCTGAAAATGGTTAAAGTTAGAAGAATAACATTAAAATGTAAAACTGCATATGAATTCTGAAGACAATTAACAGTAACACAATCAAATGTTTTGTTTAACTCTGTGTGTAATGATTTCAGGTCCTATTTCCCTTTAAATCATATTTGTTAATTGGATTTGGTGTCTGGAAAAGAAAGTATAAAAGATAAAATACAAATTATAATATATAATACACCGATCAGCCAAAACATTCAAACCACTGACAGGTGGAGTGAACAACTCTGATTATTTTGTTCCAATGCATTGTTCTGCTGGGAAACCTTTGGTCCTGGCATTCATGTGGATACCACTTGACATGTTCCACCCACTCAAACACCATTGCAGACTGAGTACCCCCCCTCATGGCAGCAGTACTCGCCAATGGCAGTGGCCCCCCAGCAGGATCATGCACCATGCCACACTGCAAACATCACTCAGGAATGGCCCAAGGAATGTGACAAAGAGCTCAAAGTGTCAACCTGGCCTCCAAATTCCCCAGATCCCAATCTGAATGAGCTTCTGTGGCACGTGCCATTAACCCACCTCACAACCCACTGGACTAAATGGATCTGACGCCAACATACTGGTGCCAGACACCACAGATCCTGTGTCCATACCTTGACAGGTCAGAGCCACGTCTGGTCCAAGGAGGCCCCACCTTGGATTAGGAGTACACCTGGGGTACCGGCACATCACAAGAATCCTTGAGCAGATTGTTTTTTTTCTGCTGGGGGTCCACTGCCATACTGTTGCCATGCGGAGGGGTGTTTGAGTGGGTGGAACATGTCAGGTGGTATCCACATGAATGCCAGAACCAAAGGTTTCCCAGCAGAACAATGCACTGGAACAAAATAATCAAAGTTATTCACTTCATCTGTCAGTGGTTTGAATGTTTTGGCTGATCTGTATATATAATAATTTCTGTGTGCTATGATAAATGAAAATGTAGTAAGTGAGAGAGAATTTAGGTATTTGTACCCAAGCACATGTACATTTTGTTATCACTGAAGTAAGGAATGACAATCTCGTTTTCCCATTTTGTTTTCTTCTGATGTAGCCTTAAGGTTGGAAAAATGTTCAATACCATTGTCAGTAGTAGAAGTTTGGCCGTCTGACGCTGCTGCTCTCTTCTGCCATGGCGAATTGAGTAAACTCTCATTACGCCTTCGAGCGGCGCATTTAAGGGCGAGGAGAGGGGCTCATTTGATTGGTGTGATGTGTGTAAAACCCACTCCACGCCTTCTCTCCTCCCTCTTTCTGACTTGCGCAGGTAGGAGGGACGGAGGTGGGAAAGAGGAGTAGCCAGTCTGCGAAACTAGAGGCCTTTATGTTTTTATGGCTGCACCATTCTATTACATAAGGAGATATATAGTCATCTTTTGCTTTATTTTATACACCATCCATCCATCCATCCATCCATCCATCCATCCTTCCATTCATTTTCATCCAGAATCATGGGAGCAGCAGGCCAAGAAAGCACCCCAGACGTCCCTCTACCCAGCAACACTTTCTAGCTCCTCTTGGGGGACCCTAGGGTGTTCCCAGGCCAGATAAGATATATAAATCCTCCAACGTGTTCTGGGTCTACCTCGGGGCCTCGTACCAGTGGGATGTGCCTGCACATTTAGCCGAAATTCGCTCTGACATATTTTATATTGTTGGAAACTTTGGGAACACCAATAAAAAAATGAAGATTAAAAAAACAGTTATGTGGGTTGGAACCACATTTGATTGCACAGCCTGAGTCTCTACTAATTGACCCATTGTTGGGTTTAAGTGTTTAAGTAAGGGAGCTGGTGAGAATTCATATGGATAAGATTTGTCTATTATTGCCTCCCATTCATGTTCCATAAAAACCCAGAGAGGTGTTAAAGTGTTGAGGGGTCAGCAGCATCACTGTGACTCATGTATGAAACCACAGGGACTTCTGGCCTTCATAACTCTGACCTGAAAAACACAACTACAAGGGTAAGATGAACAGTGAGAAGGACAAGTATGTGTGAGGAAATGTTTCCGTGTAGATATGAGCCTGTGACAGCTTGAGTGTATGAGTGTAAAACTGTCAGAAAAGGTGCTCGTCATGACATTTATGCGTTCACACAAGTAAAGGTGTCAGTGTGGAATTGATGCCAGCAGGAGCTACTACAGGGTATATATAGTCAGTCGTCATGAGGTATGTGTGTCATCGCTTACATTCCTGCCTGTTTTTCTTTATTTGTAAATTTGGAAACGGACATATTTCACTTGGTGACTGTTTTAGTGAGCTGACACGCTGCCTGCCTGACCCTGCTCACCACAACGCATAAAACATGCTGTACGTGTGTGTGTGTGTGTGTGTGTGTTTGAGGCCAGTGACAGACTAAGCACTCTAATAATTCATTTCAAGGTAAAAACAGTAATATTTTACTGTCTCACTTTAACAAAATGACCATAATTAATGTGTAGGTGCTTGTAATTGCTACTCGCCACTGTCATTCACCTCTCTGCAAGTGAAAGACCGGCACAGCTCAGTTTTCCCTGTTATTGTCCTGATGACTCCCTAAACAGCGGCTACGTTATACCAGGCACAGATGAATCTTTTTCTGAGTAGCGTGGAAACATACATCCAATCAGATCTTGGCCACTTTCATACGTTTCTAAATCTGATACATATCCAATTGACTGCTGTAAGTTGGGATTCATGTGTTTTTTTTATCCATGGTTCTTCCACTTTATACTTAACTGTGCCTGATTGCCAAGACACTTTGTGACAGGGACAGCTCGCCAATGTTTTTAGGCAACATTCGCATTACATGGCTTAATGCTCTATTCTGATTATTCAGTCATATGTGATCTGTCTGCCAATACTGTTAAAATTCATGTTCGAGGTGACCCATTTCTGACATCAGTGTGAGTGGATCCCTCCCATGAAATGCCTCACATGCAACCAATAACGTCACCCACATAGGCGTTCAAACAACAACAAAAAAGTCACATTTGCGAAACAGCCAACTGGGGAAATATGAAGGATATACCAGTGCAAGCTTCATCTCCCAAATGATAGCCATAGAAGAAAGGTCCGAAGAAGTCATTCTGCATCATAAGTAGCCATGTGCTTCTGTTTGGGAGAGTGTGTAACGAGAAATATCAGAGCAACATGTGTTTGTTTTCGGTAAACTGGCTGTTGTACTAATGGCCTTTTGGTCTCCAGCTCTATTAGCAGCTATTGCTGGTAGCTCTGATGAGAGAGGGGTGTGGGTGCAACCAGAAGAAGAGTCAGGAGTCGTGATGTGGAGCATTCCATTGAGAAACAGTTCCTCCAACACCTTAAGATGTCCAGGGCTACTCCGATATTGCTGTCAGTGCCTCACGTCAAGGCTACCACGGCATGTGTGCAAGCTGTCCCTGTCAAAAAGCGTCAGCAGTGTATATACTACTGAGCTATGGCAGGATTCAGTAGTTTCCTTGAACCACTCCAACATTGTATGGTGAGTGATCTGCGCCTGTGCAGTGATGTATGATGTGTAAAACCATGGATATGTGGGAAAAACACACATGGATTCCGATATGAGCATTCTAACAATGGTCGCATGGCCAGGAGCTGGATTTGTATTGGATGTAGAATCACATAGGGAAATGGCTAAGATCACAATTTAAAAAATCAGATGTGTGTCACATGAGAGCAAGAAAATCGTATTTGGGGCAACATCTGCTTGTAATGTGAACATTGCCTTTGTCCTGCTGTGACAGCATTGTCGTGAAGTGCCAACAGACATATTGGACCATCACCTCCTGCACCCACACCTCTCTACAGTACTACTAGCAGTAACTGCTCATAGATTTATAGCTATGACTTTTGCATTCCTTTGTCTTCTGACCCTCAACTTCAGCATTTGACGAACTCTCAGCCGACCTCTGCAGCAAATCATTCAGGGGATGAATGCTTGCATCTCAATGTCATTCATTATTTTACCCAAATGCCTGTCTTGTAAATGTGATGTTTTTTTTTATTGTTCCATGTGTGTGATGTTATTGGTTGCATGTGAGGAATTTTAGGGCAGAGATACATTCACACTGAGGTCAGATACTGGTCTCTTCAAGCATGCAGAAAGAATCACAAAAACTAAGGTGAACAGTGAGGGCAGTGACGGCTTAAAAACAGAGATGGAAATTACTTTGGCCTTTTCAAGATGCTGCAGATTCTCACAGTCTGCAACTGAATAAATAACTTTATGTATTTATTAGGTGTTAGTGCAGTCCATAATAAGTGTTACATCATCTGCCTGGAGGGTGGAAATTGAAGAAAACTATGTGCACCCTTTAGTTGGACTTCTGCAGTAAATATCCTTGACTGATATGATGTAAGAAGGAGTATGTAATGCAGATAAACCATAAGTGTTTCAACAATTAAGACATAGAATCAGCCATCAACAGTAGAAAATCAACATTTAATCTACAGAGTTAGACAGGCAAAGTGAAGATATGCTCGTACTTCATTTCTGATCTCAACAGGTTTTTAGGCACAGGGACATATACATTTAAAAATATCATATATTATAGCATATATTATTCTATGTAGCATAAAACCTCTTTACCATGACAATGTATGCACTTCATCGTTGGCTGTACAAAAATACATTTAAATCTCTCTCTTTCTCTGCACATTGTGTGTGTATGTGTTTGCCCACGTGCAACTGTAGGTGTTCTCTATAATGATTTCTACACTTATGTCTGCACATGTCTGTGTGTTTATGTATGTGGTCCTCTTCTCACAGCCTTGGTTTATCCAAAGTCGATACGTGGCCGGTACTCAAGAACCATGGGATACGTCTGCGGGAGAGACAGAAGAAAGAGGAACTGTCTCAGAGAGAGAGATCAATCTTTTGGTCTTCACACCGTAAACATTCACCACATTGCTGCTGCTGGAACACTGACAGGAATATTGAGATAAATGCTGAATCATAGAAGCTAGAACATCCTGTGTGCAGGTCATCATTTCCAGAACAAACTTTTAAAGAGTTTTAAAAAGGTACAAGAACAGTAGTCACATCAACAGTGTGCATTTTCAACCCAGTAGAACACGAAACACATACATTCGCACACATGCCTGTACTTCTACTTTTGTGAAGAGCCCCTTAATGACATATTGCAAGCCCTTACCTTAGCCTTAACCATGATAACTAAATGCCATACCCCAATCTTGATCCTATGCCTAACCTAAATCAAATCTAACCTTAACCTTAAAACCAAATTGTAACCCTTAAATAGGTTTCTGAAGACATGATGTTTTCACTTTTGAAAAACGTCCTCATTCTTGTCTCATTTTACAACATTCTAAAAAGTTAAAATGCTCATAATCAAAACCATTTAGAGCCAGGTCTCACTCCACAGTTGTCAAAATCCAGCACTTGGGCAGTGACTTGCAGTGAAAAAAGGCATCCTCTTGTTTGAAATGGTGCTGTTCTATTTTACAGGATGCGTAATAGCGCCCCCTATCATATAACAGTGAAAACATGGATTGTCAAAATTTCTCTTCAATGGCGGGGAAGTGTTGTGTCATAAATGATGGGAAATCTTATCAATAGCAGGGAAAGTGTTAAGAAAATCTGGCAACCAGTTATTAGTTTGATCAAAGCATTAAACTTAATGGGTTTTGGGCTAACTTACATTTAATCATTTTTTTTCCTCTTTTGTCTTCTCACCAGTACTCTTTTTTTGTTTTGTTCTTCCTTTTGCTGTTGATGTCTCTTTACTGTATTTACACTGTTTTGCAAACACTAATAAACAGACATTTAAAATAAAAGAAGAAAACTGTCCTCACAATGTTGCTTAAAAGTTGTTGCGGTCCTCACTATGTAGTAAGAACAAGTACGTACAAACACACACACACTATATAAATCCCAAACCCTCAACTCCAGTTTGTCCAGAAGTAACTAAAAGAAAGGAAATGGGGTTAATGTAAGCTGCATGTCATAAAAAGTGTTTGATATTGAAATATTCATAATACAGTAAATGCATCGGGCCATCTTTTAACTGTCTAAATAAAATGAAGAACATAAAAAACCTGAATCAGAAAAATCATCCTATATAATCTTATACTTGGTCATATAGTGTCCAGTTCCATCCAGTCAAATTCTATAATAATCCTTAAATGGTAAAAATCCACATGCATTCACTCTATAAACAGAGCTGCTGACAGGAGCAACTGAGACAGATAAATCCTTTAAAAAAGAGATGAACACTGTATTTTTCTCCCTCTTGCTCATTTCCTCAGAGTCGTTCAGGCCAAAAGGTTGTCAAATATATTTAGAAAAATTGAGGAAACATGAAGAGGGCTTCATTTATCAAGTATTCTATTCAGTTTAGAGGCTGTAAAAGTGCCAGGGCAGGATACATCTCCAGTAGTTAGATTTGCAGCCACATCAAGCCAGACTGACAGAGATGGACAAACTGGGTGACTCCTACTTCATCTGGCGTCAAACCGCTGGTTTCCTGAATTCTGAGTTAAAGAAGAATGTAAATCCATTTCCATTAAAGCGTCCAGGATCCACCTGGCTCTGCTCTGCGGGGACTGAAGCCAAGTGTCTGATGCAAAAGAGCCATATAAGAAAAAAGTAATAAAGGCCTGGCTGCTGCTCGCTCCGCTGAAGCTCAATTGAAAACTTTATCATTCAATATCTGTGGAATACAGAAAGTATTTGAGACTGCTGCATGTATAACAAGCCACTCTTTCCATTAGGTTTAAGGTGCCATCTTATCAGTTTGTGTGTTTTTGGTGCATTTTATATTATTCTGAGGGCATAAATTTGTGTATAAGAATTAGAGAATGCCAATGAAAAATGATACCATCTGTGTGTTTCTCTGAGCTCATTCATGTCGAAATTATTCAAATCCCACACATCAATGCTTTCTGAACAACTGATAAGTCTTAGATTTCTTTAGTGATTTAAATAAGGCTGGCATTGTGCTCAGTGACAGCTGTTTGTGTTGATGGAAAAACAGAGACAGAAAAACAGGAAAACTGTGACCAGCATAGAATAAATCAATTCAGCAGTACAGGTTGTTGTTATTCCGCTTACAGAAATAACAACTTTTAATCCACACATTTCTTTGATCAAAAGACAAATATTAACTGTTCTTAGCAACCACTACCACAGCTGCCATGTCGACTCTAAATTACATTAGAAAGACACATAAGTCACTCACTATTGATTGGTTAGGTTAGGGGATAAATAACCCCTTGACAGTGAACATAGTAAATTGTTCACTGATAGTGTCTTTAATTTGTCTTTAACCAAATCGTCTCATCTTGCATATGGATATGTTGTGATGATGATGTGTATTGTGGTATATGTGCTGTGGTATGTGTATTGTAGTATGTGGATTGTGGTTTATGTATTTTATTGTACATTCCATGTTTATAGTGTATTGTGGTTGTAAGATGTTCTAAACTGTATATTTTTAATAACATTTTAAGTCTACATGTAAAAGCTCAACTAAGGACAAGAGTTAAAAATTAGCAATAGCTATAAACTCTCTGTGCAGCACATCAGTCCCATACTCTGTATTGGAACTATGTTAAATTGCATCGTCCCCATCAAATAGAATAAAAAAAAAATAAAAAATAATAATATCATATGTGCTTGGAGCAACTTCAGCAACAACAAAAAAAAATAATAAAATGAAATAATGAAAATGAAAATTAAAAAAAAAACAGATAGACAAAATGAAAAATTTGGTTGTGTATTAACTGACGAAATAGCAAATGACGTAGTATAAAGAGCAATAAAGTCTGTAGGTCCGTCAGGAAGGGAAATGGATAGGTCAAACAAACACAGGACTTTTAACCAAGGAGTTGTGTCCCATGTAAAATCAAAAGTCAATGTTGTTTTTAAACACAGTTGTAGCACACTGATGTCACTCATGTGACGCATTTACATTTACATCGTTACATAACAAACTTACGTTTTACAACCTCAAACAAGATCTTATTTTAAACCTAACCAAGGGGTTTTGTTGCCTAAACCTAACTGCGACTGTTAACATTACAACGTAACAACATTAACCACATGCTACAATGTGTTTGAGCTGTGCATCACATAGATAGGCTAAAGGGTGCCCTGTTCGTTGCTATGAGATGCTGAGGGGCGTGACAAAGTGTTGGTATTTGACGACCTGTGAATGAAAACAGAGTTGGGCAAGATGGTGGTTTAAAACAGAAAAAGTCATAAAAGATGTGTACACTGGTTTAATATTTAATCAAAACCATGATGTTTCCCCTAACATTAACATAAGTGTGTTGTTGCCTAAACCTAACCACATGACTCAGGATGCAAACTCTGGTCTCCTGTGTCAAAGCTCTGTGCTTTGTACAACCAAAATTCAGTCCAATCAAAAACATCCTGTGAACACAACACAGGCATCAGTTACAGTTCACATGTATACAAACAAGATTCTGAGAAGACAGAGTTGCAAGATGGGGAAAGAGAAGTTGTGATCAACATCGATATAAAAGTTGGAATACAGATTGGGTTTCCCAAATAACTGGTCACTGGCTGTCTGGTGAGATCTGTCAGATGATCCCCACTGTGGCATCTCAAAAACTTGAACTATTTTTAACTTTTTACTGCCATAATTGCACAAGGCCATATCACAACAGCGCCATGCCACGATACAATAAGTGTAATAAAATGTCAACAAATAGCAATTTCTGCAACTTTAATCATTGTTGCCACATGAAAATTCTTGCAGTAGTGTCACGGAGCTTTCATAGCACAATGTCATGAGTACTACAGGCCAAACAAACACTCCCTGTGATGCTGATGTCATCATTGGTCATGTGGTATCCTCACGTTGAATGTTTAGGTTGTACCTTCAGTTTTTCAGAGGTTAACAGTCACTTTATATAGATGCCTTGGCTCAGAGGGCCTTTGACCTCTCAGGCTCCTGTGTGGGCTTGTGGTCTGTGGGCCCTTCCGGTCATCCATCCATCATTGTGCTTCAATAATAGAAATGTCAGTGCTGACTACTCGCACATTCCTGCCTTCCTCAGCTGTAAAAGCGCATCGAAACAGTCAAAAGATGTGAGCTGCCCTTTTTATGAAAAATCCAAACAGAAAAAAGATGAGTGTTTGTATCAGAGCAGCTGCAAAGTGAAGCGTGTGTCTACTGTTTTTGGAGTCTGTCTCCTATTTCTGGCAGCTTGAGGCTGCTGGTGCAGCAGAGTACAGCTGCTGTCATCTCCTCCGGCTTTCAGCATTTTGCTGCATCATGCCTCAGAAAAAAAGAACAACACTGAATCCAATCTAACCAGACTGTCACTGGGTCTCTGTATCTGCATCTCTGACACTCTTTCACTCAGCATTTCTGTCTCCAAACACTTTAATTATACTGTGCTAACACATATTCTGTTCAGCTGTCAGCTACTTTAAGGGGGATTTTGTTCTGGTGTCAAATGACAGAGATGTAGAATTGTCTGACCTGCAGCACCAGCAAAACTTCTCGAAGGTGAAAAACTGAAAACTAAATTTGCTGTCAGATGCTGTTTGGTGCAGCCAAAAATGACTGAATGAATTGATTTTGCATTGTACAGAAAGTGGTTATTATGTTTAATGCCAGTACATTCTACTTTAATGTGTCCCGTCTGGCGATGCACTGAAGCTTATTAAAAGTCAAAAATGTAGAAGTTCCTCCTCTGGGTACCCTGAATATTCACAACAAATTTAATGGAAATCTTGTAATCTTTTGCATTAACTAAGGACTTCATCAAGTGGGAATTTTGACTTAATTGAAATGCTCATGAAAAGCTCAGGGGTTCAACAAATTTCATTAATCACCTTTAGAGTTTGGACAATGAGCTCTCACAGATCTGTATCCTTAGATAAAGCAGTGACTGTCCTTGTTGATACTGAATACAGAATGAAGTACAACTGATATTATTAATCTTCTATTATTTGGTAAGACAGCTCAAGTGACATGATTAACGAAAAGGTTATCATACCAGTTGCTAACTGGTGGCTATTGCTAAGACAGGTGGAACTTAATGAAGAGATTCAATGATACAAGGTAGATATAAGGACGGGTCAAGCTGCTGCTCTTTTCTTGGGCAAGTGTAGGAGTTACAGGAGCGTTACACAGGGGTTAGATAATGATGTCACCTGTCAGAGGGCTCAGTAGATTAATAATGGCACAGCCTGATCCCTACTGCAGGAGCTAGTGACAGGTCAAGACAGCAACATAACATGAATACTGGGCTTCCATAAGAATGCTCACCCACTTTTTGGTCCATTTTACTGAGTATCAATGACTGTCCTCTGTGACTACTTCAGCCCCACTTCAACCTCCGTCCTCCACCAACATGATGTAAATGTCTTTCTCCCTCACAGCTAGGGAAACAATGAGCTAAGACCTTTTGTACATGAAAATGCCAAACACTCATCTGCAAATTTGGTTACAGTTTGCCCTACATTTGAATGAAGATGCAATTAATAAAATATTTTAATGCAAACTGATGACCGAACTGATTGACGGTGAGCCGCATCTCACAGACTGTTTGAGGCAAGTTGTTGTATAGCCTAAGATACTGTAAGCTATTTCATTGAGCTTCCTTTTAGCAAAGATCTCTTAGTGAATTTGTGTTCCCTCTGACAAAAATGTATGCAGTATACCATAAAACTTCAATTCATAGCCAGGGCTATTATTTGCTTAAATCACTGAAATCAACAGGCCTTTAATGCCTTTCACACAAAAAGTGTTGCTCAGGAAAGATGGGAAATACAACTAAACTGTTTATTTAAATCAGTATGATTATTACTTGTTTAAAAATAAGGTGTCAGATAATATATCAATTTGGAATCAATCATTTCATCTAGCTTGATGCAACACCACTTTATCCTGTTAAAACAATACTCACAAGTTTGATTAATTTTTATGTAAAACACTTGTGATTCTTTTGATGTGAGGACCCTTTTGGACGAAAGGAATATGACTAACTTGCAGGGTGATTGAGGAATGGGCACATAATTTGAGGCAGCCAACAACCTGGATTTATACATCCGGAAAACTTCTATAGAAATGAACTGCTTGGCAACCAGACCAGGCGTTGAATTGAGACAGGCGTTTATTTGTCAAAATGTGTAGCCACACTGGGCCAGTAAAAGGGACTAGGTGTTTAACTGGGACTAGGCTTTTCATTGAAGTTGTATGGCATATGTCTCGGGCTTTTATTTTCAAAACTAAAAATGGAACTGATGGTATATGCATTTATTTGTGCTGCTAAAGTTTAGAAAGATTTACCTCATTTGCGGAACAAAATGACAATGCTTTTTTGCTGCATCATATTCATGTGTAAAAGTACTAATGACAAAAACAACAATTTGGGAAAAAAAAGTTTATGTGCAAATTATTCCAATGAAAACATGCCCCCAGCGTGTAAGGGCCTTTAAGACAGAGCAAGTAAACAGATTTATTGGAGGTTTGAAGAGCTTATAATAAATATGTGAATGAGACATTACATTTAAATTCACTAAAATACCTCTGGACACAAGTATTTATCTTTTTATTTTTGAGATAATGCAAAGCTATGGACTGTTGTCATTCTGCGTTATGTCCTCTGAAGTGTCCGGCAGAAACCACTGGACCAAATACGGATGGTTTTGGTGTAATGGTCCTTTAAGCCCACATAAGACAAGGGGAAAAAGGTTTCAAATATCTAAAGACATTATGTTTAAAGATAAAATTCTGTTTCTGTTTCCCAACTCTAAACTGTAAAGTATACAGAAACTGTACAAGTAACACAGCAGGTGTGCGTACTCATCTCTTTCTCAAGGAAATTAGATGCAGTGTCTCCTTGCAATCAAATACATCCGTGGTTGCCTTACTATTGAATCCTGAGCCTTTCTGTTTTGAAGTAACTTTCCAAGAAGTGCTGTAGTTTCTCTAATTAACATCTTTCATACAAAGCACTGTGTGAAGACACTAGTTTCCCTTAAGGTGTTTTGTTGTTCAGACTCATCCTGGAAAATAAAAGCCTTATTTTCTATCTTGGGAGTGTTGTGTGTTTGAGGTGGTGAAGAGGTTCAGCTCTGTCTGGATGGAGCGCTCGCTTGAAGGTGTTTAGGAAAAAGTTTTGGGTTTCGTTCTTGAGTTTTGTTCCATCATTAGGGCCAGAAACTTTCCTGCCTCTGAACAAACGGTGCCAACACCTGAAACTGATTTGTGCTAACGAGGTGCATCCACCACTGCTTCTCAATTACAGCAGGGATGGACCGTCTCTGGCTGATCTGAGAAATACATTTTGTGGTAAAAAAACAATGTGATTAGTCTCTCTAATCTAATCTGAGAGGGATCTGACCTTTGTCTGAGCAGAGTAAACACAGAGGGACGATCTGGGACGGTTCTGTCTATCCAACACGACCATCTGACATTTAGACTGTGTATGTTGTTTAGACACTTTTTGTTTTTTTTTATCACCACTTCCCTCTGTCTGCTGCTGCTGTGAGGGATTTGTTGCATTGTGTTCATTCTTTTACTGATATTGATTTAATTTTTTCTTCATTAATTGGTTGCGTGATCACAGACTGTTTAACACCTAGTGACCACTTTATTAGGTACACCTGTACAATCTTATGCAAATCAGTGCAGCTATGTCACCATAAAGTCTAATATGCCATCTGCGATATGTCTTGCTGAGTGAACCCAAAGAAGGTGGATGCTAAACATGTTGTTCACTATAAAAATAATTCTAATGCCAGGTTCACACTACACAATATCCGCCCGATTATAGCGTGGAGCTGCGTTGTCCCGTGTCGGCTTGGATTGTGAATGACATTGAGTGTCGTATGTGATAGTCCATCGTTTCATCTTGTGTAGTGTGTCATAGTAAACGTCAACCAGCGCCACAACAGGAAGTCTAGCATCCTTGATTTTTTTTTTTGTCGTTCAGGACTTCTCCCGTCACAGCCGTCACTTTGACCAAAAGATACACAGAGCCACCTACTGCTGTGGAATCTGTATGGCAACAAAACATCAGTTTTATTAATATTTCCTCTAGGGATGTTACCACACAGAGTCAAAAAGGAAAAATGATGGGGTGAAAAAGCAGAGGCACTTTATCAACCCGGTGAGTACTGCAATTAGCATCAAGCTAGCAAAGAATGTCATTTCTTCACAACGGAGGATATAAAGTAATACAATTTTGTGAGTGGGGCTTTTACTAATCACAACTGCAGAGAGTGCCAGCTTCATTTCAAACAGGCTACATTAGAAACTAACCGTTATCTATTATTCCCTCAGTATTTTTATATTTTTACTTTGCCTTGTTGAAGTTAATGTATCGTGCCCTCATTTCAAACTCAACACTTGCTGTATCTCTTTAAAATTAAAAGCCCCTTACAATTCCAGTTGAGAGAATCCCTTCATTTTCTAAAAAGGCTTTTATTGTGAAACATTTGCAGGAACTTGTTGTGGAGGATTCAGTGACTTACTTCAGATGTAGCTCCTGCCATCTGGAGGCACTTTTTACGTTACTACAACAACATTTCAGCTGGGACATGAACAGCCACAGTGACTGAAATGATAGTAATAATAATAAAAACAGGACAAAATAAAACAATTGACATAATGCACGTCGAGAGTGATGACTGGGAATGATTGGTCGTGGACCATCTTGTAGTGTGTCATGTCTGTTGGCCAAGTCACGCCACAGTTTATGACACCACAATCATCTAATCTGACATAGTAACTGTAGAGACAGGCAAAAATTTCATGTAGTGTGAAGCCCACATAGGAATTACATAATTAACAAGTTCTAGGTGTTTTGTGCAAAGTGACATTTGAATGTCTTCAACAGATTAAATAGATGTAATCATGATGTACTGTTTTGTGTCACATAAATACATCAACTACTGTCAGTCAGTGAATTTTAATACTGAGCACCAACCCGATTTCCTTAAAAGTCTTAAAAAGTCTTATTTTATATTCAATGTGTCTGTCATACTTCATAGTTTTCCCTACAGTATTTGCTGCTGGCTACTAAAGCATGATTACTTTGGTTTTGTTGGGCAGCTCAAAGCATTTGGCTAAAGTCAGGGAAAGATGTTCCCTAAGATAAAATGTTTGTAATATTAAACATAAACCAACATCTGTCCCTGCCCTAAACCTAAAAGGAAGCCTCTGTATGTCTGAAGTTGGGGCTGTATTCACAAAGCTTCCTTGCACAGAGAGTTGCTCTTATTGATAAAATGCTTGGAAAAAAGAAATTAGAATTATGACATTGTCTAATGATTTCCCCTTAAAGTTAACACTTGTTCCTGGTAAAGATAAAAGTTATTCACAAAGCATCTTAGCCCTTACAAGAGCTCCTGAGGTAAAAAAAAAACTGTTAGGGGTACTAAAGAGGACTTTTAGGAGGCTTCTTAAAAAGAGGAGAAAATGGCAGAAAGACAAAGTGTTTGCAGAAGTATTCTCCAAATGCAGGATGCGAGTGAGTAAATACAATGCTCTAGATTAGATCCTGCAGGGATAATGTTTGTGGTTAATTTCCCACCTGACGAGTTAATGCTATAATGCCAAAAATGAGTCTGATCACAACACTTAGATATTTGGCAACTGGAAAAATCCAACAGTGCAGCAATAATGACTTTGGTCAGTCCTAAGCTTCCATCTGCAGACAACACTTTCAGTCTCATATTGGGATGTAGTTCCAGTGGGTGTCCACACCCTGCAGGCTGACGAAGGGCATGTCTGTGACAACCAATCACATCTGTTAAAAGAACTCCTCACACCTCTCAATGGGGTCAACCATGCCTCCTCACGAAGGTTAACGTTTCTGTCCCATCCTCGCTCAAAGTTGCTCTGAGAACTTTCCTAAATCATGCCTAAGATAGGACTCCTTACAATTTTTTTAGGGTAAATTAGGAGCTCTTTGAGAGTGTTCTCAAAATGTTTGTGAATACGGCCCCTGGACCTATGTTTTTGTGTCTAAGGGGGTGATCACACAGAAATGAGACGCTAGAGACGCGGACGCTTCAAAGATGCTTGAAACGCTGGAAGCGCTTATTCAGTGCACGCTAGCTACTGGCATCTGATGCTCAAAAAAGTTGAAAATATTTTAACTTTTCAGCGTCTTCACACGTCTAAAAACACATGTCTACAAAAATGACAGTCTAAAAAGATGCTTGAATCGCGCCGCATCATAGGAAAACAATGGTTTTTCTGGCGTCGCGCTTCTAGCGTTTCATCTCAGTGTGATCGCTCCCTAAGGGTGCTTTCACACCTGCCCTGTTTGGTTCGGCTCAGTCAAACTCAAGTTTGTTTCCCCCCTTAGTGCAGTTTATTTGGGCAGGTGTGAACACAGCAATCACACTCTGGTGTGCACCAAAACAACCACACCAAGACCTTCTTGAGAGGTGGTCTCGGCCCGGTTCATTTGTGGTGAGAATGTGTTCCAACCTTGAGCCGAACCAATTGTAGTTACACTATGCATTGTTACTTACTTCCTACTCTCCTGCCGTGAGAACATGAACCAACTCTAGGTAATTATGCAACTTTGAAACAAAATTAGTCCCTGATTCGGACCAAAGCACGACAACTCCAGGTCTGAAAGCACCTAAACTGACTAATGGAGATGACGATTTTTGAAATGAATCCGTCACTTTGCATCTTTTAAAAGTGCTTGTTTTTGCATGAAAGGCTCTGATTCTTACTAGAAGTGTCTTAGAAAATGAGGGAAAAGATCCTAATGGAAAAATGAAATGTTTTTCCTTATCTTTCACTGATACATTCTTCATCATTAGCATGTCTAACAAAGTCTCACTCAAGGAAAAGTCTTGTTGTGAAATCTGGCAGACTTTTCCACATTGCTGAAAACAGCTTGATATTCAGCAATGACACAAACATCTTTTAGATGACACTAAGGCACACTCTGTACTCCAACACAAAAAACTCTTGGACTCTTGTCACATCAACCCATTTATACACTAGTGGCCACGGCTACCACACAAGATGCCTCCTGCTACTTGGGAGCAAATTGGGGTTCCAGTATCTTACCCAAGGATACTTCGACATGCAGGCTTGAGGAGCCGGGGAAAGAACCACCAATCTTCCAATTAGTGGACGACCTGCTCTACCTCCTGAGCCATAGCTACCCCACTTCCCAGCACTCCTCTCTCTCTAACTAAAGTTTCCACCATTGTTCTCCAACAAGTCACCTCTCATGGTTTCAGAATTAGACTTCTCCTTGAGCAAGACTATAACAAAAGGTGCGGAAAACTGTTTCATTTCTTTTTATGGTCCTTTCTGTGATGTTGTTAACAGTCTGAGCCTGTCAGTGTCGAAAACATGCACTTTGTGGACGTAAACTGAAGGTGTACAATTGCCAACAGGGATTACATTGGTACGATGGTGTCTCTCTATACTCGACCAAATTCAAAAATTGTTGTTTCCATTAGTCACTAGACACTAAAACATAGGGAAGTAGGGTTCAGGTTGAAAAATACTGAAGTTTCCCTGTAACAAATTATTTTAGTAGCTTCAACCTACATTTCTTTCCAAATATATTTGTCTTAATGGAGACACGTTTCTGAAATTATGCATTGGTAATAAGTATTTGTGATGCTATTCAAATTAGTGAAAGACTGACAACATCATTATTGAATCTAATATTTTTGGAAGAAAATTTTGACAGTTAATTCAAACAGAAATCAACTGAACTGTGCAAACATCTTAACTGCTGAATGATATAATTAACTGCCAGTCAGTGTTAACAGCCCTCAGACTGTGTTCATTACCCAGTCAGGACTGACGACAGTATTTCCCAGATACATTTCGAGCCTCGTGTTTTTTTCTTTAAATTACCATCATGGCAATCAGAAGGCGGTTTTCTGTTCCGACTAAATGACATCCCAAGATGCCGAGCGGTAACAGACTTATTTTTCTACGCTCTCCTGTGAGTGTAGCCGTCCTAACCGGCCTCTGTTTGCCTCGGCGTCGGAGGGAGAAAATGAAGTCAAGCTGCAGAGTTGTCAGAGGGATGAGACTGACGAATGACTCGTATCTTCTTTCTCTCCTTCTTCTGTCTCCATTCCTGACTCTCACGCCTCGAATCTGTCCGTCACTGCTCTCCTTACCTTGTCCTTAACCAGACAGGGCTCCAACAAGATTCAAAAATAATTTCTCTCTGTTTATCCTTCTGACTCACCAAGAGGGACATAAATAATTCTGACGGACTGATTTCTGTCTGTTGTTTTGGATCATGAGAGTGGTGGGCAGAGTGAGTAGAGGAAACACTGCTGAGAATATTTTACTCATAATGGAACGAGATAATAAAAAATAACTTTAACTTGGCATTTTACTTGAAACAAACTCAGAGCCTTCACCTTGAGTGAATGTTACTTATACAATGCATGCTATACAAAACCATCAGGGCTTGTGCTAGTTGAGTATGTTGAGCCAAGCCACCATGTTTCCATAAAACTCATAAAGAGAAAAATCTCATTACAATCCTTGTAATCATTAATTTGCAGATCAAAATACATCTCAACATTTGGGTAAAACTGGGCTAAAAAGTTGATAAGGTGGAGGTCAAGGTCAAACTATAGCCATTATTTCAACAGCATCATGTCTATATTTCAGTGTTAAGTAACTCCTGACTACACTTCAAAACACAGTCATTGAAATGCTGATTTTGTGCTAAATGTGCTCACCTAACCAAAAAGAAGAAAAGAAGACTGTAGGACTGGACAGATCTTATAACACTGCTCGTCTCTGCGGTTTGAATGCCCAGCAGCCTTTTTTGGCTGCGTATCATCAACACAAGTCTACTTCACAATGTAACACTGTGTTTACATAATGCGTGTCCACAACTTTCCATATGGGATAAAGGCCCAGATGGAAAATGACATGACCTACAATTCTGACAATCTGTGCACGCTAACCAGATGATCTGTATCTCATTATTACATAAGAAGGCTGTCAGTTCAAACTGGATTATTAAGGTCAAACAATGTCTGTGTTGTTGGAGAACAGGCAGCAATTTAATGTGGTTCTATGCCCAAAAGCTTGGTTGTTTTTTTGGTTTTGTAATACTGCCAATGAAATAACAAAATTAAAGTAATGTTGACTTTTGTAACATGTTTAGGTTGTGTAGTTTTCTGGTCATTATGCTGTTTAATTTTATAATGACTAGGAATAATAATTACATATAGCTTTTTTGTTTTAAAGGTAGTAGGATCCTGCCAATATATATAGTATTTATAACAAAACAAATCCCACAGATTTTCAAGGACAAAATTTCAAAACCTTTCCATGACTTTTCAAGGACCAGTAATATATATATTTTTTTCTTGCCTGGTGTTTTGTAAACCTATCAGATTCAAACTCTGTTAAGCACAATTTAAGCTAGTGGGCATACATGAAGGTAACGCTGGGAGAAAATTAACAAACGTATGTGATGGTATACAAAATGTTGTCACACATTGACGCATATCAGAGCTACGTTTCATCGTCAGCCGCAGAAAATAAATTTAAGAAAGTAGTAAGTAAATTTAAATTACATGGAAGGTTAATTTTGGAAGATTAGTGTAACAATCTCTTTACACTCAATAAATTTAAATGACTTTTCCAAAACGTTAAGTGATTAGTACTAATTCCATGACTTTTCCAGGCCTGGAATTATGTGACTGAGAAATTCCATGACTTTTCCAGGTTTTCTGTGACCATGGAAACCCTAGTATTTGAGCATTATAATGAATGTAACAGAGCCTTTTAATTCTGAATTAGACTATCAGTGAACACAAGGTGGCTACTCTGCAGCAGGCTAGTTATGATTATGTGGTACTTAACTTACTTTTTTGGATTTGAAATCCATAGCGAGCCTACAATCACCAGAGGATCCACAATACTCAATATTATCATGATTCCCAGGTCATGATACATTATTATTGCCATTTTAAATATGTTGCCATATGCTGAGTATTGTGATAAAATATATTGTGATTTGTTACCTTTCAACTGTAAATTTTGTCCCCAAAGGAAAACTTTGTCATCATCTGTTTTATCTAATAAGATAAAGTTTTCAATCTGTTCATCTCACTTCAGTAATTTGTATTGCAGCAAAACATATGTAGTGGACTGAAAAAGCAATTGATTATATTTTTATAAATTTGTATTTGTCAGATTAATGATTTATTTATAAAAAAGTCAATACGATATTGCCACACAAAAATATCACAATACTATGGAGCATCAATTTTTTTCCTTAACCCCTAGTAGCCTATAGGGAGACTCAAGACTAGCTCAAGACCACTATTGAGATCTGGTAAAATGTGGAGGAGAAGGCACCAGACCAGAGATGTATGATGAAAATTTTAGTTGAAAGAAGGTTAAAACTTTTTTTTTTTTTTTTTTTAGATCACACATTTTTGCAATTGGAGAATGTAATAAGTTCTTCAGACCAACAACAATGTTAAATGACAATTAAAATGTTAATAAATAACTGTTATTCATTTGCATATATAATTTGTTTTTTGTCAAAGCCACAGGCAGCAACAGGAAATAGTCACTGTGGCTTGGAGCCACAGGTTGCCTTGCCCTAGTATAGAGAGCATAAAGGACGTCTGTGTGTGGTAAATAATGTGGAAGCAAATAACCCTTCTTCTCTGTTTAAGTTATGTTATCCCTTTAAGCGGACACGTGAGCACAGCTGGACCTGAACTACAGACATTTTAAGCGTCTCATTCCATACTTCCTACCCCTCCTCTCCTCCTCCTGACCTGGTATCCGATGCCTCCTGCAGTGTCAGCTGTCTGCGCTCCTCAGTCGCCATCCACAAGTGGACAGGATTTTTTGTTAGCCAATCATTCATGTGAACACACTCTCACGTGCAGATAAACAAGTCACCATGTACAGGACTGAACGCCCCGACATAAACAAGAACATAGTATCTTGTAGATCAAGGTTATGATCACACGCGTGCTGGCCCAGTGAACCGCAGAGTGGACTGATGACCTTAAATTCTGAAGCTGAGAGAGACATCAAGCCTCAGACAAAACCAGGACAACTCCTGCTCGTGCTGTGCATGTGTGTGTGTGTGTGTGTGTGTGTGTGTGTTCTTGTATTTCTATCTTTGTGAGGACCAATTGACATTTTAGACCTTGAAAGTGAGGACATTTTTATCATGTCCTCATTTCTTCAATGAGAGTTTGTGGGTCATGTCTTTGTTTCAGAGTTCAAGTTCTTAGGTCTAGGGCAAGGTTAGAGCATTTATTATCATACTTGTTTGATTGTATAAACCCCAGTGCAATTTACAAGGCAATTAGTTGCTAGCTTTGTTCTCCATTTCAGTGGTGGTATTTGTCTTTATTGTTGGGGTTCCTGCTTCTTTGTATGTTTTGACATTGCTTGCTTTTACTCCTGTTAAATCCTGCATTGTTTTAAATCTGGGATCAACCATGTCAAGCACTTTGTAACTTTGTTTTGAAAAAGCAATTTATAAATAAAGCTTATCACAATTAAAATCAATATTAAAATTTCAGAATCAGGAAGAGGCGGCACGGTGGTGCAGTGGTTGGCATTGTCGCCTCACTGGAGGAACGTTCCTGGTTAGAACCAAAGGTGGGGGAGCCCTTCTGTGTGAAGTTCTGTGCATGTTCTTCCCATGTCAGTGTGGGTTTTCTCTGGGTACTCTGGCTTCCTCCCACAATCCAAAGACATGCAGGTTAAATGGTGACTCTGAGTGTGAATAGTTGTCTGTCTCTATGTGTCAGCTCTGTGATAGTCTGGTGACCTGTCAAGAGTGTACCCTGCCTCTTACCCAATGTCAGTTGGGATAGGCTCCAGCCCCACGAACCCAACAGGATAAGCCGTTACAGAAAATGAATGAATTAATCAGAGAGAGTCATTCAGTCTTCAAAGCAAACTTGATGATGACGATGAATATTTACTAGTCTATCCAAGAGGAACCTTGCGCAGATTTCATAAAGTCTTAGAAATGATTTACAACACCTCAGAAAATGTGGGAGTCAAAGGAAAATGTTGCCAACTGGAATTCTGTTACAAAACAAACTGAACAGATTTACAGTTTGTAATGTGACCTTCTGAGGTACAGTGTTCACAGTGGGGTGGAAACCAAACAGAATGTAAAGCTGTGGCACGTGAGTTTACAGTGAGAGGGACAGGGTCCTGTAAGTCCTGCAATGTTTGTTCAATGTTAATATTGCAACTTTTGTGAGTGGAGCTTTGATATGAGAGGTGCAACATATTTTTTAATTAATTTTTTAAGCATCTTGAAAATGTGACTGGTCTTATACTAAGAACACAACAACAGCCAGCTTGAAGTCAGAATTCCCCCTTTAACAGAAACTGAGTCATATACGATTATTTGAATAAAACTTTCTTTCTGCAAAACTATTTAGAAAAGAGAAACCATTCAACCAGTACTAGTTTTCACACAAGGCATTCACACTTATACACACCTCAACCATAGTGTCACTTCACCTTAACCACAACCCTGATCTTTACTTGTGCCTCACACTACACCGTAACTAGCCCAGAACAAAGTCTTAACCATAATGTAAAAGTTAAACCTTGTGGGGATGAGCTTATAGTCCCTCCCTGGAGAGTTAAGTCCCCACAATGTGACAGAATGCAACACACACACACACACACACACATCCTTGCACCAGTGCATCAACCCACGAGCATGCAAACACACCCACACATAAACAGGAAGTGAGGGTGACAGCCTTACATTCTCTCCATGTAGCCTCCATCGGGTCATGTAGATGAACTCCAGAGTGTGATCTCTCCCCATGATCTCTCCGTTACACAGCACATCCAGCTAGACACAGCAGAAAAAAATATGATCAGACTTAAGTCACATTTAAGTATTTTCACAAAACAAAATTTACGAAAAAGATTAAAGAAACAATTTATGTTAATAAAAGAGTCAAAATAACAATGTGGAGCAAAAACCTGTCAAAAGACGACAGGATACAGGTTTGACAACGGAAATGAAAATCAAAAGAATCTAAATCCTAATGCATGACATGAAAGAAAGGGGAAGTTCACTGTGGTATTGAGTGGGAGGCTGCACTCAATGTGAGAGTGTGTGAACGACAGTGTGAGTTTCAGTTTTAGCCCAGTCTTTACCAACAGTTTAAATCCTGGTAAAGCTGACTAATGATAATAACTGAAATGGAATAATGATGAGCATCTGGTTTCAAAAACGATGACTGGTTAGAGAGTCAGTGTTAACTTTGTTTGATTTTCTCTTTCCTTGTAAGACCGTCACTCAGGAAGTTCCACAGTTGAGTCGTCCTGACCGCAAAAGCCCTGTAAATGGTAAACGGACTACAGCACATTTCTAGCCATAGCAACTACTCAAGGCGCTTTAAAACACAAGCACCATTCACCCAGCCATACACTGGTGGCTGGGGCTCCCATGCAAGGTGCCACCTGCTCATCAGGAGTGATAATGACAGCCATCGGGAGTAATCTGGGCTTCAGTATCTTGCCCAAGGACACTTCGACATGTAGAGCGCAGGTGCCAGGAAACCACCGACCTTCTGATTAGTAGACAACTGCTCTACCTCCTGAGCCAGCCTGGTCCCCTTTAGTATACTTAGGAACAGCCAGCAGAGCTCTGCCTGAGGGTCTGAGGTGCGCTCTGGCTTATAGGTGAGCAGCAATTCATCTAACTGAGAGCTGAACCATGTAGTACTTTCAAAGTGATCAGTAAATTCTAACAAATCAATATGAGACCACTAAACATAAGCTGCAGTTCAGTAATAAAGTCGTAGTCTGCATGTGGGCATTTTACCAATTAATCTCTTAGTGCAATGTGTAGATGAGTAAATGAATTTGCATGTGACTGCATCAGCAGCATGCCTTTACTAAACTCGAGTCAATTAATATGCTGTCTTATTAGGGAACGTAGCAACTTAACAACTGTGTTAATTACAATATGGAGTTTTAATGTATTATTTTCAAGGTTTTGAGAAAAGTTGCTATTTGATCTATATCCGATATCCAATTGAGGTGAGCTAAGCCATACTTACTGATCAACATACCTTCAAGTAAAGTGCAGACTAAAAAGGTGTGTATTCATTTTTCTGACGATGGGCAAGTAACAAAATATTTAGAAAACTAGGGGTGCAAGTCACTAGTTATATCACAAAACCATACTGTATTGATTCTTTGGATAATGATACAATATTTGCCGATATCACAAAGTCAGCCATGGTATGATTTCGACTTGATGCAATTCAGGGGCCTGCGATTGATATGAGACGATATCAGAAAAGAAGAAGCTGCCACCTTCTTTTTTGCTTTGGGCCATTAAAGATTAAAACAGCACATCAATAATGTAAATAACTGTAACTGGTTTAGTGCAGTAAAGTTCACTTTAAATTGACACACATAACGCAGATATGGGACAAGTTACCCTTTAGGAATTTCTGCCAGAAAGACCTTTCTGCCAGAAATCGTCACACCCTGCGGTTCTTGTTAAAGTGATAGTTCAGGTTTTTGGACATGAAGTTGTGTGAAATGCTGACCATCTGTAGCTCTGATGTGACGGTGTCACTACTCTCAATGAGCCTCCTGCTCTGAGAAATCACCCGTAGCTTACCGGAGAAAAAGTAGTTCTGAAGATGTACGGGGGACACGTAACCAAAAGGTTTTAAGCTACAAAAAAGTATGCATGTGTTTTGTTAGACTATTTCAATAATTTTAAAACATCCCCGCATTACGTCAGACCTTGCTATCAATTGGGACTATTTTCTGACCAGTATCACTCCGCCGTGCAGGTGAGCAGGATAGCAACAGCTAACGAAAACTTCATCGGCTGTTTCCAGTTACCTACGGGTTACATCTGTAACAGGAAACTGATGGAATTGGGAGCCGGTGATGTTTTTATTCCCACAGCTGTTTGCACCATTTTGGTATTCCTCTGTTTACCTACAGCAGCTGACGAGGGTGTGTCGTGAGCCTGAGCCGGTGTTTGAGCTGTAGTAGTAGGTATATATAGAGCTAGTACATCTTCTTCCTCACTAATAATAGCCTACTGGTTCTCTGTTGGAAACAACTGATGAAGTTTTCGTTAGCCGTTGCTATCCTGCGCACCTGCACGGTGTGGTGATGAACTGTCTGATTGATTTCTGTTGGCGTGCCTGCACGGCGGAGTGATACTGGCCAGAAAATAGTCCCAATTGATAGCAAGGTCTGACGTAATGCGGGGATGTTTTAAAAATATTGAAATAGTCTAACAAAACACATGCATACTTTTTTGTAGCTTAAAACCTTTTGGTTACGTGTCCCCCGTACATCTTCAGAACTACTTTTTCTCCGGTAAGCTACGGGTGATTTCTCAGAGCAGGAGGCTCATTGAGAGTAGTGACACCGTCACATCAGAGCTACAGATGGTCAGCGTTTCACACAACTTCATGTCCAAAAACCTGAACTATCACTTTAAGATCATGTTTTCCTTGTTTGCAGTTTTTGTCAGTATTTCCTGTTTTATTTTGATACTTTGTCTCTTGTTTCAGGTACTTTACTTCCTGTCCCTGTGTGTTTCCCTTCTGTGTGATAACCTGCCCTGCCCTGATTGGTTTCACCTGTCCTTCGTTACCTTTCCTTGCTCATGCATTTAGTCCTTGTGTTGCCCTTTGTCTCTTGCCAGTTCATTCTCAGTTGTTTGAGTGTGTGTTTCAGCCATTTTCCCCAGTGTTCTCATTGGATTTGACCAGACTGTTGCATTTTTGACCCTGCTTACACCTACTGCCTTTGGATACCTTTGTTTGTGTTTGTGGACTGATTATCTGTGCACCGACCTCTTTTTTGAGTAAAAAGACCTTGTGTTTTTGAGTGCTGCGTCTGAGTCCTTTCTTTGTTGGCTCCAGTCTGATAGAAATGTTTTAATTTTAATACAAACCATAATCTTTTTCCTTAATCTTTTTCCTTAACCTTCAGGGCTATCTGGCTTAAAGCCCTGAAGGCAAATTTCTCCCAACAGCCATAAAACATGGATTAACAACATCATTTAGCAAAATTATAAAATGCAGCTCAATAACTTTCAAGGGCCATAGACAAAACACTTGTTTTCACTAATTTTAAGCTTAAACACTTTTACATTGTATAAATTACCCTGGCAGCTAGCATAGTTTTCCTCTACTTGCAGCTTAACAAATTACATGTATGATTTATATTTTTTTCTTGCTCAGCATTGGTTTAAGTCTCTGAATCTCCAAACAGAAGAGCATGGTTAAATTTTAGCTTGCATGCACGTTTTTTCAGCTTAAAAGGCCAAACCAGTGGTTAGCATTGTTGCCTCACAGCAAGAGGGTTCATGGTTTGAACCCAGGGTAGGGGGTTGAAACCTCGGGATTGGGGAGCCCCCCTGTGTGGAGTTTGCATGTTCTCCTCGTGTCATCCTGGGTTTTCTCTGGCTACTCTAGCTTCCGTCTACAGTCCAAAGACATAAACTGGTGACTCTAAATTGTCCGTAGGTGTGAATGTGAGTGTGAATGGTTGTCTGTCTCTATGTGTCAGCCCTGGTGACCTGTCCAGGGTGTACCCCACCTCTCGCCCAATGTCAGCTGGGATAGGCTTCAGCAACCCCACGACCAACGATCAACAGGTTAAGCGGTTATGGAAAATGAATGAATGAATTGTTGAAACAGAGCAGCTAATGCTGCCGAGTTGCTGCAAGAAGTTAGCAGAGTAAGATAACCAGACAGGTACGTATTTTATCTCATTGCTGCCTTGTTAACACATGGTATGTCTTTTGGCCCGTAATTTCTCAAACATTTCTACACTGCTGATAAAGATAAAGATGATGATATGGATCGATCATTGAATCGATGTATCGATCCAGACTGATGGATTGTTACACCCCTATGGAAAACATCTGTAGAAGTTTTGGTATCACTTTAACTGTAGTTTCTGAAACGGTTTCTTACCTCATAAGAGCTAGGCAGCTTTAGTTTAAGACTGAGAAACTTCTTAATTGTTCCCACTGTGACTCGACTGGAGCAGCGGATGAACCTCTTCATCAAATCCTAATTGGATGAGAGACAAATTCTATTACAACCTGATTTAATGAGACAAGCAGCTTAAAGATGAATGTACACAAAAACCCCAAACACATTCAAACCTTTACAGTTGATTAGTTACTGACTGTCCCAGAAAGCTTGGAAGCATTTACAAACCTAGCAGTCATCCAAAAAACATTTCCCCAATGTCAAATTTCCTTTCAGAGCAAAACTAATGAAAAGCTTCACTAATTTGAAGGTTTATTGATTAACAAAGTACTTAACACTTCTTGATGAAAAAGTTACACATATCATTATTAAAACACACACACACACCGTTACAGTGCTCTCCCCCGACTGTCCCGTGTTGCGCAGGCAGTCCAGGCAGATGGCTATCTGAGGGTCACTCCTGTGGTAATCTTCATCTCCACCATCGTCACCGTCATCACCGCCACCATCACCACCTCCACCACCATAATCGCCTCCAACATCAGCAGGCAGCCCGAGCCTCTGACACCTCACAGTTTCTGCTGTGGTTTGAGACAAAAATTCACACATGTGGTGGCTTAGTGGTAGAGCGGGCGACCCATGTACAAGGCTGTTGCCGCAGCGGCCCAGGTTCGACTCCTGCCTGTGGCCCTTTGCTGCATGTCACTCCCTCTCTCTCCCCCCCCTTCACGCTCATCTGTCCTATCAATTAAAGGCTTAAAAATGCCCGAAAAAATATCTTAAAAAAAAAAAAAAAAAAATTCACACATGTGACTAAGTGATGTCACTGCTTCGAAGAACAGTGGGTTTATAAGTAGCATGATCAGTCAAGGCTCATTTATACTCAGCGTTAGATACATATATGGAACAGATGGAGCCTTCTGTCCATATTCTGCATTCATAATGTCCATATTTGTGCATGCTCTCTGAAAGCTTACTAATATGGACAAAACGCAGCAGTACCACAGGAAATGGTGGAGGCATTGTTGCAGAGCTCAGGTGAGACACCACCATAGGACACGACAAAGATATTTCAAAACTGGCGGAACAGGACTAATAGATAATGAAAAGAATTCTCCACAATGTATTTAATGGTCTCACACACCACCAAAGCTGCCTCCGTTAAAAGTTACATTATTGCCACTGCCACTGTTGCCTCGTTTGTTGTTGCTAGAGACTTTTGACTTTGCTTTCTGGTGCCATCAAGGGAGCATATCTATGCCAACAGAAAAGGCGCAGGGATTAACGCGGGCAGGTACGGTTACAAAGTTTGAAATGAACTCTGTTCTCATATGCTAAGAGAGTATAATAAATAAGCCTTGAGGTGTGACGTCAAACACAACTCCAAATATCCGTTCAAATTTTCTTTAAACAGAAAACCGAGTTTATCAGCTTTAGGGCTGTAACGATTAGTTGACTAATCGATGACTAATCAACTGTTAAAATAATCGGTGACTATTTTAGTAGTCGACTAATCCGTTTGAGTCATTTTTCATAGAAAAGTACTAAAAAAGTACCCCAAAATACTCTTATTGCAGCTTCTTATGTTCAGATATTGGCAGCTTCACACACTCTCCCATGACGGTGAACTAAAACCCTTTGGCGTGAGTACAAAACAAGACATTAGATGACATACTTTTGGGGTTTGGGAGAGACAGACTGACATTTTTCAACATTTTAACACATTTTTCGATAAAATGATTAGTCGACTAATCGAAGAAATAATCGACAGATTAGTCGACAATGAAAATAAGCATTAGTTGAAGACCTAATCAGCTTAGACACATTATATATTCACATTTCATGTCATCATAATAATATGATTTAAAGATGATGTGATAATATATGATGATATTGAATTACTGCCCTTAACAAAACTTGTGTGGGGAGGATGATGTATAAGCAGGAAAGTACTAGTGCTACTACTACTGAAGTTACTACAAATTACCGGCTCTCTCCTGGTACAAACAGACAGAGACAAAGCAACTGTATTTAATAAAATACAGATCATATAGCTAGCCTGGCCATTTTCGTGGACTGGGTGACAAACAGCTTACCTTGGCCATTTTCTCTGGGTTGGTTCTTCTTCCAGAATTCAACTTCCTGCTGTTCCTCTTCTGGGTCACATGAAAAACAGGTATAAAGACAGCATTAACTAGAGAGGCACCGGAAGAATGCGGATCTCCACCAAGGCCAAATGCCCTATCTCACAATGTTTACAACAGTGAGAAGTAATTCAGGTATCTGTCCCATGATTTGGACCCTCTCCAAAATTTAATGGGTTCTTCCTTGACCCATGCTAAACCTTTCCACCAAGTTTCATGAAAATCGGACCAGTAGTAATCCTGCAGGCTGTTCTCATGAACTGTTGATACATATACCTTTAAAAAGCAATGCACCACAATTTGTATATTAACCACGTAATCATGAGCAAGAAATTTGTGCATAACCCATGTAATTGGGAAGGCTATGATCATGAGAGCAATGCACTGATGGGAGTACAGAAGGAAGTAGTCCTTGTAAAGAGGCAGGTTGGGATGGTGGATGGGTCACAAAACATAGGACTTTTCCCCAGGAGGTCGGTGTTACCATGTTTCTTTTCCTAAACCCAACCTACGTAACTTTACCTGCCTAAACCTGACCTAAGTAACTTCGTACATAGCGTCATTTGTAGGGCGCTAATTCGTCAGATATTGTGCAAACTGTTTTATGTGCATTTTTGCAACATATACAAACCGTTGTACAAGGATATGTTGAATCCTACTGACAAGCAAACCAACAAACTGAAATGAAAACATAACCTCCTTGGCAGAGGTAACAAGCAGAGTGGAGACACAGAAAAGCCAAAGACAGACAATTGATTTCTAAAGAAAAAAAAAAACGAAGGAGGATTCTAACATTGTATTAGCTATTCCACATATTGAAATCCTATCCCAATAAAGACCTTCAATGTTAAGACTGTATTTGTGTTCAAAGAACTCAATTTCTATTAACTGAATTCAGCGTGCAATTTAAGTTTTTTGTGGGGTCATGTAAGAATTTGGTAAGGTTCATGCTAAATTGATCCATACAAGCTCCCATGAAAGCGATCTCACAATGAAGACTAGACCTAAGCTCATCAAATGGCCTGCAGTGAGGATTATGTCCAGGCAATAGGCCGCCTTGCTATCACTGATTTATAGGTTGGGGAATGTATCATCTAATATGAGTCGTCTGCACTTCTTTGACCATACAAAAGATAAAACACTAAGTACTGAGGAGCATACGGCTTATATCATGTCACAACAGCCCCATTTGAAACTGTAGTGCAACAAAGACAAATATTTCTGTTGTTATATCTGTCAAAACTCTGCATCTGAGGTATTTAATTTGCTCCATGGGGCTTATAATAAGTGAGCATCAATTCCAAAAAGCCCTTTGACACTTTGTGGCTTTTATGGGATTCAAACAATTCAATTCAAATAAACCTTTTACTAACACCAAATGAGGTAACGATAGCTGTGGGCTAGCTTGATATTAATGTAGGGTGCAAAAAAATCCTCCATGGCGTGGCACATGTCTAGTCTTCAAAAACCATAAACAAAAGTCAGATTTTTACACCACTTGGCCAAGCGACACGAGCCCCACTAAAATATATGATGTTTGTTCCATGTTTCGGCTGCCAGAGCACTCCGTCAGCTGAGGAGAAGTTATGGAGTCATAAAATTATAGCACCATCACAGCTTAGTTAGAAATGTTGACTTGGCTTCTTGTTGGCCCGACTGCAGAGACGAGGTTGTATAATTTCATCCTGTTTAAGTCTTCAGCTTCCACCTCTCTAGAAAGAATGTGACACTGACAAATGAATACTGTACTAAACTGATCTCAGGAGGAACTCCCCGGAGCTTGAGATTTTATTTTGCTCAAAAGCACTTCAGTCACAAAGGTTTGAACCCAGGTCTACCATTCAAGGCCATTGGATTAGTACAGTATGTTAGAACAGTATACTATCGTGGGGTCCAGTGTGGACATTTTCCAGAACTCCAGAACACTGTAAAATCCAAAGACAGCCGTAATAATTTCCAAATTTACAGCATGTTTTTATCTATCAATCTTTCAGATTCAGTCGTTTAATACGACTATTCAACTTTTTTTTCTGTATAGATTTTTGTATTTTGAATGGGGCTCTGCGGGACATTCAGTGTGACAGCAGTATTCATGTAATACTGTAAACAAGCTAATGGTGCTAGCAACAAATCAGAAATCTGCGACAACACTTTTTGCAGACACCAGACATCAAACAAAAGCCAGAGACTGTGTTGTCTTAAGTTGTTATGAGCTGTAAATTCACCACTTCCAAGCAGACAAGAGAAGATGATGTGATCTTTTCCTTTGCACAATTGCATTGTGTCTACAGCTGTCTGTTCGTGAGAGTCAAAATCACCTACTCTGCAGCAAAATCTGGGAACCAAAACTAGCAAAAAAAGAAAAGAAAGAGTCTCAGTTGACTAAGGGTCTCCGACTTGTTTTTTGAATCTCTGACTTTCAAGGGGCAGCCCTGGTGAATTAAGGGTTTATATCGACCAAACCAGAGTTGGTGATTGTTGGAACAGTGGACTAACGAACAAGATGATTAATAACACTGACTAAGTAGTGTTGCACGGTATACTGGTACCAACGGTAGACCGCGATACTAAAACACCACGGTACATATGATACCATAATGTTGAACTACCGTAGTACTACGGTACCTCAGGTACCACTACTGTGGCATAAGTTCAAAGTCCAATCACAAGAGGGTGAGTGTCCATGCGCCGTCCAATAACGGTGCGCACTGGCCACCTGGCACTCATTATGCTGCTGCAGTGGTTTGTTTTCCAGTGACATTTCAGGTATTAGCTGAGCTATTGAGTATCTTTAAGCACTGAAGTTACTATTTATTTCTTTTTACATGTAGGCTAGATTTGTATATGCTACAGTGATTTGTTTTCCACAGAGCTCTATGGCATTTTACTCACATTTGCGACTAAAAATAGTTTTGTGCAAGCAAATGAAATCATTCAGGAGCACACTGTGTGAGTACAGATTTCAATCAGCAGCAGAAACGAAAGGCGAATCCTGTCGGTTGTGGGTTGAACGGGGGTCACAGACAGGAATACGGCGGACCTGTCAAATACGGCAGCCATAGTGCTCTGCGACGCAAGATAACGGCTTACCGGCGACCGAGAAGCCTGGCTCCAGGTCCAGTAATTTCCTCTTTCGTTGGCGTCATGACTGCCCCGTAATACCTGGACAACCGAGCCGTGGCGGCACACAATTATGTGGTGTGTCAGAGGAGAAACGAGCCGTTCACATTTCTCTCTTTGTGGCATTTAACGGCCCACAAACCTCACTGCACTTTAGGGACTGTTCTTTACCTGTCAGGGTAGGAGGGTGGCTGGTTGATTTTTATTTTATTTATTTATTTTATTTTGATCCCCCCTATGTTAATCACTTATTGATGCTGTTTTTGAAGTATGAATAAGTCAATAAGTAATTTATTCCATTGAAATATCATTGATGTATTATAGAAAATTGATTTATCTTTTTATAAATGACAAAAGGCACATCTGCCTCATTTTATCTGTGGTATTGTGATACTACTCAAAACCATGATACTTTCACTGGTATCGTACCGTGGGTCCAAATTTTGGTACCGTGACAACACTATGACTAAGTTGGATTTAGTGAGTTATAATTTGTTTCTGTTGAGTTTCAATGAAGTGTGTTTTAGGATGAGTTAACAAGGCCAATGACGTAGTCTTAATTTGATGAAGGAGAGAAACTTGAATTCAGAAGGTGTGCAGTTGAATCTTAATGTTTGCTAAGGACAAAAAGTGTAAGAATATTAACTTTCTTATTATTTTGTGAGCTAAGAGAGCTTGCAGAATGTTGCAAACTGGCCAATCAGGGGGACTGGGGGGTGAGGAGGGTTGCACCACACACTCATACTGTCCCAGCTAATGGGAGAAATTTCAGGAGGGTATGAAAAAATAGGTACCACCCAAGCCTAGTTGCTAAAGTGTATCCATAGACATTATGCAACAGATTGCTGCCAGAAACCAAAGCTCACATCTCTTCAATAAGCCTCGTGTATCAGTGTCTGATGTGTGTATGTAGCACTAAAAACTGCTGAATGAGTACTGGATCAAAAACACTCAGATAGAAGCACACAGGACACTAAAAGGGTGTCCTAATAATTCACTGTGGAGTTTTGAGAGCTACAAAAATGTTTTGTGTATTTCACATTTGCTTTTTGCAAACATTGTAAACGTTGTGATTGTGTTCTGTCTTTGCTCATGTGGTTAAACAGCATATATTCCAGTGTAGGGTCACAACATTGTTGCCAGTGTGCATGTAGAAGGCCGTTTGAGCATAGTAATAAATTCTTGGCATGTCTTGCAATAAATAATGAGATTGGAGTGCAGTCGTTTACTGAATTATTTTTCCTATCCCCCATGAAAAGTCACATAATTAAACATGGAGTGCAAACTGAGGAGACAGATTGATGAAACCATCTGGCAAACTCACTTTCTCTGAGTCCGGGCACCAGCTTGAAAATGATTTCCTCCAGGGTGTTGTCCAACCTGAGAATATGGTGAGAGAAGAGTGTGAGAAGGAGGTGGTGGGAGAGAGGGATGATAAGGATGTAAAGAGGAAGTTGCAGGAGTTGCGAGGAGGAATAAAAGTGACAGGAGTTACGAGGGGATGTAGAGGAAGGATGGATCAGGTGGGTGGAGAGCAAAGAAAAGAAATGAAGTAGGAGTAAACAAGACAAAAAATTGTGAATATAACAAAGAGAAAAAACAAGTTGTCGCAAAAAAGGAGGAACAAAAGATGAGTTGTTGAAGGTAGTGATGGTAAAAAGACAAGACACGGTAAAAGTCAAAACAGATGACAAATTAAACAAGAATATAGAATGAGTGGTAAATACAATAACGGAGAAGCAGAAGGATAAGGAGACAGATGTGTGTTAGGAAGAGAAGGATGACATCAAATGATAGAAAGACGAGAACAATAACAGGTGGACAAGAGGGCCGCTGATATGACAGAGGTGAATGGAATTAAATTTGTGGAGTCTCTTTTAAGATGAAGAGAAAGCGATGTAAGGATGATGAAGAGAGCTCGGAGGTGGTTGACAAACTACCAATGAAAAAGAAGCTCAGTCAAAAAAAAGAGAGGACGAAGTAAGAGAAGAAAAAGTACATCTAACCTGAGCATCTCCAGTGGGTTGGTCTCGTGGACCTGAATGCCACATTTCGGACAGTCGTTACTGTCCTCAAAGTGCTGCACAATACAGCTCTTACAGACTGCAGAAGAAAGAACATCAACAAATTTTATTGGGGTTAAATTAATATCTCTGATGGCAGCTCTTTGTCAGGACAGTTTAAAATCATCTTGTCTAAGTATTCTAAAGAAATAAAGAGAAGTACGACACCTGCTTTTAGCAGTTGGGAACCAGCTAGTTAGCTTGCTAGCCTGCTTATTAGCAAGTTAGCTCATTAGCAGGTAGTTTGCTCACTCGCAAGCAGGGTCTGAAATGTACTTTTTATCTACTGCCTGCCACTCTAGCATCATTGTTTCATGAACACAATGTTGCCATTTAATGTTCGATAGATGTACACAAACTACAGTTACCACCTTGTAGTTGTATTCCTCCGCAAACCAGTTTACATCCATGTCTGTCCAGACTATGAAGCCATGACAGAAGACAATTCTTCAAGTATGGATGTATGTCTCCCCTCTGTTCCTGAGTTATGACGTTGAATAATGGCCAGAAAAGTGTTTTTGCTAAAACATTATGATGTCACAGTATGGTTGACCTTTGACCTTTTGGATATCAAATGTCACAACTTCATCCTATTATCTTATTGGACATGTGTATGAAATTCTGTCATAATTAGCGTATGGATTCTTGAATTATGGCCAAAAACATGTTTTGTGTCACCGTGACCTTGACCTTTGACCGTCAAACTTTATTCAGTTCATTGCTGAGTCCAAGTGGACGTTCGTGCCAAATCTGAAGACACTTTCTCAAGGCCTTCTTGAGATATTGCATTCATAAGAATGAGATGGGTGCTAGGTCACAGTGACCTTGACCTCTGACCTCTGCATCATTGAGTCCCAGTGGACACTTGTGCCAAACCTGAAGAAATTCCCTCAAGGCGTTCTTGAAATATTACTCTTGAGATATTGCATTCACAAGAATGAGATGGATGCTAGGTCACAGTGACCTTGACCTTTGACCTCTGCATCATTGAGTGCCAGTGGACACTTGTGCCAAATCTGAAAAAACAATTCCCTCAAGGCGTTCTTGAAATATCGCGTTCACAAGAATGTGTGTTTGTGTGCGTGTCTGTTGTTTCACTCACAGGTGTGCAGGCACTCGGTGACCGTGGTCGGTTTAATCAGGTAACCTCGACACAGGTAACAGGTGATGAAATGGTTGAAGTCTTTGACCAGGTGCTTCCTTCCTGTAGCAGCCATGTTTGGAGTTCTTTAGTGATGCTACTGGACCAGTTGCAGTTTGGAGCTGAAGGGAAAAGCCGCCTTCTAGCTTTAGAAGAGTCAGACGTCCATTCACACAATGAGGAATGGAAGAGATTACCGTCACAGGCTAATATCGCCTGCTAGAGTTTAAGAAATATTGTTGTTTAAGGTTAAAGTGGGTGTAAAGGGTTGGAATCCTCACCAACACTGGCTAATGTTAGTCCAGGCTAGTGCATACAAGTGTTCACTATGCACAAGTTATGGGACAGATAAGGGATCCTACTGTGTAAAATCCTGCTCCATCCTTAACTCAAATTCAGTTTTGTAATTAGATTTGCTTTAGGAACATCTCCCACTCAGATCTTAATCCATCTTCATTGAAACATGTTAGTCCCATTGACATTAAAAAAGTCCACCAGGCTGGTCCAGTCAGTGTAATCCTGTTTCAAACAAACACGTTTGTTAAATTCCCCAAATTCCAGGAGAGTAGGATGTCTCGCTTCCCTCCCCGTCTCAGCCACTGTGCCATTTTTAATCCACAAGGGGTCAAAGGTCAGCTGACAACAGCGAGGCCAAAGACTTCCGTGGAGTTGTCCTCGCCCCAGTCTGCTCATTCATCATGATGGCGACGCTGCTGTTGACGCCTCCATTTGTCCAGTGGCACACGGTGACACGAGATTGTCTGGTGACCTTTTGACCTCAAACTGAAGTTACCTAAAGAGAATAAAAACAAAATTAAGGGATTGTGAAAAAACAAAATGTTAAAAGCATGAGAGAATGGGTGGGTGTTGCAGCACCCCTATGCACAAGGAATGGAACTGCACAGTCTGTATTTTCCTACAACCAATGAGCTATCTGAACAGCAACAACAAGGGGCCTTTCAGAGAATATCTATAAAAAAGTAGTTGTGTAAAATGTGCAAATTTAATTAATTCGTCCGATCTGACGCAACAGTGTCATCATGTCAGGTCAAAGTGCAACAGTCGGGGCCAGCTAAACATTGGGTGAGATTTAGTGCCAGCTAGTGAATGATGCAGACAGGCTTAACAGGCTGAACAAGATCAGAAAATTGCCAGGACAGGAAATTGAATGTATCCTGAAGTCTTTGATAGCTGAATAATACTGACAAAATTAAATGTAGCTTTTTCACTGAATGACTCTATCAGTCAATAATGTGGTGATATTTGAGGGACGACTCTTTGCTTTCATACAGCCTTTAATAGGATCCTCTGAGGAAAAAAAAACATAATTAATCAACCATTACATAACACCAGAAGCTGTGCATGTAAAACTGCCTTCAACACCAGGAATATTACAACCAACCAGAAAGGCTCTAAGTGAGGATGCTCACAGTTATTTTTAAGGGCAGAGATTAAATCCAGACATTATCGGTGTCACCTTTCTGACTGTCTGAGCTGTAAGGATCAGATCTCACTTAAAAAAACACATTTAATATTAACTACATGTCCACGGAGGGTTGCTAACTTTACAACTAAACAAAAAGTATTTCTTAAATAGTGGGTGAGAACTTTTCTTTACACCATCAACAGTCCAGGAAATGAGCCAACATCTCTCACCCGATTAACCCTTAAATGCACAATTGGGTTTCTAGTGACCCAGGACTCTATTACTCCCCTTAAATGAATTCATTTCATTTAATTAAGTATTCAACTCACTGGTTTTCTGAAAAGTATTTGTTTTTTAACGATGTTCTGGGTCAAAATGTCACAAAGTTTAAAAAGCATTGTTTTTCTAAAGCTTTCATGAAAATGTTTATAGGGTCGCTTTGTTTGGCAGGATGAGGATGAGGACTGACCAGTGGTGTGAGGTAGTTACGACTGGCCCTAGTGCACGATATTGTGCACATATCGTCGCGTCACATGATCAGAGACTTGACATTGGATAACGTTAACATACGTGTTACCCAGTAATCATCATTGCATATCTGTATATCACAAAAAATACCAGAGAAAATGAGAAATTATTAATAATTCTAATAGCTTATTATAGTTTATTTGAAATAATAATATATATATTTTTAATTGATGTTATTGTCTTTTTTTTTTTTTACAAAAAAAGAAGGTGTCTGCACTGTCTATATTCACGCCCCTGGGACTGACTGACTGTTGAGAGACAGATGAGATATTACGTGAATCACAATTTTCCTGATCAGTCTCTTATTGTCCTCAATTTTTATGATCCTTGAACATACTTGTATCGCCACAAGCTGAGCTTTATGATTCTGCTTGCAGGGTTTCGAGACTAAAACCTGTTGAAATGTACGACGAACTCAATGAAAAAGGCTCAGACTCAGAGTCATCAAGTTGACACATATGCAGTAGCCTAATTTTACAGCTGTATCACTTGTCTGCATTTTCAGTCTTACCTGTTGTGTAATTAATTATCATTAACTAACAGTGACATGAACATTCATCCAGCACGACTGTTGCCGTTCTGACCTACATGCATTCGTCTCTGGATTACCATTACTATGAATAGCTAAACTCTCCAACTTGCCCCCATTCCATCCCCACTTTGATGGATCTGAATGAATTTGGGTTCCCCTACTTCAAATATAGATACTGGGCTGAATATTAGGCTTCGTAGTGGTGGCTGCTATCCAACTCACAAGTTTAATACTAACAGTGTAAAGCCTTTTATAATGCTTTATTAGAATGGGATGGGATCCACAGTGATGTTACAGTAAATGAAGTGAGCAAGCTGGGAAATGTTTGTGGACGTGGGATTAGTCACTGCTCTCAGGTCTGATTCATTCCGTTTGACAACACACAGCACTCGGCCCATTACCTGCTGACACGTCACCATGTTATCATCATGCAAATCACTATAATAACTGATTTAGAATAAGCACTTTCAGGTTGAGTTTGATAGGCTGAGTTTTACACTTCTTACTGTGATCACTGATATATATTTAACCGATATTCTTTGAAAGCTTTCCCTACATATTCAAAGGTATACTACACGGAATTGTTGGTTTCTCTTTGTAAACACGTTCACCAGTGAAAGCAAAAGTAAAAGCCAACCCCGGATTTACTCTCACCTCGCATTTCATCTCACTATATACATGCTTCTTTGGTGCTGTGTCTCTCAGATGCTGACTGCTTACAGTCTGGCACCTGTTTGCAAACTTTTCACAAAGCTCTGACCTCACTTGAACGCTGTGGAGGTACACGCCCATAAATGAGTAAAGACAGGAAGAAGAAAATAAGACAACCAGGGCAGAGAGCAAAGTCTGCAGAGAATACTCCGCCTCATACTTCTGGTGAATCATAAGAGGCAACTTTGAGGGATTATCTCTGTATGAGTCTATACATTGCTTTTTTTTTTTAAGAAAAATCCTGCATACCTTTAAAATTACCAAGCAATGGCTACAATAGGTTATGTTACTGTTATATTCCCCATTTCCATAAACTATTTTGAATAAAATCATATGTGCAACATACTTTGTCAGTTTATGTATAACTATATAAGAAGTAACTTTTATTACTACTTTATACAAATAGGAAAATATGCATTTTAAATTCAAAAATGGTGCCAAACTTTGCACCAAACTATTTTCAACAAGCTGAATTCAGTGAAGGCTGCACAACCCTTCAGATTTATTTTATTATGGCAACTGAAAATCTGTAGTAACTTTTCATTGTCACATGGATCAAGTCTGACCCTAAAGCAGTGGTTCCCAACTAGTGGGTCACGGACCAAACTCACAGTAGAGTCTGAGAAAACACCATTTTATTTTTAAGTACAGTGGATTTCCAGCACAGAGCTTTTATTTTGAAGTGCTGTAGAGTGCGTGACTAACGGACAGCTACTTGAAAGAGACAGCAAAATAGCTTGACAACATGGCCAAACACAAGTGTGATGCTGAATATATTAAACTGTGTGGACTTTGAACAGATGACAAAGGAAACATCTGGATCACGTGGCTGGACCAGTTGGGAACTACTACTCGAATGAAAGTTTGGTCCACGCATCACCCTGCAACTTTAATATAAGGAAATATTTTTTAAGTTCTTGGATCCACAGCAAAATCTAATCACCTGTTCCTTGGCCTGTGGTAAAACATACTTTTGTTAAAACAAATGAAATCAATCAAAATCTGTGAATGTTTCCTTTCAATTCTTCTCCCAAACAGCGGAGAAACAAACAAACAGATGGGTCTGTAAACATAAACTAATTGCCGTGCAGTGATGAGGATGATGAGTATTGTGATGAGGCTGCCACAACAGAGCTGCATGGTTACATAATAATGAGTAACTCTTTTGACTGACTGAGTCAGGCCTATCAAACCTATCCATACCATGACTATATTACACCTGCACTGTCAAGTTTCAGCCTGAGTTTAAGGTCTTACTATTTGGCAGTCTGGCGATACAGACTAAGGCTTTGGAACAGCTTTTCAATTAAGTGCTCCCCCTCTGTGGGCACGTTTAAATCTAGGATGAAGAGCCACGTGTTTCTAAGGCCTCTGATTGTCCTTAAGATTTCTGTTTTTTCTTTCATTATTTTATTTTATTTTCAGATGTTACTATTCAGTGCTTTGTTTATTTTTATATTATTTATTAATTAATTTATTTATTTATTAATTAATTTATTTATTTATTATTATTATTTTTTGGATTATTATGTCTTTACGTTTTGCTGTTACCATTGTATGTTTATTTACCTATTAAAAATTAATTATAAATTAATAAAATATATATATATATATTTTACTGTACAGCACTTTGGTCACCTCTGGTTGTTTTTAAACATGCTTTATAAATAAATAAATTTGATTTGATCCTTTGCAATAACTTTGACTATGCAATGACTTGCTATCTCAACATTTTGACATCCATCCTCATTAGATATTACTAATTACGGTAATATTTATGAGACATTAATGACTTTCTGTGCTTTAAAATTGTTAAACCTATGTTTGTTTGTTTTCAAATCATCCACAGGAGAGTTGATCAGCTCAAATTAATAAAGAAAATGTAGTTTTTGAGCCCCGGCTTGTTTTTCTTGGATCACACTGTAGCTGATATTTCATCCACCTGCCACAAACTGAACAGGTCCAACAGAAACAGTATCAGACTGAACTGTTGCAGCTAAATACTCGTAATAAGGGATGCACTTTATTCTCATGTGCAACTTCCATCATTTTGGAATGACGTCACAAAAACTGCATGTTGACATGCTGAGTGCACGTCAGGTGTGTAAACACATGTAGAGCTGGACACAGGCAGTTCCCTCACGGCAGAAACAAACTGGAGACAGAGGAAACAGTGTGTGCTTCACTCCACGCTCCTGCTTCTTTCAGCGTGGGGCGCTTTTTGCTAGAAAAATCTCAAGTGCGCAGCTTAGAAATCCCCCTCAGTGTCCGTCAATGAGAGAGTCTCTCTGGCGCGCGCGCACGGGCGTGCTATTTATTCACACACGGAGCGGATCTGCTTATCTCATCGTTAAGGCGCGTCACGCTCTACGTCACCTGTGTCAAAACAACATCAATGGACGACACACGCACATTACAGTGACACACGCCAAAGAAGAATATAATGTTGAAACGCTCGTGTACGCATACGCGCGCGAGCAGATGTCGCAGCTCGTTACTGTATCCCTATCTATCTACGCACACATACACAGAGAGAGACACACACACGCACGCAGCACGTATGGGCAGTAAAAGTTGCTTCGCTTCATGTCACGGCCTTTAAACGACACGGACGATAAGCGCACCGCACGCGGGTTATTTGGCGTTCGCGTGAACATACCGCATGTGCGTGTGTGCACGGCGACGCACTTTGCGTTTTAGAAGAGCGAGTGAGAGCAGGGGGAGGGAGGGGTACAGAGAGAGAGGAGGTCCAGCCAGCAGCGTCAAAGTTTGGCTGAAACGTATCGCGACCGACGTCGACTGATGAATTCGCCATCCGCGCAGAAATAATAAGAAATAATAACACATTCCTCACCTCCGTGCACACTTTCCCCCCTGCCCCCGGAGTTATGGATGCCGCGGCTGGGCAGGAATGTCCACCATGACACTGCCAGGTCCTCCCGTTCAGTCTTCTCCGCGTACTGGGTGAGGAGAGAACACGGAACTGGTCGGCTCGGATCTGCCCCAGTCCGCCCAGCAGCCAGGCAGTCAGGCAGGCAGCAGAGAGCAGCGGTGGGCGGGGAGCCACCAGGCAGGCAGGGCTCGGAAACTGAAAGCGGTTGTGTAACTGAGTGACTACTGGCCTACAACACACACACGCACATATACACACACATGCACTGCTGTGTGTAGTGATGAACGGCGATGAGCGCAGGCACCGCAAACAAGAGTTTGGTTTTAATTCCAAGCAACATTTTAATATAAAATACAATCACAGTGGATCAAGGAAATACATTATGTGATCAAACAGCATTTTTACATAGGCTACAACATATAAGTACAAATCACTCACATGCACTACCTCACACTTCACAGCACTGCAGATGGATAACTAATTTCCTCTCATGGTTATGAAGAACAATTTCTCTTTTGTTATAACAAGTCACAAATTAATCATATTTTTTTGATCATTCATAATTGTCTAACAGCCAACATTTGTTTGTGGGGCCCATGTGGGTAGTAAATGGGCTGAAAAACGGATCCTATTTGGATTGTGTCATATTGGCTCCATGACATTTGCCCACATGATTTACCCAAGTGCGCCCCAGATAAGATGCCCATACCCGACCCATACCCACTTTGTACTCAGGTAGCCCCAGAATGACTCATGTGGATCCAACTTGGGCAAACTCACCCATGTGGGCAGTTGGCATGGGGCCAATATGGAACACATGGACAATCCAATATAGGGCCCATTTTTTAGCCCATATACTACCCACACTGGCCCCACAAACAAATGTTGGCTGGGTTGTGAGCAAACCTTCCTAAAAATATGATTAATTTGTGACTTGTTAGAACAAAAGAAAAATTGTCCTCATACACACGAGAGGAAATCAGTTATCCATTTGTAGTGCTATTAAAGTGTGAGGCAGTGTGTGTGTGTGTGTGTGTGTGTGTGAGCGATGTGCATTGTGTGATGTTGTAGCTTATGTAAAATGTTTGAGCTCTCCATGGGTCACTCTGGGGCTAGCTGGGTATAAAATGGATATGGATCTGAAATGGGCATCTTATCTTGGGTAAACCCACTCATGTGGGCAAATGTCACGGGGCCATTATGGGACCTGTGGACAGTCCTGTATGGGGCCCATTTTTCGGCCCATTTACTACCCTAATGGACCCCACATACAAATGTTAGTTGGGGATAAGCTAAGTCAAATTTATTAGAAAGTTATTAATGCTACCAAAACATGTGCACTGAGTACAGCGACTCAACTCAATCACTTAAAGGTCTGGTGTGCAGGATTTGGTGCCACCTAGCTGCGAGGTTGCAAACTGCAGCCAAGTGAAACTTTTCCCGTGTGCCAATTGCAAAGGAGAACTACAGGGCCTATCTAGAGCCAGTGCTTGGTTTGTCCATTCTGTCCATTCTTTCACAGAATATGGAGGATTCTGTGAAAGAGGACTCACTCCAAATGTAGATATAAACTGCTCATTCTAAGGTAATGTAAATGTTTAGTTTCAGGTGATTATAAACTGATGGTATTTACAGTTTCTGCCAATATATCCCCCTAAATCCCCCATATTGCCCCTTTTGGGAGAGTAACTGCCCCATGCAGGTCTCGTTCACAGGTAAGGGTAAAATGGAGTGTAAGATGGATAGGTGGTTCGGCGCAGTGTCAGCAGTGATGTAGGGAGACCGTCGTGATGAAGAGGGAGCTAGAAGGCAAAGCTTTCGATTTACTAAGATCACAGATAGAAGCAGCCAGAATGAATTTTATTAGTGAGGTAGCTGGGCTCAGCCTTAGAGATAGGGTGAGGAGCTAGCTCAGATATCCAGAGGGAGCTCGGAGTAGAGCTGCTGCTCCTTCACATCAAAAGGGGTCAGTTGAGGTGGTTCGGGCATCTGATCAGGATGCCTCCTGGGCGCCTCTAGGGGTGTTCTGGGCATTTCCAACTGGTAAGAGGCCTCAGGGCAGACCCAGAATACACTGGAGGGATTATACATCTCATTTGGCCTGGGAGCGCCTTGTGGTGCCCCAGGAGGAGCTGGAAAGCGTTGCTTGCAAGAGGGACCTTTGGAGTACTTTGCTCAGCCTGCTGCCCCCCCAGACCCAACCCGAGATAAGTGGATGTATATGGATGAATGGATGGATAAATCCTACTCACTGGACCTTTAAGCATGGGGAACATATTGAATAAGGACCCTAAATAATACATCTCCTCAGGGATCAAATAGGGTGATGACATTAGACAGTCTGGAAGGTCCTGTTTGTCCTTGATGCCTGATTATCAATGAGTACATGTGGTTACTCATGTGCGCCACATTCCTAATGAAAACGTAATGGCAAAACATCATATGTAGCTGTACTCAATAAATCTTTTATGGGAGCACGAGTTCTGTGGGCTGGTGCCTGTGTTGTTCTGTGCCTTCTTGCTCACCTGACACAATATTAAGATGAGCAGACATTACTGTGTGGCTTTGAGAAAGTTACCTCACTGTACGGCTGTGAGAAAGAAACAATTAAAAGACACGAAATCATACTGATGAGAAGGTTTATCGTTATACAGAATCATATAAAATCCAACTGACACGACTTGGGGGAGAGATATAGAGCATGATTGTTGTCATGTGACCATAATTACTTTGTCATATATTACAGATGTCAGTGTAGTATTTTTCCAAAGGTGGTGGTTCTGCTGTCATACTACTTTGTGACTCCAGGCGTTGGACTTTATTCAATGGTTTGTCTCCTGTTCTCATGTAGGAAATAAACACTTTGACAATAGAATCACACATTTCAATGTTCCCATGCAACATGTTGCATCCTTCATGCAACAGTCTACTTGAAATATTTTTTAAGTAAAAAGCATGAGTCGTGGCTCACTTGTTCAGAGATATTTAGGAGTGAAGACATTCAAAAGAGAACAATCCCTCCACCTGCTCTTTATGCTCCAGCTGAGAACAAGATGTCAGGGAGAAAACGATCACCAGAGGAAAATAAAAAGGAAGACTTTGATGTGGCAGATGGATTAGAGACAGGCTATGTAGGAGATGCAGTGACAAGTTTGATTTATTCTTCATCACTCTCAACACTTGTCTTTCAACAAATGCAGGTGTATGTCTTAGAAACAGGATTAAGTAGAAAGGCAGAGACGTTAAATTAAACAGAGTGATCACACCTGGTGATCACACTGTTTCATTCAACACTTGGTAAACAGATATACAATCTGATCAATATAGCAACAAGACTGAAAGTCTGCAGCCATGTTAGGATTTAGCTAAAAGCACAGCTGTGCCCAAGCAACCCAGCTGCCACAAAAAATATTATGCATATATATATTAGGCATTATGAGTTTCTGCAAACCATGGATACATTACAGTGCAGGTTTTAATACAGCGAATACACTGAAACTTTATGTTTGTACAATGTTATGGTGAACATGTGATTAGGTTTAGACACAAAAGCCACTTGTTATAGTTTGGAAAAAGATGGACTTCTGGCTTGAATACGTGGTATTGGGGGTATGTTATCTGCTGGAAAAGCAGCAACAGGTCGCTACAAAACAATCACATTTGGTGCCTAAAAAGCTGCTGGAAAAACAGCAACTTGCTAAATCACAACCAGTTTTGTTGTTGATCTCAAACAGTCATTTGCAGCGGTCTGCAACTCTGATATGGTAAGTATCAAACATACAAATGTAACATACTTGTGGTTTTCAGGAATGTATAATGCTGTAAACAGTTTCTGCTGGCAAGTGGGCTGGCCGGAGTACAGCCTTACAAAGTAATATGAGTGGTTGTAAATTCATATTTTGGAGCTGTCTCATGCAGTTGTAGCTGCGATAGAGAGAGTAATTTGTAATTTGTTGTCATATTTTAGCTTTGACGTTACTGTTTCCTGTTGTGTTTAACAGCCAATCAAAGTACTCGATGCAAAGTCCTGCACAAAGAAGACAAAGACTGATTGATTTTATAGGTTTTCTAAGAAAAGATGGTAAAAGGAGCAGATGTGTGGGCCTTTGAGCGACAACACCAGTTCCAAAAAAGTTGTGTCTGTGTAAAATGGAAATAAGAACCAAATGAAATGATTTGCAAATCCTTTTCAGCATATATTCAATTAAATACAGTCTAAAGACTGTGATAGATGATAGAACGTATTTAATGTTCAAACTCCTAAACTTTAAATTCACCCTAATTAGAATATGATATCTGCAACAAGTTCCAAAAAGTTGGGACAGGAGCATGTTAACTACTTTGTTACGTCACCTTTTCCTTAAACAATGCTCAGTAAGCATTTGGGAACTTGAGGAAACTAACTGTTGACATTTTGAAAGTAAAATTCTTTCCCATTCTTGCTTGATGAATGACTTCAGTCAACAACAGTCTCGCATTGTCGCATTTTGTGCTTCATAGTGCGCCACACATTTTAAATGGGAGACAGGTCTAGACTGCAGGCAGGTCAGTCTAATACCTGCACACTTGACTACGAAGCCATGCTGTCGGAACATGTACAGAATTTGGACATTCCTGAAAAAGTAGTTGTCTGGATGGCAGCATATGTTGCTCCAAAACCTGTATGTACCTTTCAGCATTCATGGTGCTTTAACGGATGTGCTAGGCACTAATACACTCCCATACTGGCGGCACGGTGGTGTGGTGGTTAGCATTATTGCCTCACAGCAAGAGGGTTCCTCGTTCGAACCCGGGTTGGGGGAGCTGTTCTGTGTGGAGTTTGCATGTTCTCCCAGTGTCAGCATGGGTTTGTCTGGCTTCCTCCCACAGTCCAAAGACATGCAGGTTAATTGGTGACTCTAAATTGTCCGTAGGTGTCAATGTGAGTGTGAATGGTTGTCTGTCTCTATGTGTCAGCCCTGTGATAGTCTGGCGACCTGTCCAGGGTGTACCCCGCCTCCCAATGTCAGCTGAGATAGGCTCCAGCCCCCCCACCCCAACCAAGTGAGCCTTTTGAGGATGTCCCCCTCGTACCCCTCTGTTATTTGTTACCATTTAACCTGTTAACCTGAGGAATGGTCCAGACTGGTGTTTTTGAGAATTCAACAGCAACCTTTTTGTAATGTGCTGCAGGCGTCAAATCCAGAATAAGTGTATATTTACAACAAACAATAAAGTTAATCAGTTTGGACATTGAATATGTTGTCTTTGTAAAGTATTTCATTGAATGAAGGTCAAAAATAATTTGCAAATTATTGCAATCTGTTTTTATTTTCATTTTACACAGCATCACAACTTTTTTTTGGAATTTTGAGTTTTATATGTCAGGACTGTTAATGATGGCTTAATGTACCTGATACCACTTCTAGCCTGGAGTCAAATCTAAACTCCTTCTTGTGTGAGTTTAAATCAAAAGAATTTGAGAAATGCCTGTATTTGTTCTCTTTTCTTCCTAACTTTGTGTCTTGCCGAGTTGTTGGTCCTGCACTGACACACACAAGGGGCCACTGGAGGGAAAACAAAGTCTTCAGTGACATCACCCTGTGGGATATGACCTCTTGTTTTGGGAAGTGGAATGTATTACCATGGCAACACAGTTCCCAGTCACACAGTGGGACAGCTCTCAAGATTGTGAATTCCAAAATGAAAATTTTGCCCTGCAACAATTTCAGTGTCATTTTCTCTTGAGGGACAACTGTCGGGATCTGTGAATGAACCTGTTCACACCGTCTCCAGAGGTGCAGGCAGCTCTCATTAAAGTTGGCCCAGACTTCATGCATTATTTCTGACCTGCCAGATGACTTGACAAAATGAAAATAGCACCTGTTTTCAGGAAGAAGAGCGACTCGCTTGCTGCATTTTTTACCCTCTAGTTACTATAATGAGGCAACAGTAAACAGGTCGTCCCCTGTGAGTGATGCCGGTTCCAAATGGGTCAATCAGTGACGAGATAGATCTTGAAAATGAGACTGGGAGTGTGACAGTAATGGTTTTTTAGCGTCTGAAATGTTGACTGCAAACTAGCGCTAGTGGGCTAAAATATGGAGCAATATATTTTCTGAGCCAAAACAATATATTGCTTTATATCCAAAACTTTTGTGGGCTTTTATTATAAAAAATAAAGCAATGCAAAAATTTTAGAGGAAGGAAACAGAAACTGTGTGTTGATTTAGAGCAGTGGGATTAAGAGCAGTGGGATTAACTCGGACGTGTGTGTTAATGCCAAAATTTGCATTTTAATTTGTATTTGTGTTTATGTTCATGTGTGAAGTATGACCACAGAGAGAATAATGATGATGATAAATACAGTAAAAATAATAATAAAAGAATAAATGTATATTGTATCAGTTTAATACCCATCATTCAGTGTTTAGTTCTCGTAACTAACCAGTAATTTTTGTTCTCATTAGACCAATTAGTGCCAGCTGTAAGGATTAGTGTAGCTTCATGTTCGTCCGAATGAGAATCTAGAAAAGGAGACTGGGAGAAAAGAGAAAGGACAGATGAGGTTATGACTGAGAAAGCACGTCAGGAGGGCGCTGACAGGTCAGGAGAAGTGTGGTAAAACACATTAAGATAGCAAAACACACAGATATAGATGAATTGATGAGACAAAGCAGAGACTGAGAGATGAAAAGGGAACAGAGAGACGATGGAAGTGAAAGTGATGGAAGAGAGAGATTATACTTTACATTTAAGATAACGAGAGAAGGAACGAAACCAAGGAGGAGAGACGGGGTGAAAGAATCGAGAGCAGGACTGAGATCAGGAGAGAAAAACAATAAGAGGAAGAGGGTCGAATAGAGAGAGATAAAAAAGACAAACAGTGACAGGGCACAGATCCAGGGGTTGGATATCAAACAACGGAAAACAGAGGACAGCTGCAAAGAAAGAAAAGAAAATGGAGATTCATAAAGACTGAAAAAAAAGGAGAGAGGATGTGTGTGTGTGTGTGTGTGTGTGTGTGTGTGTGTGTGAGAGAGAGTGAGAGACTCAGCTGTCTTCTTAGGATGGTTATAACATGGCAACAGTTTCACCAGTTTGTATTTTTATCTGTTTATTTAAATCACACAGCGTCATAGTTCATCTATTGTGTAACGTGCACACTAGTCTACATAGATACAGGAGCTAAATATATATGTATAATTTTTATAGCTGTGTGTGCATGTGTCTTAGAGAGACTGTGTGTGTGCTTATGTGTGTGTGTGGGTGTGTGTGTGCATTATTATAATTTCAGGGGATTATTCATATATCATTTTACCACTGCAGGGGGAGTGAGTACTTCCTAAGAAGACTAAAAGCTCACACATAGGACTCTCTGCTCCTGTGTTCGTGGACACCTGCAGACTTGTACTGATTACGTGGACGCGATTCCATTCATACAGTTGAGGGTTTGCGACGGTTTAGCTTTCCAGGCACGCATATTTCCTGATCCTCACTGCATTTCAGTTGGTGGTGATAACACACTTAAGGCTGAAGAAGAAGAAGAGGAAGAAGAGGAAGAAAAAGGGACATTAGAAAAGAAAATGTCGACCTCATGATAGCAAGAGGAGGTCATGTGTTGGTTGTTTTTGGAACAACAAGAAAGATGCAAAAAGAGAAAAATATAATATGTGATGGCTGAACAAGAAGAGGACCAGGGACTGGAGTGTGGATCAAGAAGGATGTGGTTTGTAACTAGACCATGAGCAGTCCATGTCAGAGCATGTGAGCGGAGCAGAGTGAGGAGCGGCTATTTTTTTTAAAAAGGTGGAGCGGAGCCTTATCTCTTGCTCCAATTTCGCTCCGGTCGCTCATGTCCTCATTATTTTCTTTCAAAACTATGGAGTTTACTGTGTACTTCAGAAAAGAAACTGAGAAGAGAGGCAGCGGTACCTTAGAGAACGGTCCCTCACTGCGGGGAGAGGCGAGAGGGCTTCCCTGGTGGTCGGCCGCTAACCCGGTCCATCTCCTCCACACTTTGACTTATTTCCACTCTGCCGACAGCGGTACCGTGTAGAACGGTCCCTAACTGCGGGGAGAGGGGAGAGGGCTTCCCCGGAGAATCTACCAAGTTCATGTTTTATTTGTGAATAGAAGATTACAGGTTAGGGTAGTACGACGCAGTTTTTTTTTTAGCGGAGTGGTGAGCGAGTGGAGCGGGATAAAATTTATGATGGAGCGGAGCGAAGAATGCGCAGAACCAAGCGGAGTGGACAAGGTCTGCGAGCGAGGAGTGGAAATTTTCACCCGGTCCGCTCCGCTCACATGCTCTGGTCCATGTGCTTGCTATGTGCACAGTCCACTAGGGCTGTAATCAACCAAAAAAATCTTGGTCGACTGAAATGCTACCTACTCTTCAACCATCGATTGGTTGATGGGGAGAAAAGATCTGCACATTATCTCTAGGTTAACTTGAGCCTAGTTCACGTTTCAACCTGATTTTACGTCGCGGAGTCTATCGTAATCTTTTAAGTGTTCATACCTGGCGACGTGTGTTTCTGTCAGTGGGAGTCTCACCAACTGCGTTACGAAGTGTGTGTGCACACCACAAGATGTGACGTTACCAAACTTGGAGACGACATGTCGTAAAGGCATGGATATTCCTCCCAGTGATGAATCAGATCTGCCTCCAGGGCCTGGGTCCTAACACAAAGCACTCCCTGCTTGTCAGTATTGCCAGATCTTCGGAGAGAAACAAGTAACCAGGGCTATGGAAACAAGCCCAAAAGAAGCGATGGATATACATAGAGAAAGGCGACATTTAGAGAGCAAGCCCAAATAAGCAACTCCACTTTAGAAACAAGCCCAAAGTCGCGGTTAATAAGCGGACCTGGCAAGTGGCAACCCTGCGGCTTGTCCTCCTCACATTTCTTCCGTCCTCCTGCGTGCTGACATGGGATCTATCCCACCTCTCATTGGCTGATGTTCTTTGTCAGTCGTGTCACACTTCTCCAGTTTTCTAGCATGCCAGATATCCAGTCCCAGTCACAGACGAAGGGGCGACTTGCTCGTAGGCTTGTTCACACATGAGGACTCATCGTGGCAGACTATCTGCCAACTCACCTCCGACCCAAGGTGGCTCTCAAGATCCTCTGCGACGTCAAAATCGCGGTGAAAATAGTGTAATGTGAACTAGGCTTTAACCGCCACAGTGTACTAAATGCGCTTTTCCCTGTCAAGGGGCAAGGTATTCTCATAGAACGGGTAAAATAACCAACGAATCTGCTCCCTAGGAGTGACGTTACGTCTTAGGTTAGCTTTAGGAAAAGAAGCATGGTGAGGACATGCCTTAAAATGACCCAAAGTTTACTCAAAGGTCACACAATCCGAACACGTGACTCCTGGGAAAAGTCCTGGGCAACAGTAAGTTATTTTGTGACCCATCTTCCACCCCAACCTGCCTCCTTACAAGCGCTTGGAACTGCTTCCTTGTTTACTGCTGTTAGCGCATTGGTCAGGTGACTGCAGCCTTTCAAAATACATGGGATATGTACGAATTCTGGTGCATTTCTTTTCGTAGGAAAACATATGAAAGATTTGTGAGAACAGCCTGCACAGAGCTCGGCATTAACACTTGTCCAGGACGAGTTGTCTCTGTGTTTGGGCAAGTGGAATGTCTCAACTGAAAAATAAATGTGATGATGATTGTTACCTCAAGGCTGGATTACTGTAACTCTCTGTTATCAGGTAGCTCTAGTAAGTCCTTAAAAACTCTCCAGCTAATTCAGAATGCAGCAGCACGTGTACTAACAGGAACTAAGAAACGAGATCATATTTCTCCTGTTTTAGCTTCTCTGCACTGGCTCCCTGTAAAATCCAGAATTGAATTTAAAATCCTACTGTTAACTTATAAAGCTCTAAATGGTCAAGCTCCGTCATATCTTAGAGAGCTCATAGTGCCATATTATCCCACCAGAACACTACGCTCTGAGAACGCAGGGTTACTCGTGGTCCCTAAAGTCTCCAAAAGTAGATCAGGAGCCAGAGCCTTTAGCTATCAGGCTCCTCTCCTGTGGAATCATCTTCCTGTTACGGTCCGGGAGGCAGACACCGTCTTCACATTTAAGACTAGACTTAAGACTTTCCTCTTTGATAAAGCTTATAGTTAGGGCTGGCTCAGGCTTGCCCTGTACCAGCCCCTAGTTAGGCTGACTTAGGCCTAGTCTGCCGGAGGACCCCCCTATAATACACCGGGCACCTTCTCTCCTTCTCTCTCTCTCTCTCTCTCTCTCTCTCTCTCTCTCTCTCTCTCTCGTATCCTATTACTGCATCTAGCTAACTCGGCCATTCTGCATGTCACTAACTCGGCTTCTTCTCCGGAGCCTTTGTGCTCCACTGTCTCTCAGATTAACTCATATCGCAGCGGTGCCTGGACAGCGTGACGTGTGTGGTTGTGCTGCTGCCGTGGTCCTGCCAGATGCCTCCTGCTGCTGCTGCTGCCATCATTAGTCATTAGTCATACTTCTTCTGTTATTATACACATATGATTATTGTCACACATGTATACTGCCAGGTATTAATACATACTTTCAACATATTGTACCACAGTAGCCAGAACTATAATACTATTACTTTCAATAATGTTGTTGTAAGCTACTGTCATTACCTGCATCTCTCTCTCTCTCTCTCTCTCTCTCTCTCTCTCTCTCTCTCTGTCTCATTGTGTCATGTGGATTACTGTTAATTTGTTATGCTGATCTGTTCTGTACGACATCTATTGCACGTCTGTCCGTCCTGGAAGAGGGATCCCTCCTCAGTTGCTCTTCCTGAGGTTTCTACCGTTTTTTTTCCCCGTTAAAGGGGTTTTTTTGGGGAGTTTTTCCTTATCCGCTGTGAGGGTCTTAAGGACAGAGGGATGTCGTATGCTGTAAAGCCCTGTGAGGCAAATTGTGATTTGTGATATTGGGCTGTATAAATAAAATTGATTGATTGATTGAAATTGATGATAACTGTGATCGGCCAACTGAATCTCAACCTCACTCGTCATACTTTGACACTTGGGCAGCTTTTTGCATTGTACCTTGGTGTAGATGGGGTTGGTGGTTAATCACGTGAGTCAACTATGTGGCAAAGGAGGGGTCAGCGGGTAGATTTAGGCAACAAAACTACTTGGTTTGGGTTAGGAAAAGATTGTGATTGATATTAGCCACATTTTTCACACAGGACACAAACACCGATCCCCTGGCTCAAAGTCCTGAGCTTATTGGATTCGTCCACCTCAACTCCCATCCTCCCTGAGTGGACTTTCTCGCTCTAAATTCTACATCTGTTGCTCTGAACATCTGAAAATGAGGATGTGGATAGGTTTACATTAGAGTTGGTTGAAAGCCAGGTGCATCTCATACAGACGCCTGAGGGTCCCAAGCCCAAGCGGCATATTTTGATGCCCCAGGAGTAATTTGTGAGGATTAGTTAAGATTAAATATGACTGATTACTGATTCCTGATCTTCCTCAGTCTAAATGTTAGTGATGAAAAATGAAGAGAAGCATCTGTCCTCCTCATCTCTCTCATCTTGAACAGGATCTCAGGGTGTCTCAGTGCCCTACATTCACTGCTGGCAGCCATTGCTCTATATCCTCACTCTACAGGAATGTGGATCGACTTCTGAACCCCCCAATTACTGACCACTGCTTTATGAACTCCCCTCTCCTCTCCTTTTCTCTCTGATGTGCTCTGTTCTCCTCATTTTTCTCCTTCAGCCCCTTCAGCCTTAAACTCCTTTTTCGTCTAATTTTCTCTGCCATCTTTTCCAGTCCTGTCCCTCAGCAGTTCTACTTTGCTTCTTCATTATTTCCCATTCCTTTTTAACTCTAAACCTCTAATTTAACCTCTTTCCCGTTTATTTAATCATCCTCTCTTTATCCGTCCTCCCCTCCTCTCATCTTTATTTTCTGTCTCTCCCTCAGCAGGTTCCCGACTGACTGACTGACTCATCCTCAGTCATCATTTCACTTTGAATGACTCATTATTCTTGGTGCATGATTTACATCAGTCACATTCAGAGAAACACTCCCATATTTACAAGCAGCGCTGCGGATGAGTAGCTGCATGGATAAAGGGAGCACTAAACGTTTTTACAGTAGAGAGCTGAAGAGCTGCAGTTACATTACTGGCAGTGGTCTAAGCTCAAAGCCACATGCTCCATTCTAACTCTTTAACTTCTATTACTTTTTTATAGTTTGAGATTTTTGTGCTGTTTATTTTTTTTATCCTGAAATTGATCTGAACAAAAGTGTCCACATCTGCAACTAAGGTCTGTGCAGACCCTGGCAAATGTGGACAGATGATAAAACTGACATCACTCTGACTCGTGTGGCTATGTGGACACAGGAAGTATATTTTGAGCTTGAAAGAATTTCAGTTGCCTTTGACTATGAACTTCAACAAGCTACAGTGTAACCTGAATGAACTTGAACCTTCAGAGACATTTCTCATGCTTAAATGCTTCAATAGGTACTTTACCATTCTGGGAAATCCATTCATTTGCCATTTTACCAAGAGATAAATTAGAGGATGAATGGAATTTTCATCTGTGCATTCAATACAAATGTAGTTTTATGATGTGTTCACCCAGCCCACAAAGACTGGCAACAGCTGCCTCAGACAGAAGATGTGATACCATAAACATTTTTTATGTGCATTTTGAAGAGCAAAGTTCAGTGAAACTTCTTCAGTTCCTCAAAAAAGATTGTACATCTCTTCTGGTCGTTTTTGCATTTGTCAAAGAGTTGATGAGATAGGGGATATGGAGACGCCTTTGTTGAATAAATACCTGCCTAGTGAACACTTAACTGACATGACTGTTTTCTCTGTTGTCATCTGGACTTGATAATTGTTATAAATGACCTCGTCTTTGGCAAGCCAATAAAAGTTTACAAGAGCACAGTGGACTATAACTATTTTGAGTGAGGTTGGATCCATGACAGAAATGACTGCGGTCTTGTTTCTGGTTGAAAAGCTTATAGTTAGGGCCGGCTCAGGCTTGCCTTGGAACAGCCCCTAGTTAGGCTGACTTAGGCCTAGTCTGCCGGGGGACCTCCTATAATACACCGAGCACCTTCTCTTCTTCTCTCTCTCTCTCTCTCTCTCGCTCTCTCTCAGTTCAGTTCAGTTCAATTCAACTCAATTCAAATGGCTTTATTGGCATGACATAACACTGTACATATTGCCAAAGCAAGCGTTTGGAATTAAAAATAATAATAACAATAAAGGAAAACAATATTTTCAATAAATTAATTATAATCCATGCTGTTGGTAAAACTGTAACTATGATTGACTCAATCAAATCACAGTCACAATCAATCAATCAATCTCAGTCAATAAGTAATTAATTACAATGAATCAATCAATCAATCAGTTTGTGTCAACTAAAAAAAATGGATCCACGACAGAAATGACTACTGTCTTGTTTCTGGTTGATAAAGCTTATAGTTAGGGCTGGCTCGGGCTTGCCTTGTACCAGCCCCTAGTTAGGCTGACTTAGGCCTAGTCTGCCGGGGGACCCCCTATAATACACCGCGCACCTTCTCTCCTTCTCTCTCTCTCTCTCTCTCTCTCTCTCTCTCTCTCTCTCGTATTCTATTACTGCATCTTGCTAACTCCGCCATTCTGCATGTCACTAACTCAGCTTCTTCTCCAGAGCCTTTGTGCTCCACTCTCTCTCAGGTTAACTCATATTGCAGCGGTGCCTGGACAGCGAGACGTGTGTGGTTGTGCTGCTGCTGTGGTCCCGCCAGATGCTTCCTGCTGCTGCTATTATCATTAGTCATTAGTCATACTTCTACTGTTATTATACACATATGATTATTGTCACATATGTATACTGCCAGATATTAATACATACTTTCAACATATTGTACTGTGTACTGTTTTTTATTGTACTGTAAGCTACTGTCATTACCTGCATCTCTCTCTCTCTCTCTCTCTCTCTCTCCCTCTCTCTCTCTCTCTCTCTGTCTCTCTCTCTCTTTCTCTGTCTCATTGTGTCATACGGATTACTGTTAATTTATTATGTTGATCTGTTCTGTACGACATCTTTTGCACGTCTGTCCGTCCTGGAAGAGGGATCCCTCCTCAGTTGCTCTTCCTGAGGTTTCTACCGGTTTTTTTTCCCCGTTAAAGGGGTTTTTTGGGGGAGTTTTTCCTTATCCGCTGTGAGGGTCCTAAGGACAGAGGGATGTCGTATGCTGTAAAGCCCTGTGAGGCAAATTGTGATTTGTGATATTGGGCTTTATAAATAAAATTGATTGATTGATTGATTGATTGATTGATTGAAAGTGTTTGAGGGTAATTGTCTTTTATATTTCGACACTCTAATGTTACATGGATGCACCAATGTTAATGTTAGGCTAATTACTAGGTAATGTTACAGGCAATTTTTCAGTCTCTGTGTTTTACTATAAGTTCTTCTCTAGCTTCTAACTGACTCTCTGTGGTTTGGAGTTTAGTTTCTCTTCTGCATCCTGTTTTTGCTTTGGATATCTGATTCGTTTTTACTGTTTCATGTTTCGCTATCAGCCGTATCAGAAGTTGTGCTGCTCCACATTTCCTTATATTGGTGCCCCACAATAACATTTTTCACGTAACAAAGTAAGAATCTTGTGAAGAATCTACAGGAAATGAAATATGTTTATCACTTTATCAGCGGAACTTTGTTAGCGGCTTTTCTTCAGTTAAGACAAGTCTAACGATATGACAGGGATGAAGAGCTGCAGACAACAGGCTCTTACTGCACCTCTGCAAACAGCTCACCTACAACAGGTAAACTTCTTTTACCTGCCCTGCTGTGGAAAAACACATGCAGCAAGAATAACAGGGGACTTAAGCCGTGGATCAGGCCGCTGCTTTGAAGCGTCATCACTCAAGACAGTTAAAGACACACCTTCAAGAGGAAAATCCTGTTGTACTGGAAATGCAAATCCCTGCCACACTCACCGCATGATTGCCCAAACCAAACTAAACTGAGTCAAGCCAAGCCAGCACATGACTGTCACAAATGGGTATTAGATCTTTAGCCTAATGGTCCCCCAACGTAAAGTGATGCTAATGTACACTTTAAACAGCAGTCCGTACTGTGTGATGGTACTGGTGTAGCCAACCTCCTGCCCAATGCATGCTGGGACAGACTCTAGCCCCTTGCAACCCTGAACAGATAAGAAAATAAATGGATGAGTATTGGGAGTACTGACATCTGCACTTTTTTTTTTTACATACCTTCTAGGCTCTGATTTCTGATCTCAGCCTTTATAAAAACCAAACTGTTTCAACATATCATTTGCAGCTTCTTCTCCTCTTACATAGTTCATTGAGCACCAAGTTTTCTGACAAACATTTGCCAGTAAATGTTTCATCTACTTGGGGTAACCCAGTCAGACAGCTGGGCCACCTCAAAGTCAAAGTCTGTGGCTTGTTGCTGTGGCCGATAGCATCAAACTCCCAAGACATTACTTTATTAGCTATTTGTCAGAAGCCGGGATTTGTCATTGTCATGTCAGTTCAGTCCAGCTGAGCAACTTAGCATTCAGCTTTGGAGTTGACATGCACCAACACATATCTGCTCTCAATACGGAAATAGGATTGAAAGGTCCTAAAAAAAGTAACAAGAGAGATGCAGAAAAGCTCTTCTGTTCTGTTCTGTTCTGTCGATTTTAAAGGGGAAACTCCACTAATTGCTTCAGCACAAGTTTTTGACCCATTTAGTGGCACTGATATAGGATGTGCATCAACCAATCCGAACAATGTGCATGGATCATCTAATTTAATACCCTGACCCTCACACTAAAAGTTTGATGCTTTATCAGCTGAGCCGCTCAAGTGACTGCATGACTGATGTTATTAGGACTAAATAACTACAGCCTGTTTAGATCAGATATGTTTATAGCAGAAAATCCAGTCAAACTTATGATAGGATAAAACAGCAACTGCAAATAAGACGTAGAAATTTCAGCATCCCTCTGAGAAACGTTTGTGTCACTTCTTTCGCCTCACATATTAATTGCAACGGCTTTATTCCAAGCTCCTTCAAATTTAACCTTATTTCATATTCAATATTGCCAAATGTTCGGCTTGAGTGCCCAACCCTCTAAATGAGGCACGCGGCAGCTGAACAGCAGCTGAGTCAGAAAATACCAAACTGGGATTATTTTCAGGGCGTGATGGGCACCAGTGCATGGAGTTCCCTCAACGCAGCAGCTCTGACCGCAGATATGCTCCTAGGCAGCAGGGCGGCACATGTCTGCAGGGTGAGTCAGAGGAGACAACCAAATAACCACACTGATTGTTTTTGAGCCAGACAACGAATACCACACACAATCACCAGAAGAAAATGTTGGCATTGTACATTTCTCCAAACCTCTGATACATCATATTTTATACATGTCATATCGATGTTTCTGAAGTGATGTAGTGCATGAGCTGACTTTGCCATCTGGAGGTGGAGGGGATGGTGGACCACAAGACGCCGAGACGAGACGCCTGGCAAGATGCAAGACCAATAAAAAACAAAACCAGTTGTTTTTTAGTGAATCATCCCTGAGTTTCAGCTTCCAAACATGGGTGTTTTCAGCAACCCATCACTGTTTCCCACTGGGGATAGTGCCATGAAAAGTGGTTGTTTTTTGCCAAGAGAAATTGTGGAGATTGTCGATTCGTACAAGTACCTGGGCATCATAATCGACGACAAACTGACTTTTGAGGAAAACACCGACATGCTGATCAAGAAAAGCCAGCAGCGTCTGTTTTGTCTAAGGAAGTTGGCAAAGTTCCAGGTCGACAGATCTCTGATGACAATGTTTTATAGATCTTTTATTGAGTCTGTTGTCACCTTTTCTTTTATTTGCTGGTTTGCATCACTCAATCTGAAACAGAACAACTCATTAACCAAGATAACAAAAGTCAGCAGTAAAATCATTGGCACTCAGCAAAAAACCCTTTCAGAACTGTACAATAACCAGCTTTCAAAGAAGGCAAAATCCATTATGTCCGACAGCACTCACTCCCTGCATTCAGAATTTAAGTTCCTGCCCTCTGGTTCCCGTCTCAGACAACTATTAGCCAAAACTAACAGATACAAATTCTCCTTCATACCCTCTGCCATCTCACTGCTTAACTCTGTACAGTACAGGTAGCATCATCATTAGTTCATATTTTATTCAAGTATGTGTTTTTATTTATTTAGTTATGACTGATTTTATGTGACTGTTGCCTTGTGTGTGTCAACCTTGTTGTTGTCATTGTTGTTTGTTGCTGTTGTTTTTATTGCTACTGCGGCAGAATGAATTGCCCCTCGGGGACAAATAAAGGTCTTGAATGAATGAATGAAGACATCGCTGCATTTCCTGCCGAGATTGTGCCCCTGAAACTGGGTATTTTAGGCAAATACATGATCTTTTCCTAACCATGACTGAGTGGGTTTTGTGCCTTATCCGAACTAAATGCTAAACACAGTGTTGCCGACGACTGAGTTATAAATGTCTCGCAGCTCCTGCTTCTCTTAAAATGTTATCCTGTGAAAATTTTGTAAGAAAAAAACAACTCAATCTTGCTCTCACAAATGAAGAGTTAAAATCCAACTTGAATAGACTAATTTATGCATCTCCAACCCGGTCTCAAAGTCCAGCGCTTGGGCAGTGACTTGCGACATCATAAACCGACAAACAAACCCGTCTTTATACTGTATGTCAGCATATGTGGCCAGTTGCTGTTATAGTTTAACGGTGGTCGGCAGCGTCAAGGGGAAACATGCCGGGACAAGAATGAAAGTTAAGGCGATGAAAGTCCAAGAATGGGTGAATGGGTCCAGCAAACATGAGATTGGTGTTCGCCTCCTGTAAGATTATAAAGCCAAACCCTGTTCTTTTTTCCTGAACCTAACCACATACGTCAGGAAAAAACAGAACATCAATTTGAGGTACTGACATAGTGCTTTTGTTTTGAAAGAACTGTATGTAAACAGTAGATTTACTGTGAAAACCGAAGTGTATTTTGAAAGAAGACAATGCATGTAACAGGCAGAAGCTGACACAGCATCCCAGAACATGAACAACCAATGCACCCAGGGTACCTTGGACGTCGTACGTGGACGTGGAAAGTCCATGACCAAATGTCGATATGTGACAAAGTTGGAGCGAGAATGTGTTGGCATCACAGATAAACCTTTCAACAGTTTTATCACTAAAGTAAAACAAGAATAAAACACAGGAGTAGCCTCTCAGTCAAATCATCCAAAGTTAATATCTTCACAACAACTGACTCAAGAGAATTTGGGGAAACTTAAAGGTCTACTATGAAGGATTTAGTGGCATCCAGCAGAGGTTTCACATTGGAACCAATTGAAACTTCTCCCATATGCCAACCCAGAGGAAAATTTTGCTGCTCACAATAGTCTTCTCTTTGTTACATATCTTATTTGGATATTACTAAATTTTAAGTCATGTCATCTTGACAATATCTGTGTTTCGCCATGTCCTGCTGTAGAAACATGGCGATGTTACATGCCGATTTATATATAAATGGTTCATTCTAAGGTAATGAAAACACACAATATTCAATTTCTGCCAATAGATGCCCCTAACTGCTACACACTGGATCTTTTAAAGGGCGCTGTGGAACTTTCTAGAAAATGAGCAGAAGTTCTGTTTATGTTCAGTGTCTAAAACTCACTGTGTGGATCCTTGAGGCCTAACAATGTGTTGAGTGCATTTCCTTCCTCATAAATTATTGGCATAGCACATATTTTGAAAATGTGTTGTGCAAAAATTGATTTGTTCACATCAGTGTTTACAGGCTATTATAACTGAGAAAATGAAACCATGTAAATAAAGTTGGAATAAACCAGAACTAGTCTTTACTTCATGGCACTAACCTCGCTGCAGAATCATCTCACAAGCCAGCGTTCTTCTCTGGCAGTGTTTTATTTCATTAATCTGATCATTATTAGCCCTCCCCCTCCCTCCCTCTTGTCTTTAACCTTGAACTTGAGGATCAGCACTGATCCCTCTCAAGCTGCTGTTTGGTGTTGGCGAGCCTTTCCTCACCACACGATCTCTGACGCCCCGCCACTGCGCCTGCTCCACCTGTTCATGGCGAGCAGTTGGCATTCTTGAGCACATATGTCCGTGAAAACACACACACATATTACACACACGGATACATGCCAAAGGATTGTTGCCTCGATGTCTGGTTTAGCATCAGTGTCTGTCCACAGCATGTGGAGCAGCGACTTCAGTGTATGTCAATGTAATATCCACGCCACACAGCTAAAAATAGATCATGGTTTTTAAAGGAGATGTTCATGTTCTATCATATCCATCTTAATACAATCCTCACATGCCCATATGTAGATTCAGAGAGTGACTGAGTGCTGTCATAATTCTCTCTCTCCAGTGTGAGAGGTGGGGGACAAAATCCACAGTCCTCATTCTGTATAAAAATACAACCAGAAGTTCAAACGAAGACCAAAAATCTGATATATATCCATTTATGAACATATATATCAAGTTACATCTCTATTTTGGGCACATGAAAGTATATATATGCTAATATGTAACAGAAATATTTGTTTTATACATTTGTGCAATTTTATACAATTTTTATTTAATGAATTCAACACCAACACACAGTATGTCATGTGTATGCCAGACAAACATTTACATGTAAACTATAGAAGCAATTTAAAGTGGCAGGGTTGAAGACTTCGAGAGATTTACTGGTATCTAGTGGTGAAGGTTGCAGACTGCAACCAGCTGAATCTTCTCCCGGTCAGAGTTGTTTCAGTTTTCAGGATGTTTTTATCGGGAGCCGAATTATCCACAGAGATCTCTTCTTCTACAAAACAAATGGACCCGGTGATTCTAACCGGTAAAAACACTGAATAAAGTAGGGTGACCATATTTTGATTTCCAAAAAAGAGGACACTCGGCCGGCCACGACATAGCCTACTTAAATGATACTCACAGTTTACTCAAAGATGCCTTATAATTTTAATATATTTAAAATTTATATGTATGGATAGAAAATTCAGTTATATCACAAAATAATATCTCTCAAAGACAGAAATTCAGATAGGCCCCAATAGGGGACACATACACACACTAGAGTGTGGCGATCCGAGCCCGACGGGTTCCGACAGATCGGCTGGGTTTGGTCAAAATTGTAGCTATAAATTGTATTCGGGCTTGGGTCGGATTCGGTCAGCTTTCAGTGAAAATGTAGTGTAAAAATCAATAAAATCCTATTGTCTGTCCTGTTTATTGCTTGGGGACTGTTATTTACGTGACAACACCTGAACATAACACACACACACACACATTGGCTGTTTGTTTCTACCTCTCTCCTCTCTGGAAGTCTCGGACCTCCAACCGCCCGCCTCCGCCTTGATTAAATGCTGAAAATAAAATAAAAGAGGGAGACAGGTTTTTCCTATTTTATATTATTTTGTTTTATTTCTCCCTCTCCTCTCGCTAGAAGCGTCGGACCTCCCGCCTCCCGCTCCCATCTCAAACACGGAGGTCTCCCTCTCCGCAGCTGAGCACGCCCAGCTTGTTAAATAGCCTGTAACCACTGTGTGACACAAACTCAGTGCTTTGATCATTAAATAATGTCGGGCTCGGTTCGGGTACGGACAGAAATATGCTGCCCGTGCCACACTCTAACACACACACACAAACACACGGACATTATCATCAGTTTATAAAAAAAAAAAAAAACCCCGGACGGGATGTGAAAAGTGGACATGTCCGGGCAAAAGAGGACGTTTGGTCAGCCTAGAATAAAGCAGTTTCATGTTACAAATCAGTGTTTCTCCTATGCTGTTTGGCACGTCACAGACGAGCCGCTAGCCCAGCATCTGCAGAGGTCTCTTCCTCTCCAAAACAAACTGACCTGGGGATTTAAGCAGGTAAAATCCCCAAATAAAGCAGTTTATGTTAAAATTCAGTGTTTCCCTAATGCTGTTTGGCATGTCGGATGCGGCTCCCTAGCCTAGCAACTGCTAATGTGTGCTCACATTCTTTGTATGATAAGTAAAGACTCAGATCTGCAGGAGATTCTTACTGGGAGATGAATTATCCAGAGGGTCTTCTTCTCTAAAGCAAACGGACCTGGCAATTTAACCTGGTAAAAACACTGACTTTTTCAACATGGAACTGCTTTTTTCTGTTTTTCTGACGCTCTCGCTGCAGAGGGGCTGCTAACTAAGTACCAAGTAAGTTGATTGACACAGCTGCTGCTGGTTTGTTCTGATTACATCTCTCCCTTTTCCATGCAGAAGTGTGATGGCCCTCGGATGACTGCGGCCCAGACCAAGGAGAAGGACCTGAGCTTTTGGTTTAAGACTGAATGGACTGGGAGACATGTGATGGAGGAGCCAGGCGGCCATAGTCTCATGTTGTGGACTGATTTTGTTGTTGTTGTGTGCTGGGCAGCAGTAAATAAAAGTATTGCATTTAGACAGAGTGCTGAATCTGTGTGTCTGTGCTGGGGGACTGTAGCAAGGCGGCTACAAGGTGGTTATAGACCATCCCAAAAAACCTACTTAGTATATTAAATTCCATTTTTGCCAGTATATCCCCCTAAATCCTACACACTGGACTTTTAAGCATTGTGTAAGCATTGTTAGTAAGTAAATAAGTAAGTAAAATGTATTTATATAGTGGTCTTGGCAGACATAGGTTACAAAGTGCTTCACAATATACAACAAGAAAGGAAATATTGAAGACAAAGTGACGACGTGAGCCACATAGTGCACAACTAGCAAAACTATTTGCACAGTAAAAAAAAAAAAAAATAAAAAAATAATAATAATAATATAAAAAAAAATCTAATATAATATAATAATATAAATATATATCCTGATGACCCAGGGCCAATCGATGCCCTTTTTAATTGTGTTTTAAATATCAAGCAATGGATGGCAGAGAATTTTCTACAGCTCATCCAGGACAAAACTGAAGTCTTGGTTATTGGTCCTGAAGCTCACAGAGAGAAACTCATTCCCAAACTGAAAGCACTGCCATTGAACCCTTGTCAACAAGCAAAAAATCTTGGAGTAATATTTGATAACATGACAGAAAATGCTTTTTATCACCTGAAGAACATCGCCAGAGTACGTCCATTTCTCTCCCAAGCCAGCACAGAGACACTAATGCATGTTTTTATTACCTGCAGAATTGACTATTGTAATGCTCTGCTTTCTGGTCTCCCAAAAAAGAATATATCTCACCTACAGTTACTTCAAAACTCAGCTGCACGAGTGTTGACAAAGACCAGGGAGAGCACACATTACACCAATTTTAAAGTGTCGACATTGGCTACCTGTCAGCTTCAGGATTGATTTTAAAATCCTTTTATTGGTTTATAAAGCACTTAATGGTCTTCAGCCTTCCTATTTACCAGATTTGCTTTTAACCTATGAACCCTCTAGAACCCTCCCCTCAGGTTGTCTGGTAGTGGCCTTTTAATTATCCCAAAAGTTAAAACAATAACCCACAGTGAGGCAGCCTTTTATTACTATGGACCGCACCTCTGCTTCTTTGTATGAAAAGTGCTATAGAATTAAAGTCTGACTGATTGATTGATTGATTGATTGATTGATATAAAACATAAAAAACAGCAAACAAAAAACAATATCGCAAATTGCATTTGAGTCTAATTCATATAAAACATGCTTTAACATAGTAATTCTATATACTAAATATATATATGTGTGTGTGTACACAGGGAGTCAGTCAGACTTTATCTTATTATCAGGTTCTTTGAGTTGAGACAACAGCTGATGATGTGTCCTGTGTTCTGCGCTGCAGCTGGACTTCCTTTTGTCAGACTGCTCTGTTGTACCGACTGTAACTTTGTTGGAAGTGTGAAGGAGATTAGAGGAGGATTATGGATTGTTTATCATCAGAGGTGTCAGACAGAAATAACTTGTATAGGGTGTTATGTCGCAGTATGTGTGAGCGAGTGTTTGGTTACAGCAGGTGCTGCTTTGCTGCACTTGAACTTTGCCCCCACTTTTATGAGGATGATCACATGTGCGCACGTGAAACCACACACACACACACACACACACACACACACACACACACACACGAGCGATTACCCTGTGACCTTGAGCAGTGAATCTCTCTAACTTTTATTGGCGTCCATATATGCTGATGTGTGCACGTGTGCGTGTAATGTGTGTATAAAGTGTGATCATATATACGTGAGTGTCACACTTGTGTTAAATCTCAACACATCTCCACTATCTTAAATACCCTCATTACTGCCATCAAGTTCTTTGTGTCTATTAATACACTCCGAGATGTTTCACTCTTAAGCTCTATAAGTGCTCACACAGGAAGTGTTTATTTGCATGTGGGTTTTTATGCGTGTGTGTATGTGTATGTGTGTGTGGGTGTCAGGGCAGAGGGAGTGACCGATAGCTCATATCCCTTCGAACAACATCCTTGCTGACCTCATTCTCACACTGTCATAAACTGTAGCATCAAAACAGGCTGTGTCACACACTCCTGATAGAAGATACAATACAGAAATAGAATTTCTTCCTCAAAACAAATCTCTTTACTCTGGGAGTTTTTTCTATATCAGGGTCCCTCAGAGTTTATTTATTTTAAAGGGTGTTTCTCAGCCATACCAGTTCAAATAGGAATATGACACTTTTGGGCAGTCTTTCCTTGTCATCGTGTCGGACTGTGCTGTAAACACAAAAACTGACTGAAGTATCTGTGTTAAGAATGAAAAGAAAGAGCTTGATGGAGAAGTTAAAACCCCGCCTGCTTTGGTGCCTCCGCAAAACGGACCAGTCACTGAGTTTAGTGGGAGCTGACAAGTGATTGTCTGTTCTTTAAAGTAACAAAACTTGTTGGATGTAGACTCTTTCAATTCCAGCATTAGTGAGGAGGTTTCAGGTGCTGCTGGATGATCAAATGAGCTTCTTTTAAAGCAGTGGTTCCCAACTGGTCCTGCCACGGGGTCCAGATTTCTCCTTAGTCATTAGTTTGAGGGGGGAGGGGGGTGATACTAATTGTTGACTAAATGTGATAGACTAGTTACCTTCTCCAGTCTGGCGCTCCGAACCGTAGTTGGGAGACACTGGTTTCCTGTAGATTATCTTTCACAACTTGGCTTGTTGCTGGTAACTAGCTCTAGGAGTCCAGATCAATTCTGCTTGAAGAATGAGGATGCAGAACTGACGTCTGTGCAGGGGCACATTTATTTCTTCTCTTCAGCAGGAAGACAACATAATACAGGGCCAAGGTCGAGGATGCTGTAACTGGAGCCTATCTAAACACTGTAAACAGACTGCAACCACCCGTAGCATGAACAGTACTATTTTCACGGTGCATTCCTGTCCTTACACTCTATACACCGCTTTACTTCCCACATCTACTACGTCACACCCACGCGGCCACTGTCTTAAAGTGAAGGGCTGGCCGGTAAAACCTGTGAATATGACAAGAAATGGTGTGAGACCGGGTTTGGCTATTAAAATGGCGCGTTGGTTAAATGGCCCTTTCGGTTGGTATTCGGATAACTGGGGCTTTACTGGTATAATGCAATAGCACCACCCAGCGGTGAAACCCGTGTACACGTTTACACGAAAAAAAATTACCCACTCTAAACGTTTAGAGATTTTTGTACGTGAACTCACCCCTAGTATGTAACAGGCAGAACTTGACAGGGTGTCCCAGAACATCAACAACCCACGCACCCAGGGTACCTTGCACGTCGTATGTAGACATGGAAAGTCCATGACCAAACGTTGATATGTGACAAGGTCGGAGTGAGAATGTGTTGGTTTGCGAGTCACTTGCAGTCCATTAAGAATGGGCCTGCGACCCACTTTGGACCGCGACCCACCAGCTGGGAACCACTGAGGCCTTTAAACACTGGAGGATGTTTCTGCGTGAAGACGGGCATCACCATTTTCTTATTTGTTTCTTCATGGTGCAAAGCCACAGACCTGTCAGTAACACTTCCCCTCCAAAAACTTCTGCCTGAAAATGTCAACATTAGAAATTTTAGAAGGTAAATGGGTCATTCATACTTTATACCACGACTGCTAACACAGCTGTCTGTCCTTGGCCTCGAAGCTACATTTACCAGCAGCAGTTTGTTTGTATTTTGTCTCAGTGCTCCTGCCAGCTCAGCTGTCAGTCAAACACATACACTGGCCATTGACTCAGAGACTTGAAGGCTAAAGGAGAATTTCTGTAATACCTGCAAAGACCTTTCCTTTCTGTTATAAATATTAAATTGATGTGATGAACTTGTTAGCAAACAGCTGCTTTTGTAAACACCCAGCAGTTACACAGCACCTTTGTCATTCATTTGGGCCTCATGTTTGCATCCTCCCGAGCACTGTCTTCCAGCTCCACCAACTTTTGAGGGAAATATCTGGATCTTTAACTGCTAAGTGCTCCACTATGTTCACTGATTCACCAAAGTGTTTATTTTTAGAGCATTTCCTTAAAAACAACCACCTGCTGAGGCTGAAAATGACACTTTAGAGAGTGGTAAGAGTGAACCAAAACAGTGAAGTTGCAGCCCAGCAGCTAAATGATGACCTAAAAGTCATCATTTGGTTGTTAGTATCAAAGTATAGATTATAGCTGCTTTAAAATGGAAAGGGTTTAACCACTAATGTATTACAACTCTCTGTCCTTTGCTGCTTTCCAGTCTGCTCTTTGTTGGTCTTCACTGTGCTAAAAAACATAGTTGAGACTAACATAAATGTGAATCTTTTTTCTACTCTCTGACACTGTAGCTCTTCTGTGCCACAATCAACCCACTGATGAACATGTTAATAAGCATGACTCATAAACTGAAACACTTCCACAGTTTTATTCCCCACACTGAAGACCTCAGTATTTCCCAGCAATCCCCAGCACAGCCAATGAGATAATGTTGCATGGCAACAAATACGTTTTTTTCCAGTAAACCAAGTTTTGGCCGGTGCTGCTTAGCAACAAACTTTATTTCCTGGAGAGCTGTGTCCTGGAGGGAACACCTGAACCAACAGGTCCTGAAACATCTCTAAGCATCAGTGCTGGAGTTGAACTGATGCAGCTCACAGTGTTTTCGTCTTAACACAGAAGTAGTTATGTTGCGGTAAATTAAAGAGGCTGTACTGTTGTAACAGCTGCACATTATTGAGCACTGATGCATTTTTAAAGAAGTATTTCTAACGCCTTCCCATCCCAACTCAAATCAAACACAGCTGCTTTGTCAGTGGACTCAAATGTCAAAATTTGACACAGTAGGTATCCTCCTGCGTCGGTTTTGGACGTTCATAGACGGCATCTCAACTGATACAAAATACATTTCTGTTTTCACAGACATGTACAGTTTGTGCTTGTAACAAAATGCTCTAGCAAGAGAGGTAAGAGGAGAAGTGTAGAGGGTATGAACTATGTCAAGAGGTCCAACCCATCATGAGTTTGAAAACCAACAAACATGCAGCAGCTATGACAGGGGAGTGAGGGTGTGGTGCCTTCAGCTGCTAAAAACAGAAATATTGCATAAGCACTGATATTTGAACCTTAGACATGTAAAGTGACACGATCTAAGTAAGTAATGTTCTAAAATGGGATGTTTAGTAATTAGTGATATTGCAACTGTCAGTGTAATTTCTAGTGAGGTTTTCCTACATCTGAACCAAAGAGATAAAATCAGTAGAAAGGATATTCAGCTGTTTGCCATGGTTGTTTGACTGGTACAAAAGAAAATGGGCATTGTTGTTACTTATTATGGTGACAACACACACATCAGTCAGGCTGTTCTCATAAACTGTTTGTAGGTTTTCCTATTAAAGGTAGGTATGCAAGTTCATACATATCCCACATAATTATGAGCCAGTGATTTGTGCGTAACCCATGTATTTTGGAAGGCTGCGATCATGTGACTGACCAATGAGCTCACAGGGTAAACAAGAAAGTGGTCCTGAGCGTTTCTTTTCCTAAACCCAACCAAAGTAACATTACTTGCCTAAACTTAAAGATGCCCAACCACGTTCCTTTTCCTCAGCCTTACCACATTAACTGTCAATTTCATAACTTTACGTTAAGGATATAGCGTCATTCGTGGGGTGCTGATTTGTAGGATATTGTACAAACAGTTGTGTGTGCATTTGTGAGGGCCTTAAAGCCCAGTTCAGATGAAAGAATCGCGAAAAGACAATTTGAAACAGGCAATTAATTGCAACTACATGCAACTCGTGCCATTCTGCAACGTTCTAAAAACCTGTCGGTTCACACCAAGACAAGTAGATAAGATGGCGTATCATCTCTATGCAACAACTCTCTGTACTTCCGTTCTGATATCCAGCTTTTTAGGATTATTTTGTGGCTCGTCATGAATCATTGGCCTTGAAGGGGAACTAATGTTTTTTTTCAACCTGGGCCCTATTTTCCGATCTACTTTTGTCTAAATGAGTGATGGGATGTTCAATATTTGACATTTCTCCAGTACGAAGCTAGGGCTGACCTGCCTGCAGCCCGTGAGCGCGCGTTGTATTAAATAATAGGGCACTCAGACAGTGTCAAACAACGTCAAAATACATCCACTAAAAGTGTTTTCACACAGATAGGCTCGGATTGTTAGTATAATTATCCGACAACATAACGGAAAGGAGAAATGAGCGTCTGTGTTTACCTTTAGCTGGATTCGGACATGTTCCTCTGCCTGTTGCTGCTTCCTCTCTCTCCTCGTCTGCTCTTCAATTTCAATGAGCTCTGCCCCTCATCCAGATCCAGTTGGTCAAAATCGGGTAAAAATTCGGACATGTTTGTTGTGGCAAGTCAAAACACTCACTCACAGAGTGAAAGTCTGGCTCTGAAATTTCACATCTCGCAAGATTCTTCTTCTTCTTCTTCTTCTTCTTTGGTGTTTTCCTATACAGTCTATGGTGTTTTACGGCAGTTGGTCTCACGAGATTTGAGTTGTTGCAGGAAGTTACCACTGGAGTGAGCTTACAGACGCGAGGAGTGGTCATGGATGAATTTTTACCAGATTTTCACTAACTGGATTTTGATGAGCCATTTGAATTTGATGACAGCCTGTATTTATTTGAACATGGAGTACACGGACGTACACGGAGGCAGAGCTCATTGAAACATTAGTTCCCCTTTAACTTGGCTTTAGTATGTCACACTCATTAGCTTGAGAATACTGTTGTGGTCTATTGTTACTCTTAATTTTCTTATTAAAGAGAAAAATACAACTGTACACCAATCCACTTTCTTTTGCCAAACCAAGACTAACGTTAGCCTCACTGCCCTGTTATCTCACTGTAAAACACACTTTATTAAATTCGACAGAAACAAAATTAAACTCACCAAAACTGTTTTAATTATTTATGTTAGTCATCCAGCTGGTTAGTGCCGCAATTTTATGGGAGCAAGAGTGTGTATTTAACCCTCATTGTTTATTATTTATTTAGGCTGCACACGTTCTTTTGGCCACTTTTACTTGCGGTAGTATTTGGCACAGGTGTGTGTGGGGTTTTACATTATTTTGTTAATTCTGGTGTGGCAGCTTTTACACAAAGAGGGTTTGTGGTGGTTCTGATATTTTCTGTTGACAGTCATCACATAACGTAGTCACGCAATTACTGAATCACATCAGTAATATTTTGTTTCATCTCATTTTGCTTTAGTTGTTCAGTTGTTTGTTTAATTAATCATCGTAAAAACACAGCTTTGGACTTCATTGAACGAGTCACAGATAAGAGCCTACTCCACTTCTTAGCGGCTTCTTTCTAGTTTGACTCATGAAAACATGCTGATCTGCACGCTATTGATCCCCCACGGTCTCTGAAGCAGAGGCAGCCTCAGTTTCAGTTTACATGTTTCAACACGCAGGTGGTTAATGGTAGTAAAAGGAAAGGGGAAATAATAGTTACGGTAACTTTTAAAAAATAAAGTTACTGCAAAACCACACCGCAGTGAGTTTGTGACTTGCCACAAGTTGGTTTGTTCATACTCAAAGTAGCCTGCTGCAATGGTTGCAATGGCGATGCTACACATTAATTAACATCTGACCATCTCAATATGTTGATTTGAATGGGATTACTCATTCAATCGTCATTTTATTTCTATAGTCTGAACCACACCGAAAGATTTAGTTTCTCTAATACTTGTCCACACCTTTACCTTTTCCTGCCTTCCTAGATGAATGCTCACTACTTCCTGCATCAGTGTTGAATGTTTGGGTTGGACGTATATCCTGAGGGGTGAAATCATCCAGCACAAACATAATTCCTTTGGATACTGGGCCATTTCATTTAAAATGCTGCCTAACATGCTACAGCCCTGTATGCAAAGACCTTACATGGACATGACGGAGCACGATCTTTCTACCAATAAGTTCCATGTCACAATTTATCTCGTCCCATCTCTGCTGTCATTCGCCTCCGTGTCTCTTCTGAAGAATGTGGCATCAGTGTGACAAATTACCTTTAAATTTCATCCCTGTCAGAGTTACAGCTCTTTCAGACAGATGGATAGAAGTCAGTCGGGGGGCTGCGGAGCCTGCAGGCGCTTGTCAGAAAGCAAACAGCGTCATGAATTACGACCGGACGGTTTGTCTCTCTGAGTGAAGGATTATCTTCATACGATGACACACTCGTAAACAGTGCTGAGGCACTGCAATCGATCTCACAGATGCAGGCCCCCCCTCCTCTGGGTGAGCGGAGGATTTACACAGCTAATAATAGAGTAAACTAGATATATTTCCAGAGAAGGAATTCTGCACGGGGACTATTTATAATTACAGAACCCTATGATGTATCCCTTGTGCTTTAACGGTCTTGGACTACCGGCACGCCGCTGACCAGGCTGCACAGGAACTCAGCACACACACTGTATATAGATAGTGTCATCCTCACACTGTCTCACTTTAGACTGCTAACAAATATGAGAGAAGGATATGAGGTATGTGCTGGAGAGGAGGGAGTGGCAGCTGAAATAGGCCCATGAGACTTTATTTTAATAAACTGCACCTTTTTTATGCAGTCTCGCTGTTGGTGCCAAGTGCTCATTGCAACGACGTGATATTGCTCTTCCTGATCGAGCTGTGAAGCCGTCAGCAGAGCAATCACAGACTTCATCACAGCACAAAAATAACTGAATTAAAAGTTGTTGCTTTTCGTGTCTGTTTATAACTCCAGGGTCGGCGCTGCTGCTGGCAGAGAATACTTAATATATAGAGCTGATGGGATGTGTTTGCATGAAATGAAACTGGATCATTTCAAGTCCACACATGCAAGTATGTTTTTACAGTAAGTGAGAAAGTAAATTAATCCTGCGCTTCTCAAATGCTTCTGTAACACAGCCGCAGCTGAGCCAGAAGGTGACCGGAACACAGCACAGTGGGATCCAGTGGACATGTAGGTGTACGTCAACTGAATCTGATAACTCTGTCCCTTTGTGTGACACGTTTTTGTTCACACTGAAACAGATAAACAAGAGAAAAATCTCTTCATCTTTGCTTTTGGTTGACGAATAAAAAAAACTAGGAGACAGACAACATCTGCTGAGAAGTGGGACAGACAATCTGTTACTCTGCTGAGCGTCACCTGGTCAAAACTCAGCTCTGTTTCATTCTGCTTTCAATTATCACCTACGCTTTGTTTTAATTGTCTTTGTCAGAATTTTCTGAAATTTCAGGTTTCCTTGTCAGCAATAAAATCTGACACTTGCTTTTTCAGATTTATCCTCTTTGGAGAACAACTCTGTTTTCTGTCTCCTAGATACTACATTTCTATTTCTACTCGTGTGATGTAATCGTTGCCTTCCCAAATACGAGGGTTATACACAAATAACTGCTTCATGATTATGCAGGATATTAAGAATTTTGGTGCATTACTTTTTTTGTAGGAACATGCAGACAGCGCATGAAAAGTGTGTGTTAGATGTATACAAGTTTTGATTAAATGTCAAAAATGTAAACTGTGTCCTGTCGTCCTGCCTCATGTCACTGTCGACCTTTCCAGCATTTAACCATAAACGTGATCTTTCCCAAACGAATCAAAATCCATGCAGAACAATTAGAGATGTCACATTTCTGTCTGATGCTCACATGAGCCACAATGCAATTTGACTGACAACAGCGGGTCATCCACCAATCAGAAGATCGACAGTTCGATCCCCGGCTCCTCCAGTCCGCATGTCAAAGTATCCTTGGGCAAGATACTGAACCCCAAGTTGCTCCCGATGGCTGTTCCATCAGTGTGTGCCTGCGTGTGAATTGTTACTGAGTAGCAGGTGACACCTTGTATGGTAGCCTCAGCCACCAGTGTGTGAATGGGTGAATGTGATTCGTAGTATAAAAGTGCTTTGGGTGGTCAGAAGACTAGAAAGGTGCTACACAAGTGCAATTTGGTTCGAGATTAGAGTGTATTACGAAAGCAGCAGTGAATGTGTGCCGCCAGCGGAGATCTCTCTTCTGTCTAACTTCACACCTCCTGAAGTCCTTAACCGACGCTGACTCATGTGACATCACCTCGTCCAGCGTCTCTTTCGGAGACACTAAAGATCGTTCACACTTTATACATATTCACATATGCAGCAGTTCTTCCTGGCAGCTGGAAACAGAGCTGAAACTTAACACAAAAAGATGCTTTGGTTGCTATGTTGTTGTTGTTGGAAAAGCAAATGGCATTTTCTGACTTTGCAAGTAGGTTCATTAAAGTGTATGAAATATTAATGGATAAAAATGTAATTCATATGACATTTATTTAAAAAATGTATTTGCTGGTGCAAATTAGCTGTATAAAAACATAGTTTCTAAGCAACAGGGTTAAGGACAGAGAGCCGAAACCAAGACAACAGATGGTGAACTTCATTCATCCATTTCTGTAACTGTAACCGTAACCGTTTATCCTCTGCAGCCTATCCCAGCTGACACTGAGTGAGAGGCAGGGTACAACCTGGACAGGACACCAGACTATCACAGGGCTGACACATAGAGACAGACAACCATTCACGCTCACATTCACACCACACGGACAGAGACCTATCCCCAACCTGTACGAGACCTGTACGAGAATCTCACACAGCAACTGTTGATTAAAATGTCCTTTAAACTGAGCACCTTAACTGTAACTTCCTGTCTCAGTTTGTAAATGGACAACTGTAACAGCATCTACCACTTAACAAAGTCACAACCGTGCTTTCACAGCTGCAGGTTCGGTTCAGTGAACCCTTTCCTTCCTGCCATCGTGCACCTGAGCAAGACTCTGCAAACACAGCTCCTGCTGGTTGTTAAAAGTATTGTGCAGTAACTCTGAAGGTCTCCATCCAAAACAGTTTCCCCTTTTACCGTCTATTTCAGTCGCAAGGTCAGTTTCAAAAATAGCTCGCAGCTATGAATTCACTTTCAGAGGAATTAAAAGGTCAGAAGTGGATGACATGGCGGCAAACATCTGAGTGACGGTTAGATGTGAGAGGTCTAAAGAAGAGCAAAAAGACAACTGCTATTATTTTATTTATCTTCACCTTCTCGACCTTTTTATTTTACTCTGATTATTATTAGAGCTCTTTTATGTCAGTGTTTGTTTCTTGAGTCAAATGGTTAACAATTCTGTCTGTAATAAAAACATGAATGGTTCTTGATCCTGAGTCGGACTATAAAGAACCACAATGCAATGCTCATAATTATTCTGGACATTAACATGTTAATATCACACCCACTACATGATCTAAATTATTCTATCCTGCATGCTGCCATTTTTTAACTTGTCTTTATATGGTCATTACAGCAGTTAAATTATTTTATTCATGCACACCTGACTTCTCCGCTCGCTGGCTTCTGATTGCCGAGCGGTGAGCTCACGCAGCTTGTGACTGTCACATACCGCCAGGTGTCATCACTGTCAGAGTATGTACTGTACATCACTCTGAAATGTATAATATGCAGTTTGACCATATTTACCAGCAGCACAGAAAGCACCTGACATGACGTCGTCACTCAAACACTCGGGCATGCTGCTGACCTCTGACCTTGATCTGTGATTGGCTGCGGTGCAGCGACAGGATGTTTGGAAGTGTGACTATTTATTTCTTGACCACCATGAACCTGACTCTTCACAGTGATATCACTGCATTTCTGTGGCCACATGCCCAGCGTGACGAGACACTGCCAAAGACCGTCTATGTTTGAGGAGATGAATCACTCTGCAGATAACAGGAAAGGAAAACTAGTTTACTAAAAAAAAAAAAAGGACATTCACGTTAAAGCGTGTTTGATTTCTCTAACATCACATAAATGTCTGAACATTTAAAGAGAAAGTACATTAAACATTTACATTTTCAACTGGAGCTTCTGAGCCAAAGTCTCTTTGCCTCACACAAGCAGCTTGTTTTTGAGCAAAAGTTTGGTAACTTTTCCTGTAGAGTGTTGAGTTTAGGTTGTTTAGGTAACAGCTGAATATGTGCCTCAGTTGAGTCTTTTCTTTTGTCATTAAATGCTTCAGTTAAGTGTGCGGCTTCTCTCCTCTGGTTTTTGATGTTCTAGTCTACAGTTAGACAACAAAGTGTGCGTTTTTATTCTCTTCATTTTTAAATATGCTTAGTTTCCCATGAACAGTTATATGTACAGATAATTATGTACAGAGTACCTGAAAGTATCCAAAAGTTGTACCAAAAGAGTCAAAATGCTTTGAGAGGTATTTTCATCAGTGAGAACCAATGCCCAAATACATATTATCTCAGTTAAAGGAGTGAGTTAATAGAAGAGTTGTAGTGAGGAACTGAAAACATGTAGAACATTAAGTAGGTTTAAACAAAAGTTTAAGAATAACATATTGATCAAATGGATGATCAGACTGTAATATTGTAGAAGAACAGGGTGCGGGAACTTGAAGTGTGTAAGTTGCCTTTTGTTAGTTGTTCGCCTGTTTTGTTTTGTTTTGTTTTGTTTTGTTGTTGATTGCGAAATATCATGTGCTGTTAAAAATGTAAATGTTTTAAAGGCGTGGCTTTGGCCAACACCTTTTTTGGACTGCAGAAGTGTCTAAGTTATGTTAAATGAGCCTGGTCTCAGTCCGAAGTCATTGAAATCCGGCGCTTGGGCAGGGACTTGCGGTGTCAGAAACCAGCGAAAAAGGTATCCTTCAATATTGGCACGATACACAGCCGGTTGCCGTTATAGTTTAACTGCACCCTTGCAGCAGGACAAGGACGAAAGTTAAGACGGCCAAAGTCCGATTGGGGCAGGTGGGAGAGGTGGTGCATGGGTCCAACAAACACCGACTTTCAGCAGAGAGAGTGGTGTTCGTGTCCCATAAGACTCTAAAGCCAAACCTAACCACGTGTTTTTGTTGCCTAACCCTAACCACGGGTGTTGTACTGACGTAGTGCGTTTATTTTAAAAGAGACTGTATGTAAAGATTAAATTTCCTGTGAAAACAGAAGTGTATCTTTCGAGAAGAGAAGTTGACACAGTGTCCCAGAACATCAACAACCAACGCACCTTTCCCGTTGTATGTGGACGTGGAAAGTCCATGACCAAAACGTCAATACGTGATGAGCTCGGAGTGAGAATTTGTTGGTCAAATTACTTTATTGTAATGCTTTGCACTGTACTATTTAAGTCATTTTCTGTGAGAGGCTGTGACTTTATTTACATGAATTTGTAGATTAATAAACGACTTTCTTATTTCTATTTGCAGGCCGAAATAAATTCTAAATTCAATCACAAGATCTCTTTCTACTCGCAGATCTGTTTCCAGTAGGAAGTTCATATGGCCATGTTCATGTGTGGTCACTGTTGTTAAGCTGCACCTAATCAGAGGAGACAAGTGCAGTTTTTAGGTGTCTTCATGATGTTATTTGGGGCCATCACTCTCACCCAGACTGCATGAAGTGAAAGAAGGCATAAACGCGCTACTTCAAACTACTTACCGCACACTTGTTCTGATTACAAGTGTATTGAAACTGTTGCATGTAATAAACATCATGCTGATTTTTTTGGGCAAGTAGCAGGAGCAGTCAGACACAAATCCTCCATTTTAGACAAGGCTATCCAAACTGTCCTTTGGTGTTGTCCTGTTGTGAGCACAGGTCTTATAGGTTAAAGGTGAACCACATGTAGTTCTGAAAAATACCATCAGCATTTTCAACATTCAGATTTTTTTCAGATTTCGATAATGAAGCTGGTATATTATAGAAAACGTAAACATAACCAAAAGTAATGACAGCCCAAACTATAAAACGTTATCACAAATGTGACCCTCCAGCTCCTCTACCAAAATTTAAGTGGTCAGACTTTGAGGCAGAGTGACATCTCTTACCTCACCTCCATCTTTGCAGGGTGACACAGAGAAGCCAGCAGCAGCCCAAACTGGGCAGAACTGAAGGTGGGAGGGGCTGAGTGTGAAGGGGATGTCAGTAGCACTGAACATGCCAAATGAGCACATGAAGACAGTAATGTGATCTGAGTTGAGTGACAGGCCTCCTATTTTTTCTGCAGAGATTTGACAGGGCTATATAAGAGGCCGAGGCTCCAGCTGCAGGCAGAAGAGACAGACAGAGAGACGCTGACCATCACAGCAGGCGACCAGTGGACTAAACTCTAGCTCCAATTACGCACAGTGCTATTGAACTATTTTATATCAAGCAGAAGAAGAAGAATGGGACTGCACAGTGTTGAGGAACTGGTAGGATCTGCTGATGTGTGTGTATGATAGCATTTCTTTGTAACTGTGTAAATCATCCTTGGGTGCTTTAAAAATGTTATTTATTTTTTTTTAAATTATTATTATTATTATTATTATTATTGTTATTATAAGAGCACTAAGAGGAAGAAAGATAACAAAAAATTAAATAAAATAAAAGCTGTATTTACTATTTCAGGAAATGTTCAGATCTTAAAATAACACATAAGATGCTCAAGTTTTTTTTATCATGCAAATAGGTTATTTTTCTCTGCTTTCAGTAGATAAACAATTCTCAAAATTTGTTGAACTACAACTTATTTATTTTAGAAAATAAGCTCTTCTCATACTATATACAACTATATACTCATACTATATACTCTGCTTGAAATTAATGATTCTTAGAATAAGTCAACTGTGGACACCTTTCACACAGATATTTAAAAATCATTTTGTCATTTATTCATTTATTTAACCTCTATTTAATCAGAGAAAAAGAAAAAAAATACCTCTCAAGTTTAAAACCCCTTTTTTCAAGAGTGTCCTGGCCAACACGGGCAGCAACATAAAGTTTCAAACAGACAACATAGAACCAAAGCACAAAATAAAAATATACAGCTCTTAAACAAGCAATATAAAACACCTAATGAGATTACTACAAAGATACATGTAAACCGTATGCCAGTTCCAATCCATCTATAATAAGAATGATATATAATAAGAAATAAAATAATAACATAGTAACACCATCTAGATAAAGACAGCAATAAAAACACTGATCATAGGCTAAGACCAGATAAATCAGAGTGTGTAATAAAAATGAATAAATAATAAAACTGATAAAAGAAGGATAGAAACTACACACTCAACACATTTACTGTAGAAAAGCCTTTTTGTAAAAATATGTTGTGAGGAGCATTTTGAACAAAAACACTAAGTTTGCTAACCTGAGCTCCTCAGGTAAGGAGTTCCACAGCTGTGGGAGCAGTTAGGAGGGTCCTACATACTATCACTTAACATATTGTTGCATATAATAAGAGGTGAAAACATGAAGAAGACAACCTATGAAAGGAAAGGAAAGAAAAAGCACTCTTTACTTACAAACTGATCATTTCAGCAGTGAAGTAAAACTTTTACATGTGACATCAGGAAAGGAAACCAGCTCATCAGGACCAACAATCCTTAAAAACAACTCAGAATTACCTCATTTATGTCCTCTTATCTTATCTCAGGGTTCCTTAAATGACCAAATTTAATTGCTTAATTGTTTCTTACTGTGCACACTTCCAGAGCACACTGCTTTGCTACAATTTAAGGCAATCTCATCTCAGTTATTTCACCCATCACTGCTGTTACTGCACTTTTACATATAATATCTTATCTGAGGGGTCCTCCTCCCTAATGATTAAAAGTTAAGTCTTATTATTAATGGGCTATTAGCGGGTTGAATGATTACATGAGTGGTTCAGTAATTGGACATACAAACAGTTGTACCGCATTAAAGAGTTGAAGTGTGTGTGTTAATGTGTTGGAGCTGTGGTGTGTTTACATTCCTCTGTTAGCAGCAGGAGTTTGCTTCACAGCAGCTGAACGCTGAGAGCTGCTGTTGTGTTTAACTCTGGACCAATATGAAACAGAAACTGAGATTGAGATAGCAGTTTAGCCATTTTCTTACAAGCTCTAGTTTTTTGTCTCCACTCAAAATACACAGAAAGAAGTGCTTACTTTCTTTAAAGCTCAAGACAGAGCTTTAGACTTTTATGACCTTTTATGAAAACTCAGAGGAGGATTCAGGTCTCGTGGTGTTCGTGTGCTCCACAGAGACAGCCGCATCAGTGTAACGCATCTTAAATCAGGTTGCATTTATGTCTCCTGTGTAATGATCCAGGCTCAGAGCGTGCAACATCTCCATCTCTTCTCTCCCTCAGGTGTCCGGTAAGAGGGCAGAGGGCAAGGAGGCAGCAGACTTCCAAGGGGGCGAGTACGAGGCGGCTGTCGGTCAAGAGAAGCAGGATGACCGCAGGTCCCACAGGGAGCTGGTGGGCGAAGGTCTGTCAGAGGAGAGCGACAGTGGCAGCGAACATGAGGAAGTCAGCGTGGCAGCTCTCAATGTAAGAGCACAGGAGACAAACAGCAGTGCTACTACCTGTTGTTATCAGGTAGTAGCAATTCCACAATGTACCAGTAATTACTCCCTATCAAGTAAAACTTCTGCTCTGACATTTATGTAAGTGAAAATACAGACGTATTATCAGCTGAATGTGCTTAGAATATAAAGTATAAAGTACTTGTCATGTAGAGTAGATGCTGTCGGTGTTGTATTATTATATTAGTGGATCAATATTGTTGATGCATTAGCTTGTAACAAGTATTTTTCAAATCTAAAAAAACCATTGTCTTTGTACAACTTTGACAAGTCTGTGTACTTCAGTGTATGGGGTGGATTTATGGGATGGGTTAGCTGAGGAGTTAAAGGGAAGCACAACTACAGAGCACTTTAAATAGATGTACAAACAGTATATTTAGGAGGTATGGAGATGAAGAGGGGTGATGCTGATGCTTGTTTGAGATGGGGTTTGTATATTCAGTATCTAAGACTGTTGTTTATTTATCTTTATTAGTAGTTGTAAATAAGTTTGGGATAGTTGTTGATGATTTCCTTTTGAAACTGTCCAAATTTAAAAAGGAGTTTACTCAAAATAAAGTCATTCATTCGTTTACAGTTTGTAGTTTAGAGTAAAAAGTATTTTCCTCTGTCGAGGGAGGGGGAGGAGTAGAAGTATAAAAAAACATAAAATGGAAATACTCAAGTAAAGTAAAAGTACTTCGTCACATTCCACCATGGTAGTTAGTCAGTTACATTACACTGAAATGTGCAGCCCACATGGACCGAGCCTGACATCAAGTGTTTGAAAGTTTGAAAGTGAGTTTGTCCCTTGGTCCATGCTGCCACCTAGAGGCAAGTGGGAGTATAACACAATATTCAATTTATTTTTTTGTGCTGTCAGTGTGTGTGAGTCCAAACACCATGTTCATGTTATATGTGTATGATTCATTTTTCATGGTCTGATTTTCACACATACTATAGTGATGGTTAGAAGGTAGGAAACACAACAGTGTGGATGCTGCATTTCTAATAATGGAGATCAAAAGAAGAGTGATATTATTAGTACAGTTATGAAGTTACGGTACTTAACTGGGTGTTTCCATTTTGTTTCCACTGCTGATTAACTTTATTACAGGGGGAACTATTCACTTTTTATACAACCATTAGCTAACATACACAGTATGATTAAATCACACTCTGACATATACTAACACATACCCCTACTCTATATTTAAAACACACTTTAGCGCCAAGTACTCGTTTAGCATGTACAGCAGGGGTTGCAGCGTTTAGTATTATTTCACTTTATTATTCAGTGAGTGAGTAGAGGAGCAGAAGCTGCTTTTTAAATAAAGTTTCTTCTTTGTTGCTGTGTGCTGAAGCCCTGTGTCTTCTCTCTGCCCTGTCAGACGGATAAAAGCGGCAGGCTGAAGTTGGAGACCGTGGATGACCTGTTCAACATCCTGCAGCTGAGGAAGAAGAGGAGGGAAAGGAAGGCTCCCGTCCACAAGAAACAACAGCCAGAGCCTGAGCTCGTGGTGAGATTAGATTCTTTATTTCTTTGTTTGTGGAGTTGATGTCTCCACAAACAAACTTTCTTTTCAAAAGTACAACATATACAGTTATTATAATACCACTGTTTTGTTAGGGGTGTATTTCTTTCCTTAAACAACAAATGATAGATTTTTCATTAGTTATCTGATGAGGACAGATACAGTATACGTAGATAAACTGAAAACTAGTGCTGTGTGATGCAATTATACTATTTATTGTCACGTAACAAGGTACAAAAGAGGACTCAACTGTAGTACAAGTAGACAGACTGAGAAAAGACCTTCTCCCTCTCCTTTGTGGAGTTTTATCAAGGCTGGCATCCATATGTGTTGCATTACCGCCACCTACTGGATTATATCAGTTTCGCAGTGCAGACTGTTTACAGTGTCAACCCAGTGTGGTCCCATTCACACATTCTCTGCTCTATAACCCAGACTCATTTGTATGAATTGGTGCAAATCCCTCCCTAAGTATATTGTCTATGTCCTCCCCCGAAATGTCCATGATCTTCAGGAGTCTTCAGGCAGCATGAGCACCACCTTTATTCTTTCTGACTTGTATTTCGACTGCATATTTCACAACCATGACGATGAATGCTCCAGTGTTTTCAATGCAAGTATTTTGATCTGCTCCACTTCTTCTCTGCTCTTGGTAGTTTCCGCATTTGATAATCCCTCTTCCACTCTGGATTTATTCAAATTTACTTCTTTAACTCTTCTTGGACATTGTGCTGACCCCATTTGAGGATATCCCCCACAGTGCAGGAACTTTGCCTCTCTGTCACTAACACATAATTATGATACACTTGGAGAGTTCCCCTTCAAACGTCAAACACGCTGATTTCCTGTCCTTCACTGACAATGCCACTCCATTCACTACTCCCTTCCACTTCACCTCTGAGGTCTCGATAGTCTCCAAATACTTGAATTTTCAGGTCAATATCTATCAGGTGCCTCGACACACACTCAACAATAACCGTTCCACTTCTTGTAATCAACTCTCCAACCACATGTGGATCCTTGAGTTCCTTTTCCCCTTCCTTTTATTTTTCCTTTCAAATCTCTTGTCCTCAATTTTGATTTCGCTCTCTGAATCCTGCTGCAACCTGATTTCCTCCTCCATCCTGCCAAAAGACAAGGGGAGCACAAAGACTGAGAGGCCGTTTACACGTACACGGTGATTTTGATAAACGGAGACATCGTCGTTCATTTGTGCCCTTCGTTTACACGCAAACGGAAATTTCTCCTCTGAAAATGAGTCTTTCTAAAAATTCCGGCCAGAGTGGAGATTTTGGGAAAACTCCGTTTGCGCCTTTGCATGTGAACTGAGATAAACGGAGATAGACGGAGTTGTAGGCAGCCAAACTTGAACTTGCGCCTGTGTCAAAAGTGCGACCTATGTTGCTATGGTGACAATGGATACATGGAAGGCTTGAGCTTCTCGTTACACTGCCACCTACAGGTTTGGCATGCTCTTGTGTATATATACATGGGTAAGTGTAAACGAAGATCTTTTTGAAAACGGAGACGGTTGAAATTTATGAAAATAGCCGGCCAAGTGTAAACGGCCTCTGAATACACAAGGAGAGCAGGGAGATAACGAGGGATTGGGGACAGCAGGGTTGATGACGAACAGGTGAAACAAATCAGGGCAGGGCAGGCAATCAGCAAGGTGGCAGGAAGTAAAAGCAGACACGACACGTGAGGAATAAGCCTACAAAATAAAACAGGAAACAGACGAAACATTAACGAATAACATGAAACATTCAAAACTCTGTTTTGCAGTGAGGTAACCAGAAGGTAAAGTAAATACAGCAGGATACAGTAAAGACCCAGTTACATTGCTCCTTTACCTAAAGTTCTTTTTTTTTTGGTTGCCTTTTTTTTAACCTTCCAGCCAGAGTTTGTGGATGAGCAGATGTTTCTGACAGCAGCCATGGAGAACAAAATGGCTGTGGTGGAGAAGTACCTGACTGATAGAGGAAACCCCAACGCAGCTGACCATGTAAGTGTCTTGTCCGGGAATGTTTTATGTTTTGCTTTTACTGATCATAAATTAATTTTTAATTCATCAACTGTTTCTATTCACTGTCCAGTTCCAGAGAACAGCTCTGCACAAAGCCTCATTCAAAGGACACGTGGAGGTCATGAAAAGACTTCTGGAGGCCGGTGCTTCCATCGAGAAAAAAGACAAGGTGAAACATTTTTAAACTCACATCTTGAATCTCTCATATACACACGTGTACTCAGGTTGCCTTTGAGGAATATACATAGACTTACATTCATTTCCTACAGACTTACACGACCATAACCACAACCCCTAACCCTTACCTTCCTCACTCACCTAAAAATCAGCTGTCTCTGAATTGGGGACATGGCTTTGTCCCCATTTTACTGGTCTTTATGTGTCCTCGAAGGTAACCTAAAACATATACATGTAAAAACACACACAGAGAAACGCCACCAGTCCAACAGTGTGTTGTTTATGTTTCAGCTGGAGGCCACAGCAGTCCACTGGGCCTGCAGAGGAGGCAGCCTGCCGGCCCTGCAGCTGCTGCTCGACCAGGGAGCCAAGTTCACCTACAGAGACAAGGTTGGTACACACACACTGGGCAGGCAACATGTGCAGCTTATGGAAATCCCTTACTTTGGCACCATCAGGTGGTGGTATTAAAAAAAACAGCAGTGTCTTTGATGATTTCTGAATATATCTACAGTGGTGTACACAAAATATTTAAACCCTCTCATCCCCCCAGCTGCAGAGCACTCCTCTCCATGTTGCTGTGAGGACAGGACACTGTGAGTGTGCCGAGCATCTCATTCACTGTGGAGCAGACGTCAACGCCAAAGACAGAGTAAGAACTTAACACAGACATCACCAGTCTACTCATAGCTACACTGCAAATTATTTCCAGGAAGTTAAAATATGTAACTGTAATATTTCACAATAAATTACATTATTATCACCTCACAGGCTTTACTGTGACATTTAACCAGATTCAGAATTTTATTGTGAAATTCATGCAGTTAAATCTAGTAATTTTACAGAAGCATTCTGCTAAATCCCATTAATATATAGAGTTTAACTGTGATTAAATGTATATAAACTGTGAAGTTACAGCTAAATTCAGTAATTTACAGGAACATACTGTTATATCACAGTAATGTAATGGGCTTTAACTGTTTTACAGTTAAATAAAGTGATTTTACAGGAGTCTATTGCTAAATCACATTATTATATGGAGTTTAACTGTGATTATAGTGACATACAGTAAATCTATGGGAGCATATTGCTTAATCACAGTAATCAAATGTACATAACTGTAAAGTTACAGTTAATTTCTGTCATTTTACAGGAGCAAAATCACAGTAATATGCAGGCATAAATCCTGTGATATCACAGTACACAGCAGTCATTTCACAACAATATCCGATAGAAATGACAGTAATTTACTGTGAAAATAATGTAACTCATAGCCAGTAATTAATAGAAGCTGATTTGACAGAAGCAAAATGCAGTGCTACACACTTTGTACTTAGCCTACTCTTGTTAAATCATAAAAGAAGCAACAATAGATACACACACAGTTTTAGCTCATTGTGGATGTGCATCTTTTGTGTTTGTAGCTACAAAATAATTGCAGTGAATCAGTGTTCAAGGTAATGTAGCAGAACTGAGGGGCTTGTCCAGTGTTAGCTGCAGCTTAGCAGCACTGTTTTCAGAATAAAGGTTACAACAAATCGGAATTCTTTCTGAATCACAGTTCAAAGCACAAATTAAAAGATTCAATGGGAAATGATTGCCTATGCTGAACACACATTTTCCTCTGTGACTGCAGGACGGAGACACGCCCATGCACGATGCTGTGAGGATAAACAGATTCAAGATGATCAAGCTGCTGATGATGTACGGGGCCAGTCTCAACACCAAGAACTGTGTAAGTACAGAGCAGCCACTGCAGAGCTTCACTCATCCAAAGACAGCATATGTAGAGGCACCAACATCGGGCAAACTAAGTCAGTTAGTCTGTCCGTCTCTGAATATTTTTGAATTCTGACCAGTGGAAGTTTCAGCTGGTTGCAATCTGCAATCCACCACTAGATGCCACCAATCCCCCCAAATCTTCATAATTCACCTTTTAAAAAATCAGTTAAAATTTGCATTACATTTAGATGGAAACCTAAATACCAGTATTTATCATGTTAAGTAGTAGTCCAGTACCAGTCGAGAAGCTAATAACTCATGTTACTGAGTTACTCATGCGGGTTTAAACGCTTTGCTTCTTACATGCCAATAATTTGCGTTATACATGCCTAATATCGATGAATCAAGTGGAGCTCCCCCTGTAATGTCATCGGCATTCAGATTTTTCAGCTCTCGTGAAAAAGCACAACATGAAACTGTGCTACTTGCTTAATTTGTGTATTTCGCGTCATTCGCATCACATCTCATCCATTGTGTCGCCTAACCTAACTACTGCACTTTACTTATCTACTGCTTCTTTCAGCTTTTATTTACAGCCTTGTGTGTTTCTTCCTTCTGTGCAGGATGGAAAAACTCCACTGGAGACACTGAATTCATGGCAGAACGGAGCCAAGAGCCTCCTGTGTAACTTCAGCCAGGAGAAGCCCAACCAGTAGAGCCCGACACATTCCAGTAAAACCAGGAATTCAACATGAAACTCAGCCACAAGATCTGCTGGCTTATCAGGAAAGAAAGTGTTAGAAAAGAGAAAATTCTATTTTTCTAGCCCATTCTGGTCATTTCCATACTGCGGTGCACGACGCACACAAGTCTTTTTTTAATATCTATTTATCCAGTGAGGCTGTGCCGAGTGTTCACCTCACATTCAAACTGTCTCACATGTTGACGGACAGATATCGACCCCCTCAGGGAAAGACTGCGATTAAATCTACAGTTAGCTCAGCTGGAGCGTTTAGATGTTGGAAGATATCTTAATTTAAAGAGCATTGGTCCTTATCTGGTTCAGGGATCTGAACTAGCAACCCCACTAACCTGAATGCTACCGGCAGGGTTAGACTATCACATATGACATGTTCTTTACACATCTTACAGTCACATGAGCAGCAGGAACTTAAACAATGATCAACAATGTGAATTCTAATCAGGATGTTGTTAATAATACGACTATTAGCACTGATAGATTCATTGATCGCCAAATATTGCTGGACAATGTCTCGGCTGACAACATGAGGATGTTTTGGTTTTTTTTTTCTTTTTCTTAATTTTTACTCTAAGCTGAGTTGAAGTCAGCGATACTGCATCGAGAAGATGACATATTTATTAATTACTGACAGCCATCAGCAATCGATTTATTGGGTCTGATTGATTCATTTTGCTTAATGACTGAGTGACTTTCTAGAGTTATACTGTAGTTGGTTTGATTATTTTTTATGGTTAACCAATTATATTAACTTAGAATGTACTGATTTTCATTTACTAACCAATGGAAGCAACTGGGCGATAGTGACGAGTTTTTTTCAGATGCACATCACCTGGTTCACTGTCTTTGTAGTCCCATTGAATCAGCACACTGTGGATCAATTCCAATGTTAAACTGAAGTTATTTATCTGTATGAGTTCTAAAAATGGAGGAGTGGAGCCTCCTCCTGCTGTTAGATGATGTGTGTTGTTATACTTAAACATTCAGATGAGTTAAACCAAGTTCTTTGGTCTTATGCATTGTAAGATTGAGCGATAAGACAGGATGAAGTACGTTTTTTGATCAGGATGGGAGAAAAATCTCCACTTACACTTGTTGATGATAAGATTTACACTTCAACTATGGTTTTTGTTTTAGTTTCTCTGGACAAGAGCAAAACTTAACTGCCAAGTGCCTTAGCAAAACAGTAACTTTTCAGTAATTAGTATCTAGTTCCTGACATGTTGAGGCAGAGGGTACTTGCTGTAGCTCTGGTTGAGGCTGAGAGGCTGTCAGTAAATAGTTTGTTGGGCACAGGGAAGCAGAGATCTGTGTGGGTACATGAGACCCTAAAAAAGAGGGTGGGTCACGGGGAGTACCACCAGTTGGTCCAGGAGCTTCGCCTCCATTATGGACATTTCCAGGGGATGTTTTAGGATGACTCTGGGGCAGTTTGACAACCTGCTGTCTATCGTCATGGCCGTATAGCTCTGGGTATCCAGCAACCACTACCACCACTTTCTCCTCCATTGTTTACCAACTGAAAACTTGTTGTTGTGACCAGAGAGAAAGCCCACCTCTCAAATTATCCAATTGGACAATGGCGAAAAAAGAGCTGACATGGGGCACTTTTCTGCTCTGAGTTGAAGTTTTTTCAACTGGACAAGTTCAGAACTCTCCAGCAAAAATGCCTAGTGCCTAGAGCTCAGAAGCCAAGGTGTTTCACAACCCAAAAACGGCGAGCAAAAAGCTTCATTCTCCTTCAAAACAATTACAAAGAGGCGTCTCCAGCTGCTAAAACACTTTGTGTGTGATCAGGGCCTTAAGATGTGTTGTTTCGCAGAGCGTCTTCCAGTCCAGTCTCAGTTATTTCATTCATTATATTTAAGAGAACTTTTTCCTTCAGACTCAAAACATTATTTATTATTGTGAAAATTTGTTTCAGTTTATTATTTATTGTTGTCACAAACAGTCGGCAACCCAACAACCTTGTTTATCTAATCTTCCTCAGACACACTGATTAGACGTCTGTAAATCTCGACCTCACGCAGCCTTCAGACAAAGTTCATCTTCTTACCATTTTCCCAGTTTCTCCCACTGAGGCTCAGTTTGAGCGTCTTGGGTCCAAACAATTTATCATCACCTATGTGATACAAGAAGAGCTTCAACTGGCCCTGACTCTACAGCAGTATGACCGCGGCATGCCAGCTGCTGGCCCCTTTTGTTTTGCTGTAATAAAAATGATCACACAAGCAAACGAGTGTGAGAGGGAAGAAGCTGAAAAGTCTTTGTTGGTTCAGAGGATGTTTGACATGAAGTGTTCATGTGGATGAAACAGATCTTGATATATGAATTGTAATCAGATTTATTTTTTATTGTTTAAGATGGATGTACATTTTGCCTTGTGTTCATGGATTGATTGAATAAAACTGATTTTGAATGTCAGACTTCTTTATTGAGAGACAGAGAAAATGATTCTGGAGCTTATTTATGCAGACAAATTACTAATTCATATTACTAATATTGTCTTTGGAGAGAGAGCAAGAGACAGACGCTGGAAGCGGGAGTCTCATGCCAAAGACAATATTAAATCCAGCATGGCTCAAGAAATTTGTGAACACTAATTATTAAAGCAAGATACATACAAGATTCATACATATTCAAATAGAGCAAGGCGAAGTTGAAACATACACATCTTTTATAGACATATAATTATCTACATCTAATCACCTATTTTCAATCTAAAATGGCCCCAGTAGGGTGCCAGAGAACTTTAAACCCTGAGTATATAAACATAATTCACAGGAGGCACTTTTTTTTTTTTTTTTTTTTTTGTTACTGAGGATCTCAGTGTGTTCCCTCTTCCATTTCAGTCTCTTGCTTATTTCTTTCAGTACCGAGGCATTCCCATTCGTCAGCTGTTTGACTTTCATGTTTGAAACAACAAAGAACATGATTGATCTCTATTCACAGATGGAAAGAGCACACTGAGGAACAAGTGTGTTGGGTATACAACATAAATGCCAGACATTCTCCACAAGACGACAGTAACCAATTTACATTCTGTATGACTCTTGACTCATCTAAACTGTCACCTGGCTGCTTCACTGGGTGGCCTAACCTGCTTTCCATGGCTGCTAGTTACTTCATTTCACAACTACAATGTCACTGCAGCTGTGAAATGTACACACGTGCTGCAGCTGACCTTCATTTTGTATGGTGTGCGAGGAATTCCCTGACTGAAGGGCAAAGCACATTTCAGTATCTGACACAGAATACATAAAGCTGAATTGTACTCTTCATGACCATGCAACAACTGATTTGTAAGATCTGTATGTAAACGATAAATTTCCTGTGAAAACAGAAGTGTATCTTGAAAGTAGAGAACTTGACACGGTGTCCCAGAACGTCAACAACCAATGCACCCAGGGTACCTTGCACGTTGTATGTGGACATGGAAAGTCCATGACCAAATATGTGACAAGGTCAGGATAAGAATGTGTTGACTTGGTATTTGGTGATTTCAGTCAATACTTTAAAGCAACACAATGGAGTTTTGAGCCCTCAAAATATATATCGAAGATCCTTGTGATGGTACATCAACTCACAATAGGTTGGATGACACCTCCGTCATTGCTTGAGAGTGTCTGTTTAACTTGCACTGGCACTATGCAGTTTCAGGGTTCGGGTAGGAACCCTTACACAAAAAAGACTACAAAATCTGGCTGATTTACGGCATACGTCATATCTCCTTCCTCTTTTCAGAGTAGCGTATAACCGATCCGAGGTGAACGAAGTTAGACATGGTTGTCATGGCTGAAGCGACAAAGAAAAGGAAGAAGGTGAAGGTGTTGTCCGAGGAGACAAAGAAAAGAAAACGGGAGAGCGATAAAACAAGAGCTCGAACAAGGATTAATATTGGCCAGGCATTCGCGCGCTGGCGAGAGCTGAAAGAGGAGGAGGGATGCCTGACCGATGGTGACCTGGTGCTGTTACCCTCTACTTAGGAGACTCACTGTCTGCCTCCATTGTGTTTCTTCAAAGCCACTGACTAACGATACCCGGACAGAAACAAGCCAATGGCGGTGACCGTGGGGCTGTATTAACCACCTATTGGGTATCATGTCATAAACATGAGTTGTGGCCCTAGTGAACACCCCCATACTGTGTATTCAACTGTCTTTAAGTATCCATCAGGCACAGGGTACAGGCATATAAATAAAGTTTGTTGTGTGGTAATTTCATAAAATACTCATTTATTTCCCAGCATGCACCATTTAAGCAATATACACACTGAGATAATGAAGGTGTTGTTTACAAACCCCAAAAGGAAGAAGCAGATAATTTTATATAATTTTAAAATAGGAGGAAAGTAATAGTTATATTAATACATAAACACTACACGTTGACACAGGGCCCCTCTACAAGACAGTCCGTATCTATTGCTTGTTTACACGTGGTTTTGTGTGATTTACTGACTGCTTTGGGGAGACCTGTGACAAGTGAATCTGAGTAATGGAGCCCAGATGTAATGAAAGCATGCCAAGCTCTCTCTGTGATCCTGGGGGGAGATAGAGTTACCCATTATAGCATTCTTTAAAAGACAAAATGCTGTCATACTGCATTCCTCATACTGTATGTAGCTGGAAAGTTAGATAGAAAAGTCAAAGATAAAACCAGTATCTCTTGTCTCAAGATTAATGTGCTGAAACACTGCAAATACTGTAAATTGCAGGCACTTTTTTGGCTCATCTATAAATCAATGTTACAATTAAGAAGAAGTCATTAGTAGTTTTGTTATGAGAGATGCCCTGATGTTAAAGACAGATTTTATTGTCAAAAATGCAGTGTGACACTTATTACATTTGACAATATGACAAGTGAGTGAGCACACAAAGCTGGTTTTACTTGATGAGGCATCACAGAATTTTTTTTTTTTTAATTAGATGGCCATTGACAAGCTTTAAATTCCTTTATTTTCACTAGACAGGATAATGGACTTCTGTGAGACTGTGTCATAACTCCATGCATTAGGTCAACAGGTGATGCATTTCCATTTTGAAGTCACCATCCAGGTTTCTCTGGATAGTCAACTGACAGTTAAAGGAAAAATGACACGCACAGTTGTGTTTTGTTGTCATGACAAAACTATATCAAACACCAACACCTCAAGCTATTACTCAGCTCCTCTTAGGTTGTGATGACAAACTTCCTGTCACTTAGCTTCCCTTGACGTATTGAGATGCTTCTAGACTTACTAGGCTTGATCTTCATGCTGGCCCACTTCTTATTTACCTGGAGTGAAATGTTATGAAACCACACTTCAAATTCTAAACTCAGTAACTTGAAGAAAAAAGGGGAAATGGAAGGAAACAAGTCATCCCACAGGTGGCAGAAACACAAATATGTTCTGGTAGAAACCCAAACAGTATGAACCGGAATATAAAGACAAAACATGGGACGTTTAAAGTCTGCCCTGCTACGCTAAAAGCTTTTTTTGTCATTTGTTTTGTTGTTGACAACTAAGGGACATGCGATCATTATAGATGTGTTTGCCATTTTGTTTTTTCCTCCTGTGTATATGTTAAAAATATTTTTTTATGGGTTTAGAAAGAATCGGAACAAGCACAGGAGAAAAACAAAGCTAGGCCTTTGGCCACCACAGCTAAAAAAAACAAACCCAACCCAGAACATTGCTGTCCGTTAAGTCAAAGAAGTAGGAGTTTGAGCCAAAAAAGACATGATTTTAATAATTTAACAACAAGAAGTAAATGAGAGAATAAATCTATGTCAAAATGAACAGAGAAGATACAAAGACAAAAGTGCACTATAAATCAAAAATGACAAGGTACAAGACATACTGTACATGTTTCTCTTTAAAATATAATATTTCCGTTTAATTTGAAGGAGTCAGCAATCACACATGGGCAGATTGAAGGCTGCTTCACCTTATTTGTTCTAGTCTTCAAGCGAAAAGTCCAATAAGGAACAAAGATAGGACAAAATGTCACGTCACTGAAAATGAAATTCAAAGGTACAACCTGAAATAATTTATACACCACTTATGTCTCTCTGTAGTATTTTTTTTAAATTAATATAGCATGATAACAACATTATAATATCTATACAACACAATGCATTGGGATCATATTCTTTGTAGAAATATTTGTATCGTAAATCCACATTGTTGTCAATTTGTCCCAGGGGCCGACTGGAAAAAAAAAAAAAAAAAAAAAAAAAAATCATAATATAATGTATTTACAAATACAGGACACCTTAAAGGGATAGTGCACCCAAAAATGAAAATTCAGACATTATCTACTCACCCATATGCCCTGGTGAAGTTTTAGAGTCCTCACATCCCTTGCGGAGATCGACGGGGGGAATGGGCAGCACACCTAATGGCAGACGGCGCCCCAGACTAACGTCCAAGAACACAAAATTGAAACCACAGAGTATCTCCATACTGCTCATCTGTAGTGATCCAAGTGTGCTGCAGCCGCGACATAAAAAGTTGTTTTGAAAAACATCATATGAACTCTGTTTTTAGCCTCACTGTAGCCTGTAGCTCTGACTGCTTCTCCGTGCTCCGCGCTCACGTGTGCGCGCTCAGGGTGATCGGTGATGCACGGTATCTGAAAAGCAACACTCTCGTCAGTACTGATGTCCAGACTCTCAAGTGCAGGCATCGCCAATTCCCAGTGTGAGCAGCAAAGACTTTCCTCGTCCTTTGGCATTGCTTTGCATTTGAAACAACTACACCACCAGGTTTCCAGTGCTCGACTCCGGTATTCTGCAGCTGGCTGAGGGTTAGGCTCATGAGCTGCAGCGGCTGCTTCGTCCAGTAGCCTGAGTTCCGTCCGTATACTCGGGCTCAAAGAAATACGGCTCAACAAAGAAATGCTGTTCCTCCTCAGTTTCAAAGTCTTCAGACATGTTGGGTTGTCTTTTGCTGAAAGACCATAGTGCAAATTATCTTTTAGCGACTGTGGTTACTGTTGTCTCCCCCTGCGGCGCACGTGTCACGGGTGAGCAAAGCTCATGCTTGCGCTGGTCTTGCGCAGGCGCGCACACGTGAACGCAGAGCACAGAGAAACACTCAGAGCTACAGGCTACAGTGAGGCTAAAAACAGAGTTCATATGATGTTTTTCGAAACAACTTTTTATGTCACGGCTGCAGCACACTTGGATCATTATGGATGAGCAGTATGGAGATACTCTGTGGATTCAATTTTGTGTTCTTGGACGTTAGTCTGGGGCTCTGTCTGCCATTAGGTGTGCTGCCCATTTCCCCCGTCGATCTCCACAAGGGATGTGAGGACTCTAAAACTTCACCAGGGCCTCCATCGGCATATAGGTGAGTAGATAATGGCTGAATTTTCATTTTTGGGTGCACTATCCCTTTAATGCAAGTAGGATTAAATTCATACTCTTTAATATATATTTTTTTCATAAAATAAATGACTGAATCAGAAATGAATTATAATTTTAGGCATCAAAACATGCATGTTTTGGTTGCAGTAATATCCAGAGTGATGTTGGCTACTTTTAGTTTTAATGCATATTTAGTCCATATTATTCTTCAAGAAAACAGATACTGCTGTACACACAGAAGCACTAACAGCTTGTGTTAATCACTGGCTCTGATGCTGCTGTCGGAGAGTTGCTTCTGTTTAATTTCTCCTTTTCATTATGTTCTGAATCATCTGTTGGTGTCAGTGGTTGTGGTGACTGCTGAGCTTTCACTTTGAACACATCCCACTTCTCAGGAAGCAGTCCTTTGTTGAAGAGCACAGAAACAAGGCGGGAGAACAACAAGGTGGCAGCAATGGCAGACAGCATGGAGATGGTCTTCACTGGAGAGTACTGGACATAAACACCGTCCTCAAGAGTGCATCCTGGGAAGTGTATGACCGGTGGTAATCCTAGTGAGGGCTCTCCACTGAGTAGTCTTAACACACATCCCACCAGCAAACCAATAACAGCCCCGTAACCATTGGAGATGTTGAAGAAGAGGACGCAAACAAGTTGAGGGAAGATTATGACGTAGGCCACTTCAGCACCAGTGAACCAAAATGTTAGGATGCTGTTTCTCAGGTTGGTCAGCGATGTACTAATCAAGCCCACTACCAACACAGACGCACGGATCACCCACTGAGTCTCTCTCTCTGATGCCTGAAAAAGACAGTAGAGAATCACTTTCAAAATAAATGCCATGCCTCCACAATAGCAAATTGTGTTTTAGTCAGATTTCCTGTTGTGATGTAACAAATAGAGGGAACACATGAAGATTTTCACCTGAGGCCTCAGGATGTTCTTGTATATGTTGGAGGTGAAGACAGAAGCTGCAGAAAGCAATGCAGAGTCAGCTGATGACATCACAGCAGCGGCCACACATCCAGTACCGATAATGGAGACAAAGGCCGGGGTGAGGTGCTGCAGGGTGATGGGAAGAACTATAGCTGATTCCCCACGTTCATATGGAGATGGAGAACCATAGGAGGTCAGGTTCCAGTCTGAGGCACGGACACAAAAGGAGGAAACAATGAAGAATGGTAACGTTCAAACATGCCCCACACCCCAGTTAACAGTCAATCAAATAAATTATTTGTCCCATGACACATGGGGGAGTTTCAATAGTGTCTTCATTACAGATCCTTGCGACATGAGGGTAGAACTTGAAGGAAGAACCTCCTCTTGACCCCCTCAGTGCTGGCCTGCTGTAGCCATATCTTCTTCCTGACCTCAGCAGGCAGGTGGTTGGGATCTCCTAAACTTATTATTGCGGCACCTGGTGTAAATATCCTTTATGCAAGGTAGAGCAGCACCTATTGTATGTTCAGCCAAACAGGGTCTTACATGGGGTCTTGATGTTCTCCCTTAGGATGCTCTCGATGGTGGAGTAGAAATTCCTCAGTGTTTGAGGGGGTACCTATAATTTTCTCAAGCTTTGAGGTGAAACAGTTTCTGCCCTGCCGTTCTCACCATTGAGTCAGTCTGCAGCTCCCAGATCAGGCCCTCGGTAATATGCGCATCAAGATACTTGAATCTGTCCGCCCTCTCAACAAGGACCCGTTGATATTAAGATGGGGAGAGTTCCTTTACTGCTTCTTCCCAAGTTGACTATCATCTCCTTAGTTTTGTTGACATTTAGTAGTAGGTTGTTGTCTTAACACCAGCGGGTTAGGTGCTCTGCTTACTTCAGTTAGGCTTTTTCATTTTGACTTGATGATGTTAGAGTCCAAAGTGGCTAGACAATCATGTGTGTACAGGAAGTACACCAGGGGGCTCAAAACAGAGCCCTGGGGTGCTCCAGTGTTCAGGATAATTGCACATCACACTAACACTCTTTGATTCAACTGATTGTTCTTTTTGACTTCGACTTTTTGGCCACCCTACAGGTGGATCACGCTATGGCAATGCCATTTGGTCAGACTATCTATTATTTTGATCCAGGATGAATTATCTAAGCAACTATTGGATTGTATATAATTAATAGCATTTTTAAGCCTTGTAATCTGCTTTCAGGGCTTGCCACTACACCAAAACAAAGTCATAATGATCTTGTGCTCACTATAGATTTAGATTTCATCTCTGTGCTTATGTTTCTGGATCTCAGTGCAGTTTTTGAAACCACTTGTCACTTGTTTTGGCATTTGACAATTTGGCATCTCTAAGTCTAACCTATCTAAGAAAACATTGTGTTTCATGCACATCTTTACATTAATATTTTATCATGTGAATAGGGACCTCAGTGTTCTGTTCTTGACCCTCAATTTTTCTCTCTTTATATCTCACCTTTTGGCCAAATGAGACACAGTCATGGAATCAGTTTGCATCTGGTATGCTCATGATACTTAGCTCTATGTGCCCATTGAAGGCATATTATCATTTCCAAATCATTAAATTACAGGCCTGCTTGTTTGCAGTTAAAGACCAAATATCAAGTACTTTCCTGGTACCTGAGAGGAATTTCTTGCCCCTCCACTAAGAGATAAGAGACCAGCAGTGACATCAGAACCTCACTCAGAGACACTTCAGCGGAGGGTAAAGTGGCTGCCACAGACCTTCCAGATGGACAGTCTTCCTTGACTTTTATGTAAAGTTTGTCTTTGCAAGATGAGAATATAGACATCAATTTTCCAGATTTACCAGCATGTAGAAGCTGTTCATACCTGTAGATGCAGCAGCTGCCCCGAGCAGTACTGGAGGTATCCCAAATATAAGTAACACGAAAGCAGCAATAAGGCACATGACCTTTGCTGTGGACGTGGAAGATGCTGACAAGGTCCTTTGGTGGAAGCACTGATATCCCATACTCCCCAGTGCCTTAAAAGTAAAACATTTAGTTGGTTAATTTAATCACTTGTGTGTCATTGTGAAGATATCTATCAAGCCTGTTGGGAATTGCCTTCAGTATACTGTAAGTATATATGCTGTTTCCTTACAAAGAATAAGAAATCGTCCATCATTATCCAGGTCTTTTTCAGCCCCGGTCTACCAAGCCAAGGAGCATGTAAGGTGTTGTTCGTCAGTGTCTTGCCAATGTCCAAGGAGTGTGGGTTCATCAAAACAAAGGGAACACAGATCCACTGCAGAAACAAATACAAATAGTAATCACAAACACACACGACTTTTAAAGAAGTATTTGGAGATTTTGATGCCTTATGTAACAGTTTTTTAGCAAAATAATAAGCCTGGAACTACTAAAACTTAAAGTATAGAAAACTCACCAAGCTGACAAATATGAGCACAAGCTGTATAATATCTGTGTAGGCCACAGAGTAGAGACCTCCCAGCAGTGTGTAGGTAATGGCAACAGCAGCAGAGATCCAGATGCACACAGTGTAGGACAAATCCAGGACCACACTCATGGTTCCTCCTGCCAAACACATTATATCGAAGACTTGCAATGGATTTGGCACAAATATGATGTCAAGCAGGACTGATTGCCTGTTGCACCCCTACAATTTGATTAGCTCTTTCCTAAGTACTGTTGTCCTCATTTACTTGTAGTTGGCAGTAGTTTGTGTGTCTTTCAGAGAAGACAGTATCTGCCAGAGGTGGTAGTATGTAGAGATGTACCAATACCACTTTTTCCTTCCCGATACCGATTCCGATCCCTGAACCTTAGGTATCTGCCGATACCAAGTACCGATACGATACCAGCGCGTAAAACAAAAATGGATGGGATATGAATTGTTGTATGTCTCAACTCCTAAAACTCTATGTAAAATATTAAGAAATGAATACATAATAGTAGGATGAACGCCATAAAACTTTTTTTTAAATTATTATTATCCAGTGTTACCAAGACATTTTAAAGGCTACAGTAGAAAGCTTTTTAAACTCCACTCCGTTTCCATTTCGTTTGCCTGTAGCGTGCGTATGCATAATGACGTGAGGCATTACGTGGTATCGGATTGGTCATAGGCTGTACTTGCCGATACCAGATACCGCATTTTAGGCAGTATTGCAGGCATTTCCGATACTGGTATCGGTATCGGTACAACTCTAGTAGTATGTTACTCATGTGCAAGTCTTAAATCAACTGGAACTATTAGTCAATTAATGAATTGAAGGAAAATAAATTGGCAACTGTTTTGATACCCTGACCTGAAATTTAACCTGGACCTGCCCACCTGACCTTTTATGGACACATGATCTTGCTCATGAGTCCATAAACTATCATATCCTTTTATATGATTGATAAGTCCCTGAAATGTGTCAGTCTGCATAGTAGACAGTGTTTGGGTCTTATTCCCGTTACCCTGCTTACTTCAGCTGTGACAAAGAAATTACCAAACATAAAAGCAGCAGAACTACGCGGTAATATTTAGCGACACAGCCATCCATAATCACAGTGCATACAAATGGGAAAAATGGCAGTATAACAGGAAGTCGGGGAGAACAAGTCACGTGTGCACGTTCACAAGTTTGTATTTTTTTTTTTTTTTAAAAAGCGATATCTAAGCGATATCTCTATACAACATTGATAGGAAGTTATTTTACTGACATGATAAAAACAATGGAAACACAGTGACAAAAATATGTATATATTAAAGAGAATTGCATATATGCATATACCGCACCTAATCCAATTAGTGTTGTGGTCACCATGAGTGCATCTACACAAAGTGAAGCCAGGCTCAGTCCACCTGTTAGTGCTTTTCCATACTTGGCATGGAAAGGGTCCAGCATGGTCACACAGTTTCTTTCTCTCAGAGGCTTTGCAAACACTGAGCCAGCTTGATGTAAAAGAGGTCAGAAGATTATTACAAAACAAATTAGAAAACAAAAATAATAATCAAAGGATGGGACACACCAAAAACAATAGAAAGAAACATTCAAATGTAACGTAACACCCTGAGGTACAGTAAAGTGCAATTTATACATCTGTTGTTGTGTGACCATGCATTCTTTGCAGGCTCAACTCACAGAGTTTAGACATGTATAGATCCCTTTACTGTTAGTAAACAGTATGATTGTTTTCTGGTTGGCTCCATAGTTGCCCTCAGTTTTCCTATGCTGGATGACAGAGAGATGCCAGGGCAGCATTACTAGGCCAGCACCTTCTCATCCCTTGCATTCCCCCGACATTTTGCAAAGATTTTTTTCTTATTAATTTGTCCATCAGAAGCATCCATTTTCCAGTTCACTTGCAATATTACTCTCTTTTTTTGGGTTAAATCATCTTTAGAGGAGGGATCATACAAGTGACGACATCGTCTAACTTGCTTTGCTAGCCGCTCTTCAAACTGGTCCATGCTTGTCCTGGCTGTTGTAACAGATGTGAGGTACTTGTTCATAAATCTCACCTCCCAGTTTATATATTCCAAGAAAAATCTGTGGTGTCTGCAGTGCCTGGCATGTAGTCACATGTTTTGGCATGTCTCTGTGGTTCTGGAAGCTCTTTCCACATCAGTATAAATCAGGCATACGTATTCTGTAAATTCTGTGATCTTAAATGTGTTGTCTTAGTGAGTCATTATTTAATTTCTTCCTGCTTTACTGTTTACAGTTTCCATTTAATTTGACATTTACATTTTAAAGATGCATCTGTTGAATTTAAGATTTTTTTTGTTTTTGTCAATTCCATAATCTGATTGCATAATTACTGGTGCCAATTTCCAGTAAGCACGTTTTGAAATTACTTTTTAAAATTGATTTTAAGCATCAAATTCATATCTATTTATTATTCACTAATTAGTCACTATTAATTAATCTGGTGGCGTACATCAGCCTCCATACAGCCAAGCACAACTCAAGTTTGTTGGTATTGTCAGGGATACATGGAGTCATTTTTGTGTGTCAACTTGTTAAACAGTGACAGTTAAATATGACAGTATCCTGTCAGATGAACTTTCAAACTCATACCAATAATAAAAGATGAGCTGTACGCCATTATCATCACGAGTGTCCAGGTTAGTCCCATAGAGGGCGTGTAGATCATCTCAGCTGTTCCAACGATGAAGCCTCCTCCAACCCACGTAGCTACAGGAGGAATTAACACACAGCAAGTAATGTAGTGGACAAACAGCAGCTTTTTGGAAAGGGGACAAAAGGAGAAAATCTTAGATGATATGTAAAGAGATTTGTCTGACAGAGGAGGAGAGTTGATGACATTAATTTAAATATCTTTGCAAATATCTTTCTGATTGTGATATTTACTGAGCCCCACTTGATTCCTGCTCTCATGTTAGAATTATCTTTTTGATTCTGTTGCATGCTTCATTCCATCCAGCCACTCGCCTGCTTCTCATTTCTCTATCAGCCTCGCATTGTCTGCATATCGATCCATCGGCACTCATTCCTGGCTGTCTGTCAAGTTCGCACCTGCGCTAGCTTTCCAGCCTTTGTGTGTGCATGCCTGATGGACAGATTTATGGTGAATGGTCGCAACCAGTCAAACTTGTCCAGACAGGGACAAGTTTGCCTGTTTGCGACCCTTGCCTGCTTTTAGAACTCAGTAAATAAGAACTTTTGTTTTACTCTGACTGTCTTTGTTGTGCTTTTGTGTAAGAGGTTGTTGCCTTTCTGAGCTTTGAGTCTTATTGCTTAATCGAAATTGATAACAATCTGGACCGGTATCACAACACTGATGCCCTCTAAAGTAAGAGACAGAGCAGACTACTTTTATTATAATATTGTTTTAGTTAATAAACTTCTTATTTAATTCTCTGTTACTTTCTATACTGTCTACGAGCTCTGACAGTGGGGCTGGTATTATAACCTTCTGATTTTGTGTGTGTGTATGTCGGATGTTATTGCGTGACGTCTGTCTGTCTGTCTGTCTGTCTGTCTGTCTGTCTGTGAACAGATTTTGGCAACACAATAGCATCACAACCATGCAAGGTGCAGTCAGATCTACAGGTGTGTTATTGAGATCATAATGAGGGCCAAGTTCTAAGTTGGGTGTGGTCCAAGCAAGGGTACAGGAAGTAGGGGGATAGGAATTAGAGAAGGGGCTACTGGCCCTCCCACTTTACGCCCCTGGCCAGTGTTTGTTTAAAGGCACAGAATCACCACTGCGGCAGGTGTGATCCCATCATAAGATGGTCGCTAATCAATATTTATGTCAACTGAATTTCCCCAAAAAAGGTGTATCTCATCTCAAATTTTGCAGCTATATAACACTCACATTGAACAAAACACTGAAGATCTTAATATATCCCTATTAACATATTTCCTAAATAATCACTCTACTTTTGTCAGCTGTGTGCTCCTCACCTGTCATTGTGAAGATCCCCACCACCATGTTAATACTCCTGTTCCCCAGCAGCGTCATCTCCATTCCAGGGGCTCCACTTTCCTTCTGTTTCCTCTTGGACTTGAAAGAAGCCCAGATGCCGGTCCCAAGGACCAAGAGGTAGAAAAACGCCATGGCTATCACTCCTGGGATGTTAACAGCCATGATGGATGCTGACTGTCTTCTCTACTGGCTGATGTCCAACTGACTGAGTGACTGAGAATGACAGAAAACAGGGGTAACATAGCAGAACAGGGAAAACAGAATCCTCCCCCAGTTTAAAGATACCCTCTGGCTGGCTGCAGGTTTAGGCAGGTTTAATAACTTGGCAAACATACATAACTTGTATGTATGCATCTTAAGCCTATGGAACATTCACCATTGAACAATGGCGTTGGGCGGGACCTCGGACTCTCGCCGTTTTGGCCTCCAGCTCACATAGACAGTTAAAAACAAAAGTTTTAGATGATTTTAGACCCCTCTCCACTTGGGGTGTGCTTGAATAAAAATACGCTATTCGTATAGGCATGAATAATGCCTTTGAAAGCACATTCCACCGGCAGACATTATATCCAATTATCCATTGCTGTTATTCACAGCGACCGTAATGCTGTAACTCCGACCCTGTACTGGGTTGAGACTAGACAGTAGCTAAGCCTACTTATGTCCCATAGGCTGCTGAGAGCTCTACGGTGCGAGCATTTCACTCACATTTCACTCACATTTGCGACTAAAAACAGTTTAGTGTGAGCAAAAGAAATCATTCAGGAGCACGCTGTGCGAGTACAGATTTCAACCAGCAGCAGAAACGAAAGGCGAATCCTGCCAGTTGTGGGTTGAATTGGGGTCACAGACAGGAATACGGCGGAGCACTATGGCCACCGCAAGATAACGTTTACCGGCTCCAGCTCCAATAATTTCCTCTTCGTTGGCGTCATGCTCCCCAGTGACTGTTAGCACCTAACCCACTGTGGGTCTATTAGGGAATATACTAAAATATACCAACTGGGCTGCATGATGTGTCTGGTTTATGCACTGATAAGGGACTGTTCTTAACTTATCAGAGGAGGAGGGTGGCTGGTTGATTTTATTTATTAATTTTATTTTGATTCCCCCTGTAGCCACAAATATTTTTCCTTGAGCTTTTCAAAGTGACTGGTGGATTTGATTTGTAAAGCTGTTTTCCCTCCCAGTCCAAACTGATCATTCATTGACCCATATTAGAGACTGGCCTAGCCTATTTCCTAACAAAAAGCTCAGTGACAAAATGTTTAAAAGAGTGTGTGTTAAATCTTCATTTTCCTAGTTCAAATTGTCTGGTCAGTGTTATTCTTATATAAACTAGGTCTTATATAAACTATTCCCAATGCAAAACAGATTATAATAATGATAATAATAATAATAATAATAATTATTATTATTATTATTATTATTGAAATGAAGTATGAGGATATGGAAATATATTTCAGAATTATTATATGCCAATATTAAATCAATTTGATGCTTTGAATGCTCAGAAATTGCATTGCCAATGAATATAAAGTTAGAAAATACAATGCAACACAACTTCCGGCATAAGCCACGCCCACTTCCGGTTTTTTATCCGAGTACAGATAATTTTGTTGGTTGAACAGATACAAATACAGATACAGATAATGATGTCTCTGCGCATCCCTACTCTCCACTCTAGCTCATAGCTGACAATTTCTCCACATTTGCTCATGTTACTTTCAGAGGCACAAGCTCACTTCCTGTTGGATTTAGGTCGGGGGTGTCAGCATGTGATTTGTGACGTCACCTTGAAGAGGCCATAAAATCCAAACCAAAAACGGCGGGAGAAAGACTAAAGAAAGAAAGAAATAATAATAATAATAATAATAATAATAATAAACGTACCAAAAATGCTGCCTTTGGCAGAGGTCCCTAAAAAGCAAAACTTTATAGCTTTGCTGGAAGTTACTGAAGCAACTACTTACAGATGTAGCCACTTCAAATTTCCGTTTGGCCCGTGGTGGAACCCTGACCGATCCGTGACAGGTGCCCCTACATTTAATTTGTAGAAACCAGTTGCTACATCACTCACAAATGACCAGAAATCTGAATGCAAGGTAAATTATTACGATTTTGATTGTGATGTTTTGTTTTGTTTTTTTTTAAGCCACTACAAGGAACTTTTAACTGGATATGCAAAAGTCTCTCGTTTCTGCTGATGTCTGTGTGTGACCTACAGCAGCAAATGAGGTGTGAAGATAAGCTATTTCTATATAGTGTATTTCCATACCTTGAGGAAACTGTTTCCGGGTCCGTCCCAGGTCGCTTCCAGGACAAAGCGATTTACGGCACCCAGATGGCACACGTCATCTTACCTAGCTGCTTACATTTAGTGACTCTTATAAATAGTAGCTATTCCTCCTCCTCGACCCGACGACCGCGGGGAGTTAAAATAGCAGCAGTCATCGGGTAAAAGTTCTGTGAAAGCACTGGACTCACCAACAGTCAGCCACGTCTCAGTCACACAGAGAAAATCCAATCCTCGGGAAGTCAGGAAATCCTTCAGGATAAACATTTTGTTCGCTAGCGATCTAGCATTTACCAGCCCAATCCTGGCAGGAGCCGGCGGGTCCACAGCATTAGCTGTCCGGGGAGCCACACACAGACACCACAGGTTGTGCAGATTCAGTCCGCGCCAGCGGGGACGAGGAGAGCAGGGGCCACGGGGCTGGAACACCTCATCCAGGCCGACGACAGGTACCAGCCAGGCGTCGACAGGGTCCAGTGAGTGCCAAAAAATAAAGAGGCGAGGCACCGCTCCATACTCAGTCCAAGAAGCCGTGGAAGTGCTCGCCAAACAGGCCTTCAGCCTTACCAGCTGACCGCTGCGTTTACCCCGGCGGCAGTGGCACTTACGCCGGAGAGGTGGAGCTGGGGCGCGGCAGAGGTGAGCTGGGATCCCCGATAGGAGCGGGGGCAAAGTTTTCCCGTCTTGTTGTTTCATTCATCCCCAAAACAAACACATGCGCGAGCCAGATAAGCATCTTTACGACAATACGCGCTAGAGCTCATGGGAAATGTAGGCTTCATTTCAGCAAAACACTACTGCTTTTGTCCACAGGGTCGCCAAAATCAACTCAAAATGAAAGTTCCTTGTAGGGGCTTTAAAGAAAGAAAAAAAGTGTTAAACCTTTCTTAGACCTTAAAAAACATAATGTGCATGTCAAATGAATGTACATCTCAAAAGCTACTAAGAAAAAGAAGGATCATTTTAGGAGTGCAAAACATTTTTATTTTGGAGTTCTATGAGCAATATAGTAGTATTTAGTGCACAGTATTTTATGCTTCAAGAAAACATACGACTGTACAAAAAGAAACTAAAAGCTTGTGCTAGTCAGTGGCTCTGATGCCAAAGTTTGAAAGTTTTTTCGATTCAATTTCTCCTTCTCAGTATGTTCTGTGGCTGCATCTGTTGGTGTCAGTGGTTGTGGTGACTGCGGAACTTTCACTTTGAACACATCCCACTTCTCAGGAAGCAGTCCTTTGTTGAAGAGCACAGAAACCAGATAGGAGAACAACAAGATGGCAGCAATGGCAGACAGCATGGAGATGGTCTTGACTGGAGAGTACTGGACATAAACGCCGTCCTCAAGAGTGCATCCTGGGAAGTGTATGACCGGTGGTAATCCTAGTGAGGGCTCTCCACTGAGCAGTCTCAACACAAATCCTACCAGCAAACCCATCATAGCCCCATAACCATTTGAAATGTTGAAGAAGAGGATGCAGACAAGTTGAGGGAAGATTACGATGTAGGCCAATTCAGCACCAGTGAACCAGAACACCAACATGCTGTTTTTCAGGTTGGACAGTGACGTACCAACCAAGCCCACTACCAACACAGACGCACGGATCACCCACTGACTCTCTCTGTCTGATGCCTGAAGAAGAAAGTAGAGAGGAAGAAAAACAGATTAACAGCAAATGATGAAGACTGTCCTGTTTTAATGTCTATCGCTGCTTCTTTATCTTATAAATTCTTCTTTCCAGTTTGCTTCTGTCTCATGCCACTTTATTCCATTTATACTCCCTTGCATTCCATTCCCTTTCTTTCAAAATAAACATCAAACGTGAACAATATATCAAAAAATTATTTGATGTGATGTACCAAACTGAAAGAACATATGTATTTTTTATACCTGCGGCCTGAGAATGTTCTTATATATGTTTGAGGTGAACAAAGAAGATGCAGAAAGCAGCGCAGAGTCAACCGATGACATCACGGCAGCAGCCACACATCCAGTACCAATAATGGAGACGAACCATGGGGCGAGGTGCTGCAGGGTGATGGGAAGAACTAGAACTGATTCCCCACGTTCATATGGAGATGGAGAACCATAGGAGGTCAGGTTCCAGTCTGAGGCATGGACACAAAAAAAGTAAACACTGAAAAATGGTCACATTATTTGTTTGAGGGATTTTGAGAAGACTCTACTGTACATACTAAGTTGTAAAATAAGCAATCCGTGATGAGAAATATGGAGAAATATGGATGCTCATAACTTGTGTATTCTTGCTGATACCAAGGGTGTGCCACAGGGATCCACTTTGGGCCCTCTTCTTTTTACAAATGACCTACTGTTTTGTCTCTCTTGTGCTTGATATTAATCTTCATATAGAAAATAATATTTTATATTGTGTTGCTGATTCTGTCTATTTAGACATTTAGAAGGTGTAACTCTTTTTTAAGCCTCATGCAAAAACAACAAATTCACTGTTTTGTCATCCATAGATATAGATTACATCAATTTGCATATCATTTGAGCTGTAGCAAATGTTTTACTGACTATTTAGTGAAAGTGATGGTACTTGTTGTCATTGTTGTAATTATTGGCATTAGTAGTTCTCTTGTTGTGGATTCACTGTTTTGTTTTCTTTTGTTGTCCTTTCCTAGGATTTTTAGTTTTTTATTATTACGTAATGTTTAATTGTGTGGACTCCAGGAAGAGTAGTTGCTACCCTGGTTGTGGCTAATGGGGATCCAAATAAATAAATGAATAAATGGTTCAATATTTGGAAGATTGCGGAACAGAAATATTTTGGCATCTGGCTTAATCAGGGTTCCTACACATTTGGAATTTCAAAATTCCATACTTTTCCATACCCTAATTTCCAGACTTCTCTGCATGGTTGTTGTTTTTTCAGAGAATATGCAACATCTGAGTAAATATATCAGTGTATCATATTTCACATCATATTTAATTATTCTTAATAGGCGATTGTAGCCAAGTACCATAATGGCATGCAAATAAAAACTCAGGTAAGTTCAATGTCTGGGCTGAGGCAAACAAGTTGGGACTCTGGGTGCAAGTGATGCAGTAACGAGATGTCTGTGTTTTTCCTTTCGTGTGGCTCAGAATCACCTTCTCCCCCATACTGACAATGTCAAACGATTTCACACAAAGCTTGCACCTAGCTCTGTGTGTGAATTGGGACTCCTTGGCCAACCATCCATCCAAAAACTTGCATCTACCCATTGTGAACCACGTGAAACTCGTCTTCTTGTTGAAGGTGCAGTGTTGGAGTGAAACTTGATACCTGGGGGGCTGGAGGAGGGTCATGGGGCAGCGGACTGGACATACCACTTGTCAATCAGGTAAAAGGGGCGGTATGTTTTCTGAGACGTTTGCTCTCACACAAACTGTGCTTGGCCCGGCATAAAACATGATCCGGATTGATTAAATTATTTTTGGAAATACCTAATTTTCTATTTTAGAAAACAATATTTTAGAACAGTGGTAATTGTCTGGAAACATATTTTTCCATATTTTATTTTTCATTTTCCATACTTTTTAATACCTGGAAATTGATCAAATTTATTTCCATACTTGCGTAGGAACCCTGCTCAATGATGAAAGCAGCAGTGTGATATGGTGATCCATTAGAAATGTTGTTATCTCCACTCCCACTATTCTACTTTTATGGAAATTACAGGAGATGTTTACAACACCCAGCCCTTTATTTCAAATGGTAATTGTACAACCTTGGTTTCAAAACCCACCATTTGCTGTGTCTGGTTACTAAATGCCTCAGGCTTGATGAGCAAGTTATGCGAAGTTAAGATGTGGGTGTTTCTTAGTTTCTGTGACTTAACTCTTTACAGGGATTTACAGGGATTGTTCTTTCATGAATACAGGTGCATAATGACATTCTTTTTTGTTTCCCCAGTTTACCCAAATATGTAGAAACTGTACATACCTGTGGATGCAGCAGCTGCCCCAAGCAGTATAGGAGGTATCCCAAATGTAGGTAAGATGACAGCAGCAATAAAGCAAGTGATCTTGGCTGTGGATGTGGAAGATGCCGACAAGGTCCTCTGGTGGAGGCACTGATATCCAATACTCCCCAGTGCCTTAAAAGTAGAACAGTTATTTGTTTGATTTAATCACTGATGTGTTATCCTCATGGGGTAAAAGCTGCAAAATGTCTGCCTGCTGTCAGAAGTGAAGCATCCTTTCAGATGAAACTTCAAATTAGCAGCTACAGTTAGTTAGTCTTACCTTGACATTTACAGACATATTGTTTCAGATAAAAGCCTGTGCCTACAACAGAGGCTCCATCTTATTCTTTATTTAAAATGAAAACAGTCCACTGTGAGAATATTTATGTTATTTATCATCATTCAGATATCATATATATATATCATGTCAGAAGATATGTATCACGACTGGAGTCAAGTGCATTTTGTACAGGTCGTATTTTTGTTTCCTTACAAAGAATAAGAAATTATCAATCATTATCCAGGTCCTTTTCAGCCCCAGTGTACCAATCCAGGGAGCATGTAAGGTGTTGTTTGTCAGTGTCTGTCCAATGTCCAAAGAGTATGGGTTCATCATAACAAAGGGTACACAGATCCACTGCAGAGACAAATACAAACAGAGATGATGAACATACACAATGATTTTTTAAAGATTTTTTTTTGGGGGGGGGGGGTGTTTTTGCCTTTAATTGATAGGACAGTTAAGTGTGAAAGGTGGAGAGAGAGGGGATGACATGCAGCAAAGGGTCACAGGCTGGACTCAAACCCGGGCCACTGTGGCAACAGCCTTGTACATGGGGCGCCTGCTCTACCACTAAGCCACTGATGCCCCAACACACACAATGCTTAAAGGAGCAATAAGTGAAATTCATCATTTCTAGATTGAAGGAATTAAAAAATTGCTATATGAAGAACTAGAGGTGTAATTTCATCTGGAGTATAGCATGACCTCACACACCCTCTCTCTGTGTTGATCTCCAGCCCCTTGTTTACAAGCCGGTCCGGCTGCGCGTTCATGTACGTTCATGTGAAATGGCAGAGAGCGGAACGTCCACCTGAAGACGACCAGGATCTGAAATTACCTCTAAAGAAACAATGGTTGTTGGCAAAGAAGTTGTCGGATAAAGAAAGCTAAAGGGGCTACAATCTGACTCAGGGCTAGCTCTTCTTCTCCTGGACAGGTACAACATAAAGTCAAATGTCTGTTTTAATTAGTGTTACAGTAATGTTAAGCACATGTCGCTATGTCGATTCAATTAAATTTAATGTTACAATCGTAGCATGGGTTAATGTCCGGAGCTTGAGTAATTAGCGGCTCGGTCCCAGCAATGGGTCAGGCGTTATGGTTGTGTTAGGTGAGTAGCCCGGCAGCCCAGCTAACATTTGCAATTAGCATTGTAAAATGTAGCCCGGCGGGCAGCCTGGCCGGCTGTGTTTAAAGTTAGCTATTCCCCTGCCTACTTCAATGATGATGGTACCTGTAATAAATGTAATATATTTGCTGAAATGGAGGCGAGGCTCAGTGACTAGAAGAGCTGGTAGAAGCGCTCCATAGCTGCAAGCTACTCCAATAGCCGTAGTAGCTCTAGTGCTAACTCTGGGAGTTAACGCCAACATTCCTCTCTTCTCTGTTCTCCGTGAGCCCGTGAGCCTGTCTCACGGAGAAGAGTTGGAACGTTAGCATGGCAGCCGACTAGTGCTAATGCTAACGTCCCTGCGCTTAAGCAGGCTCCCGGAACGTTAGCATGGCAGCCGACTAGTGCTAACGCTAACGCCCCAGCGCTTCTCGGCTCCGGCTCACTGAGCCTGGCGGAGAAGCATAGGGACGTTAGCACTAGTTGGCTGCCATGCTAACATTTCTCCGTGAGAACGTGAGCCTGGCGGGCTCCCGGGCTCCCGGCTCAGTTGGAGTGTTAGCGTGGCAGCCGAGTAGTGCTAACGCTAACAGGAAAGCAGGGTAATAGCTAAACATAGCAGAGACAGAGAATGAGTGAAAGACATCGCTAACTGCTAAACTAAGCCAAACTAAGTTGGCTGTTTAGGTTTTATTTCCTCGCCCCTGTGGCGAGTGAATCTGCGTGCAGTGAAAGCGGGGGCTAACCGGTGCTTCCTCCTCATGCTCCACTTCACTCAGCTGCCAGCACAGCCAGTTAGCCTCCGCTAGCTTCCCAGCTAGCGGCTCTCCGTTTGGATCCAACCGGAGCACCGAGCCCTGGTTTGTTATTCAGGTTAATGTGGGAAGAAGCAGCGGGTATATCGGGCAGCTGAGTGAAGCTGAATGAAGCAGAGTCTGCGGAAGAAACACGGGGACCGTCTGGATGTGATAGTCCATGGAGGTGCTGCGGTGCTTGGCGAGGCGAGTGGGGGGGGTTGGAGAGCAGAGGTAGAGGAAGGTGTGACTCATGACACACTTTGTTTTGCTCTACAGGCAGTGCACAACAGCAAACCTAGCGGTGAAACGATTTCGCTTATTGCCCCTTTAAACCCTATGGGCCCGAACAACGCATAGTGCGTCCAAATTCACACCTGTTCTTCTGTATTGATTTTTACTAAATAGAGAAGCCACGCATATCACGTGAAACGGCGGAATTGTAGCTTTGCGACAAGGCCAAGCACTTGTCGGTAGTCCAATGTTTTCACAGCGAAAAAGAAAAGATAAAGTTACACTAAAATTATGTATAACAGAGCTTTCATACAGCTTTGCACACACATTACTCTTGGATGGATTACTCGGGAATGCAGGCTCGCACAGAAATGCCACGCATATCACATGAAAGTGCAGGAGCAGAGCTTTCCAGTGATACCACACACGATTGTGCTGTCATCCCATCATGCTATAAATCCAGATTAATCGTCTACAAAATAAAAACCTGACGAATTTCTTTACAACCCATTATACATATCTTGTTATCAGTCACTTCATATAGTGAGGAATATCGTATCTTACCATGTCTCAGGCTGCGTGTGTTTCTCCCTGTCTATCTACATTTGTAGTCCGGCTTTCAAGATGGAAATATCTCCATATTGTCCAGTTGACACTCCATCAAACTTTGTATGACAAGACAAGCGCACTTCACCTTTGCACACCCAGACAACTGTAGCCTAATTATGCATGCTGACAGGGCCTTAGTCACCATGTACATTGAGGGGGACATGTGTCCCCCCACCCAATGCCCAAAATGCCCCCCCAATATATAACTAAAACTGAAAAACAACAATAAACTTTGTTTACTGCAAATTGGCAAATATTATCTTGGAGGACATCACTGCACTTGGTTGACTATTTTTCTGTGATCTTAGATGTAAATATTGTATGTTTCTTTCAGATAAAACACATTTTTGACTTGTGAATGAGTCAATGGAATTTCTTGCAATAATGAAAAAATACTGGCAATCATGTCCGCCTGGCACAAACCACATGCTTTGGACAGCTGTGAAGTGACAGAATGTCCCACCATCATGGTTCTTATATTGCCAGATTCCAGAGAGTCTCCCCTCTTCATATATGGCAGAATATGTCATTTTACAACTTGCTATGGTGAGATACATATACAAATGTAAGAATTTAGTCACACAGATTTGTTTTTTTCATTGATATAACAATTAATATAAAATACAGGCACATAGAAGGACATGTAATGATGGCAAATCTGGTTAGCCCACATTGTCCTGAAAAAAAACCAAACAGATATAGCATGTGTATGTAGCCTTTATAATGACTGTGATATGAGCTTAGAAGTAAAGGCAGTAAAAATACCCCAAAAATGCCTAGGGCCCATAGGGTTAAAGACATTCCTTGGAGTTTTTGATGCCTTGTGTGAGAGTGGTTTCTGTTTCCTTCAAACAAATAGCCTGACACTATAAAAACTTAAGGTATAGCAAACTTACCAAGCTGACGAATATGAGCACAAGCTGTATAATATCTGTGTAGGCCACAGAGTAGAGACCTCCCAGCAGTGTGTAGGTAATGGCAACGGCAGCGGAGATCCAGATGCACACAGTGTAGGACAAATCCAGGACCACACTCATAATTCCTCCTGCCAAAGAAAAAATGGATGGATGGATGGATGGATGGATATTCATTTATGGTGTACACTGTTACATGGAAGTATGGTGCTTACAGGTCTGTATATACTGTAAGATAAAGGAAAAGAAGTCCCCACACCAAAAAAGCTCCAATGCAAATAAAATTTAATCACTACATGGATGGGTGACGTTTCGGGCACAAGGCCCTTCCTCAGACCATGGTCTGAGGAAGGGCCTTGGAGATTTTTTGGTGTGCGGACTTCTTTTCCTTTATCTTACACGTTTTGACTTTTCTGTCCAGCACCCGATCCTTATTTTTGGATGTGCGCGCTTCCTCGTCTGTATACTGTACCTAAACCAATTAGTATTGTGGGAACCCACAGTTGATCCATTAAAAGAGCAGCCATGGCTAGTCCAGCTGTAACTGATTTTCCATACTTGGCATGGAAAGGGTCCAGCATCGTCACACAGTGTCTTTCTCTCAGTGGCTTTGCAAACACGAAGCCAGCTTCACATGAAAGAGGAAAGAAGACATCACAATCAGAAAAATTCAATTAATCAAGCGAGGGAGAAAATACTTCAGAAAAAATACAACAGCTAGATGAAGTTTTATATTTATTTCTTTTTGGCTTTTCAACATTTTAAAAAGCAGAAGTTGTACAACAACCTGAGGTTCAGTAAGTAATCTTTAAATTCTGTAAGCAAAGACTGGTAAAACAAAGTGGTAATGTCTGCTACAAGAATATTTCTGTTCAATGGTCAAACAAATTCATCAATGTAAGATCAATTATGATTTCTTACCAATAGATAAATTATTCTAATTTTAAAAAACTATTTCATTAGTGTCGGTAACAACTATTAAGGGGATCAAATTGTCATTAAATGTGCATAATAATAATTATATTTAATTGATATTTCACAACTCAAGGTATTTTAGTCAACTCAAAATAATCAGAAATGACAATGTGAGTGTGAATGGTTGTCTGTCTCTATGTGTCAGCCCTGTGATAGACTGGTGGACCTGTCCAGGGTGTACCCTGCCTCTCGCCCAGTGTCAGCTGGGATAGGCTCCAGCTCCCCCTTGACCTCCAACAGGATAAGCAGTTACAGAAAATGAATGAATTAATAACAAATCATGGTTATAACTTTCCTTAATTGTACATATTTCAAAGTTGTGATGTCAGCAGCTTGCTCAGTCATGAATATGTTGACGTGAAACCACCTCTGATGTGTCTTCAACATTCCCTCACAATTTCTACAGTTGTTGTGAGATGAAAACGGTGAGACTGCTCTTAGAAAATCCCTTAGCATCATTATTAATGACCTATTCCTGTCTTTTGAGATCAGAGATTGTTAGGCTATGTTTGTTTTGTTACACATACAAACATACAGTATCCTGTCAGTGATTTCAAACTCTTACCAATGATAAAAGATGAGCTGTATGCAGTAATCATCATGATCGCCCAGGTTAGTCCCATAGAGGGTGTGTACACCATCTCAGCTGTTCCAACAATGAAGGCTCCCCCAATCCACGTAGCTAGAGGATGAATAAACACACAGCAAGTAATGTAGTGGACAAACAGCAGCTTTTTGGACAGAGGATAATAATGATAATAATAATAAACTGTATTATTATGGCAGTCATGGCTTCTTTGTATATATTACAGTGAACTGTGAGCTTAGTTTTCTTCAGATTCTCTTAGTCTCTTCAACACTGTTATTGTTTAACTATAAGGAAATTCTGTCTGTCATCCTTTCTTTAACCTTTAGTGGAACAACAGTATTTAAAGCAGAAGATGAAGACTCAAATGATTACTGACTCATTATGTTAAAGAACTCAGCCTCAGCCTTGCCATCTAGAAATCTCTTTTGAACCAGAACTTCACCTTTAGTCTTTGCTGATTGTAGTTTGGCACCAAAAAACACACAGTGATGGTCAGAGATACTGAAACACTGTCAGTGTTTACCCCTAAGTCTAGAATGTTACCATGCTGATGAGTGGCTTTACGGAAGCACATTGCATTCACTGGATAAAAAAAAATTAGACACCATATCTCGTAATTATGAGATCAGGATCTCATAATTACGAGATAAAATAAAGAAGAAGAAAAAGTTCTTGTCGCCTGTAAATCCAGGAGCAGTTCAACCAACACGGGATGCTTCATGGTCATTCCATCAAGTGAAATCAGCTGGGTCAAACTGACGCTAATTCAAGCCTCACCTGTTAAGCCTCAACTCATGCACGCGCCCAGGGAAAATAAAAAGCCCACACTAGTCAAGTGCCGAAAATGTTGCAAAATGTCAAAAAGCAAAGGAAAGGAGTGAGCAGAGGCTTTTTCTGCGGCGGAGCAATCGCTCCTTATGGAAGTGTATGAGGACTATAAGAACATGATTACGAAAAAGGCAGTACTGCAGCAATTAAGGGAGGTGGCGGAATATTGCCGACAGGCTAAATGTAAATGTCACATGATGCATTTAATCAAACTATTTTAGTGAATCGTCGCATTTGTCACATAATTGATTGTAGATTATGACATTTCCGAAATGATCAGTTTATAGGAAATAATCACATGACATTTATCTATTGATTGTAGAAAATGACATTTAGCAAATCCATCAATTCAGTGGAGATGAGGAAACCTATTAAGTGAATGCAGGTGATAGTGAATCAATTATCTATTTCTCATCATTTGGGAGTCAACTGTAAGCTCTATCCCTTATTATATCAAAATAAGGAAAATCCCCTTAAATGTATGAAATGTGCTATAAGATGAGGAACAGACAAACCACAACGGTGTGTGTCCCATCTTCATCCCTCACTGTTATGTCTCAACAGAAGCAATCTCAGTAGCCAGAGGAGAACATGGCAGCAGGTCAAGATAAAATATAAGCACATCCTGCTTGCTCTGTCTCTGTGTCTCTCTGGGTGTGTCCCTCTCCTTCTCTTGGATGCGTTTTCAGTTGGCCTTAATTGGCTGTGAATTTGCGAGCCAATTTGAAACAGAGTGGGTGGGGATGGGAGGGCAATCACATATTCATGTGGTTTGGTGTACATATACAATCTTTTTTTAATGCCTCAGTTTCATTTTATTATAGTTTTGTTTTTATTAGTTTGCTTTTGGCTTTATTGTTGTAAGTGTTTTTTAATTATCTTATTTTTATTACATTTTAATTTGTTTTTTAATAGTTAATGTTTTTTGATTAATTATGTTATATATTTTATGATCTACATATTAATTTATCATTACATGACAGCTGTGAGTGTGTAAAAGCACTGGCAGAATTGTCTTTTAGATGTCTGTACTTGTCGCCTGGAGTTGACGGTTTATCCGTTGAATTTTACACCCATTTTTGGAATCTCATTCAAGTCCCTTTATCAGGCATGTATAAGGAATGTATCACTCAAGGCGAAATGACTCCATCTATGAAACAAGGCATAATTTCCCTTATACCTAAACCTGAAAAAGATTCCACAATCACAGAAAATTGGTGACCAATTACGCTCTTAACTATTGACTACAAAATTCTTGCTTTATCGTATGCTAACCGATTAAAAAAAGGTTTAGACACCATTATTAGTGAAACTCAAACTGGGTTTATGAAAAATAGACACATTAGCTGCAATATTAGACTTATATTAGACCTTTTGGATTATTCGGACGCAGTAGACTTTTATAAAGCCTTCGACACTATTAAACACAACTTTCTCTTGCTCTCCCTCAAAACTTTTGGCTTTGGTAATAGGTTCATTGATATTGTCTCCATGTTCTATAACGACATTAACGGCTCAGTGATTATTAACTTGAGTACTTCTAAGAGATTTCAGATTAACAGAGGTGTTCGGCAAGGCTGCTCCATCTCGCCCTTCTTATTTATTTTAGTCACCGAATTATTGTCAGTCCACATTAAAAATGATATAAACTTTGGAGGAATTTTGATTTTTGACAAGGAATTAAAACTTTCCCAATTGGCAGACGATACTACTATTTTCTTAAGAGATAAGGACCAAGTATCTATTTCTATTAATTTGATCAACCAGTTCTCCAGTGCCTCGGGCCTTAGATTAAACATGCTGAAATGTGAAATTTCATCCATACATGACTGTGAATACTCTTCAATTGAAAACATTCCTGTTAAAGATTCAGTCAAATATCTGGGCATTTATATAACGAAAAATTATATAACCAGACAGCACCTCAACTTTTCCAATATAATTAAAAAAACAACCTCAATTTTTAATCTTTGGTTGCAAAGGGACCTTTCGATGTACGGAAGAGTTCTACTATCTAAAGCAGAAGGTCTGTCATGCCTTGTATATCCCACCCTATCCCTATTTGTAAACAATCTGACAGCCACACAAATTAATAAAATATTCTTAAACTTTATTTGGAAAAATAGATCACAAAAAATTAAAAAAGAAGTTCTTTCAAATGACAGAGATGAAGGAGGCCTTGAAGTGTTGAACTTCGATGATGTTGTTAATACCTTTAAAATCAATTGGCTAAGGAGATGTTTGTTGGATCGAGACTCGATCTGGTACTTTATTCCGAACCATATCTTTAACCGAACTGGGGGCCTATCCTTTCTTTTAAAGTGCAACTTTCTACCCAACAAATTATCAATCATTCTGTCTAAATTCCATCAACAAGTCCTTTTAGCCTGGAAGTTATCCTTTGTCCACAATTTTTCACCACACAAAACCTTCCTTTGGAACAACTGTAATATACTTAGAAGGAATAAATCTTTGTTTTTATTTAAATGGTACCAAAGAGATATATACAGTCATAAAGTTCGTTCATATGTATACATATTGCCATTCTCATCAAACAGATTAAACAAAAAAGAATAATTTTCCTGTTCCTTTCAAAGAATTTAATGCTGTAATCCAGGCTATTCCAAAGGAGTTGTCTCATGCTGTGAAAAATCATCTGACTTTCAATGGACACAGAACTGCTCAACCTTTGTTGATGTTGAATGGACTGGAACTGAAGGACAAAAAGTGTAATAATAAGCATATTCGTCAAATATTTCCAAGAAAGAACAATTCTGTACCTAGAGGGAAGTTCTTTTGGAGTTCTCAGATTGTGGACATTGGATGGCGAAGGACCTGGCTTTTACCCCACAAATGCTGCATTTCTAACAAAATTAAAGAAACACTTTAAAATTTTACATAAAATTTACCCTGTTAATTGTTTTATCGCCAAATTTACCAAAATAAATGATTAATGTTCTTTTTGTAACCAATGTGTTGAAACTATTTTACATTTATTTTTTTGATTGTGGAATCACAAAAGCTTTCTGGTCAGCTCTTAATCTCCATTTTTTTTTAACTCTGCCAATATCAAATACTCCTTTACATTAAGAGATATCATCTGCTACTACACTAACAAAAATAAAAAAGATTTTGAATTTTTACTAAATTTTGTAATCCTTCATGCTAAATTTTACATTCACAAACAAAAATTTGCCAAATCTTGCCCCAATTTCAAAACCTTCCTCTTAGAATCTGATTACACTATGAAATCCTTACGTTTAATTGAAAACAGTAAAAGTATCAAACTTATCGCTCATTATGAAATGTTTTTCCCATCCTCTGACTAAACTCTGCTGCTTCTTTTTATTGTCCTGTCTTTTTATCTGTACCAACACTTTCTAGAGTCTTGTATGTATTTTTTGTACTGTCCCATTTGTGGTGTACCAGCTTGTTAACGCTTTATTGTTCAATAAAGGGGAAAAAAAGGGAAAAAAAAGAAAGGTGTCTGTTCTTGTCTATTGAACATTTTTTTATCATAGATGGAGCTAATCCTCACCTTATTCCTGCTAGAGACCAGGATTGCCTAGCAGCACAAGTTACCATGGTTACTAGGCTGGGATACAGGTTAACCACCTTGATGGAACAGAACTGTGGCTCAGGTTGATGGAACGGAAACCGGAGTTTAGTTTAGATGTATCAGGCTTAGCCAGAACCATGGTTTCCATGGTTTCCGATGTGAAGCTAATCTTAGCCACTGTGATGGAACAGAACTCTGGCTCACATTAACCAGACTTGGCCATTTCAGCCTGGATTTGCCTTTAGCCCGCTTGATGGAATACCTATTTCTCCTCTCCCTCTCCCTGTGTCCCTGTCTCACACACACAACCTCTCTGCTCTGCCTCCCTCGCTCTGTGACCACAGAAATTGGGGATAAAGTTCTGAGCACGACAAATCTCTTCCACCACTTACAACAGCGCCATAAAGTGCGAGGAGTGTGTCATATACGTGCTGCTCAGACCACAAAGTTTACTGATACTGTTAAAATTGTAACATAGTGTATTTACACAGTGTATTCAAATGAATTACTGTGTGTATTTTTGTTATGCAAGAAAGGGATTTTTTTTTTTTTTATTCAAGGAGCATTTTTTCATATATGCAGACAGTTTTTTTGTTCAGTTTGTTTTAAACATTTTGATATTGTGCAGAGTGACCTCTGTTAATAAAGGTGCCTGTGTGACATTTGGCACGTGGCTTAAACTTATAACTGACCTTGTTTTTTTAAGGGTTTGCCTCTGAAAAAAATTAAACTAACAGGGATGCTGTGCCATAATGCTTTGTGGGAAACCCCAATTACATCACAGAAAAAATATTGTTATATATCGAGTATCGCCATTCAGCTAAAGTGTGATCCTACCCAGTAAAGAAGTTTAAAGATATCTTATGTCCTTAATAATCCTGACTTTATAATTCACAGTTTCCATCCTACTTTTGTCAGCTGTGTTCTCCTCACCTGTCATTGTGAAGATCCCCACCACCAGGCTAATGCTGCGGTTGCCCAGCAGTGTCATCTCCATTCCAGGGGCTCCACTTCTCCTCTTTTCCCTTTTGGATTTGAAAGAAGCCCAGATGCCAGTCCCAAGTACCAGCAGGTAGAAAAACACCATTGCTATTACTCCTGGGATGTTAACAGCCATGTTGAGTGTCTGCTCTTCTGGCTGGTGTCAGACTGACTGAATGTAGTTTTTTCACTCGGTTCAGGAACGAAGACCACGCCTCAAACACATCCCATTTCCGCCCAACAGTAAAAGCACACCTGATGCATTCTCTTTCCCTTTGACACATTTCTCACATCGACTGACGTGCACTTCACGTGTAACCACAGGCTTACTTCAATCTAAAAGTAAGACAAACTCTAGTTTTTATTGTATCAATTAATCAACTCACCACGGATCCAGAGCTGCAGAACAATCCTTCTGATCCAGACAAAATCCACCTGAAGGCGATTATCCTGGAGTCATATCATTCCCGCAGCATTTACAGATCACCGTCAGCTAGGGCTGGGTGATATGGACTAATAGTCATATCTCGATATTTTTTAGCTGAATGGCGATACTCAATATATATCGATATTTTTTTTGTGATGTAATTGGGGTTTCCCACAAAGCATTACGGCATAGCATCCCTGTTAGTTTAATTTTTTTTAAGCCACGTGCCAAATGTCACACAGGCACCTTTATTAACAGAGGTCACTCTGCACAATATCAAAATGTTTAAAACAAACTGAACAAAAAAACTGTCTGCATATATGAAAAAATGCTCCATGAATAAAAAAAAAAAAATCCCTTTCCTGCATGACAAAAATACACACAGTAATTAATCTGAATACACTGTGTAAATACACTGTGTTACAATTTTAACAGTATCAGTAAACAGCTTTGTGGTCTGGGCAGCACATATATGACACACACCTCGCACTTTATGGCGCTGTTGACAGAGCCAGGGAGGCAGAGCAGAGAGGTTGTGTGTGTGTGTGAGACAGGGGCACAGGGAGAGGGGAGGCCCAGGCCTACATTGATAGAAGCGATACTGTCCTGTGTAATATCGCGTTTAGAAATTGTGATGGGAAAATTCTGTTTTTAACCATGTTTGACCTATAATGTGTGGTATTTGGTATTGCTATGATGTATGATGTGTGGTGCTCATTTAACCCCTACTGTGACGGCAGTGAGACACCAAGGTTATGAGCCAGGGAAGCTCAGACACCAAGTGTCCTTGTTAGTCTTGAGAGATGTTGTGTTTTAGGAATGTCAAGGCGCCACATATTTTGACTGTTGATGTGCATGTGTTATGGGAACAATAAAGATAGCAGGGCGAGAGGACTTGCTTGGCACTCATTCACTGACTGACTGTTCATGCGGTTGTATATGTGTGAGTGTCTCCATTCATGAATGCTTATTAATACTCAAGAAAGACAGCCGACGTGTGAAGACTTTTTCTTTAAACTGTTCATTAAATAGTAGTTTTGCCACCACAAAATATATCAATATATATTAAAATCTTGAGATATTTCCTCTCTTCCCCGCTCCCACACCCCTCTTTGGCGGAGGGGATTTTCCATTGGCGCAGGGCTACAGCGGCTTTGGCGGCCACCAAAATATTTTCTATGCAAGGAAAACCCTGTCCTCCATTCCACCTGCCCCACAAACTCTCTCCAACTCCGGATCAATCCTCCATCCTCAAGGGTCAGGAATCATGTTCGCCATTGGCGCTGCCGCGCTTGCACGTTCTCCACCTGTTCCCAAAGATCCATCGCTGCGCACGCAATAGCATTCTCCACATCACAATCTAAACCAGACATCAGAGACCAGAGGGGTATTCCATCAAGAAGACTAAAGACAAATCCAGGCTTAAATGGCCAAGTCTGGCTAATGTGAGCCAGAGTTCTGTTCCATCAAAGTGGCTAAGATTAGCCTCACATCGGTAACCACGGAAACCATTCTGGCTAAGCCTGATACATCGAGCTAAACTCCAGTTTCTGTTCCATCCTGGCTGTAGCAGGATTAAGGTGAGGATTAGTTTCATCTGTGATCAAAAAATGTTCAGTAGTCAAGAACAGACACCTAAAAGACAGTTCTGCTAGTGCTTTTACACACTCACAACTGTCATGTAATGATAAAATAATATGTAGATCATAAAATATTTAACATAATTAACCAAAAAGCATGAAGTATTAAAAAACAAATTAAAATGTAATAAAAATAAGATAATTAAAAAACACTTATAACAATACAATAGAGTGTGCCAGTAAGCCCAAACTCCGTTAGCGCGTTTAGCACTTCCGGTTCTCTCGTCTAAAGTCAATACGTTTTTTGAATGAGATTTTGGTAAAATGCCTCAAATAAGGTCTGTGGTTAACAAAAGCTTAAGCGAGTTTCAGGTTTTGTTCTACGACATAAAACACGTCAGTAAATACCCTACTTGTGAATTCTGAAGCTTTTACGTGTCATAAAAAAGGCGGTTGCTAACAAGTTGCTCAATACGACTACAAACCCTGTCGGGGACATTAAATGTCATCACCCCCAAACAGACGAGAGTGCTGGCAGTCCGCCATTACAGCTTCTTATTTAGCTTAAACAGTCTGATTTCCCCATTATACAATGTTTTTAAAATAAAGCAGCCGAAATCAGTTGAAAGCTTAGTGGCGGTGACGTCAAGAGTCATGCGACCGTGGAGTAGTCATGTAGTCCGTTAAAGCCTAACGTTAGCTTTTTACTTCTGGCGATCACATTTAAGCTTCAAATGCGGTATGAAAGGTGTTCAGATGTGAAGACTATCTCGCTGGACAAAACCTTTAAGTATCATAAACTTGTGCAAATTCACAGCCAGTTAAGGTCAACTGACAACGGCCGTATAAGGAGTGCATCCAAGAGAAGGAGAGGGACACACCCAGAGAGACACAGAGACAGAGCAAGAGAGAGTAAATTAGGAAATAATGGCATGTCCCTTCATCGAGGATCCTGTTGATGAGGAGGCCCACATTGATCAGAGGGCCTTCCAACCACCACCAGCCCCAAGGGTCTTCCAGGACAGGACCAACCCACTGATACAGACGGACTCCTATCTGTGGGAGAGGTACCGGTTCAGCAGGCAAAGCATAGTGTATCTATAGAGTTTGCTGGAACCATACATTATAAAGATCACATGCCGCAGCCAGTCTCTGACCACTGTGCAGTCAGTCTGTATTGCACTGAGAATCTTTGCTAGCGGTACATTCCTGTATAGTGTTGGTGATGCTGAGAGGCTAAGTAAGGCAACTGTTTGCAGAGAGGGAAAAGGATGTATTTTATATTCATTCTGATTATTTCTAGCATCACCATTCATCATGCATAGGGCTTGATTTGTTCACATTAACATATGGTTATCTTTTATATTTATGAATTAACCATGACACAAAGCAATCAAATTAAAATGGGACACACACCATTGTGGTTTGTCTGTTCCTCATCCTATAGCACATTCCATACATTTAAGGGGATTTTCCTTATTTTGATATAATAAGGGATAGAGCTTACAGTTGACTCCCAAATGATGAGAAATAGATAATTGATTCACTATCACCTGCATTCACTTAATAGGTTTCCTCATCTCCACTGAATTGACGGATTTGCTAAATGTCATTTTCTACAATCAATAGATAAATGTTCACTAAAATAGTTTGATTAAATGCATCATCTGAAATTTACATAGGAATCAGTAGATAAATGTGATAAAGAGTCTATCACTAATATTAATTTACGCATTTGGTGAATTTCATTAGGCATACTTTAATTGTTACATTTAAGAGGTGTTCTTATCTACATATATTTTGTCCCTGTGATGCGGGATTTATATAACATGATATTATGCTGAAATGCTGAATTTTCTTTGTCACTTCCGCATTCAGCCTGTCGGCAATATTCCGCCACGCCACCTCCCTTGCTCTATTAATGGACCAATGGCTAAGTCCCGCCCTCAAACGCGATGAGCCAATCACAGTGCGTATAGCCATTCCCATACACTTGGACATTCTCTGCCTGTATGTTTATTGAAATGCATTACAGAAAGTCAGTTTTGTACATGCAACTCCGACACAAGGTATCCTGAGAGGCTGGGCGACGAGGTGTATTTTTTACACTTTAAACCACATCTCAACTGAGAAAAGTGTCTCCTTTGGATAAAGTTGTGTGGTAACGTTAGACCACAACATCAACTCAACGTGAATAAGATTAACAATGATGTCTACATCTGTTCTAAGGTAAGTCAACATTGTATTTGAGGCAACATATTGTCACTTTGCTGGAAAGAAATATAAAGTTATCTTTAACATCTCTAGCTAACGTTAGCTAAAGTTAGCCTAACATTAGCTCCTAGCTGCGTTGTTCATCATGTCACCTTGTTTGCTGGGAGTTCATTAGTCTATTTTGTTCTAGTTTTGTACTTTGGTGATCATACATCATGTCCATAGGGCTCTAGTTAAGCTAACGTTAGCTTCTGGAGCTTAGCTTCATTAACTTATCTGTAATGGCAGAGATAACAAAGGTTGGCAAACGTTATGCTGAATGATTCAGTGTAAATACTGTAGCACCAAACTAACAGAGACACTCTTGGTAAAGATGGTAAAAAGGCCGTTATCCTTTTCTCATATTCTGAGCCAAAAACCTTAACTTCAGTGGCACTTTAACTTGTTGTCTTTGATGGCAACGGCAACGAGATGCGGTTCACAAGCGTACACTGTGACCTGTAAATTCTGGCTTGTAATTTAAGCTTTTCATCAACCTTCTCAACAATAAAATGATGAATATATCCCTCCAATGCGTAGTTTAGGCCCTTTTGGTTACTCCTCAATGACATCTGATCGTTATGTCCCCAAAAATCATCAATTGCCTCCTGCGAAATGTCATGTACTGTGACACCTGCCATAGCGCCGCTCACTGAATGTTGATAGTTTGGCTGAGTGAGTGGAGGGTGGCGTAACTTAGCCATAGGTCAATTGCTGCAGTACTGCCTTTTTCGTAATCATGTCCATATAGTCCTCATACACTTCCATAAGGAGGTCATCCCTATGTTTCCAGGGTTCTATGTTTCCCGGGTTCTATATTCCCCACTTAACCCTGCAAAAAAGGTTCTATGTTCCCTGCTTACACAAAAAGGGTTCTATGTTTCACGCTTGGTTGAGTGGGCAACATAGAACCCAGGAAACATAGAACCTTTTTTGTGTAAGCGGGGAACATAGAACCTTTTTTGCAGTGTTAAGTGGGGAACATAGAACCCGAGAAACATAGAACCCTGGAAACATAGATACGCTCCCGATGGAATACCCCCCAGGGTACCTTGCACGTGGTATGTGGACGTTGAAAGTCCATAACCAAAACGTCAATATGTGACAAGATCAGAATGAGAATGTGTTGCTCCTTACTTAAAGCTTTTAGGTTGCATAAGGAGCTTTCTGAGAGTATTCTCAGAATGTTTGTGAATACGGCCCCAGGTCTTACAGCCAAATTCTTTCTAACCTCCAACCCATACATCAAAATGAAGCTTAAAACCTATACTTCTTAGCTGTAGTCTGTGTAAAATTCTCCCATTAAAAAAATTGTGTGAAATATGTACGCACACAAAGCATCACTGGAATGTAAGATAATTCTCTTCAACTGACGGATATATTTTCTATACATCTTCACTGTAAATAGTTGCTATTTACAATGCAAAGCACAAAATTTATAAAACTCTTTTTTTTTTCAGTTTCTGATCAGTGTCACCCAGTTGAAGGGGTGATGGTGAGGTTCCATTCAGATGATAGCTTATAGGTTGTGTCTACCCGGTCTCATTCCGAAGATGCCGAATATTGGCGCTTGGGCAGTGACTTGTGGCGTCAGACACCGACAAAAAAAAGCTGTCCTTTCACGTCGGTATGATGCACGGCTAGTCATGGTTATTGTGTAACGGCATCCGGCAGCATCGGAGGAAACACGGTGGAACAACACAAGTTAAGGGGGCAAAAGTCAAAGAAGGGGTCCAACAACCACCACTCCAACTACAAGTTGTGTCTTGTGTTGTTTTGTCTGTATTTTATTGTTGTTTGTTCTTTGCACTGTCACTTGTGTTTTTGTTGCTGAGTCTTTGTATCTTAAGGCCCAGCTAGGGAGGGCATTGCAAATTAGCTTAGGCTATAAATGCTGTGGTTCCCACCACCATGCTAATACTCCGGTTTCCCAGCAGGGTCATCTCCATTCCAGTGGCTCCACAAGGACCAGCAGGTAGAAAAACACCATCACTATCATTCCTGGGCAGTGGCACTTCTAGCAGGTTTATTAACAAGGTTTTATTATTTGGCCTCTGAACTGAGAACCACAAGGGTATCCAAAATAACTGTCACAAGGTCAGGACTCCTGGGATGTTAACAGCCATGATGGATGCTGATTGTCTCCGCTAGCTGATGTCCAACTGACTGAGTGACTGTGTATTATAGAAATCAGGGACTGCACAGCAGAGGAGAACCAGGAAGGATAGACACCTCCTCTAATTCAATGATACTGTATACTGATGCCTGCATTTGAACTGGCAGGCTACAGATTTAGGCAGGTTTAAATATTTGGCAAGCACGTAGAATTTTCATGTATGCATCTTGAGCAATTTGAGCAGTGAGCAAGACTTACTGCTTTATGGGAGTGATTTATAGTAACTACTTACTTACTGTTAGCATACAGCCCCTAGGATGTTTAATGTTGTGGGGTATTTGCCGGATTTTAAACCTCTGTCTTGTGAGAAACACTTTCATTCTATCTTCAGTTTTTCATAGTGAGATGAAACTTACAATGACAAGATATGTGTTGAGTTCCCTCAGGGTCTTTAACTATATCAGGGCAATGAATCATACAGGGTACATTTTTGGACTCTTTTATTTGTAGCATTCTGATGTTTTAATCACTGTTTTCTTGTTTACATGTGTACAGCATATTTACATTTTCAGTATCTGACAAGGGCTGCGGTTGAAAAGTCTCTCCTATCGTCTTTTCCTAACCACTTTTCCTTGACCTTGATGGAAAACGTCACAATGTCAAGGGAAGATGTGAAGGAGATTTCATAAGGACTTAGGAAAAGACAACTGCGGTGCTGAGAGAATCCGACTGCACTTACACTAGGCGACGTAATGATGCGACGGCGGATGTTATTGACATGGGCCTGCTGTGGTGAAACTACAATGTTCTGAAGATGGACTACAAAAAGCGCATCTTAGATAATGCACCCCGTACATCCTCATCGTGTTGATTCATGCAGGATATATAAACGTGGACAACACGAAAGATATTGTTTAATTACTAAGGTTGGAATTGAATTAAAAAAAGGAATATAGGCCAACAGCCAAAAACTGCTCACACTCACCCATCTGAATCCCAAGTAGTAAAATTAATTAATGATATTACTAAAGGCTGGCAATACAACAACGCTCAAATGAAGAAATGACTGACGCAAAGTGAACATATGTTACGGGTGCGTGTCCAATCCACAGCTGTGTTCAACTTGTTTGTTTTATGACAGGATAAACAAACATTAAATGCATTATTTTGTTTTTCCACGTGAATAAAAAAATAATGGAAATCTACATGCTTTTTCCATTTTCTTCTTCAAATGGGCATTTGGAATAGAAATTAGACCACAACCAGTAACCAACTTGTGTTTGGCCTTTACTGTTATATCAATATTATGTGCCCCTACTGCATAGATAGACAGATAAATAATAATATTAATAAATAATAATATTAATCATAATATTAAATATAATTATAATAATAATTGCTCGCTGCAAGTAATTAATAACCTCAAGCAGATATCTTTTAACGTTACTGTCTTTGGTGTTTTTTGTTATGATCCTTCCACTGTAGCTCTGCATGGAAACACTGTACAGGGGAAAAAAAGTGGGAAGCAGTAACTTCATTGATTATTTAAATCTCCAGAAACGCCAAGTATATGCGCATTTATGCACAGGGCACAGCAACGTTACTTCATTGATTATCTATTCTTTTTTTCAGTTCAATTCAATTCAATTCATTGATATAGCACCAAATCACAAAGAAAGTCATCTCGGGGCACTTTACACATAGAGCAGGTCTAGATAATACTCTTGAATTTACAGAGACCCAACAGTTCCCCCATGAGCAGCACTTGGCGACAGCGGTAAGGAAGAACTCCCCTTTAACGGGAAGAAACCTCGAGCAGATCCCTGCTCTAGGTGGGCGGTCGCTTTGACTGGTTGGGTTGAGAGAGAAAAGGGGGGGCACAGAGAAGCAGAACATCTATTTATCTATCTATCTATCTATCTATCTAGGCCATAAGCATAGCCAATGCCAATGTTTTGAGATGCAGTAGGGGCAGATAATACAGATATAACAATCAAGGCGAAAAACAAGTAGATTTCTGGTTTTGGTTTAATTTCTATTTCAATAAGCCATTTGAAGACGAAAACGTGAAAACAGGTGGATTTCCGTTTTTTCTCATTCACACAAAAATCGGAACATTAAAATAATGCATTGTGTATTTGTTTAACCTGTTATAAAACAAGTACATGGTGATCTCCTTCCTTCCTCAGTCATGTTGATCTTTTTCTTTCCTAATCATTTGAGTTTGTTTGTGAATGGTGAGTCGCTTGGTTGCTTTAAATATTGGCGCCGCAAGGACTTGTGGGACGGAATTATCTCCTTTCCTTTCGTAAAGGATGGTCAAGTGTACCCTATGCTAAAGGAGATTAAAAAGGAAGCATTGAAGCACCTTTCCTTAAAATTTAGAGAATTCGACCAGCTCTTATCATGGCTGCTAGATACTTCTGGGTCATTTCACTCAGTTAGGAACCTTCCTAAGCAAAAAAGACTATTCAACCGCAGCCAAGGTCTGAGAGTTGTCTCTATTTAATTTCTCCTTTTCGTTATTTTCTGTGGCTCCATCTGTTGGTGTCAGTGGTTGTGGTGACTGCTGAGCTTTCACTTTGAACACATCCCACTTCTCAGGAAGCAGTCCTTTGTTGAAGAGCACAGAAACCAGATAGGAGAACAACAAGATGGCAGCAATGGCAGACAGCATGGAGATGGTCTTCACTGGAGAGTACTGGACATAAACACCGTCCTCAAGAGTGCATCCTGGGAAGTGTATGACTGGTGGTAATCCTAGTGAGGGCTCTCCACTGAGCAGTCTCAACACACATCCCACCAGCAAACCCATCACAGCCCCATAACCATTTGAAATGTTGAAGAAGAGGATGCAGACAAGTTGAGGGAAGATTACAACGTAGGCTAATTCAGCACTAGTGAACCAGAACACCAACATGCTGTTTTTCAGGTTGGACAGTAACGTACCAACCAAGCCCACTACCAACACAGACGCACGGATCACCCACTGAATCTCTCTGTCTGATGCCTGAAGAAGAAAATAGAGAGGAAAAAAAACAGATTAACAGCAAATAATGGAGACTGTCCTGTTTTAATGTCTCTTGCTGCTTCTTTATCTTATTCCATTTATACTCCCTTGCATTCCATTCCCTTTCTTTCAAAATAAACATCAAACGTGAACAATATATCAAAAAATTCTTTAATGTGATGAACCAGAACATATGTATTGTTTTACCTGAGGCCTGAAAATGTTCTTGTATATGTTGGAGGTGAAGATAGAAGCGGCAGAAAGCAGCACAGAGTCAACCGATGACATCACGGCAGCAGCCACACATCCAGTACCAATAATGGAGACGAACCATGGGGTGAGGTGCTGCAGGGTGATGGGAAGAACTAGAACTGATTCCCCACGTTCATATGGAGATGGAGAACCATAGGAGGTCAGGTTCCAGTCTGAGGCATGGACACAAAAGAAGGAAACACTGAAAAATGGTCACATTATCTGTTTGAGGGACTTTGAGAAGACCCTACTGTACATACTAAGTTGTAAAGTTGAATGGCAGAGGAACTGATATCGACCCTTGAGCATATGGCCTCCAGTCTGGTACATGTAATCTACAGTAAGAATATTCTCCTCAGCAGCTTGAAATATTAATAAATGAGCTAATCAAATGTGAACAAATAATATATATACACAAAATTATCCATTTGTCAAAAGAAAAATTGGTGTGATGCATTATGCTAGATTGTGGGAAACTTAACATGTTGTTACATACACCACATCCCATTACACAGTCCATTAAAATGTTTCGACAAAGTTGAAAAGATAATCCCATGAAAGGATGCTTATAACTTGTGTATTCTTGCTGATACCAAGGGTGTGCCACAGGGATCCACTTTGGGCCCTCTTCTGTTTACAAATGACCTACTGTTTTGTCTCTCTTGTGCTTGAAATTAATCTTCATATAGAAAATAATATTTTATATTGTGTTGCTGATTCTGTCTATTTAGACATTTAGAAGGTGTAACTATTTTTTAAGCCTCATGCAAAAACAACAAATTCACTGTTTTGTCATCCATAGATATATTACATCAATTTGCATATCATTTGAGCTGTAGCAAATGTTTTACTGACTATTTAGAGAAAGTGATGGTACTTGTTGTCATTGTTGTAATTATTGGCATTAGTGGTTCTCTTGTTGTGGATTCATTGTTTTGTTTTCTTTTGTTGTCCTTCTTTCCTAGGATTTTTAGTTTTATATTATTATGTAATGTTTAATTATGTGGACTCCAGGAAGTTCCTACCCTGGTTGTGGCTAATGGGGATAAATGGTTCAATATTTGGAAGACTGCGCAACAATAATATTTTGGCATCTGGCTTAATGATGAAAGCAGCAGTGTGATATGGTGATCCATTTGTAGAAATGTTGTTATCTCCACTCCCACTATTCCACTTTTATGGAAATTACAGGAGATGTTTACAGCACCCAGCCCTTTATTTCAAATGGTAATTGTACAACCTGGGTTTCAAAACCCACCATTTGCTGCGTCTGGTTACTAAATGCCTCAGGCTTGATGAGCAAGTTATGCGAAGTTAAGATGTGGGTGTTTCTTAGTTTCTGTGACTTAACTCTTCACAGGGATTTACAGGGATTGTTCTTTCATGAATACAGGTGCATAACGACATTCTTTTCTGTTTCCCCAGTTTACCCAAATATGTAGAAACTGTACATACCTGTGGATGCAGCAGCTGCCCCAAGCAGTATAGGAGGTATCCCAAATGTAGGTAAGATGACAGCAGCAATAAAGCAAGTGATCTTGGCTGTGGATGTGGAAGATGCCGACAAGGTCCTCTGGTGGAGGCACTGATATCCAATACTCCCCAGTGCCTTAAAAGGAGAACAGTTATTTGTTTGATTTAATCACTGATGTGTTATCCTCATGGGGTAAAAGCTGCAAAATGTCTGCCTGCTGTCAGAAGTGAAGCATCCTTTCAGATGAAACTTCAAATTAGCAGCTACAGTTAGTTAGTCTTACCTTGACATTTATAGACATATTGTTTCAGATAAAAGCCTGTGCCTACAACAGAGGCTCCATCTTATTCTTTATTTAAAATGAAAACAGTCCACTGCGAGAATATTTATGTTATTTATCATCATTCAGATATCATATATACATATCATATCAGAAGATATGTATCACGACTGGAGTCAAGTGCATTTTGTACAGGTTGTATTTTTGCTTCCTTACAAAGAATAAGAAATTATCAATCATTATCCAGGTCCGTTTCAGCCCCAGTGTACCAATCCAGGGAGCATGTAAGGTGTTGTTCGTCAGTGTCTGTCCAATGTCCAAAGAGTATGGGTTCATCATAACAAAGGGAACACAGATCCACTGCAGAGACAAATACAAATGGAGACACACACAATGCTTAAAGACATACTTTGGAGTTTCTGATGCCTTGTGTGAGAGTGGTTTCTGTTTCCTTCAAACAAATAACCTGACACTATAAAAACTTAAGGTATAGCAAACTTACCAAGCTGACGAATATGAGCACAAGCTGTATAATATCTGTGTAGGCCACAGAGTAGAGACCTCCCAGCAGTGTGTAGGTAATGGCAACGGCAGCAGAGATCCAGATGCACACAGTGTAGGACAAATCCAGGACCACACTCATAATTCCCCCTGCCAAACAAAAAATGGATGGATGGATGGATGGATAGATATGCATTTATGATGTACACTGTTACATGGACGTATGGTGCTTACGGGTCTGTATATACTGTACCTAATCCAATTAGTATTGTGGGAACCCACAGTAGATCCATTAAAAGAGCAGCCATGGCTAGTCCAGCTGTAACTGATTTTCCATACTTGGCATGGAAAGGGTCCAGCATCGTCACACAGTGTCTTTCTCTCAGTGGCTTTCCAAACACGAAGCCAGCTTCACATGAAAGAGGAAAGAAGACATCACAATCAGAAAAATTCAATTAATCAAGCTAGGGGAAAAATACAACAGCTAGATGAATTTTTATATTTATTTCTTTTTGGCTTTTCAACATTTTAAAAAGCAGAAGTTGCACAACAACCTGAGGTTCAGTAAGTAATCTTTAAATTCTGTAAGCAAAGACTGGTAAAACAAAGTGGTAATGTCTGCTACAAGAATATTTCTGTTCAGTGGTCAAACAAATTAATCAATGTAAGATCAATTATGAATTCTTACCAATAGATAAATTATTCTAATTTTAAAAAACAATTTCATTAGTGTCGGTAACAACTATTAAGGGGAACAAATCTTCATTAAATGTGCATAATAATAATTATATTTCATTGATATTTCACAACTCAGATATTTTAGTCAACTCAAAATAATCAGAAATGTCAATGCAATTAAGCGCAACAAACCAAATGTCCGTCCAATGCACCTGGGACTATAGGCATAGTTAGGGACTGTCCTAAAATTGCAATATAACCCGTTTCAATATTTAGTACCTTATATGTTTTTCAGCATAAAAATTTGCCATTATAGAGAGTGGCAGCCCATAAACAATTCATATCTGTGAGTTCAATGAATAAATCAAAAAATAATTTTAAAAATGTGACAAATCACAGGGGCGGCACAGTGGTGCAGTGGTTACCATTGTCACCTCACAGCAAGAGGGTTCCTGATTTGAACCCAGGGTGGGAGGCTCCAAACCCCTCTCTGTTGAGTTTGCATGTTCTGCCCCCATCTTTACATTTGTTTTTCTCCCACAGTCCAAAGAAATCCAGGTTAGGTTAATTGGTGACTCTAAATTGTCTGTCGGTGTGAATGTGAGTGTGAATGGTTGTCTGTCTCTATGTGTCAGCCCTGTGATGGTCTGGTGACCTGCTGGGATAGGCTCCAGCTCCCCCTTGACCTCCAACAGAATAAGCAGTTACAGAAAATGAATGAATAACAAATCATGGTTATAACTTTCCTTAATTGTACATATTTCAAAGTTGTGATGTCAGCAGCTTGCTCAGTCATGAATATGTTGACATGAAACCATCTCTGATGTGTCTTCAACATTCCCTCACAATTTCTACAGTTGTTGTGAGATGAAAACGGTGAGACTGCTCTTAGAAAATCCCTTAGCATCATTATTAATGACCTATTCCTGTCTTTTGAGATCAGAGATTGTTAGGCTATGTTTGTTTTGTTACACATACAAACATACAGTATGCTGTCAGTGATTTCAAACTCTTACCAATGATAAAAGATGAGCTGTATGCAATCATCATCATGATCGCCCAGGTTAGTCCCATAGAGGGTGTGTACACCATCTCAGCTGTTCCAACAATGAAGGCTCCCCCAATCCACGTAGCTAGAGGATGAATAAACACACAGCAAGTAATGTAGTGGACAAACAGCAGCTTTTTAGACAGAGGATAATAATGATAATAATAATAAACTGTATTATTATGGCAGTCATGGCTTCTTTGTATATATTACAGTGAACTGTGAGCTTAGTTTTCTTCAGATTCTCTTAGTCTCTTCAACACTGTTATTGTTTAACCATGGGGAAATTCTGTCTGTCATCCTTTCTTTAACCTTTAGTGGAACGACAGTATTTAAAGCAGAACATGAAGACTCAAATGATTATTGACTCATTATGTTAAAGAACTCTGCCTCAGCCTTGCCATCTAGAAATCTCTTTTGAACCAGAACTTCACCTTTAGTCTTTGCTGATTGTAGTTTGGCACCAAAAAACACAGTGATGGTCAGAGACACTGAAACACTGTCAGTGTTTACCCCTAAGTCTAGAATGTTACCATGCTGATGACTGGCTTCATTTACATGTTGAGTAAGTTCAAAGCTGTCAGGCAGATTCATAAACTCAGTCGCTGTGAAGTCTTTCTTTTTGTTGATATGAATGTTCAGATCTCCATTCAAGATGAATCTATCATATCGAGTGATACTGAGTGAGATCAGCTCTGAGAATTCCTGGAGGAATATTGATGAATATTTTGGTGGCTGATATAATGTATTACAGTCCCCCGTAGGTGAATGGGTGATCTACCTGTGCTGTGACTCTAGCTCTTCCTCCCCTCTCTTGCGCCATTGGCTGGAGACCAGTAGCCAATCAGACCATCTGGGATATGTCAAGGCTTAGAAGCTGCTCTTCTGGTCCTTTGTTTGCTTTGTTTACATTTAAAACAACAGAGTTGAGACCAAAGTGCTTTACAATTAAAAAAAAAAAACAGGTAACAACGCACAATCACAACTCATAAATAAGAAACATACACAGCGTCACATGAAGAACACCAATCACTCAGGCTGTGCTTGAAAAAGCCAAAGAATAAAAATGTGTCTTGAGGCGTGATTTAAACACCTGCAGAGTGGGGGCTTGCCTAACATGCAGAGGCAGCTCGTTCCAAAGTTTTGGAGCTGCCACTGCGAAAGCCTGATTTCCCCTGAGCTTCAGCCTGGATTTAGGGACAGCTAGGAGAAGCTGATCGTAGGACCTGAGGGACCTTGGAGGGACATAGGGTTCCAGCAGGTCGGAGAGGTAGATGGGTGCCAGGCCGTTAAGGCACTTGAAAGCAAACAGCAGAATTTTGAAATCAATCCTGTAGCGCACAGGAAGCCAATGGAGGGAGGCAAGTACAGGACTAATGTGCTCTTGCTTACGTGTACCAGTTAGCAGACGAGCAGCGGCGTTCTGGACTATCTGTAAGCGAGAGATGGAGGCCTGGCTAACACCAACATACAAGGCATTACAGTAGTCAAGGCGAGATGTCATAAAAGCATGCATTACATGATAGAAAAGATTTAACCTTGGACAGCCTCCTGAGCTGGAAGAAGCTCTTTTGCACTACATCATTTATCTGTTTGTCCATCTTTAGGTTGGAGTCGATTTTTACCCCAAGATCGGTAGCAGTTGGCTTCACGAAAGGTTCAAAGGGGCCTAGATCACCAGGAGGAAACACATGTGCGTTGCTGGGACCAAACACCATAACTTCAGTTTTGCTGTCGTTAAAATTTAAAAAGTTTAAAGCCAGCCATGCTTTGACATCCTCCAGACATGTAAACAAGGATTTTAAGGAGTCAGGATGGTTTTGCTTTAGAGGCAGGTAGATTTGACTGTCATCCCCGTAACAGTGGAAGGAGACACCATGTTTTCTAAAAATGGATCCTAGGGGGAGCAGATATAGCATAAACAGAATCGGCCCAAGGATTGAGCCCTGCGGCACTCCGCATTGGAGAGATGCTGTGGAGGATGTAGCGTCTCCTAGGCTGACACAGAAGCTTCTCCCAGACAGGTATGACCTGAAAAATTCCAAGGCTGAACCTTTAATGCCAACCCAGTGCTCCAGACAGGAAAGCAAAATAATGTGATCTACAGTGTCGAAAGCTTCAGTGAGGTCTAACAGCACAAGAATGAGAGAGTCACCAGAGTCCGTGGCCAAAAATATGTCATTGAAAATTCTTAGGAGTGCAGTCTCGGTACTGTGGAGTGCTTTGTAACCGGACTGGGACACTTCCAAAATGCCAAGAGTGTTCAAAAATGACATCAGTTGGACAAGCACAATTTTTTTTTAAAATTTGCTGGTACATCTCCTGCCAGGCTTTTATTCATGATTATTTAGACATTTGGCCCTATAGCCCTGCTGGTCTCTTTAACAAGGCAAGGGTGAAGGACGTCTAAGGGGGAGCCAGAGGGTTTCATGCGGGAAATTATTTCCTCTAGCTGGGAAAGAGACACAGGCTCAAAATGGCTAAAAGTGGCGGGGCAGGCGGCCGTAGTAGAGGGGTCATGTGTCGGGGTAGTGATGCTAGCTCTAATATTGGCTACTTTGTCAATAAAAAAAATTGTAGAAAGAGCTCACATGTTTCAGAGGAGGCATCCAGACAGACAGACAGACAGACTGGGGGGCATCCAGAATATCATTAATAGTTTTAAAAAGGACCTGAGGCTTGTGACAGTTGGTTAAAATGATATCAGAAAAGTGTTTCATCTTTTCAGCCTTGACAATTTGCTGGTAACTACGCCAGCTGTCCCTCAGAATATCAAAAGACACCTGTAGCTTGTCCTTTTTCCACTGATGCTCAGCCCTCCTGCATTCTCTTCTGGCTTCCCGTGTACTGTCATTCAACCAGGGCTCGGTTTTAGGTTTGGCGCGTCTGGTTTTTAAGGGAGTGACAGTATCAAGGACTTGTAAGCAGGTGGAGTCAAAGCGAGAGGTTAGCTCATCTGTGTTCATACACACATGGCTGGCTGGGCTTAGTAGGTCTACTGTAGCGCTGGTAAACGCAGACGAGAACCGAACGGCAGTGGAAGGGTTAAGCATACGGCATCGACAAGCTGGTGCGATTTGTTTGTCAGTGTAACATGGGAGAGGCACATCGAACAAAACAGGCATATGGTCATAAAAGAATCCACCACAAACTTCAATTTTGGAAACTGGTAAACCATATGATAGGACGATGTCAAGTGTGTGCCCGTGCTCTTGTGTGGCACAAGATCAAATGAACCAATGAGATTTAAGAATTCACTAGTCGGGGGCTTGGAGGGACAACACGTGTATATTCATATCACCAAGAATTAAAGCATGGTCATATTTAGGCATTATTTCAGCCAGGAAGTCTGAGAAATCCGAGATGAAGTGCTTGTTATATTTTGGGGGTCGGTATATCACCGCGCACAGTACAGGGTGAGAGCGACCCAGTTCAAACATGATCAGTTCAAAGCTGGAGAATGAGACCGGTGACAGTTGTTTACAGTCAAAGTCTTGTTTGAAAACGGTCGCAATTCCCCCTCCCCGGCCAGACATTCACGGAGCGCTGAAATACAAACAGCCAGGTGGCAAGAGTTCAGAGAAGGAGCTTGACTCACCGGCACTCTGCCACGTTTCTGTAATACACAAGAAATCCAGTTTACGTGTGATGAAAAAGTCGTTCAGGATGAACGGTTTGTTTGCTAGCGATCTAGCATTCACCAGGGCGACCCTGGCGGGAGGCGGAGCAGCAAGGCGATCATCCGTCCTGGGAGCTCGGGCAACAGGTTGAAGGCTGCATTGGTTCAGCCCTCCTCTGCGCAGATGGGGAGAACAGAGGCGGGCATGGAACTCCGTGCTGATGACAGGCACCAGCCAGGTGCCGGTAGGCTCGAGAGAGCGACAGCGATGGGTCGATCCATATCCAGCCAGAGGAGACGCTGAAAAAAACACCAGAGCGGCTTTCAGCCTCACCAGTCATCTGCTGCTTTTACCGCGGGACCAGGTTTTGTGATGCCTCTGTCTGGGGAGAGGAGCTGCGTAGAGGTGGGCAGGCAATCCTGCAAGAAGCGGTGGAGGAAGCGTTCTTTGTCATGGATCAAACATGACCAAATTTGCACTTGCAAGCCGAATATCCAGGAGCGCTTGGCGATCATAAGCCAGTATGTAGATGCATTCACTGAAACATTAACAAAAGTAGTGAATGCTTCTATCAAAGAAGATAAATATCCTAATGACTGGAAGTCAGAAAATGGATAAAAGAGGTGTTGTCGGTGCAATAGTTTGAGATTTTAAGAAGGCATTCGACCTTGTCAGTCATCACATACTCCTCTGCAAACTCTCAAACTATAATTTTTCCATTGGCGTGCTGAACTGGATGAAGTCCTGTCTTGTAGATAGAGTCCAGTGTGTAAGGGTTGGAGGTGAGACATCACCCTTTCTGAGCAATGAAGTGGGTGTGCCCTGCCCTGGGTTGTGGTGACAATGCCTACATTGATAGAAATTATATTGTCCCGTGTAATATTGCGTTTAGAAATATATCGATATATATTAAAATCTCAAGATATTTCCTCCCTTCCCCGCTTCCACACCCCTCTTTGGCGGAGGGGATTTTCCATTGGCGGATGGCAAAAACGGCTTTGGCAGCCACCAAAATATTTTCTATGCAGGGAAAACCCTGGTATGTGGGCGGATGTGTTTAAGTTGGTGTGAGTATTTTGGACATCACAAAACCCCCATCCAAGATAACTCATGATTTCAACTTGCAGAATAATAATTATGAACCACGTTTTGAAAGAGGACTAAAGGGCACTAACTGTTCCAAACAAGTGCAATCACCTTTCTCAGAATTTGGTCATGAATCAATGAGAGTTTGTTCAAACATCACTAAACTCAGTGGACTTTGTTTTAAAGAGGCTTCAGATAGCATCTTTTCCTAAATACTATATCATTATGAAAATAATGTGGGTTGCACAGGGTAGTGGTCACAGTAAAATCAGACTATCAGCATTTACATAGGTTACATTAGTTACGTTTTGGCTGATCTTTTACACGTTTTTTCCCCCCGTTAAAGGTTTTTTTGTGGGCACTGCAAGGATCCTAAGGACAGAGGGGTGTCGTATGCTGTAAAGCCCTGTGAGGCAATTGTGATTTGTGATATTGGGCTTTATAAATAAAATTGATTGATTGATTGATTGATTGATATTTGGCAGTCTGCATTAGTCTTTTTACTTGTTTTTTGAAAGATAAAGTAGGGTCAAGGTATAGATAAGATATTTACACTCAGTGACTACTTTGATTGGTTCTCCAGAGACAAACACTGGAAACTTGCTTTTGTAAAATACAAACAGCTGTTTTCTTAACATTAAGAAACAGTTGAGACTCATTGAGCCAGTTGTTGACCTTCATGGAGAAAAGGGATTTTTTTTTTTTAATTCAAGGAGCATTTTTTCATATATGGAGACAGTTTTTTTGTTCAGTTTGTTTTAAACATTTTGATATTGTGCAGCAGGGCCGCCCCTCCCTAAACGCAGAACACGCACTGTGCGTAGGGCCTCATCTTCCATGGGGGGGCCACATTTTGCGCGAGGGGACGCATTTGCGCAATGGATGCACACATGCGCTACCGTGAGGTGCGTGTAGAATCAGCTCGAGGAAGGAGAGAAGAGACCTGACCGCCCATGCGTCGCTGCAATGATTGACAGCACTCCATATCTGAACAATCAGAGGGGTGCACTGGCAGGCACTTACAGAGCTGCAGCAGGTGAAGAGTTGTCCACATGTCGTCCAAAAGAGCCTCAGGAGTATGTGCGGGGACGGGAGGGCGGGCAGGCTCCACGGAGGGGGAGACCCGAGCCTCGGGGGTATGTGCGGGGCCGGGAGGTCGGACGCTCCCAGAGAGGGGAGAGGGAGAAATATAGCTAAATAAGATGAAAATAGAAAAGAATGTCTCTGTATTTTATTTCTGTTTTCAGTGTTTAATTACTGTAAGGTGGGAGAGGCAGAGGGCTGAGGGAGATCAGACGCCTCCAGAGAGGGGAGAGGGAGAAAAATAACAAAATAAGATTAAATAGGAAAAACCTGTCTCCCTCTTTTATTTTATTTTCAGTGTTTAATCAAGGGTGGGGGATTGAGGTGGTGGAAGTTACTTTCTTTTGATGAGTAATTGATGGCTATTTGTGACTCAGATTTGTTTATTTATTTATTTCAGTTTGAAGTTATTTTTATTTAATATTTATTTATTTATTTCAGGTTGAATTTTTTATTTTATTTGACTCATACAGCCAAACTACTGTATCTACAGTACATTTGTTATTGCCAGTAAAGGTTGTCAAGTTAAATGGCAAGTTGTTGTACGGTCATTTTGTACCTATGATACATTTGGGATGGGGGCCTCCAAATAAAACTTCGCTTAGGGCCCCAATTTGGTCAGGGGCAGCCCTGTTGTGCAGAGTGACCTCTGTTAATAAAGGTGCCTGTGTGACATTTGGCACATGGCTTGAACTTATAACTGACCTTTTTTTTATGAACCTTTTTTTACTAAATTAAACTAACAGGAACACTATGCCATAATGCTTTGTGGGAAACCCTAATTACGTCACAGAAAAAATATTGATATATATGTCGAGTATCGCCATTCAGCTAAAAAATATTGAGATATGACTATTAGTCCATATCGCCCAGCCCTAGCTGACGGTGATATGTAAATGTATACTCCCCAATTTTGCGGCACACGCAGACATCACCACCAAAGCCCCTTTCTGAGCCAGGGAAAAGCCTGTATACCCACACACACACGTACCTATACATATATATATATATATATATATATATATATATATATATATATATATATATGCATGCATATATGTACATATGTGTGTGTGTGTGTGTGTGTGTGTGTGAGTCTATCCAGTAAAGAGCTGTCAGCTGTGTTCTCCTCACCTGTCATTGTGAAGATCCCCACCACCAGGCTAATGCTGCGGTTGCCCAGCAGTGTCATCTCCATTCCAGGGGCTCCACTTCTCCTCTTTTCCCTTTTGGATTTGAAAGAAGCCCAGATGCCAGTCCCAAGTACCAGCAGGTAGAAAAACACCATTGCTATTACTCCTGGGATGTTAACAGCCATGTTGAGTGTCTGCTCTTCTGGCTGGTGTCAGACTGACTGAATGTAGTTTTTTCACTCGGTTCAGGAACGAAGACCACGCCTCGAACACATCCCATTTACGCCCAACAGTAAAAACACACCTGATGCATTCTCTTTCCCTTCGACACATTTCTCACATCGACTGACGTGCACTTCACGTGTAACCACAGGCTTACTTCAATCTAAAAGTAAGACAAACTCTAGTTTTTATTGTATCAATTAATCAACTCACCACGGATCCAGAGCTGCAGAACAATCCTTCTGATCCAGACAAAATCCACCCAAAGGCAATTATCCTGGAGTCATATCATTCCTGCAGCAGTAGGATTACAGACAAACTTCCAGGCAGAGCTGCAAGCGTTCCGCAACTCCCATACCTCGGCCTTGCCAGCTCCTCCAGGCTTTTCCCTGGCTCAGAAAGGAGCTTTGGTGGTGATGTCTGTGCGTGCTGCAAAATTTTGGGGGTATACATTTACAGATCACCGTCAGCTAGGGCTGGGTGATATGGACTAATAGTCATATCTCGATATTTTTTAGCTGAATGGCGATACTCGATATATATCAATATTTTTTCTGTGACGTAATTAGGGTTTCCCACAAAGCATTATAACATAGCGTCCCTGTTCAGAGGCAAACCCTTAAAAAAAAAAAGGTCAGTTATAAGTTTAAGCCACGTGCCAAATGTCACACAGGCACCTTTATTAACAGAGGTCACTGCACAATATCAAAATGTTTAAAACAAATTGAACAAAAAAACTGTCTGCACATATGAAAAAATGCTCCTTGAATTAAAAGACAAAAAATCCCTTTCCTGCATGACAAAAATACACACAGTAGCCTAATTAATTTGAATACACTGTGTAAATACACTGTGTTACAATTTTGACAGTATCAGTAAACAGCTTTGTGGTCTGAGCAGTATGTATATGATACACTCCTCACACATTATGGCGCTGTTATAAGTGGTGGAAGAGATTTGTCGGGCTCAACACTTTACCCCCAATTTCCACATACTCCGTCAGCGCCTAATCAGCAGATACGCTCCCATTCTAGTGAACAGCTGCATTTCCACATCTAGCGCCGCGCAGCATGTCTGGAGCGTCCCAGAGGCTCCACGGCACTCCGCTTCGCCAGAGATACGCGCCAGACCGGTTTTCGTCATTCTTTACAGAAAACAATTTGCTGCTGGTCATCTAACACTTTAAAACCAAACCATCTCCAAATTATCGAGCCATTGTTTTTTCGTTTACTGACCAACTCTCTGTCTCCATTTTGTCGCTGAGCACAGGTGAGAATGGAGGCGAGGGGAGGGGTGGTGACAGAGCGAGGGAGGCAGAGCAGAGAGGTTGTGTGTGTGAGACAGGGACCCAGGGAGAGGGAGAGGAGAAATAGGTGCGAACTTGCGGCCCATGTATTGTAGTTTTAACGCAAAATGAACTAGGCCTACATTGATAGAAGCGATATTGTCCCGTGCAATATCGCGTTTAGAAATATATCATAAAATCTCCAGATATTTCCTCCCTTCCCCGCTCCCACACCACATCAGCAGGGACGCCTCCAGAAATTTTTCATAGGGGTGGCCAGATGGGGCCACTTAAAATCTTGGGGTGGCACACCAAAACTAAAAGCCAGGATTTTATTATACTGTTGTAGTATATGGGCTAGTAAAAAAAAAAAATCAGAAAGACTTAAGGAAACACCTAATGATATACTTTGGTTTATTGTGTTACATTTAATGTTACTAATGATCTAATGTGCATAGACTAATAATAATACAGTTAACATTTTAAGTTCTACCATAACCTTGTTTCATTGTGTTATGTATGTGTTAGGCGATTCATTGTTTTTTTAAAATAGGCTAGTTATCCTTTTCCTTAAAAAGACACATATACAGCTTAATTTAAAGGTGCAAAGGTACATTTATTGTAATCAAAACCATTACTGGGAAAAAGCAGGTACTGGCAGATACAAACAGAAGCAAGTACAGAAACTCATATCTTTGCTTTATGTAACAGGAATTTCCCACCAGGGATAAATAGTCTTATTCTGATTACCAGGCTATACAGTATGTTTAACAAACACTCATATCTTTGTTTAATGTAATACAAAAAGAATTATTTTTACGAGAAAAAATTCCCAAAGGTCCGACCTTGTATTTGAATTCCATTAGTCCGACCTCCCAAAAATCCGACCGCAGTAAAGTTACATCTCAGGGGGGACTAGGCAACTTCGCCCTTTCAGTAAACACAGAGCAGTGGTACCACTAAACAGCTGCAATGTCTCTATGCGCGGACTGTGAGGACAGTTGCGTTTATCTCATTGACGGGAAAACGTCAATGTGATAGGATGTGTTATCCAAATAAGGGCATGTACGTCACATGTAGCAGATAAACACTAGAGATAAGATAAACGCAACTGTCCTCACAGTCCGTGCCGGCACAGTGAGGGAGAAATGCACAGACTGCTTCCTGTTGGAAGTGCTGTGGTCGGACTAACTGGCGGTCGGACTACTGGGTATGAAATCCCACGGTCAGAATAATGGCATTAAAATGGTCGGATTAAAGGGCAGTCGACATTATGGGACTAAAACGATAAAACGCGCCGTAGACCTGCATGGTCGGATTAGCGGGTAGTCAGACTTATGAGTAGTCAGACCTATGGGAGGTCGCACTAACGCCTGGTCCCCACTGGCGAGTGGGGTGGCCAGTGGGGTGGCCAGCAAATTTATAGGGGGAGCTGTGGCCACCCCTGGCCACCCCCTGGTGGCGCCGTTGGCTGTGGTGAAACTACAATGTTCTGAAGATGGACTACAAAAAGCGCATCTTAGATAATGCGCCCCATACGTCCTCATTGTGTTGATTCATGCAGGATATATAAATGTGGACAACACGAAAGATATTGTTTAATTACTAAGGTCGGAATTGAATTAAAAAAAGTAATATAGGCTACCAGCCACAAACTGAAACGAAATTGTCACATTGAGAATGCTTGCTCACACTCACCCATCTGAATCCCAAGTAGTAAAATTAATTAATGATATTACTAAAGGCTGGCAATACAACAACGCTCAAATGAAGAAATGACTGATGCAAAGTGAACATATGTTACGGGTGCGTGTCCCCTCCATCCACAGCTGTATTCAACTTGTTTGTTTTATGACAGGATAAACAAATATGAAATGCATTATTTTGTTTTTGCATGTGAATAAAAAAAATAATGAAAAACTACATGCTTTTTCCATTTTCTTCTTCAAATGGGAACTGGAATAGAAATTAGACCAAAACCAGTAACCAACTTGTGTTTGGCCTATATGCGCATTTACGCACGGGGCACAGCAACGTTACTTCATTGATTATCTATCTATTTTTTTTTTTTTTTTCAGTTCAATTCATTTTTATTTATATAGCACCAAATCACAAAGAAAGTCATCTCGGGGCACTTTACACATAGAGCAGGTCTAGATAATACTCTTGAATTTACAGAGACCCAACAGTTCCCCCATGAGCAGCACTTGGTGACAGCGGTAAGGAAGAACTCCCCTTTAACGGGAAGAAACCCCAAGCAGAACCCTGCTCTAGGTGGGCGGTCGCTTTGACTGGTTGGGTTGAGAGAGAAAAGGGGGGGCACAGAGAAGCAGAACATCCATCCATCCATCCATCCATCTATTTATCTATCTAGGCCATAAGCATAGCCAATGCCAATGTTTTGAGATGCAGTAGGGGCAGATAATACAGATATAACAATCAAGGCGAAAAACAAGTAGATTTCTGGTTTTGGTTTAATTTCTATTTCAATAAGCCATTTGAAGACGAAAACGTGAAAAGCAGGTGGATTTCCGTTTTTTCTCATTCACATGAAAATTGGAACATTAAAATAATGCATTGTGTATTTGTTTAACCTGTTATAAAACAAGTTAAACAAAGCTGTGGACGGAGGGTACACCAATAGTAGCATAATGTTGAAAGTTGAAAACAAAAAGCATATGGACATGTTATGGCATGAGATGTAAAATGCTTCATAAACAACAGTAACATACATGGTGATCTCCTTCCTTTCTCAGTCATGTTGATCTTTTTCTTTCCGAATCATTTGAGTTTGTGAATCATGAGTCGTTTGGTCACTTTAAATATTGGACTCGTGGGACGGAATTATCTCCTTTCCTTTCGTAAAGGATGGTGTACCCTATGCCAAAGGAGATTAGAAAGGAAGCATTTAAGTACCTTTCCTTAAAATTTAGAGAATTCGACCAGCTCTTATCATGGCTGCTAGATACTTCTGGGTCATTTCACTCAGTTAGGAACCTTCCTAAGCAAAAAAGACTATTCGACCACAGCCAAGGTCTGAGAGTTGTCTCTATTTAATTTCTCCTTTTCGTTATTTTCTGTGGCTCCATCTGTTGATGTCAGTGGTTGTGGTGACTGCTGAGCTTTCACTTTGAACACATCCCACTTCTCAGGAAGCAGTCCTTTGTTGAAGAGCACAGAAACCAGATAGGAGAACAACAAGATGGCAGCAATGGCAGACAGCATGGATATGGTCTTCACTGGAGAGTACTGGACATAAACACCGTCCTCAAGAGTGCATCCTGGGAAGTGTATGACTGGTGGTAATCCTAGTGAGGGCTCTCCACTGAGCAGTCTCAACACACATCCCACCAGCAAACCCATCATAGCCCCATAACCATTTGAAATGTTGAAGAACAGGATGCAGACAAGCTGAGGGAAGATTACGATGTAGGCCAATTCAGCGGCAGTGAACCAGAACACCAACAAGCTGTTTTTCAGGTTGGACAGTGACGTACCAACCAAGCCCACTACCAACACAGATGCACGGATCACCCACTGACTCTCTCTGTCTGATGCCTGTTGAAGAAAGTAGAGATGAAGAAAAACAGATTAACAGCAAATGATGAAGACTGTCCTGTTTTAATGTCTCTCGCTGCTTCTTTATCTTATAAACTCTTCTTTTCAGTTTGCTTCTGTCTCATGCCACTTTATTCCATTTATACTCCCTTGCATTCCATTCCCTTTCTTTCAAAATAAACATCAAATGTGAACAATATATCAAAAAATTATTTGATGTGATGTACCAAACTGAAAGAACATATGTATTTTTTTTTTACCTGAGGCCTGAAAATGTTCTTGTATATGTTGGAGGTGAACAAAGAAGATGCAGAAAGCAGCGCAGAGTCAACCGATGACATTGCAGCAGCAGCCACACATCCAGTACCGATAATGGAGACGAACCATGGGGTGAGGTGCTGCAGGGTGATGGGAAGAACTAGAACTGATTCCCCACGTTCATATGGAGATGGAGAACCATAGGAGGTCAGGTTCCAGTCTGAGGCACGGACACAAAAGACAGAAACAGTGAAAAATGGTCACATTATTTGTTTGAGGGATTTTGAGAAGACCCTACTGTACATATTAAGTTGTAAAGTAAGCAATCCGTGATGAGAAGTATGGAGTGTGGTGGGTCCGGCTGATCATTTAACCAAGACAGACAGTTCAAATCGCCTTCATGCAGTTGAATGGCAGAGGAACTGATATCGACCCTTGAGCATATGGCCTCCAGTCTGGTACATGTAATCTACAGCAAGAATATTCTCCTCAGCAGCTTGAAATATTAATAAATGAGCTAATCAAATGTGAACAAATAACATATATACACAGAATTATCCATTTGTCAAAAGAAAAATTGGTGTGATGCATTATGCTAGATCATGGGAAACTTAACATGTTGTTACATGCACCACATCCCATTACACAGTCCATTAAAATGTTTTGACAAAGTTGAAAAGATAATCCCATGAAAGGATGCTTATAACTTGTGTATTCTTGCTGATACCAAGGGTGTGCCACAGGGATCCACTCTGGGCCCTCTTCTATTTACAATTGACCTACTGTTTTGTCTCTTTGGTGCTTGAAATTAATCTTCATATCGAAAATAATATTTTATATTGTGTACATCAATTTGCATATCATTTGAGCTGTAGCAAATGTTTTACTGACTATTTAGAGAAAGTGATGGTACTTGTTGTCATTGTTGTAATTATTGGCATTAGTGGTTCTCTTGTTGTGGATTCATTGTTTTGTTTTCTTTTGTTGTCCTTCTGTCCTAGGATTTTTAGTTTTTTATTATTACGTAATGTTTAATTGTGTGGACTCCAGGAAGACTAGTTCCTACCCTGGTTGTGGCTAATGGGGATCCAAATAAATAAATTAATAAATGGTTCAATATTTGGAAGATTGCAGAATAGAAATATTTTGGCATCTGGCTTAATGATGAAAGCAGCAGTGTGATATGGTGATCCATTTGTAGAAATGTTGTTATCTCCACTCCCACTTTTCCACTTTTATGTAAATTACAGGAGATGTTTACAGCACCCAGCCCTTTATTTCAAATGGTAATTGTACAACCTTGGTTTCAAAACCCACCATTTGCTGTGTCTTACTAAATGCCTCAGGCTTGATGAGCAAGTTATGCGAAGTTAAGATGTGAGTGTTTCTTAGTTTCTGTGACTTAACTCTTCACAGGGATTTACAGGGATTGTTCTTTCATGAATACAGGTGCATAACGACATTCTTTTTTGTTTCCCCAGTTTACCCAAATATGTAGAAACTGTACATACCTGTGGATGCAGCAGCTGCCCCAAGCAGTATAGGAGGTATCCCAAATGTAGGTAAGATGACAGCAGCAATAAAGCAAGTGATCTTGGCTGTGGATGTGGAAGATGCCGACAAGGTCCTCTGGTGGAGGCACTGATATCCAATACTCCCCAGTGCCTTAAAAGGAGAACAGTTATTTGTTTGATTTAATCACTGATGTGTTATCCTCATGGGGTAAAAGCTGCAAAATGTCTGCCTGCTGTCAGAAGTGAAGCATCCTTTCAGATGAAACTTCAAATTAGCAGCTACAGTTAGTTAGTCTTACCTTGACATTTACAGACATATTGTTTCATATAAAAGCCTGTGCCTACAACAGAGGCTCCATCTTATTCTTTATTTAAAATGAAAACAGTCCACTGTGATGTTATTTATCATCATTCAGATATCATATATATATATCATGTCAGAAGATATGTATCACGACTGGAGTCAAGTGCATTTTGTACAGGTCGTATTTTTGCTTCCTTACAAAGAATAAGAAATTATCAATCATTATCCAGGTCCGTTTCAGCCCCAGTGTACCAATCCAGGGAGCATGTAAGGTGTTGTTTGTCAGTGTCTGTCCAATGTCCAAAGAGTATGGGTTCATCAAAACAAAGGGAACACAGAACCACTGCAGAGACAAATACAAATGGAGACACACACAATGCTTAAAGACATACTTTGGAGTTTTTGATGCTTTGTGTGAGAGTGGTTTCTGTTTCCTTCAAACAAATAGCCTGACACTATAAAAACTTAAGGTATAGCAAACTTACCAAGCTGACGAATATGAGCACAAGCTGTATAATATCTGTGTAGGCCACAGAGTAGAGACCTCCCAGCAGTGTGTAGGTAATGGCAACGGCAGCAGAGATCCAGATGCACACAGTGTAGGACAAATCCAGGACCACACTCATAATTCCTCCTGCCAAACAAAAAATGGATGGATGGATGGATGGATGGATGTTCATTTATGGTGTACACTGTTACATGGAAGTATGGTGCTTACGGGTCTGTATATACTGTACCTAAACCAATTAGTATTGTGGGAACCCACAGTTGATCCATTAAAAGAGCAGCCATGGCTAGTCCAGCTGTAACTGATTTTCCATACTTGGCATGGAAAGGGTCCAGCATCGTCACACAGTGTCTTTCTCTCAATGGCTTTGCAAACACGAAGCCAGCTTCACGTGAAAGAGGAAAGAAGACATCACAATCAGAAAAATGAAATTAATCAAGCGAGGGGGAAAATACTTAAAGGGATAGAGTCCTCACATCCCTTGCTGAGATCAGCGGGGGAGCGGCTAGCACACCTAATGGCTGACGGCGCCCCAGACTAACGTCCAAGAACACAAAATTGAAACCACAAAATATCTCCAGCATGCTCGTCCATAGTGATCCAAGTGTCCTGAAGCCCTGACATAAAAAGTTGTTTCAAAAAACATCATATGAACTCTGTTTTTAGCCTCACTGTAGCCTGTAGCTCTGACTGCTTCTCTGTGCTCTGGGTTCACGTGTGCACGCTTGTGCGAGACCAGTGAAAGCATGAGCGTTGCTTACCCGTGTTTACATCACGTGACACATGCACCGCAGGGGGAGACAACAGTTACCACAGAGCTAAAAGATCATTTGCACTACGGTCTTTTAGCAAAAGACAACCCAACATGTCTGAAGACTTTGAAACTGAGGAGGAACAGCATTTCTTTGTTGAGCCGTATTTGTTTGAGCCCGAGTATACGGACGGAACTCAGGCTACTGGACGAAGCAGCTGCCGCAGCTCATGAGCCTAACCCTCAGCCAGCTGCAGAATACCGGAGTCGAGCACTGGAAACCTGGTGGTGTAGTTGTTTCAAATGCAAAGCAATGCCAAAGGACGAGGAAAGTCTTTGCTGCTCACACTGGGAATTGGTGATGCCTGCACTTGAGAGTCTGGACATCAGTACTGATGAGAGTGTTGCTCTTGAGAGACCGTGCATCACCGATCACCCCGAGCATGCACACGTGAGCGCGGAGCACAGAGAAGCAGTCAGAGCTACAGGCTACAGTGAGGCTAAAAACAGAGTTCATATGACGTTTTTCCAAACAACTTTTAATGTCGGGGCTTCAGGACACTTGGATCACTACGGATGAGCATGTTGGAGATATTTTGTGGTTTCAATTTTGTGTTCTTGGACGTTAGTCTTGGGCGCCGTCAGCCATTAGGTGTGCTAGCCGCTCCCCCCGCCGATCTCAGCAAGGGATGTGAGGACTCTAAAACTTCACCAGAGCCTCCGTCAGCATATGGGTGAGTAGATAATGGCTGAATTTTCATTTTTGGGTGCACTATCCCTTTAAGAAAAAAAACAACAGCTAGATGAACTTTTATATTTGTTTCTTTTTGGCTTTTCAACATAAGCAGAAGTTGTACAACAACCTGAGGTTCAGTAAGTAATCTTTAAAAGTGGTAATGTCTGCTACAAGAGTATTTCTTTTCAGTGGTCAAACAAATTCATCAATGTAAGATCAATTATGAATTCTTACCAATAGATAAATTATTCTAATTTTAAAAAACAACAACTATTAAGGGGATCAAATTGTCATTAAATGTGCATAATAATAATTATATTTAATTGATATTTCACAACTCAGATATTTTAGTTAACTCAAAATAATCAGAAATGTCAATGCAATTGAGCGCAACAAACCAAATGTCCGTCCAATGCACCTGGGACTATAGGCATAGTTAGGGACTGTCCTAAATCTGCAATATAACCCATTTCAATATTTAGTACCTTATATGTTTTTCAGCATAAAAAAATGCCATTATAGAGAGTGGCAGCCCATAAACAATTCATATCTGTGAGTTTAATCAATAAATCAATCAATAATTTTAAAAATGTGACAAATCACAGGGGCAACACAGTGGTGCAGTGGTTACCATTGTAACCTCACAGCAAGAGGGGGTTCCTGATTTGAACCCAGGGTGGGAGGCTCCAACCCCTCTACACCTACCCCTTTACATTTGTTTTTCTCCCACAGTCCAAAGAAATCCAGTCAACAGCTTGCTCAGTCATGAATGTGTCGACATGAAACCACCTCTGATGTGTCTTCAACATTCCCTCACAATTTCTACAGTTGTTGTGAGATGAAAACGGTGAGACTGCTCTTAGAAAATCCCTTAGCATCATTATTAATGACCTATTCCTGTCTTTTGAGATCAGCGATTGTTAGGCTATGTTTGTTTTGTTACACATACAAACATACAGTATCCTGTCAGTGATTTCAAACTCTTACCAATGATAAAAGATGAGCTGTATGCAGTCATCATCATGATCGCCCAGGTTAGTCCCATAGAGGGTGTGTACACCATCTCAGCTGTTCCAACAATGAAGCCTCCCCCAATCCACGTAGCTAGAGGATGAATAAACACACAGCAAGTAATGTAGTGGACAAACAGCAGCTTTTTGGACAGAGGATAATAATGATAATAATAATAAACTGTATTATTATGGCAGTCATGGCTTCTTTGTATATATTACAGTGAACTGTGAGCTTAGTTTTCCTCAGATTCTCTTAGTCTCTTCAACACTGTTATTGTTTAACCATGGGGAAATTCTGTCTGTCATCCTTTCTTTAACCTTTAGTGGAACGACAGTATTTAAAGCAGAACATGAAGACTCAAATGATTATATGATATATTATTTTTATCAATGGGCTCTAGTTTCGCACTTGCGCTTCGCCAACTGGGTGTGGCCAGGCGGATTTTACTGCACCTCTTTACCACCTCCGTCCCTCCTACCGGCGCAAGTCGGAAAGAGAGAGGAGAGAAGGCGGGAGTGGGTTTTACACACATCACACCAATCAAATGAGCCCCTCTCCTCGCCCTTAAATGCGCTGTGCAAAGGTGTAATGAGAGTTTACTCAATTCGCCATTGCAGAAGAGAGCAGCAGCGTCAGACGGCCAAACTCCTTCCAGGAGGAAACTGATGTTTTGGTCCGGGAGGTCTGCTCGCAGTGTCCGAATATACAGTACTGCGAGCAGACCTCCACGGGCTGATGATTCAAAGGTAGCCTGGGAGGAGGTCACCACAATTGTAAATCAATGTTGTGTTTCTCTTGTACGGGCATGCGCTCTCTCTTTCTCTTTCGCGGTCTCGCTCTGTTTCTTTTCTTTTGACTTTTCTAAGATGACAGATGCTGAATATATACTCCCTATCTGATGCTGTGGCTGTTTGTGGTTGGCTGAGAGGGATGTGAACTCATTAGTTTGCAGCTGTGTTAATCAAATCAGGTTGGGTTTCCATTACGCGTGCCAAACGTGCCAAACGTGCCAATCCCCTTTGATCTGACATCAGATGTGACGGGACAGTCGATATAGAGATACATTTATGTGCTGATTGCAGATAGTTGCATTGAATAGTGGTTTTTTGGGTATTTATTGCATTGTTAATGTGCCTGATATTCTGGAAACCTGCCTGTGAGGTTTTGGTGACGTGTGCGCACTGGCCACCGGTCAACCAAACTTCGGCTTACACCGTCTGCGCTCCGCCTGCGCTGACAGTAGATGTGGTTTCAGCTGGCGAGCTTTTAGTGCACCTTCGGCAAAGCCTTTTGGCACGAAACTGTCACTGCGCCAAGCTGGATATGTCGACACCTCCCCCTGCTGTGCCGCCACACCCATCTCAGCACACCTCGGTCTGCCAAACTACCAAACTGAGCGCGCCTCGGGTTGCGCTGCTTGAAACTAGCTCTGCATGGGGTCCGCCACCCTGCGCCACCCTGCGCTGCACCGGGAAACTAGAGCCCATTATGTTAAAGAACTCTGCTTCAGCATTGCCATCTAGATATCTCTTTTGAACCAAAACTTCACCTCTAGTCTTTGCTGATTGTAGTTTGGCAGTTGGCACCAAAAAACACATAGTGATGGTCAGAGATACTGAAACACTGTCATAGTCCAGGGGCCAAGGCAGATTTTGGTATCACTTAAATAAAGGGACCAAACAGTTTTGGTATTTTTGACTTCCTCTATGTCTCTACATTTTGGTATGATAGACCTGCCTATCTAGTAGCTTAATAAAAAATTTGGACGATCTTTGGGTCCTCTCCCTGAACCCATCTCTCAAAGAACAGTGATTTATTTTTGAACAAAATGTCTCTATTGTTCCAAATCAGGTAACTGTGTAGTGAGAAATTGTGTTTATATATTAAAGACCATGCTAGAAGGAGTTGTTCATGAAATGCAGATAATTTCACAGGGAATTTCTCAGTATTGTAATTGCAACATAAAATAAAACTTAGGCCACCAAATCTAGAGAAAATGTGATGGGGAATTAAGTTCCATATCGAAGTGGGTTTTTTTTTTTTTAGAATATGCTTAGTCCAATTGATCTTTGTTTTTTGTAATTCAAGTTTTTATTTCTTTTATCTTTGGTGTTTGACAGTACAACATTTTACATTGTGAGACATTGCTTGTTATACACACTACATGTACCATCAGTGGCATAGATAAAACAAAAATAGAAAATAAAAATTCAGTATAAATAAAACCACTTGTATAAAGGACATGTTACATAGCTAGGAAGAATATCCATACAGCAGATTATAATGTTGGATACACTCAGGAAGGTATTCATGCTGCAGGCTCATTAGGCAGTGTGATGTGAGTCCAGAACAAGTCCCAGATTGGTGCCTTATTCTTGTTTCTAATAATGGCATATCACTTCCCAGCCAGTTGCTCAGATTGTCCACAACTGTCTTCCAGAAAGGTTGAGTGACAGGGCACTCCCAGATGCAGTGTAACAGAGTACCTATGTCTTTCTGACATTTCCAACACAGGTTATTATTTGTTATACCTGCTCTGTTGAGTCTCTGTGGTGTCCAGTAATACTTGTGTTTTATTTTGTATTGTGTAAATTTCCCTTTAGCTTCCCTAATGTATTTACCATTGTTAGATATAATTCTTAGCCATTCCTCATCACTCATCAGGCATCCCAGGTCTTTCTCCCATATTGTTTTCAGGCTCTGACAGCCATCGCTGAGTAGTTGGTTGGTTGTTCTATAAAATATAGAGGCTCGGTGGCACTCAGCAGGTAACGTGAAATAGTCCATGATGTGGTTTCCATCCTTGTACTGAATCCTGGAGGTAATACAGTCCCTGATCTGCAGATATTTCCAAAAATGTTCCTTTCCCTCAAGATTGTATTTTCTTTTAACGTCAGAGAATGACATGAACACCCCTTCTTCATATAAGTCATCAATATGACATAATCCATTAAGGTGCCAGTCCTTCCAATATACTGATGTCTTTCCAATGCTGATCATGGGGTTATGCCACAGAGAAGAATATCTTTGTTTACAATGTGATAATTTATGCATTTTATGTATTTTGGTCCAGATCTCTTTGGAGTGAGACATTACTGGATTCAGTACATTATGTGAGGACTGGGATAATCTATCAATAGGAGTAAAAGGAGATGACAGCTTATTTTCAATAGTAACCCACTCTAGCTGGTTATCTTTATTCTAGTGTTTGGCTAGTTTGGCCATTTCAAAGGAGACATAGTATAATCTCGGCTCTGGCAACCCCAGACCTCCTTTGTCCCTAGGAGAGCACATTTTGCTGAATTTAATTCTGGGTCTTTCCTTGTCCCATAAAAAATCTTTAATTATTGTATCATACTGTTTAAAGATTTGGGGAGATATAGTTACTGGCAACATCATGAGCACATAATTAAATTGCGGTGCAACCACCATTTTTATCACATTGAGTTTCCCCCATAATGAAAGCCTAAGTTTCCCCCATTTATACAAATTAGTTTTAATTTTTTGCAGCAATGGTTCTAAATTTAATGTAGGTACTTCGCTGTTTAGTTTGATTCCCAGGTATGTCATCCCTTTTGATATCCATTTAAAGCCGAAATTTGTCAGTGAATTTGAGTTGCATAATCCAGATATAAGCATAGCTTCCGACTTTGTCCAGTTAATTTTATATCCTGATAGTTTGGAGTAAGATTGTATCGTGTTCATCAGGTGGGAGGGTTCCAATTCCTATTCCAATTCCTTTATTCTCTTCATATCCTCTTTTTTCTTTTTAGATGAATGTGCTATCATTTTCCCCCTGATGTACGCTTTGGATGCTTCCCATTCCATTGCTTTTGAGCTTGCACTGCCAGCATTAATTTAAAAAAAAAGATATAAGGTCATCCTTCAACAGCAGCTTGAAGGGTTCATCCTGTAATAGCGATGTATTCATTCTCCATCTACCTTTTTTCTCAGTGTCAGTATTTATGTCAATACTAAGCTCTACTGCTGCATGATCTGAGAAAGCCATTGCATTAATTTTACAATTTACAACTTGTTTTATTATAGTGTTTGATATCAAAAACATATCAATCCTGGAATAGGATTGGTGGCAGTGTGAGTAAAAAGTATATTCCCTGTCACTGTGATTTATCAGTCGCCATATGTCCACCAATCCCATATCCTCACTGACATATGTATTGCAGCTCTATCCTTAGATGTTATTGGGCCACTAAATTTGCTCCTATCTAAAAAGGGGTCTGAAACTTTAAAGTCTACTGCCAGTATTATCTGACCCTCCATTTCACCCAGTGTCCTATTTACTCTGTGGAAACAATTTGGGTCTCCCTTGTTCGGTGCATAAATGTTGCAAAGTGTCATCTTAGCCCCATTTATCAGTGCCTGTATGCATACCATTCTGCCCTCATCATCTTTAATCTCCTTCAGTAAAATAAAACTCAAGTTTTTGTTCACCAGTATAATTACCCCATTCCATTTACTGGAGAAAGAACTATGAAAAATATCTCCAACCCAACCCCGTTTCAGTTTGGCTGCTTCTTCTTTTACAAAGTGTGTTTCTTGTATGAAAGCGATGTCAGCCTTATTATGCTTCAGATAAGTCAATACCTTCCCTCTTTTTGCAGGATTTCTGCATCCATTAATGTTTCAACTTACGCATGTGACATAATTCCTAGCCAAGAAAAAATACCTTGTGATATTCTGTTTAAATCAATATTGGTTATGTCCCCTATTAGTGCTTCATGTAATCTTAACATCTCACTTGTCTCGCTGCTAGTTTTGTCTTTCATCACCAAAAGCAACTCTACGCAAACCAGCTTGTGAACAGTAGTGTAAACTTTAACACTTTTATCATAAGAAAATAAAGAAATACAAAAAGCTGAACTTAAACAAGCCCCACAAAACGTTAGCTGAGGCCCCTGGCTTTTCTCCAGCCACGCTAAAACAAAAGAAAAACAAAACAAGAAAGAAAAATAACAGATGTTTTGGTCCGTGGGGTAGTACGCCTCGAGCCACCTCTCTCTGGTTTTCCGCTCAGACGGTACAGGATCAACCTCAAACCCCCACCGATGTCTGTTACACATTGTCCACTTTTATATCAGTCTGTTTCTCACTGTCCATGTCACCCTTTATTGTGCAATACTTCTACTTTTAGGTAGAGCATTCATGCTTACCCATCTGCATTACAGTTCATTTTGATGAATTTTTCTGCCTCCTTGGCGTTCGTGAAGCTCTGGTTTTTCCCCTTCCAAGTAAATCGCAGAGTTGCCAGGTGGGCCAGCGTGTATTTCACATTAAGCTGCTGTAGTGTTTTCTTTGTGGCCGTAAAGGTTTTCCTCTTCTCTGCCAATTCCCTCGACATGTCTGGAAACACAGACAGTCTCAGTCCTTCCCACTCAAGCCCTCGTTTTTCTCTAACAGCTTTCAAAACTTTCTCCCTTGATGACTGCCGTAGGAATCTGATCAGCACTGGTCTGGGCAGCTGGTCCTTGTTGGGAATGGGAGTGAGTGCTCGGTGTGCCCTTTCTATTTCAAATTCACCTCCGACATCAACTCCGAGCCCGTCACTCAGTATTTTCTTCACGGAGCCCTCCATTGTGCCGTTCGTCCCGTAGGTTTCTTTCAGTCCCAGTAACCTCACTTTATTTCTCTTGCTGTGGTTTTCAAGCATTTGAATACGATCCCATAAAACTTCCATCCTCCTTTCACCGTGTTCTCCGTTGCTCACAAGCCGCTCAGTGTTGTCCTCCAGGTGGGAAATCTGCCCCTCCGCCTCCTCCAGCCTTTTTTGTATGCCGTTCACCGCGTTTTTTTAACTCATTTGTTGTTTCTTTAATGGTTAATATGTCTGCTGCCACTCCCCGCAGCATGGTACTCATCTTGTAGATTTCGGCATATTCTCAATGTTGTGTGACTATCAGAACCAAATTAGTCACTGAGAGGAGAAAGCAGGGCTCTGTCTGACACACTGAGTCCAAGGATGAAACATGAAGCCATTATTGCAGTTTTGGGGGTGTTTATTCTAACCCTTTCAATAAAACATACATTTTACGCAGATAAATTATGAATGGACTAGACTGTGATGGAAAATAGCCTTTGCGGTCAACAGAAATATCAGCACCCTACCTCATCCTCTCTCTGTACCAAGCGAACAGATTCACAGGCAGGTGCAGGTGATATTCATTTGGCAATCAATCAGCCTCACACACATAACTCCACCCACACACATAACTCCGCCCACACACATGCGCAGCCACACCCACTACAGGTGACAAGTGAGAAACACATCCCTGCCTCTATACTCAAGGCTTGCAGCTTTTTCGGCAGGTTGCTTTTCTAGATGCGGCGGCGGCGAATTTGAAGTTACCTTTTCTTCAGTTGGCGGAGTGTTTTTTCCTGGTAGCCATGCGGGCCGTGTCTTTAAATACTTTGACGTGGTCGCCACTGGGGTCCAAAAAACACTCCGGCCCACTCAGGTATAGATCGTGGACACCAGAGAAGACTATTTAGCTAAAAGTTTGTGGGTTGTCATGCAGTAAAATATCGTAAATATCGGTGGGTGAGCGGAGTTCGTCTACTGCGCCACCATCTTGCTCGGCATACCCACGTGACTCTAGTCCAATTGATCTTGAAAATATTATTTAATGTAGTAAAATCCAGTTTAGTTTAGTTTATTCATTCATTTCAACTAAACAAAATAAAACAACACATACAACATAACAAATCCACAGGACACCACTGATAACAAACAATGTAACAGCCACAAACAAACAACAACACAGTTTGAAAGGGGGATGGAAGAAGCTAGGCCTGTCAGGATAACAAATTTTGTTGGGCGATTAATTGCGTCAGAAATTATTGTGATAAGCGATAATATTGCATAATATTGTGCTTTTAAGACCATTTTTATTGTTGTAATTCTGCGGTTTTTATACCATTTTTTAAACTTATATAATTATAATAAAGGCATATTGATGCAAGTACACCCTTTTAAAGAGAAGTAAATCTTTATTTAACAAGAATATTTAGGAATGCAAAAAAAGAAAATCTAAATATCCGAAATAACACGTAAAAACATTGAAATAAATAAATAAAAATAGACGGTTTTAGAACAAACCTGACACACCAGCTCGCTCACATTACTGGGCTCCACCCTGTCATTTGGTTAAAATCTAAAAATACTCCCACACATGGCATTTGGTTTAGGACCTGTGTGTGCACACCACAAGATTTCTCCACGAGCCCCCGCCGACAGTGGACTGTGGACGCCACCATTGTTGTTGTTTCTTGCCGGCTTGTCAGTGCTGGGAGAGAAACAAGCAACCAGGGCTATGGAAACAAGCCCAAAAGAAGCGACTATCATGCATTTAAACAACTTATTAGACAGATATAGGAAGATGACGTTTAGAGAGCAAGCCCAACTAAGCAACTCCACTGGCAAGTGGCAACCCTGCGGCTTGTCCTCCTCACATTTGTTCTGTCCTTCTGCGTGCTGACGTGGGACGTATCCCGCCTCTCACTGGCTGATGCTCTTTGTCAGTCGTATCACACTTCTCCAGTTTTCTAGCATGCCAGATATCCAGTCCCAGTCACAGACGAGGGGGCGATTTGCTCATAGGCTTGTTCACACATGAGGACTCGTCATGGAAGACTATCTGCCGACTCACCCCCGACCCAAGGTGGCTCTCAAGATCCTCTGCGACGTCAAAATGAGTGAGAAGCCACTGATATCACGTGAAACAGCGGAACGGTAGCTTTCCGACAAGGCCAAGCACTTGTCGGTAGTCCAGTGTTTTCACAGCGGAAAAAAAAGATAAATTTACACTAAAACTATGCATAACAAAGCTTTCATACAGCTTTGCACACACATTACTCTTAGATGGATTACTTGAGAACGCAGGCTCGCACAGAAATGCCACACATATCACATGAAAGCGCAGGACCACACACATCATTGTGCTGTCATCCCATCACGTTATAAATACAGATCAATTGTCTACAAAATAAAAACCTGACGAATTTCTTTACAACCCATTATACAGATCTTGTTATCAGTCACTTCATATAGTGAGGAATATCGTATCTTACCACATCTTAGGCTTGCGTGTGTTTCTCCCTGTCTATCCACATTTGTAGTCCGGCTTTCAAGATGCAAATATCTCCATATTGTCCAGTTGACACTCCATCAAACTTTGTATGACAAAACCAGCCACTTCACCTTTGCACACCCAGACAACTGTAGCCTAATTATGCATGCTGACAGGGCCGTAGTCACTATATACATTGAGGGGGACATGTGCCCCCCCACCAATGCCCAAAATACCCCCCCCCAATATCTGAAACTGAAAAACAACAAAAAAAACGATCAGGTCAGGTCAAAGAGCAGCACGGAGCACAGAGAAGTAAGTCAAGATCATGTCGACAAGAAAAGGTCCAGATTTTTTTTTTACTGCAAACAAAGTGGCAAATATTATCTTGGAGGACATCATTGCACTTGGTTGACTATTTTTCTATGATCTTAGATGTAAATATTGCATTTTTCTTTCAGATAAAACACATTTCTGACTTGTGAATGAGTCAATGGAATTTCTTGCAATAATAAAAAAATACTGGCAATCATGTCCACCTGGCACAAACCACATGTTTTGGACAGCTGTGAAGTGACAGAATGTCCCAGCGTCATGGTTCTTGTATTGCCAGATTCCAGAGAGTCTCCCCTCTTCATATATGGCACAATACATCAACTTCCAACCTGCTATGGTGAGATACATGTAAAAATGTAAGAATTTAGTCACACAGATTTTTTTTTTTCATTTCATAATATAAAATACAGGCACACAGAAGGACATGTGGTGATGGCAAATCAGGTTAACCCAGATTGTCCGGAAAAAAACAAGATATAGCATGTGTATGTAGCCTTTATAATGACTGTGATATTAGCTTAAAAGTAAAGGCAGTAAAAATACCCCAAAAAAGGCCTAGGGCCCAAAGAATCTGTGTGTGCAGGTGGAGCTGTGCTGCTAGCTAAATCCTGCAACTCAGTTTTTTTTATTATGCTTGAAGACATGCACCTGTAGTAGAAAGTGAAAGTTGAAACCGCTTGCTCTTGGTGGAACCAAAAAACACATGCGCGTGAGACGGGAGCATGTTATAGCTGTGCGCACACTCACTCATGCACTCAGTTGAGTTGGCAGCATGACCAAACGGAATTTTTTTTTTTTTTTTTGACCTTCATAATTATTTTAAAAAGAAAAGAACAGGTGAGAAGCTTGGATTTGACTCATGCCCAGACAATTTAAGTGACGTAATTTCTCACACAAAATTTTAATGTTGCAGTGGCTATTTCCACAGAAATGCCTTATCTAGCTATGCTACTGTTAGCCTAGGCTATTTTGTGATAGAGCTAACGTTCAGCTAGCCAAAGTGAAGTGAAATTGGCAAGCTAGGCAGTCTAGCCAGCCAGCCAGCTAGCTAACGGCAAACTTTACCTGCTTTTCTGTACATGCTTTGGTGACATCTGGTTATGTAGTAGGGCATAACTTGCTTGATATTTGGAGTAGAAAAATAATATTGGTATCATTTGTTGTTTGATTATCAGTAAAGCACTTTGGTTCATGTATGGGGTGATTGTAAAGTGCTATAAATAAAGTACATTTACATTGGATAATGTTAGCTTTCTTCTTTTCAGTAGTGTCAGGCCTAGGCTAAAGGTCTCTTTTAGAGTCAAATCACATGTGTGTGTGAGAGCAAGCTAGCTAACTAACTAAAATAAGCCATTTTCATTGAAGTTCATGTATTTACTTTGGTAGAGAATCAAGAGAGTCAGAGAGAAGATGGAGTAGGACAAGAGAGAGCAGAGCAACGAGGAAGAGGAGGGAGAGCAGAGGGACAGGGAGGAGGAGAGAGAGCAGAGCAACGAGGAGGAGGAGGGAGAGCAGAGCAACGAGGAGGATGAGGGAGAGCAGAGGGACAGGGAGGAGGAGAGAGAGCAGAGGGACATGGAGGAGGGAGAGCAGAGCAACAAGGAGGAGGAGGAGAAGAGAGAGCAGAGGGACAAGGCGGAGGGGAGAGAGCAGAGCAACAAGGAGGAGGAGGGAGAGCAGAGGGACAGGGAGGAGGAGAGATAGCAGAGCAACGAGGAGGAGGAGGAGGGAGAGCAGAGGGACAAGGAGGAGGAGAGAGAGCAGAGCAACGAGGAGGAGGAGGGAGAGCAGAGGGACAGGGAGGAGGAGAGATAGCAGAGCAACGAGGAGGAGGAGGGAGAGCAGAGCGACGAGGAGGAGGATGGAGAGAAGAGCGACGAGGAGGAGGAGAGAGAGCAGAGGAACAAGGAGGAGGAGAAGAGAGAGCAGAGGGACAAGGAGGAGGAGAGAGAGTAGAGAAAGGAGGAGGAGAAGAGAGAGCAGAGCGACAAAGAGGAGAGAGAGGTACTTCAACAGCAGCAAGGCCAGATGATGGCTCAGAAAGTTCTGGCAGTACCTATTCTGAAAATGATCACGAAGAAAGAACAAATGATGATATCCCAGACTGCTGGACAGAAAAGCAAGCAAAGCAGAAGAAAGACATATATCCATGGTTTGTATATCAAGGTAAAGCACTTGGTTGTTCAATCTGCAACAAGGTAAATCATGCTGGACCAGAGATGGGTGGAAAACATAAGCATGTAGCAGAGGAGTGAATCAAGGTAAAGGTGGTTCCATCAGGAATAACAAAATGTGCACAACAACAGTCTCTCCGTAAGAAAATACATTGCCACAGAACATCAGACTTTCACAAGGCAGCTGAGAAAACAGTAGAAAAGGCCAAAGAGAAAACAATGGAAACTATGACTGCTGAGGTGATGAGGGATCAGTTTTGATCACTGACAGGGTGTTTAGAACTGTATATAAAATCAACAGATCTGGAAGGCCGTACACTGACCTAGAAAAAGACATAGACCCCCAAGTCCTGAATGGATTGGACATGGGAAGGACTTTACATTCTGATGAATCTTGTGCAAATATTACCCAGCACACAGCAACAGAAATGAGAAAACAAGTAATTGCAAGTGTTTTAGAAAGCGAGTCAAAGATTTCCATTATGGTTGATGAGTCAACCACCATAAGCAAAAAATCAGTACTAATAATCTATGTCAAAGCATGTGTAGGCAACAGCGAAGAGCCACTGACATTCTTTTTAGATATTGTAGAGCTCCCGTCCACCACTGCAGAGGTGACTCATACAGAATTGCTCAATAACCTATCTCACCATGGTTTTACAGAAGACATACTAAAGGAGCAGCTTGTTTGTTTTGCATGTGATGACGCCTCAGTCATGCTTGGAAGAAAGTCAGGTGTGGCAACCAGAATGATCAACCAGTTCCCTGGCATTGTTGCCTGGCACTGTACGAACCACCGCTTGGAGTTGAGCGTAGGAGATGCTGTTGAGGAAGCTGCAGGTCTTAATCAATTTCAATCTTTCTTTGATAAACTCTACAGTGTCTATCATGCTTCTGCTAAAAACTGAAGAGAGCTGACTGCATGTTGTGAGACACTTTCAATGCAGTTTCAAAACATAGGACGAATTTTGAGCACAAGATGGGTAGCTTCCGGTTACAGAACTGTGAGAGCTGTCTGGCAACAGTACCCCGCCCTATACAAGCACTTTTCAGAAGCATCTGTGGACCAAAGCCAAAGCCCTACAGAAAGGGTCATGTTTCGAGGTTTATGTCAACGTCTCTGTAGTCCAACCTTTGTGCTCAACCTAGGACTCATGTGTGATGCCTTGGAAGAACTGTCTGACTTCTCTCTCTCCCTGCAAGATAGCAGTATGACACTTTACAAGGCAGATGCATCACTCGGTCGACTGATTCGGGCAGTGAAATCCATGGCTGCCTCCCTGGGTCTGAAAACACAGGAGGCACAGCGGGCAGTGCGGTTAAGTAACTTTAAAACAATTGCTCTAGAAACAAATGTCAGACATGACCGTGCAATTAACCAGTAGTTGTTTTTTAATACCCTGGCTGGAAGTCTTGAGCAAAGAATGGGGTGTCTACCAGGCAGGCTGCACAACAGTGAGACATTTCAGCAGTTCCTCTCCAATATCAAAACCCTGCAGCCTTCCAACTGGCCAGAGGAGTGTGGGGTGAGATATGCTGAAGGAGAAGTGCAGGAGCTCTGCACTTTCTTCAAGCTTGATAGTTGAGAGGCAAAGAGGTGTGCAGGAATACATTGACACAGTCAAGGCCAGTGGTGAGAAAAGTCGTCCTCCAAAAGAGCTTAAGCCTCTCCTACAAGCAGTCAACACACTTGTTGTCTCCACTGCAGAATGTGAACGCGGCTTCAGCCAAATGAACATTATTGCCAGATTCCAGAGAGTCTCCCCTCTTCATATATGGCAGAATATGTCAACTTCCAACTTGCTATGGTGAGATACATGTAAAAATGTAAGAATTTAGTCACACAGATTTTTTTTTCATTTCATAATATAAAATACAGGCACACAGAAGGACATGTGGTGATGGCAAATCTGGTTAGCCCAGATTGTCCTGAAAAACCCCCCCAAGATATAGCATGTATATGTAGCCTTTATAATGACTGTGATATCAGCTTAAAAGTAAAGGCAGTAAAAATACCCCAAAAAAGGCCTTGGGCCCAAAGAATCTGTGTGTGCAGGTGGAGCTGTGCTGCTAGCTAAATCCTGCAACTCAGTTTTTTTTATTATGCTTGAAGACATGCACCTGTAGTAGAAAGTGAAAGTTGAAACCGCTTGCTCTTGGTGGAACCAAAAAACACATGCGCGTGAGACGGGAGCATGTTATAGCTGTGCGCACACTCACTCATGCACTCAGTTGAGTTGGCAGCATGACCAAACGGAATTTTTTTTTTTTTTTTTGACCTTCATAATTATTTTAAAAAGAAAAGAACAGGTGAGAAGCTTGGATTTGACTCATGCCCAGACAATTTAAGTGATGTAATTTCTCACACAAAATTTTAATGTTGCAGTGGCTATTTCCACAGAAATGCCTTATCTAGCTATGCTACTGTTAGCCTAGGCTATTTTGTGATAGAGCTAACGTTCAGCTAGCCAAAGTGAAGTGAAATTGGCAAGCTAGGCAGTCTAGCCAGCCAGCCAGCTAGCTAACGGCAAACTTTACCTGCTTTTCTGTACATGCTTTGGTGACATCTGGTTATGTAGTAGGGCATAACTTGCTTGATATTTGGAGTAGAAAAATAATATTGGTATCATTTGTTGTTTGATTATCAGTAAAGCACTTTGGTTCATGTATGGGGTGATTGTAAAGTGCTATAAATAAAGTACATTTACATTGGATAATGTTAGCTTTCTTCTTTTCAGTAGTGTCAGGCCTAGGCTAAAGGTCTCTTTTAGAGTCAAATCACGTGTGTGTGAGAGCAAGCTAGCTAACTAACTAAAATAAGCCATTTTTATTGAAGTTCATGTATTTACTTTGGTAGAGAATCAAGAGAGTCAGAGAGAAGATGGAGTAGGACAAGAGAGAGCAGAGCAACGAGGAGGATGAGGGAGAGCAGAGGGACAGGGAGGAGGAGAGAGAGCAGAGGGACATGGAGGAGGAGGGAGAGCAGAGCAACGAGGAGGAGGAGGAGAAGAGAGAGCAGAGGGACAAGGCGGAGGGGAGAGAGCAGAGCAACGAGGAAGAGGAGGGAGAGCAGAGGGACAGGGAGGAGGAGAGATAGCAGAGCAACGAGGAGGAGGAGGGAGAGCAGAGCGACGAGGAGGAGGATGGAGAGAAGAGCGATGAGGAGGAGGAGAGAGAGCAGAGGAACAAGGAGGAGGAGAAGAGAGAGCAGAGGGACAAGGAGGAGGAGAAGAGAGAGCAGAGGGACAAGGAGGAGGAGAGAGAGCAGAGAAAGAAGGAGGAGAAGAGAGAGCAGAGCGACAAAGAGGAGAGAGAGAGAGAGGTACTTCAACAGCAGCAAGGCCAGATGATGGCTCAGAAAGTTCTGGCAGTACCGATTCTGAAAATGATCACGAAGAAAGAACAAATGATGATATCCCAGACTGCTGGACAGAAAAGCAAGCAAAGCAAAAGAAAGAGATATATCCATGGCTTGTATATCAAGGTAAAGCACTTGGTTGTTCAATCTGCAACAAGGTAAATCATGGTGGACCAGAGATGGGTGGAAAACATAAGCATGTAGCAGAGGAGTGAATCAAGGTAAAGGTGGTTCCATCAGGAATAACAAAATGTGCACAACAACAGTCTCTCCGTAAGAAAATACATTGCCACAGAACATCAGACTTTCACAAGGCAGCTGAGAAAACAGTAGAAAAGGCCAAAGAGAAAACAATGGAAACTATGACTGCTGAGGTGATGAGGGATCAGTTTTTGATCACTGACAGGGTGTTTAGAACTGTATATAAAATCAACAGATCTGGAAGGCCGTACACTGACCTAGAAAAAGACATAGACCCCCAAGTCCTGAATGGATTGGACATGGGAAGGACTTTACATTCTGATGAATCTTGTGCAAATATTACCCAGCACACAGCAACAGAAATGAGAAAACAAGTAATTGCAAGTGTTTTAGAAAGCGAGTCAAAGATTTCCATTATGGTTGATGAGTCAACCACCATAAGCAAAAAATCAGTACTAATAATCTATGTCAAAGCATGTGTAGGCAACAGCGAAGAGCCACTGACATTCTTTTTAGATATTGTTATTATTGAAGACATACTAAAGGAGCAGCTTGTTTGTTTTGGCTGTGATGACACCTCAGTCATGCTTGGAAGAAAGTCAGGTGTGGCAACCAGAATGATCAACCAGTTCCCTGGCATTGTTGCCTGGCACTGTATGAACCACCGCTTGGAGTTGAGCGTAGGAGATGCTGTTGAGGGAGCTGCAGGTCTTAATCAATTTCAATCTTTCTTTGATAAACTCTACAGTGTCTATCATGCTTCTGCTAAAAACCGAAGAGAGCTGACTGCATGACACTTTCAATGCAGTTTCAAAACATAGGACGAATTTTGAGCACAAGATGGGTAGCTTCCAGCTACAGAACTGTGAGAGTGAGTGAAATGAGGGCCACCCTGGAACTCAGAAGTTTATCAGCTTTGATTTTCATCAAATGTGTTAGTACTCCCCTGAAACGTTTTTCCCCAAGACATTATATAAAGTCTTGGCTTCAAAAAAAACATGTCTTGGCTAGTAACGTCCAAGCAAGAGCACGTGAAAGCAAAGAGAAAATCATGACTATGAGCCAATATGGAGTCTGTTATGAGAACTAGTGATATGTTGAGATGATTACCAGGGTGTTTGTGAGACATGAAAATAAATTCACTCTGCTGCATAAAAAGGTGTATTTAATCATTACTTGAATACACATGACAATTATAGTAGGATAAAAGGAAGAAATTGAATGGAATCACACCTACTGCCAGATTGTTCTTCAAACTCCATGCAAGACTCTCCAGCACTACCTCCCGGATTGATCTTCTGTTATCGACCCTGCCTGCCTCTGACCCATCTATGTCGTCTGCTACCCGGTAAACTCACCAGCCTTCTGTCCCTGACCACGAGTTCTGCCTCAGCGTCTCTGTTTTCCATCTGTCTGTGGCTGTGTGGTGTTTTGCTGCCACAGTGTTTCAGCGTGAGTGCTTTCGCCTGCCTGTTGCCCCTGAACCCAGAGACTGTGTGTGGGCTCTGAGCCTGAGGAGTGGACTGTTAATTGTCTTTGTTGGCTCAGGTTTTTCTGTTTATTCTGTGTTCAAATTATCATTCATTACCAACTGTCACTGAGTGCTGCATTTCGGTTCAGTCACACCCGTTACAAGCAGTACGAGTGTAACAAATATTAAAACCATCCCTAAGGGTTAAATAAAATATTTCAGAAAATTTGTAATACAAAAAATACTTGTCTTATATGAGTGATCAACCGGGCAAGTTACATGGGGATATATATTAGTTTATTTTTCACCCTATTTGTAGTGTTTTGCCTATACGGGTGTAAGTTGTTTACAGAGTGAAACTATAATTAAGCTACTAGATAGGCAGGGCTATCATACCAAAATATAAACTAGAGACCTGTAGAGAGATAAGAATGCCAAAATTGTTTGGTCCCTGTGGGTGATAGGGGCCTAACAAGTTGTGAAAATTATCCCTTTAGCCCTTGTACTAATGGGGCCCCATTCTCTTTGTCTGTTTCTGGCTGCACTAGTTACCTGTCAGGGGCTGGTGACATCAGGTGGTGAGGTGAATAATCTAATAACCTATTTTTATGATAACATAACATTCTTTGGCACATATAAATGCAATTTTGGGGTGACTGGATTATTTACATTAATAATGGCAAACACATATATACATGCCTTTTGGATTTTTTATTCCTTATTCCATGTCCGCCTATAATTCATGTGTGTTTAGGTGTATACATTTTTTAAACAGAGCAAGGTACTGATGAAATCTTTGCTCCGTTGTGTGCGTTGTTGTCTGTGAACATTCAGTCCAAATTTGGTGACATTCTGATAATTATTTCCCGAGATTCATGTGATAAGGCAGACACCGTCCTTTTTGGAGAAGCCTCAATTTGGACTATTTTCAATTTTGGGGGGGACACAAAAATCATCCAAAAATTTTATTAAGCTACTAGATAGGCAGGTCTATCATACCAAAATGTAAACTAGAGACATAGAGAAGGTCAAAAATATCAAAGCTGCTTTCTTTCAGCTTCGCCTGCTCGCCAAAGTAAAGCCCTATCTCTCGCCCAAAGACTTGGAGAGAGTTATCCATGCCTTCATTACGTCTAGGCTTGATTACTGCAACTCTCTGTATGTGGGCTTAGATAAACGTTCTTTGCGGCGTCTGCAGCTAGTGCAAAATGCTGCTGCTCGCCTTTTGACCAGCACGAAAAAACGTGACCACATCACACCGGTTCTGGCCTCTTTGCATTGGCTTCCTGTCCGCTGCAGGATTGATTTTAAGATTTTGATGTTTGTTTTTAAGATAGTGAATGGTCTGGCCCCCCAGTACTTAGTTGAACTCATCCATGTTCACACACCAGCTAGAGCACTGAGGTCATCAAATGAGTTGCTTCTAGATGTCCCGATATCTAGGCTCAAAACTAAAGGCGACCGAGCCTTCGCGGCGGCTGCCCCAAAACTGTGGAACAGCTTACCATTGTATATTAGATCTGCCCAGACTCTTGAGATATTTAAGTCGTTGCTGAAGACCCATCTCTTCTCGTTAGCATTTGACGCATGTTGAACCGAACATTGCTGATGTATGGACTGTTTTTGTTGAATCTTGTGCCTATTGTGCACTTTATTTTGTTTTCTATTTTTACTCTTAATATTTCTATGTACTATGTGCTCTAATACTGTATTTTTCTATTTCTACAGTTGTATTTTAATACTTTAGTGCTTTCTAGATTGTACAGCACTTTGGCAAACCTCGGTTGTTTTAAATGTGCTATATAAATAAATTTGACCTTGACCTTTGATCTTGACCTTGACATCAGATATCAATCCTGAAATGTGTGTCGCTGGAGAACCGATCAAAGTAGTCACTGAGTTTAAATATCTTGGCGTTGTCCTTGACCCTACTTTGTCTTTCAAAAAACAAGTAAAAAGAGTAATGCAGACTGCCAAATATAATTTGGCTAATTCGATACATGAGGAACTGTCTAACATCCACTGCCGCGCTCCTTTATATGAATGCAATGATCATTTCTCTTCTAACATACTGTATGACAAGCTGGACCCATGCAAAAAGTACAACGCTGAAACCCATTCTCTCTCTGTACAAGCAGGCTCTCAAAGTGCTTGACATTGTCACATTCACAGCAAATATAACATCCTCAGCTGGTGTAGTGTAATGTACCTGTTTAGTCTTATGCTTTACTATCAGTTGACCTTTAAAAATACATGTCCAGGCAGTATACTCTGCTCGATCATAACCAGTCACACCTTGGTTTATTGTTTCATGTATCCACATAATGTGCATATAAACACACTCATTCGTGTATTGTATTGGATGCAGGATCTGATAGGATCTGATGTTCAAGGACTAAAGTGGAAAGTACCTAGGATCTGATAGGATTTGATGTGCATGTATGACACCATTATGTTCGATCTGATAGGATTTGATGTGCATGTATAACACCATTATGTTCGATCTGATAGGATTTGATGTTCATGTGTAACACCATTATGTTCGGGCTTATGTGGGAAGGATTAAAGAGAAGAGGTGGAGATTCGACAGAATCTTCACCAGCATAAAAGAGAGCACACAGAAAGCAAAACTTCAGTCCTGCTCCGGAGCTTGACTCATTGAGTTGTATGTGTTGTTGCCTGTGAACACATTAAACTCAGTTGCGCTCGATTCTACGTGTCTCCAGTGATTCCTTGACTGCTGAGTATTTGGTTTTAAAGATACTTATTTTGGACAAGAGCAAAAGCAGTCTAAAAGTTGAAGACGAGATCGGGACCCACCAGGCCCAATTCCGGGCCCTGAATTCTGCTTCATCACTGGCAAAACCGAACAAAATACACTGACGCCTGCCTGTTGTTTAAGATCCTAAATGGCATTGCTCCTCCACCTCTCAGTGCTTTTGTTAAACAAAAAACATCTGATAACAGGTCTACGAGATCTGCCCAGAGAGGGGACTGTATTGTACCTTTCAGGTCCAGCTCCTTCAGTCAATCTTCCTTTGCTGTTAGAGCCTCACAGCTTTGGAACACCTTACCAACTGAAATAAGATACTGTGCCACTTATCACACATTCACAAAAAATCTAAAGTACTGGCTTTTAAAAAAACAAAAATGTGATCACTCCTAACTAGTTTAAGATGTATTTTACCATTGTTTATTAACTTGCTGCTAACCTGCTAAATGTCTCTGTCCATTGTCAGGTCCCCAGTTTTGCATGGCTTGGTATGTACTAACACCCAATAGTCTGATTAATACCTAGATTGTATTTTATCATGCAGAGCATCAAGTTCTGATGCTCTGCATGGCTGACTATATTGCATGATTACCATTGGACTGTATGTTGCTGCTCTGTGCTTCTTGCATGTTTATCATTATTCTGCTGCTCTGCCTGTCTATCGCTGCTTTGCATACATGACTATATGGCTTGACTTCTATTAGACTGCATGCTGCTGTTTTATGCTTTTTGCATGGCTATTATGTATTATTATGTTGTCCTGTTCTGTTGTAAATACTGTATCTTACGTTTAATGCTTCTGTTTTAGGTTATGGTTTCATAACATCTTGCCGGAGGAATACAGTTGTGAATTAGGCAGCTGGTTAAAACTGGCACATTTACAGTAATGTTGATTAATGTGTACTGTCCTTTTTATAAATAAAATAATCTGAAACTGAAACTGAAGTACTGTTACTTGTTCAGCCAGTCTTGTCGTTGTTAGACACAGGGTTGTCAAATTACAGTGACCTGTGAACTATTAACAACAACTACCTTCTTGTTCTCAAATTTAACTTTGTGAGGCCTCTGTCATTCGTCGAGTTTCATCCATTCTAATTCAACCCTAAAGTTCATTGCCAGGAGGCTCTGCAGGGGGGAGCTGCCATTTCTGTTACCCTCTTTTTCTCCTGGTTGGGGAGTTAGCTAAAAGATTGTACTTTTTCTTTTTTTTCTGGCAGTCAGCTTGCTAGCTCAGGACTAATTGTTTGTTAGTCTGGCCTGGGCTCTTCCTGGTGTTCCTTGTATAGCTGGCAATAAAAGGGTTAAATTACACTACCTGACTCCTCATTTCCCCATCTAGCCTTATGTTGCTTCCCTCACCCCTAGACCACCTTGGGTGACATAACAAATGTAACGATGAGCACTGATAGCACTGCTTTGAGCTCAAGTGCAAGGTATAAAGTCACCCAGGTCAATGTCATTACACAAAAACTATACAGAAAAGACAGCTGACTGACTTATAACATTTATAGTTTGGAGGACAGGCTTCTATCAGTGTTGCTACACCAGTGTAGCCAGGCATCAACTAAAAAAAAATGAGAGCAAAATGCAAATTATTTTCGGTTATCAAATCATCAACCAGGAAAGATTTGTGAAGTCAATGATCAAACATTAATAAGAGCTAATTTCAGCTGCAGGGACTCTGTGACAGGAGAGGAGACGGGTTTTGGCTGGACAATGACAAATTTAAGATGACTGAAAGAGGTACCAGATGGCCTGTAAGTTCTATGATATGTCTGACCACCATACCACCGGCTGTTTAGGATCACCGGTATGCTCGAGGAAGCAGCATGGGATCTGGCTAGTTTCTGACAGACATCTGAGTACTGATGTTTGTGTAATAGTTCATCCATTTCATTGAGCTTAATTGTGGCAGCTTTAAGTTTAACTCCTTCATTGGTGAATGTGGTGGCAGTGAGGCGGGGGGAGTTGGGCTCCTGATGAGTGTGGTGAAGGTGGGGTAGTTAGATGCTGCTACTACCTCTCTCACTGGGAGTCTACCTAGCGCAGTCAGCCATCTGGTGTCTCTGATGCTCTCTGGAAAGGTTTTGTTAATATATTTATTACTTCATTGCCATGAATATCAAATATATATTTTACATTTTAGCTCCCCATACTTAAACTTATTATTAATTGTATTAAAATTCCAATAAATATTCAAATGGGTTCAAGCCAGCATTGACATTTAAAACTTGAAAGCTGGGTAAGATCGAGCTCTTTGACAGTTCAAGGACACCTGCGTTAAAGATAAACAACAGGTTTTATGACAATCAGTCAGATGCTCATTCATTCATGTCCAAACCTCTACTGGGCCACGCTCTTCAATGGAAACTCTGTTGCTTCCTATTGGTCAACTGCAGAAACATTTTGGGGACATGCTTTAATGGTTTAGTTAAAACATAGTCCACTGAATTTAGTGATGTTTGAACAAACTCTCATTGATTTATGACCAAATTCTGAGAAAGGTGATTGCACTTGTTTGGAACAGTTGGTGCCCTCTAGACCTCTTTTAAAACGTGGCTCATAATTATTATTCTGCAAGTTGAAATCATGAGTTATCTTAGATGGGGGTTTTTTTTGTAGAGGTCGACCGATCAATCGGCCGACACACATATGTGTGTGTGTGTGTGTGTGTGTGTGTGAGCCCACCCAGTAAAGAAGTTTAAAGATATCTTATATCCTTAATAATCCTGACTTTATAATTCATAGTTTCCATCCTACTTTTGTCAGCTGTGTTCTCCTCACCTGTCATTGTGAAGATCCCCACCACCAGGCTAATGCTGCGGTTGCCCAGCAGTGTCATCTCCATTCCAGGGGCTCCACTTCTCCTCTTTTCCCTTTTGGATTTGAAAGAAGCCCAGATGCCAGTCCCAAGTACCAGCAGGTAGAAAAACACCATTGCTATTACTCCTGGGATGTTAACAGCCATGCTGAGTGTCTGCTCTTCTAGCTGGTGTCAGACTGACTGAATGTAGTTTTTTCACTCGGTTCAGGAACAAAGACCACGCCTCGAACACATCCCATTTCCGCCCAACAGTAAAAACACACCTGATGCAGTCTCTTTCCCTTCGACTAGTGATGGTGAAATCAAGCTTAATAAAGCATTAAACCACTTTGACACACCTGCTTCAAGAATGACACACTGCTTCGAAGCATTTCATACAGTCAGAAGAGTGACATCTGCTGGCTGTGTGTCAGAACTTCATCTAAGTGGAAGACCTGGAAAAGCCTCAAGACTGCCTGTAAGAGGCCTCACTCCCGGTAGTCACGTGATTGTGGGCGTGATGAAGCAGGGATCGAAACACTGCCTCGGAACACTTGCGCTTCAAAAGATCAACACTGTGTCGAGCAAACTGGCTCAAACATAACATCACTACCTTCGACACATTTCTCACATCGACTGACGTGCACTTCACGTGTAACCACAGGCTTACCTCAATCTAAAAGTAAGACAAACTCTAGTTTTTATTTAGCCTGGTTCCAGACCATAGACCCCGTCCACTCAACTGAGTAGGCTTGTATCTCTGGTCTGGCATACTTCAATGAATTTGCGATTTATCTCGTCCAAACGATGGACGGACCAATGAACGCTGGGGGTCTAGCGATTAGCCAATCAGTGCCACGCTGATATTAAGCTGTACGCCGGTGGGTAACTGGTGAGGATAGCAACAATGGTGACCGCTACAGATCCTACAGACCAAATTAACGATGCTATCAAGGTATTTCGCCACTACTTGCGTTAATGGAGGACCAAATTAAGGAAGCTGCTAAACTGGATTTAACGGCGATGCAGCTGGGCGTGCATGACGACGGAGACATTTTAAACAGGCAATGCTTGCTTGTTTTCGGCACCCCCAAGGCATGGATACTAATGACGTCAGGTTCTGGGTGAGTCGCTGATCTCTACTGATTGGTTAGGGAAAAATCAAATTCCCTCCCCCTTGTAAATCGCCTTCAATGGAAGCCATGTCAGACTGAAGGTTCTGGGAGCTTCAGTCTGACACTCAGGCAAGTTTTTATTGTATCAATTAATCAACTCACCACGGATCCAGAGCTGCAGAACAATCCTTCTGATCCACACAAAATCCACCCAAAGGCGATTATCCTGGAGTCATATCATTCCCGCAGCAGTAGGATTACAGACAAACTTCCAGGCAGAGCCGCGAGCGTTCCGCGGCTCCCATACCTCTGCCTTGCCAGCTCCTCCAGGGTTTTCCCTGGCTCAGAAAGGAGCTTTGGTGGTGATGTCTGCGCGTGCTGCAAAATTTTGGGGGTATACATTTACAGATCACCGTCAGCTAGGGCTGGGTGATATGGACTAATAGTCATATCTCGATATTTTTTAGCTGAATGGCGATACTCGATATATATCAATATTTTTTCTGTGACGTAATTAGGGTTTCCCACAAAGCATTATAGCATAGCGTCCCTGTTCAGAGGCAAACCCTTAAAAAAAAAAAGGTCAGTTATAAGTTTAAGCCACGTGCCAACTGTCACACAGGCACCTTTATTAACAGAGGTCACTGCACAATATCAAAATGTTTAAAACAAATTGAACAAAAAAACTGTCTTCACATATGAAAAAATGCTTTTTGAATTAAAAGACAAAAAATCCCTTTCCTGCATGACAAAAATACACACAGTAGCCTAATTAATTTGAATACACTGTGTAAATACACTGTGTTACAATTTTGACAGTATCAGTAAACAGCTTTGTGGTCTGAGCAGTATGTATATGATACACTCCTCACACATATGGCGCTGTTATAAGTGGTGGAAGAGATTTGTCGGGCTCAACACTTTACCCCCAATTTCCACATACTCCGTCAGCGCCTAATCAGCAGATACGCTCCCATTCTAGTGAACAGCTGCATTTCCACATCTAGCGCCGCGCAGCATGTCTGGAGCGTCCCAGAGGCTCCACGGCACTCCGCTTCGTCAGAGATACGCGCCAGACCGGTTTTCGTCATTCTTTACAGAAAACAATTTGCTGCTGGTCATCTAACACTTTAAACCAAACCATCTCCAAATTATCGAGCCATTGTTTTTTCGTTTACTGACCAACTCTCTGTCTCCATTTTGTCGCTGAGCACAGGTGAGAATGGAGGCGAGGGGAGGGGTGGTGACAGAGCGAGGGAGGCAGAGCAGAGAGGTTGTGTGTGTGAGACAGGGACCCAGGGAGAGGGAGAGGAGAAATAGGTGCGAACTTGCGGCCCATGTATTGTAGTTTTAACGCAAAATGAACTAGGCCTACATTGATAGAAGCGATATTGTCCCGCGCAATATCGCGTTTAGAAATATATCATATATATTAAAATCTCCAGATATCTCCCTCCCAGGTACTGGCAGATACAAACAGAAGCAAGTACAGAAACTCATATCTTTGCTTTATGTAACAAGAATTTCCCACCAGGGATAAATAGTCTTTCTTATTCTGATTACCAGGCTATACAGTATGTTTAACAAACACTCATATCTTTGTTTAATGTAATACAAAAAGAATTAGATTTACAAGAAAAAATTCCCAAAGGTCCGACCTCGTATTTGAATTCCATTAGTCCGACCTCCCAAAAATCCGACCGCAGTAAAGTTACATTTCAGGGGGGACCAGGCAATTTCCCCCTTTCAGTAAACACAGAGCAGTGGTACCACTAAACAGCTGCAATGTCTCTATGCGCGGACTGTGAGGACAGTTGCGTTTATCTCATTGACGGGAAATCGTCAATGAGATAGGATGTGTTATCCAGATAAAGGCATGTACATCACATATAGCAGATGGATGTGATTTCCCGTCGATGAGATAAACACAACTGCCCTCACAGTCCGTGCTGGCACAGTGAGGGAGAAATGCACAGACTGCTTCGTGTTGGAAGTGCTGTGGTCGGACTAACTGGCGGTCGGACTACTGGGTATGAAATCCGACGGTCGGAATAATGGCATTAAAATGGTCGGATTAAAGGGCAGTCGACATTATGGGACTAAAACGATAAAACGCGCCGTAGACCTGCATGGTCAGATTAGCGGGTAGTCAGACTTATGAGTAGTCAGACCTATGGGAGGTCGCACTAACGCCTGGTCCCCACTGGCGAGTGGGGTGGCCAGTGGGGTGGCCAGCAAATTTATAGTAAATATAGTATATAGTAAAATGAATTAATGATATTACTAAAGGCTGGCAATACAACAACGCTCAAATGAAGAAATGACTGATGCAAAGTGAACATATGTTACGGGTGCGTGTCCCCTCCATCCACAGCTGTATTCAACTTGTTTGTTTTCTGACAGGATAAACAAATATGAAATGCATTATTTTGTTTTTGCATGTGAATAAAAAAATAATGGAAAACTACGTGTTTTTTCCATTTTCTTCTTCAAATGGGAATTGGAATAGAAGTTAGACCAAAACCAGTAACCAACTTGTGTTTGGCCTATATGCGCATTTACGCACGGGGCACAGCAACGTTACTTCATTGATTATCTATTTTTTTTTTTTTCAGTTCAATTCAATTCAATTCATTGATATAGCACCAAATCACAAAGAAAGTCATCTCGGGGCCCTTTACACATAGAGCAGGTCTAGATAATACTCTTGAATTTACAGAGACCCAACAGTAGCACAGCAGCACTTGGTGACAGCGGTAAGCGGTTTCTTCCTTTAACGGGAAGAAACCCCGAGCAGAACCCTGCTCTAGGTGGGCGGCCGCTTTGACTGGTTGGGTTGAGAGAGAAAAGGGGGAGGCACAGAGAAGCAGAACATCCATCCATCCATCCATCCATCCATCCATCCATCTATTTATCTCTCTATCTATCTAGGCCATAAGCATAGCCAATGCCAATGTTTTGAGATGCAGTAGGGGCAGATAATACAGATATAACAATCAAGGCGAAAAACAAGTAGATTTCTGGTTTTGGTTTAATTTCTATTTCAATAAGCCATTTGAAGACAAAAACGTGAAAAGCAGGTGGATTTCCGTTTTTTCTCATTCACACGAAAATTGGAACATTAAAATAACGTATTGTGTATTTGTTTAACCTGTTATAAAACAAGTTAAACAAAGCTGTGGACGGAGGGTACACCAATAGTAGCATAATGTTGAAAGTTGAAAATAAAAAGCATATGGACATGTTATGGCATGAGATGTATAATGCTTCATAAACAACAGTAACATACATGGTGATCTCCTTCCTTTCTCAGTCATGTTGATCTTTTTCTTTCCGAATCATTTGAGTTTGTGAATCATGAGTCGTTTGGTCACTTTAAATATTGGACTCGTGGGACGGAATTATCTCCTTTCCTTTCGTAAAGGATGGTGTACCCTATGCCAAAGGAGATTAGAAAGGAAGCATTTAAGTACCTTTCCTTAAAATTTAGAGAATTCGACCAGCTCTTATCATGGCTGCTAGATACTTCTGGGTCATTTCACTCAGTTAGGAACCTTCCTAAGCAAAAAAGACTATTCAACCACAGCCAAGGTCTGAGAGTTGTCTCTATTTAATTTCTCCTTTTCGTTATTTTCTGTGGCTCCATCTGTTGGTGTCAGTGGTTGTGGTGACTGCTGAGCTTTCACTTTGAACACATCCCACTTCTCAGGAAGCAGTCCTTTGTTGAAGAGCACAGAAACCAGATAGGAGAACAACAAGATGGCAGCAATGGCAGACAGCATGGAGATGGTCTTCACTGGAGAGTACTGGACATAAACACCGTCCTCAAGAGTGCATCCTGGGAAGTGTATGACTGGTGGTAATCCTAGTGAGGGCTCTCCACTGAGCAGTCTCAACACACATCCCACCAGCAAACCCATCATAGCCCCATAACCATTTGAAATGTTGAAGAACAGGATGCAGACAAGTTGAGGGAAGATTACGATGTAGGCTAATTCAGCGGCAGTGAACCAGAACACCAACATGCTGTTTTTCAGGTTGGACAGTAACGTATCAACCAAGCCCACTACCAACACAGATGCACGGATCACCCACTGACTCTCTCTGTCTGATGCCTGTTGAAGAAAGTAGAGATGAAGAAAAACAGATTAACAGCAAATGATGAAGACTGTCCTGTTTTAATGTCTCTCGCTGCTTCCTTATCTTATAAATTCTTCTTTTCAGTTTGCTTCTGTCTCATGCCACTTTATTCCATTTATACTCCCTTGCATTCCATTCCCTTTCTTTCAAAATAAACATCAAACGTGAACAATATATCAAAAATTTCTTTGATGTGATGTACCAAACTGAAAGAACATTTGCATTTTTTTTACCTGAGGCCTGAAAATGTTCTTGTATATGTTGGAGGTGAACAAAGAAGATGCAGAAAGCAGTGCAGAGTCAGCCGATGACATCACAGCAGCAGCCACACATCCAGTACCAATAATGGAGACGAACCTTGGGGTGAGGTGCTGCAGGGTGATGGGAAGAACTAGAACTGATTCCCCACGTTCATATGGAGATGGAGAACCATAGGAGGTCAGGTTCCAGTCTGAGGCATGGACACAAAAGACGGAAACACTGAAAAATGGTCACATTATCTGTTTGAGGGATTTTGAGAAGACCCTACTGTACATACTAAGTTGTAAAGTAAGCAATCCGTGATGAGAAGTATGGAGTGTGGTGGGTCCGGCTGATCATTTAACCAAGACAGACAGTTCAAATCGCCTTCATGCAGTTGAATGGCAGAGGAACTGAAATCGACCCTTGAGCATATGGCCTCCAGTCTGGTACATGTAATCTACAGTAAGAATATTCTCCTCAACAGTTTGAAATATTAATAAATGAGCTAATCAAATGTGAACAAATAACATATATATACAAAATTATACATTTGTCAAAAGAAAAATTGGTGTGATGCATTATGCTAGATCGTGGGAAACTTAACATGTTGTTACATACACCACATCCCATTACACAGTCCATTAAAATGTTTCGACAAAGTTGAAAAGATAATCCCATGAAAGGATGCTTATAACTTGTGTATTCTTGCTGATACCAAGGGTGTGCCACAGGGATCCACTTTGGGCCCTCTTCTATTTACAATTGACCTACTGTTTTGTCTCTTTGGTGCTTGAAATCTTAATCTTAATCTTCATATTGAAAATAATATTCTATATTGTTTTGCTGATTCTGTCTATTTAGACATTTAGAAGGTGTAACTATTTTTTAAGCCTCATGCAAAAAGAGCAAATTCACTGTTTTGTCATCCATATAGATTACATCAATTTGCATATTATTTGAGCTGTAGCTATGTTTTACTGACTATTTAGAGAAATTGACTGTACTTGTTGTCATTGTTGTAATTATTGGCATTAGTAGTTCTCTTGTTGATTTATTGTTTTCTTTTCTTTTGTTGTCCTTCTTTCCTAGGATTTTTAGTTTTATATTATTATGTAATGTTTAATTGTGTGGACTCCAGGAAGAGTAGTTCCTACCCTGGTTGTGGCTAATGGGGATCCAAATAAATAAATGAATAAAAGGTTTAATATTTGGAAGATTGCGCAACAATAATATTTTGGCATCTGGCTTAATGATGAAAGCAGCAGTGTGATATGGTGATCCATTTGTAGAAATGTTGTTATCTCCTCTCCTACTTTTCCACGTTTATGTAAATTACAAGAGATGTTTACAGCACCCAGCCCTTTATTTCAAATGGTAATTGTACAACCTGGGTTTCAAAACCCACCATTTGCTGTGTCTGGTTACTAAATGCCTCAGGCTTGATGAGCAAGTTATGCGAAGTTAAGATGTGGGTGTTTCTTAGTTTCTGTGACTTAACTCTTTACAGGGATTTACAGGGATTGTTCTTTCATGAATACAGGTGCATCACGACATTCTTTTCTGTTTCCCCAGTTTACCCAAATCTGCAGAAACTGTTCATACCTGTGGATGCAGCAGCTGCCCCAAGCAGTATAGGAGGTATCCCAAATGTAGGTAAGATGACAGCAGCAATAAAGCAAGTGATCTTGGCTGTGGATGTGGAAGATGCCGACAAGGTCCTCTGGTGGAGGCACTGATATCCAATACTCCCCAGTGCCTTAAAAGGAGAACAGTTATTTGATTTAATCACTGATGTGTTATCCTCATGGGATAAAAGCTGCAAGATGTCTGCCTGCTGTCAGAAGTGAAGCATCCTTTCAGATGAAACTTCAAATTAGCAGCTACAGTTAGTTAGTCTTACCTTGACATTTACAGACATATTGTTTCAGATAAAAGCCTGTGCCTACAACAGAGGCTCCATCTTATTCTTTATTTAAAATGAAAACAGTCCACTGTGAGAATATTTATGTTATTTATCATCATTCAGATATCATATATATATATCATATCAGAAGATATGTATCACGACTGGAGTCAAGTGCATTTTGTACAGGTCGTATTTTTGCTTCCTTACAAAGAATAAGAAATTATCAATCATTATCCAGGTCCGTTTCAGCCCCAGTGTACCAATCCAGGGAGCATGTAAGGTGTTGTTCGTCAGTGTCTGTCCAATATCCAAAGAGTATGGGTTCATCAAAACAAAGGGAACACAGATCCACTGCAGAGACAAATACAAATGGAGACATACACAATGCTGAAAGGCATACTTTGGAGTTTTTGATGCCTTGTGTGAGAGTGGTTTCTGTTTCCTTCAAACAAATAACCTGACACTATAAAAACTTAAGGTATAGCAAACTTACCAAGCTGACGAATATGAGCACAAGCTGTATAATATCTGTGTACAGAGTAGAGACCTCCCAGCAGTGTGTAGGTAATGGCAACGGCAGCAGAGATCCAGATGCACACAGTGTAGGACAAATCCAGGACCACACTCGTAATTCCTCCTGCCAAACAAAAAATGGATGGATGGATGGATGGATGGATGGATGTTCATTTATGGTGTACACTGTTACATGGAAGTATGGTGCTTACAGGTCTGTATATACTGTACCTAAACCAATTAGCATTGTGGGAACCCACAGTAGATCCATTAAAAGAGCAGCAATGGCTAGTCCAGCTGTTACTGATTTTCCATACTTGGCATGGAAAGGGTCCAGCATCGTCACACAGTGTCTTTCTCTCAGTGGCTTTGCAAACACGAAGCCAGCTTCACATGAAAGAGGAAAGAAGACATCACAATCAGAAAAATTCAATTAATCAAGCGAGGGGGAAAATACTTAAGAAAAAAAACAACAGCTAGATGAATTTTTGGCTTTTCAACATTTTAAAAAGCAGAAGTTGCACAACAAGCTGAGGTTCAGTAAGTAATCTTTAAATTCTGTAAGCAAAGACTGGTAAAACAAAGTGGTAATGTCTGCTACAAGAATATTTCTGTTCAGTGGTCAAACAAATTCATCAATGTAAAATCAATTATGAATTCTTCAACAGATAAATTATTCTAATTTTAAAAAACAATTTCATTAGTGTCGGTAACAACTATTAAGGGGAACAAATCTTCATTAAATGTGCATAATAATAATTATATTTAATTGATATTTCACAACTCAGATATTTTAGTCAACTCAAAATAATCAGAAATGTCAATGCAATAAAGTGCAACAAACCAAATGTCTGTCCAGTGCACCTGGGACTATAGGCATAGTTAGGGACCATCCTAAAATTGCAATATAACCCATTTCAATATTTAGTACCTCATATGATTTTCAGCATAAAAATTTGCCATTATAGAGAGTGGCAGCCCATAAACAGTTCATATCTGTGAGTTCAATCAATAAATCAATAAATAATTTTAAAAATGTGACAAATCACAGGGGCGGCACAGTGGTGCAGTGGTTAACATTGTCACCTCACAGCAAAGGGGGTTCCTGATTTGAACCCAGGGTGGGAGGCTCCAAACCCCTCTCTGTTGAGTTTGCATGTTCTGTCCCCATCTTCACATTTGTTTTTCTCCCGCAGTCCAAAGAAATCCAGGTTAGGTTAAAGGAGCTAAGAAATCTAAAGCAAATAGTTGTAAAATCATCTTAATATGTCACAGAGACTAAGGAATAATGTTAATATAACATACTGATCTCACCGACAACAATAGTACACCCAGAATATTTGCATTTAAAAAAAAAATTACGGTCTGCAAATCATGTTTATGTTTTGAATTTGTGTTTTGGCCTGTTGCGCCACCCACCGCCGTCTACCAGTCACGCAGTCAGTAGAGTCTCAGCATCAGTTACAGTTACGACTGAGCTTCAATGGCTGACGGTGCGACTAAACCCAAACGACCTCGTAATGATTCCCAAAAACACCAAGACAAAACTCAAGGCAAAGCGAGGGTCTATATAGGAGATGCTTTTGAACGGTGGAGATGGTTGAAAGCGGAGAAGAATTTGAAATCGGATGTCGAAGTGGCTACTCTTCTCCTTGACATGTAAGCTTCAGCCAAAGTTGGCTAACTAGCATCATAGCTAGACGGGGATTGACATTTTGAATACTTTCAACTGTTATTCATTTTCGATCATACATTGTAGCCCATGTGCAGGTGGGTCATCGACCCGACTGATTTTTTTGAGAAACAAACGTTAGCAGCACAGCAAGCAGCCTGCTCTTGCTCCGCTGTATCCCGGCAGCAGCGTTAACAGCAGAGAAGCCGGACTTGCTCGAACGGTCCACTGGAAAACTGAAGATCAAGGACGCAGCGACGCGGCCCTGCCATGGCAGCCCCCCGTGGGCAAACAACTCACCCCTAATTTCCACCAGATGTGTGTTGGTTGCGTCTGCGCTCCGGCACCACAGCAGAGCCGATAGGATTCAATTCTAGTCAATGTGTATGTTTCCACCGGCTGCGGCTATGCTGCGTCCCGGCTCCGTCTCAGCTGCGGCACTCCAGAGCCCTCCGCAACAGATACACAGGACTTCTATTTTTGCCAGACGCAGGAGCACAACGCAGCAATTCAGCACAGAGCAGCAACCTCGAATCTGTAGGGGAGGGGGGGTGGACACGACTCGCAGCAGTATTTTGAATTTGAGTGCAGTAACCATTTTGGCCACATTCTTACATACAGCGCCTTTAATTGTTAACTCAAAATTGTCCATAGGTGTGAATGTGAGTGTGAATGGTTGTCTGTCTCTATGTGTCAGCCCTGTGATAGTCTGGTGACCTGTCCAGGGTGTACCCTGCCTCTCGCCCAGTGTCAGCTGGGATAGGCAACAGCCCCACCTTGACCTCCAACAGAATAAGCAGTTACAGAAAATGAATGAATAACAAATCATGGTTATAACTTTCCTTAATTGTACACATTTCAAGGTTGTGATGTCAGCAGCTTGCTCAGTCATGAATATGTTGACGTGAAACCACCTCTGATGTGTCTTCAACATTCCCTCACAGTTGTTGTGAGATGAAAACGGTGAGACTGCTCTTAGAAAATCCCTTAGCATCATTATTAATGACCTATTCCTGTCTTTTGAGATCAGAGATTGTTAGGCTATGTTTGTTTTGTTACACATACAAACATACAGTATCCTGTCAGATGTGATTTCAAACTCTTACCAATGATAAAAGATGAGCTGTATGCAGTCATGATCATGATCGCCCAGGTTAGTCCCATAGAGGGTGTGTACACCATCTCAGCTGTTCCAACAATGAAGCCTCCCCCAATCCACGTAGCTAGAGGATGAATTAACACACAGCAAGTAATGTAGTGGACAAACAGCAGCTTTTTGGACAGAGGATAACAATGATCATAATAATAAACTGTATTATTATGGCAGTCATGGCTTCTTTGTATATATTACAGTGAACTGTGAGCTTAGTTTTCCTCAGATTCTCTTAGTCTCTTCAACACTGTTATTGTTTAACCATAAGGAAATTCTGCCCGTCATCCTTTCTTTAACCTTTAGTGGAACGACAGTATTTAAAGCAGAAGATGAAGACTCAAATGGTTATTGACTCATGATGTTAAAGAACTCAGCCTCAGCCTTGCCATCTAGAAATCTCTTTTAAACCAGAACTTCACCTCTGATTGTAGTTTGGCACCAAAAAACACACAGTAATGGTGAGAGATACTTAAACACTGTCAGTGTTTACCCCTAAGTCTAGAATGTTACCATGCTGATGAGTGGCTTTATTTACATGTTGAGTAAGTTCAAAGCTGTCAGGCAGATTCATAAACTCAGTCACTGTGAAGTCTTTCTTTTTGTTGATATGAATGTTCAGGTCTCCATTCAAGATGAATCTATCATATCGAGTGATACTGAGTGAGATCAGCTCTGAGAATTCCTGGAGGAATACTGATGAATATTTTGATGGCTGATATGTGTTACAGTCCCCCATAGGTGAATGGGTGATCAACCTGTGCTGTGACTCTAGCTCTTCCTCCCCTCTCTTGCGCCATTGGCTGGAGACCAGTAGCCAGTCAGACCATCTGGGATATGTATAAAGGCTTAGAAGCTGCTCTTCTGGTCCTCTGTTTGCTGCCATGTGTTGCTTTGGTGGGGTGTTGCTGAGCCACTTTGTGCTGTAGTCCAGAATTCTGGGTAGCCCTGTTTCCACTCTTAGTAAACTTGAGAAGGCAGAGACTGATGTTAGATTCTGAATTCCCTCAAAAGCTCTAAGTCTAAAGATGTATTTGGCTTGGACTCAGTTTTTCTAAAAAGGAATGTAGATGCATTCACTGAACCATTAACAAACGTAGTGAATGCTTCTATCAAAGAAGATAAATATCCTAATGACTGGAAGTCAGCCATTGTGGTACCAGTCTTTAAATCAGGAGACTCAACTACTATAAGTAACTATAACAGTATTTTGCCTGTTACCTCCAAAGTTGCTGAAAAATGTGTTGTTGAACAGCTAATTTCCCATATTAACAGTAGCCCATACACTCTGCACCCAATGCAGTTTGGTTTTTGGACCAACAACTCCACTGAGACAACAAACTGCTTCTTCTTAGAAAATATTAAACAGAAAATGGACAAAGGAGGTGTTGTCGGTGCAATATTTTTAGATTTTAAGAAGGCATTCGACATTGTCAGTCATCAGATACTCCTCTGCAAACTCTCAAACTATAATTTTTCCATTGGCGTGCTGAACTGGATGAAGTCCTGTCTTGCAGATAGAGTCCAATGTGTAAGGGTTGGAGGTGAGACATCACCCTTTCTGAGCAATGAAATGGGTGTGCCCCAGGGATCCATCTTGGGACCTCTTCTGTTTAGTTTATATATAAATGATCTCCCGTCCATCTGCACAGGGTGCAAATTTCAGATGTACACAGATGATACCATTATTTATGCTCATGCAAAAACTAAAGAACTGGCAGCTGCCAAATTGAATGCTGTAATGGTGAAGGTCAACAACTGGCTCAATGAGTCTCAACAGTTTCTTAATGTTAAGAAAACAGTTTGTATGTATTTTACAAAAGCAAGCTCGATATCGGATATCAATCCTGAAATGTGTTTCGCTGGAGAACCGATCAAAGTAGTCACTGAGTTTAAATATCTTGGCGTTGTCCTTGACCCTACTTTGTCTTTCAAAAAACAAGTAAAAATAATAATGCAGACTGCCAAATATAATTTGGCTAATTAGATACATGAGGAACTGTCTAACATCCACTGCCGCACTTCTTTATATGAATGCAATGATCATTTCTCTTCTAACATACTGTATGACAAGCTGGACCCATGCAAAAAGTACAACGCTGAAACCCATTCTCTCTCTGTACAAGCAGGCTCTCAAAGTGCTTGACAGAAAACCAAACACTCACCATCATTGTCACATTCTCAGCAAATATAACATCCTCAGCTGGTGTAGTGTAATGTACCTGTTTAGTCTTATGCTTTATGCTTTGACCTTTAAAAATACATGTCCAGGCAGTATACTATATACTATATATAACCAGTCACACCTTGGTTTATTGTTTCATGTATTCACATAATGTGCACATAAACACACTCATTGGTGTATTGTACTGGATGCAGGATCTGATAGGATCCAATGTTCAAGGACTAAAGTGGAAAATACCTAGGATCTGATAGGATCTGATGTTCAAGGACTAAAATGGGAAGTACCTAGGATCTGATAGGATTTGATGTGCATGTATGACACCATTATGTTCGATCTGATAGGATTTGATGTTCATGTATAACACCATTATGTTCGGGCTTATGTGGGAAGGATTAAAGAGAAGAGGTGGAGATTCGACAGAATCTTCACCAGCATAAAAGAGAGCACACAGAAAGCAAAACTTCAGTCCTGCTCCGGACTCATTGAGTTGTATGTGTTGTTGCCTGTGAACACATTAAACTCAGTTGCGCTCGATTCTACGTGTCTCCAGTGATTCCTTGACTGCTGAGTATTTGGTTTTAAAGATACTTATTTTGGACAAGAGCAAAAGTAGTCTAAAAGTTGAAGACGAGATCGGGACCCACCAGGCCCAATTCCGGGCCCTGAATTCTGCTTCATCACTGGCAAAACTGAACAAAATATGCTGATGCCTGCCTGTTGTTTAAGATCCTAAATGGCATGGCTTCTCCACCTCTCAGTGCTTTTGTTAAAAAAAAAAAACATCTGACAACAGGTCTACAAGATCTGCCCAGAGAGGGGACTGTATTGTACCTTTCAGGTCCAGCTCCTTCAGTCAATCTTCCTTTGCTGTTAGAGCCTCACAGCTTTGGAACACCTTACCTACTGAAATAAGATACTGTGCCACTTATCACACCTTCACAAAAAATCTAAAGTACTGGCTTTTAAAAAAACAAAAATGTGATCACTCCTAACTAGTTTAAGATGTATTTTACCATTGTTTATTAACTTGCTGCTAACCTGCTAAATGTCTCTGTCCATTGTCAGGTCCCCAGTTTTGCATGGCTTGGTATGTACTAACACCCAATAGTCTGATTAATACCTAGATTGTATTTTATCATGCAGAGCATCAAGTTCTGATGCTCTGCATGGCTGACTATATTGCTTGATTACCATTGGACTGTATGTTGCTGCTCTGTGCTTCTTGCATGTTTATCATTATTCTGCTGCTCTGCCTGTCTATCGCTGCTTTGCATACATGACTATATGGCTTGACTTCTATTAGACTGCATGCTGCTGTTTTATGCTTTTTGCATAGCTATTATGTATTATTATGTTGTCCTGTTCTGTTGTAAATACTGTATCTTATGTTTAATGCTTCTGTTTTAGGTTATGGTTTCATAACATCTTGCCGGAGGAATACAGTTGCGAATTAGCCGGCTGGTTAAAACTGGCACATTTACAGTAATGTTGATTAATGTGTACTGTCCTTTTTATAAATAAAATAATCTGAAACTGAAACTGAAGTACTGTTACTTGTTCAGCCAGTCTTGTCGTTGTTAGACACAGGGTTGTCAAATTACAGTGACCTGTGAACTATTAACAACAACTACCTTCTTGTTCTCAAATTTAACTTTGTGAGGCCTCTGTCATTCGTTGAGTTTCATCCATTCTAATTCAACCCTAAAGTTCATTGCCAGGAGACTCTGCAGGGGGGAGCTGCCATTTCTGTTACCCTCTTTTTCTCCTGGTTGGGGAGTTAGCTAAAGGATTGTACTTTTTCTTTTTTTTCTGGCAGTCAGCTTGCTAGCTCAGGACTAATTGTTTGTTAGTCTGGCCTGGGCTCTTCCTGGTGTTCCTTGTATGCTTCCATAGCTGGCAATAAAAGGGTTAAATTACACTACCTGACTCCTCATTTCCCCATCTAGCCTTATGTTGCTTCCCTCACCCCTAGACCACCTTGGGTGACATAACAAATGTAACGATGAGCACTGATAGCACTGCTTTGAGCTCAAGTGCAAGGTATAAAGTCACCCAGGTCAATGTCATTACACAAAAACTATGCAGAAAAGACAGCTGACTGACTGATAACATCTATAGTTTGGAGGACAGGCTTCTATCAGTGTTGCTACACCAGTTTAGCCAGGCATCAACTAAAAAAAAATGAGTGCAAAATATTTTCGGTTATCAAATCATCAACGAGGAAAGATTTGTGAAGTTAGTGATCAAACATTAAGAAGAGCTAATTTCAGCTGCAGGGACTCTGTGACAGGAGAGGAGACTGGTTATGGCTGGACAATTACAAATTTAAGATGACTGAAAGAGGTACCAGATGGCCTGTAAGTTCTATGATATGTCTGACCACCATACCACGGGCTGTTTAGGATCACCGGTATGCTCAAGGAAGCAGCATGGGATCTGGCTAGTTTCTGACAGACATCTGAGTACTGATGTTTGTGTAATAGTTCATCCATTTCATTGTGCTTAATTGTGGCAGCTTTAAGTTTAACTCCTTCATTGGTGAATGTGGTGGCAGTGAGGCGGGGGGAGTTGGGCTCCTGGTGAGTGTGGTGAAGGTGGGGTAGTTAGATGCTGCTACTACCTCTCTCACTGGGAGTCTACCTAGCGCAGTCAGCCATCTGGTGTCTCTGATGCTCTCTGGAAAGGTTTTGTTGTTTAATATATTTATTACTTCATTGCTATGAATATCAAATATAAATTTATATTTTAGCCCCCCATACTTAAAATTATTAATTGTATTAAAATTCCAATAAATATTCAAATGGGTTCAAGCCAGCGTTGACATTTAAAACTTGAAAGCTGGGTGAGATCGAGCTCTTTGACAGTTCAAGGACACCTGCATTAAAGATAAACAATAGGTTTTATGACAATCAGTCAGATGCTCATTCATTCATGTCCAAACCTCTACTGGGCCACGCTCTTCAATGGAAACTCTGTTACTTCCTATTGGTCAACTGCAGAAACATTTTGGGGACATGCTTTAATGGTTTAGTTAAAACATAGTCCACTGAATTTAGTGATGTTTGAACAAACTCTCATTGATTTATGACCAAATTCTGAGAAAGGTGATTGCACTTGTTTGGAACAGTTGGTGCCCTCTAGACCTCTTTTAAAACGTGGCTCATAATTATTATTCTGCAAGTTGAAATCATGAGTTATCTTAGATGGGGTTTTTTGTAGAGGTCGACCGATCAATCGGCCGACACACATATGTGTGTGTGTGTGTGTGTGTGTGTGTGAGCCCACCCAGTAAAGAAGTTTAAAGATATCTTATATCCTTAATAATCCTGACTTTATAATTCATAGTTTCCATCCTACTTTTGTCAGCTGTGTTCTCCTCACCTGTCATTGTGAAGATCCCCACCACCAGGCTAATGCTGCGGTTGCAGCAGTGTCATCTCCATTCCAAGGGCTCCACTTCTCCTCTTTTCCCTTTTGGATTTGAAAGAAGCCCAGATGCCAGTCCCAAGTACCAGCAGGTAGAAAAACACCATTGCTATTACTCCTGGGATGTTAACAGCCATGTTGAGTGTCTGCTCTTCTAGCTGGTGTCAGACTGACTGAATGTAGTTTTATAACTAGGTTCAGGAACAAAGACCACGCCTCGAACACATCCCATTTCCGCCCAACAGTAAAAACACACCTGATGCATTCTCTTTCCCTTCGACTAGTGATGGTGAAATCGAAGCTTAATGAAGCATCGAACCACTTTGACACACCTGCTTCAAGAATGACACACTGCTTCGAAGCATTTCATACAGTCAGAAGAGTGACATCTGCTGGCTGTGTCAGAACTTCATCTAGGAAGACCTGGAAAAGCCTCAAGACTGCCTGTAAGAGGCCTCGCTCCCGGTAGTCACGTGATTGTGGGCGTGCCAAAGCAGGGGTTGAAACACTGCCTCAGAACACTTGCGCTTCAAAAGATTGACACTGTGTCGAGCAAACTGGCTCGAGCGTAACATCATTACCTTCGACACATTTCTCACATCGACTGACGTGCACTTCATGTGTAACCACAGACTTACCGCAGTCTAAAAGTAAGACAAACTCTAGTTTTTATTGTATCAATTAATCAACTCACCACGGATCCAGAGCTGCGGAACAAACAACTATCCTCGAGTCATATCATTCCTGCAGCAGTCGGACTACAGACAAACTTCCAGGCAGAGCTGCAAGCGTTCTGCGGCTCCCATACCTCGGCCTCGCCAGCTCCTCCATTCCACCTGCCTCCACCACCCATCGCCGCGCACTCATGGCACAGCCTTCTCCATGCAACAGCATTCTCCACATCACAATCTAAACCGGACATCACAGTCTCCAACGCGTCCTGAAAAGAAAAGGAATTCCCTCCAGCTGCAGCCACACAGCTGGGTTCCAACGCCGCCTCATTAAACGCCAAGTCTACGTAACTGCCGGCATCTGAGGGCCCTCGCAGAGACATTCCACGCTGGGATCGCTGCCCATGACATCACAGACTCCCGCCCCTCAAGGACAGCAGCCAGTACCATTAGCTCCCTCTAGCAGGGAGTCGGGTTGTATGGTTTCAAGTTTTAAGTTACTCATTGTCATATGCAATTAGAGGAAACAATTGTTTGTTCGCTTGGCAAATGGTAATCTTAAATCTCAGGTTCCCTCTGTCTATGCTCATTTAATACGCATTAAGGGAAATCTTTCAAGTAGCCTTTGTTCATTTAATTCGTACAAAGGGAAACCACACAAGTAAAACAAACTAACAAACTATAACCCTATGTGTTTGTCCTTTCTCAGATCATTTCATCATTCTTGTCATCTCTGCATTCGAAGGCTTCATCACATCGTCACAGCCGTTTAATCAGATCCACAACCGGAAAACCTTCCATCAGCTTCACAGAAAGCTATCGTAATGATCTCGTCCAAAGCACACCCTTAGCCCACCTTACTAGCCAGCGTCAGCTTCCCTTCTCCTCTCAAGACGTCACGTTCATTCAGTTTACCACGCATTGTATCCATAAAATGATAATAATAATGATTATAATTAAGATCATAATAATAATAATAATACTATTAAAAAAACATTACCCTCTCCACCCACAACTAGGCTACCTATTGGAACCAGCTTTCCATTAATCTAGCCACCAGCAGTTGCGAACCACTACATACATTCTCAGGTTAACCAATACTTGCAAAAGGTTTCTGCTCTTACGGCAAATGCTTGCCACCAACTTCCGACCTTCTTCGCCCTGCATCCATCCTCTTCAGGCCACTACATACTTCATACTTTTGACTCTCTCTCGTTTTCACTCTCGGAAGTAAATCAACGCAGCCTCCGTGGCTCGTCACTTCCTGCAGTGCCCTGAATCGCCCCAGTGCATCTTCGACCCTCCACTTCGTCCCAGTTTTTCAAACGCAATTTCATATTTCCAACTCTCTCTCGTTTTCACTCCTGAGAAGTAAATCATCGCAGCCTCCGCCGCTGGCCACCACATTCGCTCCCACGTTGGCAACAGTTGTAACTATTTCCTCCTCCTAGACCCTTGTATATCTGTCCCTGAAAAGCATTAATGGACAACCTCCTGCCCCATGTTTATCCTTCTTTTGTAATAAATAAACTTAGCCACCCCCAGCCCTTCGTCTACAACCCGTGAAGCGTACCCTTTCAACTGTTTACTTGGGTTCTCTCTTCACACGGAGCAACTATAACCGTCTATAGGCAGAAAATTCTTGACCACATTAAAATTCCAGGGCGCCGTCGTCTTTAGTAAGCATCACACATATGCAATATGATTCGAAACACTCTTGAAGCTCTCTTCGGGGCTCTATCTGAAGGCGAGCTCACGAAGAGACAACTCCCTCCTGTGTTCCTGCCTTTGACTCAACACGTTCATCACCGTGCTCACCTGCTACCCTTCATCCCTCATCCCTTCATCCCACATCCCTTCGACCCTCAACCCTTCATCCCTCATCCCTTCATTCTTCCGGCCCTAAACCCTTCCTCCCTCATCCACTCGACCCTCAACCCTTCATCCCACATCCCTCAACCCTTCATCCCCCATCCCTTCATCCTTTTGACCTTCAACCCTTCATCCCCCAACCCTTCATTCCTCAACCCTTCATCCCTCATCCCTCCATCCCTCATCCATTCGACCCTCAATCCTTCATCCCATAATCCATCATATGCAATAAATCATTCAAAATCTTAGTCTTATTGGTGTGGTCTTTGTTAGTAAAATGTAGTTTCATAACTAGGTTCAGGAACAAAGACCACACCTCGAACACATCCCATTTCCGCCCAACAGTATTTAAGCACACCTGATGCATTCTCTTTCCCTTCAACACATTTCTCACATCCCACCCACCCAATCCCATCTTGCCTCTTACATCTTTTTCTCTGCTCCCTTCTGCATACAGGAACCGGTTGGGGCTCTATCCGAAGCCGATGTCAGCTTGGAATGAGATCACTGAGTCTAAAATGACATCCAGGTATCTATCTATCTATCTATCTATCTATCTATCTATCTATCTATCTATCTATCTATCTAATCTTATCTAATCATTAGAGATATTAAATCATTACTTTAAGAAATGTTCTCAATTTAATGGCTGACAGGATCTTTTGATTTTTCTTCATCACACTGGTGGGAATGGGCTACCAAAGAGATGTGGTGCCATATCTCTTTAATTTTTGAGAAACTAACTCATTAATTTGAGATGCTGAATTATTATGTTGAGATTCTAAGTCATTATTTTGAGAAAGATTCTAATTATTTTGTAATACTACCTCATTATTTCAAGCATGTTTGTCATGCGAGGTGGAGATTCTCCCCCCCCCCCCCATCACATTAGTGGAAATGTGCTTCAATATCTCTGTTAATGTTTTGCATATGATAATAAATAACTTGAACTTGCATGTCCAGCCTGTTTAATCACTTTGTGTTATGAAAAGAGCTATATAAATGCAATGCATTATTATCATGATGATTATTTTCATTTAACCTTGAAGAAAGGGGAATTTTTATGGAGGGGGAATTCAGAATCATTTACAATATTATCCTGCAATGGAAATTAATGTATTCAAATTATCCATACAAACAACCAAATGAAAGATATCAAATGTGTGAATGGCATTAATCTTCAGTGATAACCAATTTTTATGTTATTTAATTTTATTTAGTTAATCAGATCAAAATCTGTGGGACACAGTGCTCTAAGATTACGTTATTCTCACCACAAAGGGTACAGGGGTTGATCTTGAATTTAAACCTTTTCTTAAGGCACATAGCTTTTGGATAAATCTTATGAATTACCTTAGAACTAGTCCATAGCCATTGGTAGCTTTGTCACCTTCTACCTATGCCAGTCCTCAATGCCTATGTGCAGTTTCACATAGATTGACCTCGTCAGTGAGTAGAAAAATGTGGGACAGACAGAATGACTCACTGACAGAATGACACACTGACAGTTTCCATGATTATGTACAGCATACCATACCATGACTTAGTCATACCAAAAATTAGAAAAAACAACAAACATTTGGCCACAGGGGGAGCCACAGCGATCGGTCGCATTTTAGCCATTTTTAAGCATTTTTCTGTTGTTATAGCGCCACCCAGTTGCCAATTAGAGTTAAATTTCTCCAGTCACCTTGAGGCGTCCTGTTCTACATATCTACCAAGTTTAGTAAAAATTGACATGGCGGTTAGGCCTAGATAAGAAATTAGCTCTCTAGCGCCCCCATTTTGTTTGATGGGGTCAAGAATGGAGGGGTCCCCTCAGATTATGTGTGGTCATATGCCTACAAAGTTGCGTGGTGATGGGTGAAACCCTTGAGATGTTATACACCTTTATGTGATGAGCCACGCCCTCTGCAATATTCATTGCCTTATAGAAGCTCAGTTTTAGTAAGTTTTCCATCTTTTGCCAAGAGGGAACTTTAGATATTGGTCCCTAGATTATGTTCACCCAGTTTCATGCAGATCACTCAAACTTCCTAGGAAGAGATCGATTTGAAGTATTGTTTTTTTTTTTATTCAAAATGGCCGAAAATCTATATAACCGGACGTTATGGGTTCTTGAGGCAAATTTGTTCCTCATGACGAGAGGTATCTCTGTGCAAAGTTTCATGTGTCTACAGCATACGGGCCATGAGATATGCCCATTCAAATTTTGCAATTTCAATCGGTTGCTATAGCGCCCCTCTTTGGTCAATTGATGTAATATTGCTTCATTCGCATCCTCCCATGACCCTCTACCACTGTGCCAAATTTCACATGGATTGACCAAGTCAGTGAGGAGAAAAACGTGGAACAGGGACACAGACACACCCACACACAGAGTTCGTCATTATATAGTAAGATAAGATGAGTTTGGGAAAGGAGGCCACTTGATAAATTTAGAATATGCTTTATCCATAAAAGATAAGGTTATTGCCTCTGGGACCTGTGTATGTAACTGTCTTTAATAATCATTAAACACCATGCATTGAAGACAGTACTTTTAAACTTCTTACTAATCAGCTGAATCAACGGTAGAGGAATCGCTTTACATATCTTGACAACAAAGTTTTGAATAAATAAATTCCTACCGTGCCTGCACGTTAACAGTGTACTTAAACACACCATTGCCATTGGATTCCTATATGAGATGCACTGATTTCCAAACACAAATCAAACAAGTGAACGTAACATAGATAGGACGCATGCGCAGTCTGTGCTTGAATCCGATTGGTCCGTTTCAAACTCAGACCGCGGCTGTGTTGTTGTGTTTAGTTAGCTAGCACACGAAAGAATATTATCCTGTCTCAGTACCTAATGTCAGAAATATAGCTGTCAGGTAAGTGTTTTGTTGAGTAATATGCAAGTCGGGGTGTCAGCGTTTAGTTCGTTTCAGAAAAGTAAACGGACATTTTAAACTGTGTGACAGTTATCAGTTGACAGGTGCGGCTGCTAGTCGGCTGAAAAATCCAGCTAACCAGCTAGCTTGTTTGCCAGCTCGACCAAGAAACGTTGGTGAAAGTCATTTGAAGAGATTGAAACTTTTGTAACGAATGTATTAAACTGAGTTACATATTAGCTGACACGGATATAGCTAACAAAGCTAAGCAGCATTTGGCTTGAACTCATTAGTACCACCTACATAACCCTGAGACATTTCATTTCAAAGTGTTAACATTAACTTAAAGTTAACGTTAAGTTACGTTATTTTCAGTTGAATCACTGCGGTATGTGGACCAACTGTTAACCGAGCTGATTTGTGTACGATGAATTCACGATAAGGCCTAGCGATGTGTAAATGTGTAGATAATCAGGGCGGTGTGCACCGTTTTTGAAGGGCTTGACGTCACTTATCATAACGTTACTGTCCATAGGAAACCAAACCCACCGCGAGATGCTAGCTAGGGTCCCTCCCTTTATTTTGGCTTTGGTGCAAAGTTTGTCCAAGTGAGAATATTTGCCCTTTTGCCTTTTTTTAGCTCACTGTCTTGTCCTGATTTATTTGTTGCAGGATGATGGAATCATGCCTGAGCGACAAGGCTGACAGACGGGAACAGGTAGAGGTGGATGACTTGAAGAGAGATCTCTCATCAGAATTCAGCACCTTACCAGACCCACAGGTAAACCCGGAAGTGACAGGGAAATCAGTCACTATGAATACCTTTGCCCACAATCATTGTATTGGTGCTGTTGTGCTCACAAATTCACATACCCTGGCAGAATTTGTGAAAACAATAATATGACTGATAATACAGCCCGCTTACAGTATGCCAGACAGCACCTAGACAGCCCTCAAAACATATGGAGCAAAGTCATTTAGAGTGATGAAACCAAAACTGAACTTTAACATCATGTTTAGGGAGGAGTTTTAACAGGGCTAGGATGAAAGTACACCATCCCTATTGTGAAGTATTGACTTACAGTGGGGCTTTAGTCAAAGTTAATGCCGGAGTGAAAACAGCATGTAAGTGTGGAAGCTGCACATGGGACACACTTGGACCTTCAAACATGTCAACCCGAAACACAAGGCCAAGTCGACCCGCAGTGGGTACAGCAGTACGGCAGCTTCACCACCTGAGAAAATAAAGAGCGTTTTCCACACCTATTACAAAGGACTGCAAGCTGTTATTGATGCTAAAAGGGTTAATACACACTCTTAAGAACTATGGGTATGCAAACTTTTGATCTCAGTATTTTCTTTATTGCTATGTTTTGTTTAGTGATTGTACTATTCTGTGATGCCTCAAAGTTTAATTTGAATCCCACTGGATATAAAAGAAATGTGTTTTGCCTGATCACCCCTGTTTACTTAAAAGAATAGTACACAGTACAAATTCTGCCAGGCTATGGAAACTTAGAAGCAAAACTGTGTCTCCATACAGTTGACAGTGGGCAGAATACACCTATAATTTGCTGAAATACTTAAATAAAGCAGTTGTACAACAACATGTACACACCTGTTTAAACATTTAAACACTACTGAGATCAAATGATGTAAGGAATAAAATACCTGTGCTCCAGTATTGCAAGCCTGTGATATTGGTGTCATATGAGCTATTATCAGGCTTCATCAGCTGAGATGTTAACGTCGGATAAACTCTGAAATATATTTTTTCATAGAGCGAGGACTGTGTGTCCCCTAAACACTTGCAATAAAAATGCTTTATGAAGTACTTTTTTAAATGTTCTATGTAAACGGGAGGAATTATTACAGCAAACAGAATGTGTTTCAGTGTTCATATGGGCACCTACTAAAATCTATTGTTTTATGGCAGACTTTGGAAAAGAAATGTACACCCCTCAGTTTGAGGGCTTTGAGTTCAAATGTAGTCTGTCACTTTCCTCTTGCTGTGTTTGATTAAAACCTTATTTGTTGTGCAGCATTCCAGCAATGAGGAGAGGGAACACCTTCAGGTCTACCTCCGCATCCGACCTTTCAGCTCAGCAGAGAATGATAATGGAGAGTCACAGGTAAAATAAAGAAAAATAAGATACTTCATATGCAGGGAGTTGATATGAAATGAATAGCAGCCTGCTTGGTTTTGTTGTTGTCTCAACTTTGCTGACTTACTGAATTTTCAAGACTCAAACGTGACAAAGTTCCCTGATAACTTGATCGAAGCTGCTACAGATTATTTAAATGAATGTAAACCAAAACAGAATGATTCTGAAAGAAAGATAAATCCTTTTTGTCTTCTGTCTGCCTCCCTGTATTTTGTTTCTAACAGGACTGTGTTACCATTGAGCCCCCTGACACAGTTCTGCTGAAGCCTCCCAGCTTGTCCCTCTCAGCGAGGCTTAGCACTGAAAAATCACTCCCACAGACTGGACAGCGCTTCCAGTTCTCTCAGGTTGGTGTTTTCTGGCAGATACGAAGGCCAAAAAAATTTATTGATTTGCACTTTGTTAATACAGCATTCCATTTGAATGTACCGATACTTGTATGTGAGGCATTTTATTCGACTTCCAGACCCTACTTTCCTGATATAAAAGATGGAGTGTTTTCATTGTTTTTTTTTTTTTTTTTTTTTTTAGAATAACTCCCCACTCATTCCCTTATTTTTCTTAGGTGTATGGTCCTGAGACAACACAGAGAGAGCTTTTTCAAGGCACCGTAAAGGATTTGGTGAAAGATGTTCTCGAAGGGGGAAACTCTTTGGTTTTCACTTATGGAGTCACCAACGCGGGGAAGACCTTCACATTCTTGGGTCTGTTCTACTTTAATATACTTTTAATTAGCACTGCTATTTAAAGTAAGTTAGACGGATTGCTACAGTGGTTATTCAGATCAGATGCAGGGAAATTCTCCTCAGCAGTTCCCTGCATCTTTTTGACACCACACTCCATATGTCTGATCTTATGTCTGATCAGTATAAAATTGTCATTGATGTGATGGCCAATGTTTCTGTCTTGAGATTTAATGATGATGGAAGTACCTTCACTTGAAACAATCCAATGTGCTCTTGTCACTCCAGGTCCAGATGCTGATGCTGGTATGCTGCCCAGGTCTCTCGACGTCATTTTCAGCAGTATCGATGAACGCGTCTTCACCAGGATGAGCATCAAACCTCACCGCTGCAGAGAGTTCACAAGGCTCACCTGGGAGCAGCAGGCTGAGGAAGCGGCGTTCAAGAGAAGCTTCTTCAGACAAATTAAAGAGGTAACCCGTCTGTCTGAGGCTGCCGTGGAGGTTCAGAAGAGCAATAGAAGTGGCAGCATGTTAGCATCGCAGCAGGTCCAGTCCTTGATTAGTGTCTACATGGGGGTTATTTAGGCATAGTACTGAGGTGTAGGTCACCTGTGTTTTTGCTGCACTCAGAACCTAATACACAGAGACTAAAGTTATTCCTATAAGATAGAATAAAATTGACTTGAAGCATAAAAATAAGCTTCAGATTGCAGCTGCACATGTATAGTGGGAGTGAAATGCAAGCCATTATACGGTCTGTGTTGAATGTTGTATTGATTAAAAAAGAAGTGAATCTATTCTGTCAGATGTGTTTGAGATTGACGACTGAAAAAATGCAGCCGAAAGACTTTTGCTGGGGCTTGAAATAAATGTGGTCGCTAGAGGAAACGGCAGAGACAGTTAGATGACAAAGTGAAATTCACAGATTACTGTGACTATTGAAAGGGAACATGTTTTTGTTTATTTATTTATTTATTTATTTTGGAGGAGTAAAAATTGAGGACTTGGATTACACTGATTACCTGCACACTTTTGTTGTGTTATTACAGATACCTGTTGATACCCCCAAAAAACTACCAGCACCAGCTATTATTGATACCATTGCCTTCTTTGTTCTGATGATTTCTCTCTTCAGTTCTCTTCTGTTGCTTTCTCCATCCTCTGAGCCAATTTATTTTTGGTCAAAAGACTTCGAACAGTTCAAAATTAGGTGGAACCAGTTCAGTGTTGATGGAAAAGGGGTAAAATGCAGCCCCCTCAATTTTGATGATGAAGGTTTGGGAGTTTGAGAGTCCTAAAAGATCAGGGGCAGTATTCACAAACATTCTGAGAGCACTCTCAGTGAGCTCCTAACTTAGCCTAAAAACTTTTAGTTAAGAGTCTTAGCTTAGGAGTGACTTGGGAAAGTTCTATGGGGGTGATCACACAGAAATGAAACGCTAGAAACGTGGACGCTTCAAAGACACTTGAAACGCTGGAAGTGCTTATTCACTGTGCACTAGCTACTGTCGTCTGATGCTCAAAAAAATGAAAACTTTTCAGCGTCTGGACGCACGTCTAAAAAGAAGCGTCTACAAAAACGCACGTCTAAAAAGACGCTTGAACGCCGGTCAGATGCGCCGTATCATAGGAAAACAATGGTTTTACTGGTGTCGCGTTTCTAGCGTTTCATCTCGGTGTGATCATTTTCTAAGAGCAACTCTGAGGAAGGAAGGGACAGAAACTTTTATCTTACTGAGGGCGTGTGGATGAGCCTGTTGCTAGGTGTGATGCTTTCTTTTAACAAATGTGATTGGTTGTCACAGACACACTCTTTTGTGGTCCTTCAAGGTGTGGACAGTGACACCCAGTGGAAATGAAATGAACTGCATCATAATATGAGCTTGACAGTGTTATCATTGTTAGTGTGATCACTCTGCTGATGGAAGGTTTAACGCAGACCAAAGTCATCACTGCTGCACTGATACAGTTTTACAATTTTTCAAATATCTTAGTATTGTGATAATTTTATTTCTGGCGTCATAGTGTTATTTTGTTAGGTGGGAAATGTGGGCATATCCCAAATGAGATCAACCTCAAACATTATTTCTGCACAATCTCATCTGTAGCATTTCATTTACTCACTGTCATTTTTTGTCTAGAGACCGTTTCTACGACCTCTTCATCTTTTCACCATTTTCTCCTCTGATTAAGAAACTCTTAAACCTCTTAAAAGTCCTCCTCCCTGCTCCTAACCGTTTTTCACCTTAGGAGCTCTCTTAAGGTCTAAGATGCTCTGTGAATAACTTTTATCTTTACAAGGACCTAGTCTTAACCTTAAGGGGAAATTTTAAGAAAACGTCACAATTCTAAGAATTTTCTTAGACTTTCGTTACTAGGAGCAACTCTTAGCACTAGGACGCCTCGTGAATACCGCCCCAGGTACATACTCATACTACATACCAGTATATCTCTTGCCACTACCAAGCGTGTATGTTTTTGGTCATCCTTTTCTTAAGGCAAATTCAATAGGGATGCACCGAATATTCGGTAACCTAATATATTCGGCCGAATATTGCAAAAAAACACACATTTGGTATTCGGTGGAATAAGTTACAAGCAAGGTTGAATAATAGTGGCGTGTTTTGATAACGCAATCAAACAGCGTGCCATGACGGGCTGAGTAAAATGTCGGCAGTGTGGCAATCTGCCCGTCACGGCACTCGCATTTGCGACTAAAAATAGTTTTGAGTGAGCAAAATAGGCTTAAATCATTCAGCACGCTGTGCGAGCAGCCTACAGATTTCAACCAGCAGCAGAAACGAAAGGCGAATCCCACTGGTTGTGGGTTGAACGGGGTCACAGACACAGACAGTAATGTATTCCTCTCAAATACGGCAGCCATCGTCTTACCGTGACAACACTAATCTGGAGGGGGTTCATCTGCAAAAACTAATGAAAAACTAAACAACAATATTCGGTATTCGGTACTCGGCCAAGCGTTTAATATGCTTCGGCTTCAGCCACAAATTTTCATTTCGGTGCATCCCTAAAATTTAATTAAAGTGGACCTCACTCCCCCCGTACATAATGCCTTTAAAAATGCAGCTTTTGTAGATTGATATAGAAATGTTTGTTGTTAATGTATATTATTTGTTTTTAGGAATTACTCTTGTGGAGTACTTTATGTCATTGCTCTAAAAAGTGCTACACAAATAAACATGTAAATAACTCTGAAGAATGTAAGTGTCGTTGGTGCATTTTTAACATTTTCATCTCCTCTCTTTGTCTTTCAGAGTGAGAAGAGCAATACCAGCCTTTTGAACTCGACCAATAAGACTCTCCTTGAAGGCAAGTTTCAGACTTATCTTTTAATCTATTTGTTGTGTTTCTGCCTTTCAGCTCTGCAGCATTCGTAAATCTGCCACTGAAACCACCTGTGCACTGTGATAATGTTGCACTACTGGTAATTGTGATTGACAGCACTGTCAGCACTTGTTTTTATTTCCAGATCTTTCTGTTTAACCCTGGGGCAGTAATGCTTAAAATTCTCATCGTTTTGTTGTACATTAAAGTGACGCACAAGATGACTGCTGTCCCCGCAAGCACTACTGCAGAGTGTGTTATTACAGGGCGATGATTTCTAACGTTTGTGGTTTGCAGGATCCTCCATGCTGGGAATGACTGTAGCAGCAGAGGACAAAATCAGCCTGGCGGTGGAAACACACACCAAGTTCTCTGTTTGGGTTTCTTTCTGTGAAATCTATAATGAGAACATTCATGACCTCCTGGAGGTGGTACCCAGCGGGGCCCCAAAGAGGACCGCACTGCGCCTGTCACAAGATGTCAAGGGCAACGCTTTTGTCAAAGGTTGGAGGGGTCAGGGAGGGCAGACGCAAACTATAACACTTGAAACAAGTCTGAAGCTGTTTTTATATTAAAAAAAGTGCTGCAGTTTCTTCTCATGCCGCGCCTTTAACTGCCTGGAAAACATGAGGCCAAGCGCTGGGCACGACCCTTGTGCCTACTTTGTGGCAACTTTGAAGGGCATGGAGGCAGATTGTGTTGGAGGTTGCTAAGCAGCCATAGCCAACACTGTACCATAGCCTACTTACTATAAATCCTGAATGCAGAGCTGATCTTCCAGGTGCTGTTTTCTCAGTGTGTCTTAGGCCACAAAATATTGACAGATGTAAAGCTCTGGGTAGCACTGCTCCAAAGTGATCAGCCTCTTCTTTGTATTTACCACAGACTGATACTTATGGAAGAAGGGGAAAATATCTGCCGGCTGTGATTGGTTGTCATCACATGATATGCGGTGTGCGCTGCTGCAGCAAGATGATCATGACAAAATAACACCACTTTTCTGATCTTTGAAGCGTACATGCAGTCACCAGAAGTAAAAAGCTAACATTAGGCTATAAACAAACTACACCATGGTTGCGTAACTTCAACATCACCACCACACAGAGGCTGTAAAACCTTGTTGGAGGTGATGATGTTTTGTCGTCTCATTTAGCCACATATCAGCAACTTTTTTTAAGACACATCAAAACTTCAGAATTCAGGGGTGGGGTATTTACTGACATATTTTATATCATAGAACAAAATGTGAACCAAAAACCAACTGACTTTGAGACGAGGGAACTGTGAGTGCTGAAATACTGATTAATTTCTGCGTTTTAGGACTCATTTCTCCACCGCTCTATGAGCAGCCATGTTACTCAACATATTGGGGCAAACATTCAGACTACTGATCTGACACTTTTATGGAGTTCTTTAATTCTTGCCATTGTGTAAAGAAGGTTCCAAAGAAGTGACATAAGAAGAAAATCAGTTTGATATGAATAACCTGTTTTTGTACATTTGTATTCAGATCTGCGTTGGGTTCAGGTAAATAATGCAGAAGAGGCGTACAAGGTGATGAAGCTGGGCAGGAAGAACCAGAGTTTCTCCTCCACCCGACTCAACCAGCTCTCCAGCAGGAGGTGAGGATGACAGCCAGCAGCATTTACACATATTCAGCTTCAAGTTTTTTTTGTCACGCAGCAGCACTAGTGCAAAAGTCAAATAAGCATTGCTTCCTACCTTAGTCTGCAGCAGTAAGAAACTATTGGTATGTTTTCTGTCAAAATATTGTACCTCAACAATATTCTACTTGCATGGACCTCATGCAAGAACGTGTTTTTATCATCTGAACTCTCATACTTTTTCCTCAAAGTTTACTTGTGCAATTTTTCCAAGTCAGTTTCAACAAACTCTCATAATTGCACAAATGTGTCATAAATTTCTCGTATGAAGATAATGAGTGCCACCTGTTCATGAGCAGGAGTGCAGTCATTAAACATGATCATTTGCATATTCATTTTATGAATGTTTTTGTGCCTGTTTCTGCTGATAACCTCTCTTTCCAGAGTCTTTTTGTTCTGTCTTTATTCAAAGTTACTGAAACATTTGTTTGTTTGTTTTCTGCAGTCACAGCATGTTCTCCATCCGCATATTGAGGGTTGAAGATATTGGGACTCCGAGGGTCCATGCAGTCAGCGAGTGAGTGAAACTTTCTATTTTACTGGCATATGTAAACATGGTTTTAGGTGTGTAACTGTGTGGCTGTGAATGAGATACTATTGACAGAGTGCGCAAAATAAAATCTTGTGGGAGCTGAATATGAATGTGAACATACAGCGTCTGGTTTTTGAGTGAACGTTATCATGTCCTTTAAATGTGTTTGTCATCAGGTTGTGTCTGTGTGACCTGGCTGGCTCAGAACGGTGTGCCAAGACCCAAAATAAAGGAGAGCGTCTGAAAGAGGCCGGAAACATCAACACCTCACTGCTCATCCTGGGAAAATGCATCAACGCACTACGACACAATCAGCAGGCCAAGTGAGATCATTTCCTGTCTGTCATCTGTCTTCAGTTGAGTTTGAATCAGAAGGCTTCATGTATTTTAAGAGAGTGCAGAAAGTCAACCTTGAACTTTGAAACTGTTTGGAGCTTTTTAACAACTGACAACTGTGGACAAAAGTTGATATCTAGCAGCTTAAGAGATGTTTTTCTGTGTGAATGTTTGACTTACCTTCACCAAGTGGACACAAACCCAACTTTAATAAAACAATTAAGTTTCACAGTGTCTGCTGGATGTATAAATAGGAAGCCGTTTGCTGTAAGAGCTTAATAAGCTGGTGATATGTGGTGGCCTATTGCTGTACCTCCTCTACCCCCTAGTGGCCAAAACGCTTTTAGAAAAATTTGCAAATGTCCTTAGTTTAGTTTCATGAGTGTAGCAGCACAAACAGTTGAGAATGCACATATATCAATGACAACTAAGCTGTCGTCTTCTTCAGGCTGCTTAAGCACGTTCCCTTCAGGGAGAGTAAGCTGACCCACTACCTGCAGGGCTTCTTCTGTGGACGAGGAAAAGCCTGCATGATCGTCAACATCAACCAGTGTGCCTCCATGTATGACGAGACTCTCAACGTCCTCAAGTTCTCTGCTGTGGCACAGAAGGTGCAAGCACATTTACATTTTCTCTCTTATTGTGCTTTGCTTTGCGAGATTGTTCTCTGTGTTTTAATTCAGACAAAATACACCCACACACACACAGCAGGAAAATCGCATCCACAGATTGGACAGTTAAAGTCGTCTGTCTTTATTTTCTGGAAGATGCAATAAGACCAAAAACAGTAAATTTGTCCATACATCATAATTATCTGTCTGTCCTCATTCGTCACCTTTAGATAAAGGAACTGACCAAAATTCATAAATGCTCTAACGTATAAAAACATCATGACACTCCAGTATTAATAGTTATGATATTAATTTGCTTGTTCTTTTGCTCTTGTCTGTTTCCAGGTTGTGGTCCTGTCTGCCAGGCCCCCTCACATCATGCCCCAGAGGTCCGCCAGTGAAGTATCCTTCATCATCAACAACGCTGAGAGGAAGACTCTGAGGAGCAGCAGGAGGAGCTCCCTGATTGGCTGGGATAGTAGCCTGGAGGACGTACAGGTAGGGTAGAGTCAGGGGCACATCATGAAGCTCATGCCTTTTCTATGTCACTTAACTGCTGCAGTTTAAATCTTACTTTACTTGGCTTGAATTATCACCAGAAACAATTTTACAACATTATGTTAAATCTTTTGTCCAGGAGGATGAAGATGATGAGTATGAGGACGGAAGGAGCCTAATGGAGGACACAATGGATCAGACAGACAATGACGGAGACGGCAAGGAAAATGATGAAAAAATTCTTGTCAGTAAAAGGGCGCACCAGGTCAGTCCCTTATTTTAATTTTATGAAGTGCTTTTGGCAAAAAAGTTGTAACTAATTGCTCAACATATCATTACAAGAAATACATAGATATTTAAAACTACTGCTAGGCACAGACATGGCCACAGCAAAGAAGCATGAAGTTGACAGCGCGGGTTGCTGCTTTCAGGCCTCCAGGCATTTTCACATTATCTTATCTGCCCCTCTTAAAAAATGTCTTGACACCCCAGTCTAACTGCTCTCGATGATCAGTCACACAGTGTAGATGTGGTGTTGAATTTCATGGATTAAATTGCTCTCAGAGTTTAAGTTCTGCTGGTGCTGCAGTTTCTGATGCCTATAGCTAGATAGGTAGAACCAGTTTAACATCTTCAGTCGTCTTTCGTCAGTGTTTAACTCTTTGTTGTGTGTTGCCATTTTGCGTCTCGTTCCTCAGAGGCAGGTGGCACTGTTGAAACAGCTGCAGGTACAGCTGAAGAGGGAGCGGGCGGAGAGCCTGCTCATGGAGGCTCGAGTCAGAGAGGAAATCAGCAGAGAGTTCTCAGAGCTCTTCTCTGAGATGCAGAATGACTACAAGTGAGACCTTTTATATATACATACAGTATATATACTGTGTACATGTGATGTAGCCTGGTAAGTTTGTTGTGTGATATTTAAGTCATAGAAATGTGTGTGTGTGTGTGTGTGTGTGTGTGTGTGTGTGTGTGTGTGTGTGTGTGTGTGTGTGTGTTTGATTCAGTGACCGCCTGGCGAGGGAGAGAGAAATCTTGGAGGAGCGAGCAGAGAGGAGGCTGGAAATCTTCAAGAACCTCATTGACAAAATGGCCTCCACTGGACCCAGTCAAGACTCCCAAGCCATGGTAACTGGGGTTGGGCCAGTGCAAGAATTTTCAAACCAGTTTGATATCAAGAGCCGCACCAGGCTGGACCGGTATACAGAATTTTACCACTTGATGTCGCACTTGACATAGTAGCCGCTTTTGAGTGGAACATAACAACACTGTGTCCCAACAGGAAACGAGTGTCAGGGTGCTTTCACACGCCCTGTTTGGTTTGGTTCAGTCGAACTCAAGTTCATACATGATGACCAGCGCTAAAATCAACCTGCGTAGTTGTCCCTCCATTGTGACATTAGAAAGTGTCACATTTATCTTGCAAGTGTACTCTTCTTCAATGTTTTGTTTACTTCCTGGATTTTTCCCACATGGAAATTCTGACTAATTGAGCAGCTTTCTCACACAGGCATTACTTGGTCCGCTTGTAAATGCTGCCATGAGAACATGAACCAACTCTAGGCAATTATACAACTTTGGAACAACATGAGTCCCTTATTCGGACCAAAGTAAGACAACTCTAGGTCTGAAAGCACCCTCAGACGATCACGTAGCAATAGAGCTCTCTGTCCATACAGTAGCCATTAATGCCCACTTAAAAAGTGGGTGAGTAGCCTGCTTGCTGTCTTCCTACGTTTGTAACATTACTTTAAAACAGAAAACACACATTATATAGTGTGATATTTACAGGAAATGACCTACAATATAGCCAACGCTCAGCTCCCTGCAGTCTGCTTCAAGTCAGCTGTCACCTTATGTTGGTTTTTGTAGTGAAATACAAAGGAATCATACAAATAATAACTCATTACAACTTCATCAATCTGTCAATCTGTCATCAATATGACAAAAGCCAGTTCAGCCAGTTTAACCTGGTAGACCAGACCAGACCAGCAGAACTGGAAATCGACCCAGCCCTAATGTAGGCTGTGTCTGATACTATCATATTGCATCTTAGTGACAAGATTCTTGTGCTACACTTCACACATCCAGCTCTCAGTAACAGAGCTGCCTCAATTATTGAGTCTGACCTGTCTTTGACCTGCCTCTGCCTACAGCTTGCATTTGAAATAATAATGATTCCTGTTGGAACGACTATTCGCTGCGAGAGCAAAGGGAATGGCAAGGTTTCTAACATTTCATACAAAGTCAGACAAGTTGTTTGATCTCTTTTTTAACATCCCATATTCATTTCCCAAGCAGAAAGGCGTATGTAGCTACTCAGGCATGCATGGGTTAAATACCCTTGTTCCAGGATACTCTGACAGGTGTGGTTGAACAGCGTCAAGGCACCAAACCTGGATGTACTGATGGTGGCGATGTGCTCACTCATCATCCCTAACTAATTTCTCTGATGTTTCCAGGACACATCTCTGGACTCCTACCCCCCTGAATTGGCAGAAATAAAGAAGGCCGCTGAGGCTGCTCATAAATGTCTGGGTTCAGGCCGAGCAGGGGCTCAGGGAAGCAGAGGAGACGCTGTGGAGGAGCTGGAGAGGAAGCTGCTGGAACTAAATGAGCACCAGCGGAAAATCCAGGAGCAGATGGCGCACAAACACAATGGTAAAAAGACATGTATAAGAACTGATCAATGTCTTCATCTGTCAGACAGGCAGATTGTGCAAGAAAAAACAAACTGAGCAGTATTTCTTTCACTCGTGTGGTGTCTAGAGGACTGATGCACAGATAAATGTGAAATATTCGAGACATCCCACAGCATGACGTCATGGCCTCCATGGATGTTTTGTTACACCCAGCACACATTTAAGGATCAGTTCACCCATTTTACAATTATGCTAAAGCTAAAGCTCCACAGACATCTGCTCACAGTGTGTTCTGTGGATTATTCAGTGTAAGGAAGGTGATTTCTCCAAAGAAATATGTACATTTGAAAAACTTCAGCAGCAGTGTTTACTGAGCATCACCACTGAAATGATTTCCACAGCACAGATCCAAACCAACTGCAATGTGTGGGTTATCTTTATGTCAAGAAAAAAAATCACAGACTGAAAGACAGCCTGTCACTGACAATAACAAAATATTTTATATAGAAATGTCATGTTTTATAATAGAATTGCAGAAAACATATCAACCTCCATAGGAGTAATATAAGGTATCTATTTGACAGTGCAAAATGACTTCCAAAATTGACAGTTGGATACCAGCATGTCAGCTCTGGCCTACTTTTCACATCCTGTTTTATGCCTGCATTTTTTGTGTTATTTTCCAGGTGAAACCAGCGGAGTAGAGGATGAGGAGAAAAGGAGGCTCCTCTTTCAGCTCCAGGAGAAGTCGGCAGAGATTGACCGGCTGCAGAAACAAGTGGGAGACCTGCAGAAGGTGGCAGAGCAGGGCTCACAGGGCCGCTCCTCGCTGGTCGAGGAGGGGAGTTCACAGCTGCAGGTAAGAACCCGGGGCAAAGGTGTACGAGGTGCTGAATCCCCTGTAGACTGAATCACTGTGGTGTCGTGCTACCAACTGCAATCACTTCCAGGTAGAAAACTGGCAGTTGATTGCATTTGTCAAGATATGTAATATCAAAAATCATGTTGATTTCTGTTTTGATTTTCAGCTGTAACTGTATCGTTTAATTAGATATAGTTAAACAAGTTAGTTTTATCTGGAGAAACATAAATTAATTTCCAAAACTTCCCCTCCTAATGGTTATGCAACTCTGTTAATTCATGCTGCCGCAAGCTTGTGAACTTAACCCATGAGCATCTCCACTAAATCAGTCTGAGGTTGATGCCTCTTTCAGTAGTACCAAAACAGCAGAAAGGGAAAATGTTTCCATTTCACTTTGTCCACTCACATTTTTACCGGTTCATGGAGTTTAACCAATGACCTGTTCCCAAGCTTGTCTTTGTCACCCCCAGGCTGTCACTGGCCTACATAGAATTAGTGTGATGTTTGTTATGCCATGCATGTTATGTCCAGGGCTTACTCATACCTAGCTCACATAGGTTGCCATGTAAAGTTGGACTTAGTCATCAGGAATAAATCATGTGATTTCTGGTTTCATCACGAAAACAAGAAATTATAAATGAATGAAATGCTTCTCACCAGCGGATTTATTTTTTCCCAGTTGGCCATTAAATAAAGGGCACTAGATGCTACGCAGTAAGTGTGAAATCTTAACACTGAGGTGTAATGTAGGGTGTATAATAGTTAAATTTAAAACACGCAAATCCGCCATCTCCATCCTTGTTAAGTTTATTCAAAATAAAGTCAAATTCAAAATAATAATTTCTCCTATCACCCAGGAGGCGCTGGCTGCCCTTGAAAAGGAGAAGAGAGGCAGAGAAGAGGCCCTCGCTGCTTTGGAGTACCAAACCATGGGAAGAGAGGAGGCCCTGGCCTCTTTAGAGGAGGAGAGGAAAGCAAGAGAGGAGGCCCTTGCTACACTCAGGGAGCTGAAGCGAGACAAAGAGGAGGCGCTGGCATCCCTTAAAGAAGAGAGAGGAGGCAGAGAGAAAGCCATGGCAGTCCTTGAAGCTGAGAGGAGAGCCAAAGAGGGTGCCATCACAGCCCATTTAGAAGAGAAGCAAAGCAGAGACAACATTGTTGCTGCTCTTGGTCAAGAGAGGAGTGACAGGGAGAAGGCTCAGTCTGTTCTGGAGGTTGAGAGGAAGGAGATCAGCAGGCTGGTTGAGGAGAGAGAAAAGATGCAACAGGAGGGTGATGCTCTACGACAAGAAGTCAGAGAGCTGACTGCCAGACTGGAAGCTGCGGAGTGCCAGGTGGGCCGCACTTTAACCTTTTGGACAAATCAACCTGTAAATGTGCCAGTATTGTGATTCTACTTGCCATGAAGTTGTTTAGCATGTGTCTTGGAATAATAATTAGTGTTTGATTGAATGGTCTTTGTGCTACATGACTAAATGAAGCTAATATCTATTGAATTTACCACAGGTGACCAGCAAGACAGAGGGAGCTGAACAAGTGTTAGTCCAACTGCAAACTGCTCAGGCACAACTGGATGAACACTCCAAGGACATCCAAGAGAAATCTTCCCAGATCCAGACCCTGACGCTGGAAGTTCAAAACCTGAAACAGGAACTGCAGACGTCAGCAGCATCATCTGAGGGTGACAGTGATCAGCTGAGAGAGGAAGTGTCGGAGCTTCAGAAGAATCTGGCAGAGGAAAAGGACAAAAATGAGAGCAAGCAAAGACAAATTCTGGAGCTGGAGCGAGAGCTAGGACAGGCAAAAGAACAGCTGGCACACAAAGAGCAGATCTCCGATCAGCAGCTGACACAGTTAACAGAGAAGATGAATCAACAAGAAGCAGCTTCAAAAGAACAAGTTGAAGAGCTCAGAAAGCAGCTTCAGGAGCAAGAAGAGATGTCGCAGCAACCACTGGATGACCTCAGATCCAAACTCGAATGTCAAGAACATGCTTCCAAAGAAGAAGTAAAACAGCTGAGGACACAACTTGAGGAACAAACGCAGGCCGCAGAAAAGCAGGCAGAGAGGCTCAATGAGAAGCTGCGAGAACAAGAAGTGATGTCACAACAGCAGTTGGAGGAGTTGGAACACAAACTGAGTGAACAAGAAACAACCTTTGGCAAACATGTAGATGATCTCAAGCAAAAGCTAAGTGAGCAGGAGCAAACTGCAGAGCTGCTCAAGGCCCAGCTGCAAGAAGCAAATAGTTCCTCTAGCTCTGCTGCTGATCTCAAGAGGTTGAACTCTGATCTTCAGACTGAGATTGCATCCCTGAGGTCAAAGGTTTCCAACATGGAAGAAACTGAAGCTCAGCTCGCCTCTTCAGAGATGGAAGCAATGCTTAAAGAAGAGGACAAACAGGCGGAAGTGCAGCTAGCTGAGGTGGAGAAAGCAGCTGCAGAGAGAGAAGCCGAGCTGCAGAAAAAGCTGCTGGAAAAGGAAGCACAGGTAACATCACTCCAGAAGAGCCTGGAGAAGGCGCAGGAGCAGCGGGAGGAGGAGGAGAGCCAGGCGGTCCAGGAGGCCCGGCGCAGGGAGGTGGAAAGACGCAGGGAGCTGCTCGCTGTGGCGCATGAGGCCATCGCTCAGAAGGACATAGAGCTGGAGAAGAAAGGCGAGGAGATCAACAGGTAAGCGGTTATTTCCTTTTACTGTCAAGGTGGGAATTACATCTTGAAAGTTCTCGTAAAGGTTGGACCATATTTATAATAAGGTGTATTTTTATAAACCTTAACTTACACTTAGTCCAGTTTTATAGATCTGTCACTCCTGGTCGACTGTCACTAGCATCACAGAATGTGGGATGTCCCGACTCATAGCTTGGCTTTCTAAAACCAAGCTCTGAGGAAGGTCTGTCCCTGACTTGACTTTAAGTATCCTCAGCTCCAGATCACTGGTGGAAATTCAGGTTTTAATTCTGGTTTGCTATCCAATCAAATCTCAACATCCACATGCTCCGATCATTCTGATGATGGTTCAATTTGGCCTCTGATTTTCATGTGTATCTGTACCCCAGGACTTACTGTTTATCCAGGGTTAACAAATACAAGCTTTGAGGGTTTTTTTGCCTATTAAACACAAGGTCAAGGTAATTGTCAGTGGGAAACACCTGGTTTTTAGGCAGCTTTGTTGGACGGCAATACCTCAGGTGTGCTCCTGGTCACAGAGACGGGTTATTCTCAGAACCAGTCTACACAGGCTTCCCTATGTGATACAAGAAATACACTTTGTGCTTTACCCAAACTATATTCTGCTGTCTCAGAAGATGTCTGAAGTCTTTCACAGAGACAGATTAGAGACATTAAATTCCCATTAAAATGTTGATTATTTTATGACTCCTGTGCTGCCTGCCATTCTGCAAGTCCCTTGATGAAACAAGAATACTTTGAATTTATTTTAAAGCCAGACAGGATTTAACAACTTAATGTGTTTTAATACAACAGTCAAAAAGAAGTCTTGCTCCATTAAAATATATTGCGTTGCCATTTTCAAGTACAGTGCTTTTATAGATAGATGGAGAGATACATACTTTTATTTGTCCCCGTGGGGAAATTGGTTTGCAGCGTAATCACAAAGACAGATACTCATCACAAAGTCACCCAAAGACATATTCTTTTTTGTTGCTCTGCCAGTCAGTCACAGTGCACCTCTCTGTTCAGTAACTGAAACAGTCTGCAGGGTTCCTATTTAGGATGGGCAACACAAGCAAAAACACTATTCGAAAATCGTGGCAACTATTCAACAATTTTTCGAATAATCGTCCCCCGGAGCCACGCACACAGAGATCCATTCATCTTTAAAGGCCCGAACATACTCCGGCGGAACGGATTCCGCGGAGGTCCGCGCGGACTCAAAGCGGACGTCCGCAAGCCCTGTGCGCGCACACCGGTGACTGCTCGGCATGTATTTTTCACATCGCGTGGATTTTTCATGGACATTTTTACAGGAAACTACAACGCGGAAGTGCGCTCAACTATGAAAGCCCGAATGACTGCGGACATTCCTCACGGAGTAGTAGTCTCTGCATGTTTCTCCTGTTTGTAGAAGAGCATCAAACTAGCTGGTAGCCCATCTCACACCGCTGTAGCAATCCTAGACTGCCCTCATGTGGTTAGGAGCTGAATTGCATGTCAAATATAGGGGGAGAAATAAGACGCCGAATAGTAATAGTCGCATTAAAAAAATCGATTTTTCAAAAATAAAACGACTATTCGAAATTCGAAAATCATGACCCACCCCTAGTTCCTATAGGTGTGGAAAATGGCAAGTTCAGCAAGAAAATGTATATTTTTTATTATGGATCATTGAGTCCTGGGTCTCTCAATATCTGTTTTAACATTTGACGTCAAATTAATCTCCACAGTATAATATAAATTAGCGTATGTTATACTGTTATTATGGAGTTGTTAATTATCCTCCCCTGCCTGAGATGATCCCCCCCTGAGTTACAGAGAAAACTAATGAACACTGAGAGGTAAAGCAGTCTCTCTCTCTGTTACACCTTGGCTTGTGGCTCTGTAGTAGACTCGATTATTCTGTCATTGTGAAATACATTTTCTCTGTGTTACCTTGCCGTGGTGTCCAGGGAGAGTTGCATTAATCCATCCATCTACCAACTCCATTAAAGAGTCTGAGGAGCGATGGTGCTGCTGCTCTGGCACACAATGTACTATCCTGTCTTGTTTAAAGAATTGGTTGCAGTTTATTGTTATCTCATCCCACTCTCCCAGACTAAAAGAAAATGCCAAACAGGACTCGGACAAAGTCAAGAGCCTCAGCCTCGACCTTCAGAGAAAAGAGGACGACACTTCAGATCTCAAAGAGAAACTCGCCGACTACAAGAAGCAGATCCAACAGGTCCAGAAGGAGGTACTTGTAGTTTTTTGAAAACCTGTACGACCTTCAATAAGTAGTTGATTTGTACGTTGTTACTGTCAGTATGCAGCAGATATATTGCTTCGCTATTTGGGGGGTTGTAGCGTCCAAAGTGGTGTCTACTAAAATTTGTTGACATTTTCCAACAGCTGTGCATTTTAAACATGCTTTAAGTCCAAGGGATAAACATCCAAAAGTTCGAGCCAGTCACATATTGATTTGAAGTATTGTTGATGCTATCTAATGAATTTCCAAACATTACATTACTGAGTTTGGTGTCAAAAGTCTGAGCTAATCTTGAAATCTAAGCCAGAAGCAATGGACTCAGTCTCATCCAGCCTATACCAAGAAAATTACTTGATTATTAAGACCTTGGAGACTTTTCAGACGGGAAACCTGAGTGTAGGAGCCTAAATGTTGCTATGATTCAGTCGTGGTTAAACGTATAAAACAGTACAATATGTATCAAACTATGTACATATGTGTATTGTTGCTCTCCCATGCCTCCGCTACAGTTTCAGTGACCGATATATCTTCATCAGACTTTTTCTTGAATCTCTCAAAAACTGATATCAACATTGGCCTTAATAATCCTGTATCATTTGGGCTACAGCGTGATATTGGATGCATGTTTTCTCCTCTTTGTCCTTCTGTTTTGCTCTGTTGCTCCTCGCTGACGAACCAAAAAAATTTTTTTGTTATATATGTGTTTGGACAAAGTCATCAGGTCACTTGCCACTAGAAATGGGTATTTTAATACATTCATAAATAAATTTCACACTTCAGAGACTAGGGCTGCCACTTTATTTTTATTGATGATAAATTTGTCGATTATTTTCTCGAATAATTTATTAGTTCAGTTTATAAAATGCTGAAAAGTGCTGATTGGTGTTTTCCAAAGTCCAAGATAACGTCCTCAAATGTCTTGTTTTGTCCACAACCCAAAGACAGTCAGTTTAGAGAAGTAAAGACACCAGAAAATACTCACATTTAAGAAGGTGGAATCACAGAATTTTGACTTTTATTCAAGCTGATTAATCAATTATCATATTATTTGGTGATCAGTTCAATTTTTGACACCTGTCTAAGCCAAATTAGACCAGTGTGTAAAGACAGGGTCTGGTTAAGGGGTCACTGCACACACCCTGGTCTCACGCCTAGTGGATTTTCATCTAAAACGGCAACAGATTATCTCCACAAGTTGTGATGGAGCAGAACTGGACACAGTTGCACACGCTGGTCGTTTTGGGTTATTAAAAGCACCTTCATGCTTTACATTGTGTCGCAGTCTTCGGATGTGACTTTTCTTCAGGGAAATTTGAACACAAAAAAATGCATAACTAGATACTAATTGGACACTGATATAAACAGCAGACGGCTTAAATGACTTTGACCTATATTGTTGTGTTATCTTTTGATTTTGACTTGTTCTTTCCCCTGAAGATCTCGACCATGAGGGAAGAGGAAAAGCTTTTGAGGCAGAAGCTGGCTGACACTGAGAAAGCCAAGAAGCAGCTTCAGTCTGACGTTGCCAACAGAGACAGAACCATTCAGCTACTCAAAGTGGTGAGATAATGTGTCATTCACTTTTTCATTTACCAGAACAAATCCCTGAAGGCTTTAACTCTGTTTGTACTGGAAGAACTTCCGCTTCCCTCTGTGTGCCACTGTGCAGTCCAACAGATTTCTCTTTAACTGCCTCCATACTGGTAGTTTGATGTGCCATGTTCATGCGCTTGCCATCTTTTCATCCTCTCCTTATCAAGGATCAGTCATCTGACACCAAGACTGACCAGACTCTCCACCAGAAGACCTGTAAAGGTAAATGATGCGTGTCTGTGTGTGTGCTTCACTAGAGGCATTTTGTCATCTTTGTGGAAAGGGAGCTGCTTTTGAAATCATCGTGGGCACTCTTGTCGGCCTGCAACAGATGATTATTGTCAACACTGATCTATGTTATTTTTTAAATTAATAATTTGGTCTAAAAAAAAAAAAAAATACGGAAAAAAAATCCCCATTACAAATTCCCAGAGCCCAAGGTGACCTCTTCAAATTTCTTGTTTTGTCGGACCAGCAGCCTGAAACCAAATCTTCAGTTTACAATCATGAAAAAGAGAAGCAGAAAATTATTTCTTCAGAAAGTTTGTCCTGTGCCTAAAGTGAATCTCCTGAGCTGCGTTTCTGTGAAAAAATGTTTGAGTAAATCTGTGGCTGACCTTTGAGCTGTTTTACAGAAGGGTAGTAGCAAAAAGGAGAACACCTCCCTCAGGGATCAACATTTTATGCTTCATTTATTGCTGTGTGGGAGCCATGTGTTCTCTTAATTAATTCTGGCATTCTGTATTTAAATCTGTACCTTTTGTTTGTGGGTGGCTGGGTGTGCTTTTGTCGATTTGTAGAACTTGAAGCTAAGGAGCGTGTGATAGAGGACATGCGTTTGGCTCTGATGGAGCAGGAGGAAACACAGGACCAGATGGAGCAGGCCTTGGAGGAGAAACTTAACCTCATTCAGGAGCTCTCCAGCGGTAAGAATCTGAAAAATCAATGACAGAACATGAAAAGCAAACACAGACGCTGTGAAAAGAATGTGGATTTTTATTGTTTTGAATTAAAAAAGGGGGTTTGGCCCGTGGACAGCTTAGTGTAATCCTCTTATCCTTGCAAGCTGCAGAGAAACAAGAATGTCCATAAAAGACATTAAATGAAACTGACTGGACACTGAGACTGGAGGAAACTTGTGTTTTTCTCACAACAACAACACCTTTTAAATTGGATACCAAAGTCAATTCAGTGAGTCAGCTAGGTCTGGGTCGCTGTGAGAACAGGAATACAGGGTGCACAGTGTGAAGTGTAGCACACTACGAGATGATGCACACATGAAATCAAATGCGATAAAACACCTAAAGGAAACTTAACTTGAGAGAAGAGACATACACACAGAAATGAGGTCACAGGCTCATAAAAGTATTAATCTTGTTAAAACTTTTTTTCTTGTATGTCTTGTTCTTTGGTTTTAATCATTCCAGAGGTGGACAATTTGAAAGGGATGTTGTTGCAGCAGGATCGCCGTGGAAACGACACACGGCGTCAAGTCGACAACCCATCAGATGACCTTAACATGGCCAAACAGGAAGCTGCCCGGGCTCAGGAGAGCTTGAAGGTAAATGAATGGAAGTTGTTTTCAAATGTTGTCTGAGATGGTGATAGCAGAAGTGTTTGTCCTGGATTGCAGCATGAGGGAGGGAAACATTAAAAATGTAACATTTCAACAGTTTTGATTATTAATATACAACTAGTTAATGCCTGTTGAAAATTTAATAAATCAGGAATATTTTACTGATATGTGTCTGTGAGGAATCTTCGTCATCCACACAAGCTGAGGCAGCTGAATTCGTACATCCCTCCTTTGCATTCGACAACTCAAAAACCTGATCACATATATGCGCTTAGGTTCTTTAATTAAATCTAGATGAGACTAGACTGATGTCAGATCAGGTTCAGTTGTCTTAACCATTTTGTGTTCAGTTGTGTGCAGATAAACACCAGGCCGAACGCAAAAAGTGGCTGGAGGAGAAGCTGTCTCTCATCGGCCAAGCTAAAGAGGCGGAGGACAAGAGGAACCAGGAAATGAGGAAGTTTGCAGACGACAGAGAGCGCTTCACTCGACAGCAGAGCCAGTTGGTAGGCTGAGGATGATGTGCAAACACACCAAACACTAACTTTGATATGTAAACATGCCACCATGTTAGAATGTCAACACATAGCTGAGCTAAAGTACACCTGCAGCTGAGGCTGATGATAGTTGAACTAATTTGGCAATATAGAGTTAAGTCTGAAATGTCCAAAATGGCCACCGTACAGAGGATAAGCCATTTTGATTTGGGTGATATGTTTTTTTTTTTGTCACACTTTTGGTAGTAGTCTAAGAGTACATTTTGAATGTACATTCCCCTCTGTATCAGGAGTCCTTGTCGTCCCAGCTGGCTGAGAAGGAGCAGGCTATGGAGAAGTGGAGGAAGGAGAGAGACACTCTGGTAGCAGCTCTGGAGGTCCAGTTGCAGAAGCTTCTCTCCAGCCAGACGGAGAAAGACAAACTCATCCAGCAGCTGCGTCAAAATAACCCACAGCCGCCACAAGAGGTCAGTATGACATAAAGATGATGACGGACACAGAGCCCACTCACTGAAGATGTAAAGTGTCAGAGCAGGCTGCATTTTAAACCAAAGAGACTTGTCACGAGAATGTAGGTGAAATAGTTTTTAAAAAGTTAGATGTGCTTCAGTTAAAGGGGAGATGGAGACAAGGAGGAAGGAGGATATGTGGTGGTATTTGGAGTATTAGTATCACATTTCTCAGTCAGATAACATCCGTCTTGAGTCGTAAAGGCTTTTAATGGATTTTTCAACCCTCAGTAACAAAAACTAAAACAAGTCGCTGCTGTCCTCCATTTGAAACATCATAGTAGTATGTTTCACCTTTCTACACACTCCAATCAATGATGTCAGAGCAGTTAGTTCCCATCATCCGTCAAGGAAAAACACCTGCTGTGGAATCATTGATCGGGGTTTAGCCAGAGGTGAAACTTCACTGAAAGTTTGAACTGCATCAACAGTTTTCTGCCCCATTTCATTTAGCGTTGATTCACTCTTTAGATGAGATGTACTGGGAGAGCAGACCCCAGTGCTGTGCAGGGAAAGAGACTTTAAAACATCTCTCAAGCACCAACTTTACTGTAATCCTACAGAAGGTAGGGAGGGAGGGGCAGCTTTGGATCTCAGTTTGTCAGGTTTATTTGTAGAGCACATTTAAAAACAAGAAGCACTGACCATTGTGCTTTACTAAGAAATTAAATGGAATACAGGAATGATCAAATAAAATCAGTCATAAAAAAAGGAATATAAGTAAATTTTGTTTGTGATAAAATTCACCAGATAACGATAAATTGGAATTACTTGCCTGTGCCTTTTTCTGTTTAACACTTTTGAGCAGCTTATTAAGCCTTGGGTCAGTAGAAAGACTAATTCTCATCTCTATAAACTAGGGATGCATCAGTTGTAAAATTAAAATAACAATTTAGCTGATAACAATGTTTTGCTGCTGTTGTGTATTTTGTTTTTGTTATTGCTTATTCCCCCTTTTGTGACAGGGAATCAGAGAAATTTTAATTATAAAAATAATAACTGTTTTAAAGTCATTCAGTCATTCATTGCACTACCTTTGAATCAGGACAAATTCAGTGACAAACATTTATAAAACAACAAACAAATATAACTTTTTTCACATTAAAAACGTTTTAAAAAACTGCTTCAAAAGCCATTATTACTTTATATAATATTAGTCCTTCTTTAATATCTATTTTATATTGCTGTCAAAACATCCACACATTTCTCCTTCAAACAGCTGGATTTATTCAAGGTTATTGCAGAAAACTACATTTTACAAGATTACATTTGAACACATCATGAAAACATTATAATTTACCTTCACCCAGTACTCATTTTTACCAAAGAGAATCTTGAACGCATCAGAAAGTCACTCGGTGCAGCCTCCGTCCACTGTTACTTCCAGCCATCTGCTGCTAACAGCTAACATTTGCAATGTAGCATTATCAGGGAAACAATAGGGTCCATCCCATACAACAACTGTAGTGAGTGTACTGCATCCTTTATGGCATCCGCATCCTGGAGAAGATCTCTGTTCATCCCAACCATGTCCCCAAGAGAACGGGATGCCATTAGTCTTGACTCGTGCTTTTTAGCCTGCACAAAATTGATGTGACACAAGGGAAACACATTGGCCACTACCATCAGTGAATGCCATCTTATATGCCGAGAGGCCGATGGCAGTCAGCAAGGCGAATATAGAAACTAATGTTAGAACGATAAATCAGTGCAGGCCTACTATACGCAGACATCTGCATATGTTTGCAGAATCTGTAGGCAACAGAACAAGGTTTCAGTATCAGAAGCGTCCTGGTTTCTGTTTGTAATCTGAGTAGTATTGGAACACATTTGAGCAGGCTGTGGTTGCCAGTGGGTGAACAGTCCATGTGGACAGCAAAAAAAGGTAGAACGCATCAGCCAAAATGCAATTTCAGAAACTATCAGGTCCTGTCCGATGCGGATTTAGCTTTATATTACATTTAAAAAAAAAAAAAAAAAAAATCTGTGTTCATATGCAGATATCTGTTCATAGAACGCCTAGACTCTGTGTATGTAGTGTCTCAGCATGCTAATCACACTGTAAACAATCGACGGTGCCCAGAACAGGAAGTCTTGGTCCCGATATCCGTCATCCGATTATCTGCTGGCCACACTGGAACCCCTGAAATATTGGCCTTTACCCCCAGAGGAGTATGGATGGACCAGTTCCATCTTTCTCTCAGCACCTTCTCTGGTAAACTGCAGGAGGTTTTTGTAGGTGAATTAGCATTGTCAGTGTGGAGCCATATCTCTGTTCCACACACGTTGCATTTTAGTATTTTGCACATTGCTCTCTCACATTTTGTCCTCACTGGGCTTTTGTTTGGTTTTTCAAAATAACAGTTTCTTTCATTGTGAGCAGACAGTTTCCGCAGGATAAGTACAGGACAGACAGTGTGAAGGGCACGCTGTAATAATACACCAAATCAAATTGATGTGCAGCTCAGCATCTGGTACAGCTGTGTTGATTTAAAAATTTGGGAGAATTGCACCTAATTTTATGCAAGCATCTTTGTATCTGAAAAACCACAAATGATATGAAGAAAACTCGATATCTGTGGCAGAGTGCAGAATCTGCCACAGCAGGGACACATCCAAACTTATCCCTACATATACAGGGATTATTAAAAGTACTGACTCTTTTATTAATAGTGAACAAGTACAGTGTCTCATAGGATGCTGTAATGGTTCAAAATTTAATTTAAATTAGAGGACTTTTAACCAAATTTATGCAAAAATATTTCTTTTTTCAACCAGTGCTTGAAAAGTACACTTTAGTATACCCCATAATATTTCATATTGACTATTCATATTTTAGACAGCTGCGTTAGATTGTGTTGAAATGTTGGCTTCTTAAATGTGAATATTAAATTACATTATAGAGATGTTTCTCTCCCCTTAATTAACTTTAATGGAGAACTTGTAAACTCCTTTTTAATATCATGCAGTCAAATGTAGGAACACCAGTAACCATGAGGACTAAGAGTGTTGAGCTTTAATATCCGCTCTCCTCACCCTATCTCTCAGGCTGAGCCCACCCGACCTACAGAGGAAACTCATTTTGGCCGCTTGTATCCGCGATCTCATTTTTCCGGTCACTACCCAAAGCTCATGAACATACTGTAGGTGAGGGCTGGAACGTAGATGGACTGGTAAATTGAAGGCTTTGCCTTTCAGCTCAGCTCCCTCTTCACTACAACGGTCCCACATCACTGCTGACGCCCAACCTAACCACCTGTCCATCTCACACTCCATTATACCCTAACATGTGAACAAGACCCCGAGATACTTCTGTTAATGCTCCTTCACTTGGAGCAGTAACTCTTTCCCAACCCAGAAGGGCAATCCACTGTTTTCTGGCAAAAAAACATGGCCTCAGATTTGGAGGCGGTGACTCTCATCCCAACCACTTCACACTCAGCTACACCGCCCCAGTGCATGTTGGAGATCACGTTGTAATGAAGCCAACAGAACCTCATCATCTGCAAAGAGCAGAGATGCAGTTCTGAGGTCTCCAAACCAGACACTTTCCTCCCCTCTGCTGTGATTGTCTTGTTTTTGTAGGTTTAATTAATGATTTTGTCAATTTTATACTGTTGACGCAAACTGTTTATGCAGCTCTTTGTGCTGAGACAAGGTTTAACTGAAAGTTATTGGCAAATAATTTGTTGATATTCAATGAAGTAAATAACTAACATTGTATTGACAATGTATTGTTTTGAAATTTGGGTAGCGAAACAATTCAACACAATACCAAGTTCTTGTACCAATGACCTGAAAAATTACCATGGAGTTTATTGAGCGCCTTTCTGACACAGCCAGGACCAAACCAAAATATTATAAGCTTCATTAAAAGGAACTGACTGCAGCACAGGTCCGAGGCCAGAGGCGAATGTGCACTGAAAAACATGCACTGTTTCCCATGTCCACATCTGAGGAGAGTGTTTTAGACACTTAGATAGAACCTTTCAAAGTTTGATAAAAACTTCAGCAGAGTTGTCTCTTTGTTCATACATTTTAAAGACATGTCCTCTTTTTCAGGCATTCCAGCGACACATCACTCCATGCCAATGCTATATTTTGCTCCAGGATCAGACTCCTGTCTGTCTAAACTAATGCATTTCATGTTTTCAGGGTGAGACAAGCATTTGGGACCAGAGTCATGGTGAACTAGAAGCAATTCCATCATTTGTTTCACATACAGCTCAATCTTTCCAGAGTTTTCCACTGATTGTTGTCTTGTACATTTGCCTGGGGATATTGGGCATACCTATATGGGTTTCCACGGTTCCTTGCTTGCTCAAGATGTCGCTTTGTTTTTGTGTCTCCCTGAATATGAACTGTACATCTCCGTCATACATGACAACCTCAGCTTTGTGTAGCAAAGCAATTTTTGATTTCACTGTGTTTGCATGTCCAACATGTATTCCAAAGGAATAACTAGTGCCTTATCCTTAAGGCTGTATTTGCTAAGGAGTTTTAGATGCAAGTGATACTTGAGGAGTGTGATGCCTGCCAGTTTTCATGCTGATGGAATTTTGAGATGAAAACTTGTCTCTGCTCACCGATAAATAATGGTTTTGTAGCCTGCCTCCCTGTAAAAGAAAAATCCTTTCAGTTTTCTTATTATTGGTTGCTTGTAAAGTTTCAGGTTTAAATCTTTTAATCTTGTTTTCTATTGCATTAAGGTGTCTAAGCTCAGGATAACATTTATGATGGAAAACACTGAAGAGACGACAGATAACATCCTCAGTTTTCATGAATTTCCTGTTACAGAGTGGTGATGGCGGCGTCAGCTTGGCGGAGCTGCAGGCTGCTCTGTCTGAAAGAGAAGCAGAGATCCTACAACTAAAGGAAGAGCTCAACGCCTTAAAAGCCAAGCAGGAGGCCACAGTCACACAGGTCAGTCTTAAAAGGATACTCAACCCAAATTATGATCTTTTTAGTATCATTTAACTACAGCTGCCTGCTTGAAAGGTGGCTGTTTAAAGGTTTGTGGTATTGTCCTTCACAAAGAATAGCAGCAGTGCTCATTTTGATTTTATATCTTTGAGAATGTTTTCGTGGTGGATCTAAACATTACATGTTCTAAGGAGTTTTGTAGCACCTAATATATCATAATGCTCTTTCTATTTTAAACCCACCTGAGCTTTAAATGCTCTATCTTTATATAAGACTCTGTGAAAACAAAGGAAGCGCCATGAAGCACTCCTCTGGTGTCCTTCCAAATGGTCACTCTGTTCCAAACAGTGTCAAAGAGAGCCATGTACTGAAAATGACTGTACTTTTAGTCTCACATAAAAAAAAAAAAGAATGTTGGAACTTTAAAGGTCCAGTGTGTAAGCTTTAAGGGGATTTAGTGGTATCTAGCAATGAGGATGACAGATTGCAACCAGCTTAAACTTCTCCTTCACTGTTAATTGTTTAGGAGGTTTCTACCAGAAGCCAGGTTATCTGTAAATGTGTCTCCAAAACAAATGGGCCTGAGGGTGATTGAAATGGGTAAAACACTGAATATAACATTTTCCAGTAAAAAAAAAAAAAAAAAGCTTTCATCACAGAGTGGCTGCTTACTACAGTGGCCAACTTGAAAATGCACATGGCCCTATCTAGAGCCAGTAGCCCTTTTTAGATAGGAATTGTGCAAATTTGCAGGAAAGCCCAATCAGTCTATTTTCAGCATTGGCAGTATAAAAACAAAATCGGGGAGTGCAGCAAAATGCCGCCTACCTACTTTTGTTTATACAGAATGTGCCTTTTTCGAGGCAATGAGGGGCATGAGCAAGTAACAAAACATGTGGCTCAGTGTGTGACGTTAACAGTGACGTGGGAGGGAAGCCGCGGCTAGTCAGGCGGCGATTCTCTTGTAAGTCGGCCCGTTCCTCACCGTCCCTGTCATCTGATGGTTAATGGCCTCCTCGTTTGCGAGGACAAGGAGGGCGCGCAATTCCTTGTCTCCCCAGTTGCTCATCTTTACAGTGTCTGTCAGATTTGTGTTTCCCTCTTGCTACTAGCTGCTCGCTAATTCCTGCTATCAGCTGTTTCCTGTTTAACCACCGCCAGTGGGTCACACGTGTGGCATCATCAACAGCTCGTCCCACAAGTCTTCAACAACCCCTCCCGTGGCAAAAGGCCGCCTCGGTCTGTTTAAACTAAAAGGGTTCCGCCAATATGTTTACCCTACGAGGAGGAAAATTGAGTGCCTTGGATCAACTCGCCAATCCGTCTCTGTGTGTAATAAAGGCTCGCAGCTTGCCAGCAAAACGGCCCAACATTCGCAGAAAATCTGGCAGTGTAAAAGGGGCTAGTGTTTGGTTTGTCTGTTCTGGGCTACTGTAGAAACATGGCAGTGCAACATGGCGATCTCCATAGAGGGGGACCCACTCCCTATGTTGATATTAACAGCTCATTCTAAGGTAACGAAAACACAACAATACCTTTTTTCAGGTGATTATTCACTAAAGAAAACGTACTAATTATATTATACTCCATTTCTGCCAATATGTCCCCCTAAATCCTTCGCAATGGTCTTTTACATTCAATTAAGAAAACATAGCTTTGTAGATTTTGTTTTGTAGCTAAAGCCAGAGATGCTTGTGGTTTGCAGGATGACAGGCAACAGTATAGTTTTGCTCTTAGGTTTTAATACTGATGTTTGTTTATATATTTATTATGGCCAAGTCAGGAGTAAACAGGTCGGAGCACACAGGATAGAGATACAGTACGAGCCTGGGAGGGTACATGATCGATTGTTTGTTTGTTCAGTGGTTTAACCTGACTCCTTTTTTGTTTTGTTTTTCTTTTTAGCCCTTGCTCAAATATGTGTGAGGTGTGATTATACAGTGAGAACTAGAATATAATAAAAGACAGGAAGAGAATTAATGGATTAGACTCAGAACTCTAAGTCGCATGCCAGTGACAAGGAAAGCGTCTTTGCCCGCCGGGCTATCACCTTCCTACTTTATTTATTCATGGATTGTCCTCAGGTGCTCTCCATCTTCAAAGTGAACAAAAATGTGGACAGCAGACCACAGGTTGTCATGACTTTGATCTTTCTGAATTTCTTGTTTTGAACTTGAGTACAGCAAAGTACAACATGGATTGGCTGCCAGTGGTAACCTTTTCTGACACTTCGTGTGGTGGATTGAACAGCATCTGTATGTGAGAATCTGTCTACTCCAGAAACAGAGAACTCACTTTAAAATGCATAGGATAGTGTTCTTTGTTATCTGTACAGCTACGTCAGTCTGAAATCCACAGTAGAGACTGTGGTTGCACCAGGCAGATAAATGGAGGATGAAAATGCATTAAATAATGTATTAAATGTATCAACATTTTCTGGATGTTATGCTTGAAGTCATGATTTATGGTATTTTCAATTTCTTATTCTGCCTGTGACAGACTAAAAGCAACGAGAGCCCTGCTACACTGGTTGGGAAACCCCAGAGTGACACTATTAAAAGAAAGTCAGGAGGTCGGAGGGATACCAGAGCGTCAGTCAGCAGTCAGGTAAGCTCATGAGATGACATGAATATGGAAGAAATGCATCAGTAGTATACTTTATGAATCAAGTCAAAAACTTTAATATTGGGTTTGCAAACACACGTTGAAGTTATTAAATATAGAAGTTCATTTTTTCACAATGTTTCATGAATATATCTTTTAATTCAGTTTTGATGCAAGTATAAAGTTATAGCAAGACATCATTTTGAATTGAACTCGCTTTGCAGAACAGGCTGATTTATCTGCATTTATTTTCTCAAACTTGCCAAACACTTAGCATGCTCCACAATTTCACTGCCAAAAACAAACAAAAAAAGACATCCCATTTAATGCTCCAGATAGCTGACATAAGGTGGTCTGAGGCAGTTACTGGTCAGGACATTTTGGTCTGCACATTATCTCCGTCTACAAATCATGTGGTGGGAGGTATGTCAGTGAGCCTGCAGCTGGTCAGACAGGAACATCAGACAACTAGAAAAGTGCACTCAGTAGAGTGCAGATCCCCGCCAGGTGGCTGCCAGAGATGATCACGGCCATTCCAGACAATTATGTTCCAGCAGATGCACTGCAGGGCATTTCAGAAGTGTCCCAGAAGCTAATACAAAATACAGTCTTGTCTATTTTCTTAGGAGCTGTAGCGCGTTCACAGAGCAGATTGAGTTCTCCTGCAAACAGGCACTGTGTGAAATATAGATACAATGAAATAATGAGGGAAGATGTATTTTTGATAACTAAAACACAGCCTGAAATCTTTGAGCCATGTTGTTCATAACTGGACTTAAACGGTATTAACTTTGTCTGTAGACTGCAGCACAAAAAAGTAGAAAATAACAACAAAGAAACCATAGCATACTTACTTACTTTGGATAGGAGCACAAAACTTATCGGATGCTATCTTGCTCAGCAACAGTCCACAGGTGTAGGCTGCCGGGTGGCTTGACCTCGACACCTTGCAGACCAGCCTGTAACCTCAGAGGTTACAGGCCCAGACACATTTCTCTCTTGAGTGACCAGAAAATGACCTTAAACCTTCAAATCATGTGTTGTCCCACAGGGCTCAGCTGGCTATCCATCAGTGCTAGAATCCTCTGAGATTTCCACAGAGAATGGCAGGACGAGTCGCTTCCCGCGGCCAGAGCTGGAGATCTCCTTCAGCCCTCTGCAGCCAAACCGCATGGCTCTGAGACGCCAGGGAGAGGAGAGCGCCGTCACCGTCAAAATCACCCGCTCCACACGCAAGAGGAAGAGTGGAGAGATGGAGAAGGTAAGATCCAATCAAACAAAAGCAGCTTGCCCACACATTCACCAGGTGTTAAAACATATCCAAAGTAAGAGATATATGAATATTATTGATAAGTGAGGTCATCAGTGTAGCGGTTTAAGTTTTGAATAGATTGAACATTTTTGTGGATACATTTTCTTATTGTCTGTGTCCAACGACAAAACATGGTGCACGTGAAAACATCCCTCCGCACAAACCTGCATCTGTACACCATGTACCAGGTTTCCAAAAAATAAATCCTCCCTTGATAGCTAAAAAACAACTATGCGGCATGAGCCTCTGAGATGGGCTTTTTCAGTTATTTTCAGGGATGATAGTTCATTTTTCACACGTTCTGTGGAGAAAATGTCAGTGTGAAACCTTTCCCTCAGCTGCTATCAATCTAGCACCAGTACTGCAGGTGTGTTTTAAAAGTTACTTCTGAGAAAGGAGCAACTGTAATGGCAGTCGTAAATTTGGCACGTCTATACTACAACATAGCAAACTCAAAAAGTTTTCCCTGAAGCTATGTGTACTGGTTTTGAAATGATATAGCAGTATATGAAATATTAAGGTATTAAAAAGTATGTAAAGGGGTTGTCATTGGGTGCAAACTCTGTGATTGCAAGAACCTTGGTCATAAAGCCGATATTAGACCCTCATTTCTTGTGATTCCCCTATTCTCTTTCTCTGTACCTCTCTCTGTGTGTTTACATATAATGAAGCACAACTTATAAAAGGGTCAAATTGAGAATCAAGCTTTCCCCCCCCCCCCCCCACTTAGAATTGAGATCACAGTTTTCCCCCATGACTCCTAGTGGCACCATTGTTTTTCTAACGGAAACATATAGACAGCTAATGCAACTGCATGACACACTTAATTGAAGGGCAATCAACTAAGTGTTTTCTCTACTCTGTAGAACACTTTTGAAAAATGTTTTCCTCTGTGTTTAGTAACAAGATTATAATTGTAACTTAGAGTGCTTTCAGACCTAAAGTTCACTTTCTTTTGTCCAAATCAGGGACTAATTCTGTAGTGTAAGTATAATTGCCGAGAGTTGGTTCGTGTTCTCACGGCAGCATTTACAAGCGGATCAGATCAAATTCCTTGTGTGAGAAAGCTGCTCTTGATTGGTCAGAATTTCCATGTGGGAAAAATCCAGGAAGTAAAGCAAACGTTGAAGAAGAGTACACTTGCGAGAGAAATGTGACACTTTCTAATGTCACAATGGAGGGACAACTACGCAGGTTGATTTTAGCGCTGCTCATCGTGGACTATATTGCTGTCATTGTTCATTTTAGTCAAACCATACAGTTTGAAAACGAGGTGCGGCTCCAACTAGAAAACAATGTTTTGATGCATTGGATGTGCTGAATGTGCATATTAAGGCAGTACAGGAGGAGGTGCACATTAATAATCCTCCAGGACTGTAACATGCTCATGTTTAACCCAAACAATGTGTCATGTGACTGCAGTTGCTTCACATCCAGGTCGGAACATGTTCTCACCACAAATGAACCACGCCAAATTTTGTTTGTAACTGGACCAAGACCACCTCTTAAAAAAGGTCTTGGTCTTGGTTGTTTTGGTGCACTGCAACCTCAGTAGGTGTCAGCGTGTGCTCTAGTCCTGTGTGATCCTCAAAACACACACAACATGGGGAACAGTCGGGCGAAGCCCTTGAGTAGCATTTGTCCTGTAACACATCAGTCCATTGTTTGCAGTGGTGAGTAGAGCTAAATGTGTAACTAAGGTAATAATCCTTTTAATGCTCTTCTAGATGTTTCAGTGGTCAACAACAGGGTTTTCCGCTGATGATTTTCTTGGCCTTTTGTTATATAAATCCATGTTGTAACTTTTGCTTGCAAAGTATTGTAGATGCTTTTGACTGTCATCATCTTTGAATTCAGCAGACGATACAATGTAATGTACAGCTGTCATTTGTTGCTGTGGCTCAGAAGGAAATCATTTCTTTAGCAGCAGACTGTTTTGCTAATGCAAATATGGCTGTATAATCACACAGAAATGAGAATATTGTATGTCACAAATATAAAATTGATACAAAACATGCAATTTATTTTTTTCTAAAATTTTAGCTAGTGCACAAGCACATTAAAAAGTAGGAAAAAAAAATCAGTGTTGTCTTTAGCTATGGGCCCCAGTGTTGTGCAGTTGCCAGAAGCTCAGTGAATGCAATTTGTATTACAAATTACAGTAATTTACTGTGTAGGCAATGTGTGACCAGCACAAGTAACAAAGTCACAAGCCAATCCCACTTGTACCATTTAGAAAGGGATTACAAAGTTTTCATCCTGTGAACTTGTCAATACTATAGATGCTCTCTGAAACCAATTGCAAGTCACACACTGTCTGGAGAGCTAATCCCAGAACAGGCCAAAGAGGCTCCATGGAAACAATTCCAGACTGTGAGACAAACTCTGTAGAAAAGTGAAGCTTCACTGGAGGGTGACCTGGGTTGAGGTTGTTTTCAGGACACCAACTCACTGGAATTTGATTAAATCCAGCGGAGGAGTTGCACTTATGTTAATTTGTTTCTTCAGACTAATGCAAGGGAAGTAGGCTAATGCCTCTGCTACGTTTGGCTCCCAAAGGCGTGTGACACATGTATATACACATTTGCACTGCTTGGGTTTACATGACACCACAAATTATTATTAAGCAGATCCAAAAAGCCGCACAGACATCTTTTCCAAAAAAAAAACAAAAACAAAGAAAGAAAACCAGTGCACGTCATAATCATGGTAAATTTTCCGACCTTATTGTCTACAACAAGGAAAACGTTCTTGGTAAAACATATATTCTATGATTTCTGTATAATTTTTAAGTATAGAAAATAACAAAGAATTAAATAAAATGGTGCGTGTAGCCTTTTTTAGCTAACTTAAAGGGAAATTTTGGTTTATTTCAACCCGTCTCCTATCGTCCTAAATTTGTTTCAAGTCACTAGTGACATAGAAATAATGGTTAGCATGTTAGCTGTTAGCCTAGATACAGCCGTAGTGTCAGACCCAAACGGGCATCCTTTCAAGTGCAAAGTTAGTCCACTAAACAAGCTTTTTTTTCCCACAAAGACCGCCTCATATCGTTAGGATAAATGTCAGAACATATAGAAAACGACATATAAACGTGTTGTCTTACCTTACAGGTGTGGTGCCATGTTTGTTGTTTACCATTTAGCTAAGGCTGCAACCGGTCCCATTCCTTGCAACAGAGGCATTCCTCTTCTGTGGGCACTGGGGCACAGCATTCACAGGTAACGTTACACCACCAATCTCCAGAGCTAAAGCCTTCCAGCAGCCATTCCTCCTCTCTCGTCCTCTACCTGTTGTGCCTCTCTCTCCTCCTCCGTTCTTCAATTTCATGAAGCTCTTCGTCAGTGTATTCTGGCTCAAATAAATAAGGGCGGCCATCAAACTCTGCAAAATCAAATTCCTCCTCCACAAAGTTGAAGTCTGGCAAAAAGTCAGCCATTATTCTATAAATCTTTCATAAAATAAATGAATGAACCTTTCAGGCTACTGTCCGGTTCTGCCTTGCACCTGCTGCGGCTTGTTCTTGCGAGATTTCAGGCATGGTATGAGATCGCTGCTCGTTCTCGCGATATTTCGGCCGCGCTTTGGGAAGCAGAGGTAAATGGTAAACACACCGTAAGGTAAGACAACAACTCTGAAGACCACCTAAATGTGGAATGTTAGTATATAGGCTTTCCACATCGAGAGTTGATGGCCACCCTTATTTATTTGAGCCAGAATACACTGACGAAGAGCTTTGTGAAGAGGCACAACAGGTAACGTTAGAGGACGACAGAGGAGGAATGGCTGCTGGAAGGCTTTAGCTCTGGAGATTGGTGGTGTAACGTTACCTGTGAATGCTGTACCCCAATGCCCACAGAAGAGGAATACCTCTGTTGCAAGGAATGCGACTGGTTGCAGCCTTAGCTAAATGGTAAACAACAAACATGGCAGCACACCGGTAAGGCAAGACAACACGTTTACATGTCGTTTTCTATATGTTCTCTGACATTTATCCTAACGATATGAGGCAGTCTTTGTGGAGAAAAAGCTTGTTTAGTGGACTAACTTTGCACTTGAAAGGATGCCCGGTCAATTAAGTTTTAACAGGTCTGACGCTACGGCTGTATCTAGGCTAACAGCTAACATGCTAATTATTATTTCTATGTCGCTAGTGACTTGAACCAAATTTAGGATGATAGGAGACAGGTTGAAATAAACCGAAATTTCCCTTTAAACATACCAAAATGTAGCAGCCATTCCAATTTCTGAATATTTGTACAGCAGAATATTTTAATGTTGTTGAATCTTTTTATGAAAAATGTTCTCTGACAGGAAGTAATCATAGAAAGAAAAAGAATGCAGCTTTTGCCAAATCATACACTTGAATGTTTTTCAATCTGCCGGCCTCAATAGGAAAAAAAAAAAACAATGCTTAATCCTGCAACCAAAGATCTTTGGCATCGAAATAAACAAGATGTAATACATGATTCAAGGCCAGAGTTTTGCTTCATATGCATGTGTCCTTAATTTTGACAGAATATTTTCATTTTCATTCATTTTAGCGGTGTTAACTTTACACCACGTGTTAAATGGTGGCTATAAAGCATACAGTACAACACTCACGTGCATGTACCATTCACATAGGGGTGAGAGAAAACAAGCTCATTAAACATAAATACCACTTACAAGGAGAAACACGCTCACTTTAGAGATAGCAAAGACACACACACTCCCCCCAGAGATCATATTAAACAAGCATCCCATGCAGAGAGACACAAGGTCGGGCACAGTTCACCCATCGCATCACTGTTCCTCTGTCACTGTCTGCAGAGGTCAAGGCTGGTTGCAGCTTGTGCGACTCCTGTTTCAGAAATCCTTCACTACTTCCTATTTTCTTTTTCTACATTTGACAACTGTTTTAAAAAACACATGTTGGTTTGCATTTGGAAAAAGGACAAAAATAAGAATTGTGTTGACACGTTAGGAAAAACTGCAAAGGTACACCATTATTTCTACTCATTATTTCCTCTCATTGACTTTATTAAGATAAGGCAGAAACAAGTACAGATAAATAGACAAGTAAAAAGTTAGTATGAATACAATTAGAGATATATACTGTGCAACTAGTATAGGAATATAAGAAGTTATATGAACTATACCAAAGTTATTACAGACAAAAAGTACATGAATGTTAATTTTCCGAATATGAAAAACAAGATGTCTCTGAGCAGCAGATAGCACATATGAACCAGTCAGTGTTTTCCTGCTGCCTCTTTCATTATGTCCTCTAGATTACAGATATTGTACTCCACTCCACGGCTCCAAATATAGCGACATAGTAAGGCACAGTAATATCATAAATCATCATTAATGCAGTTTTACGCTCTTGGCTGCTTGTTGCTCTTCTTGTAAACACTGAATTTCCCTTGTTTCCGCATAATCCCAAGCGGCAGTGTGCTTGGGAGGTGCTGATTTATTCGGAGTTCTTAGGCATGAAAACACCTTATGCCTGCTCAATCATTCTTGCACGTGCTCTGTGTCTTAAGTTTACAACTGATAAAGTAACTTTAATACAAGCTATTATTGAGGCAGCCAATTTCGTGCACAGCAAAACAGAATGAGGAAATGATAATATAAAGATAATATGAAAAGGACAAATAAAGGAGGCTGTGTTTTGCTTGATAGTCATGGTTGAGACGAACTTTGAGTGTAGCAGCTATCATGTGGTGACTTGCTTAATGCTCCAGTCAACAGGCCACTCGTCATTCATGTCATCAGGTCTAAATTAACAGTGCTGCAAGAGTTCAACCTGCAAACAAGTTTTTGTTTTGCATATTTTGTTCTGTGATACAGCATCACGAGTAGCACTCAAACACACATGAACGCAGTAACATGGCTCAGTGTACTTTATCACTTCAACACCATACAGTAGCAACTGTTTTCTTATATTAACCTACAGAATATACAATGGTATTATTTTTTTCAGGGTTAAATAGTTGATTGTCGACTTCATTTTGATTCATATTGTAAAAATGAGTATAATGTTATCCTTTTATAACGCTAAATACATTTGAAAAATGTTCCTGAGCAAACTGTACTTGAAAACAAACAACCAAAAGTAGTTTTTTGTTTTATACATAGAAATATAAGGTGAGGCACAGTTATTTTATCAGTTAGAACACCCTATTTGCTTTCATTTGCCATACTGCTGTTGTGTATATCTACAGGATATATTGGAAAATGTAATTTATTAATATTAACATTCTGATGATGTTGATGATTTCTACAACATTTCCCAGTCCCAGCCCGCTGTACTGTCCTGTGCAAGTCTTAATTTGAATGTTGCAAGGTATTGAATACATATGTACTTAATCCAGTCTTTTAGGGTTTAATGTAATTCTAAAATGGTGATTATATGACATGGTTTGTTTTAATGAATCAGTATGCCTCATCTAACAGTAATGTATTTACATTCCAAGGAAGTCCTTTTCTGAAGTTGGCAGTTGTCTTATGTAATATTGTGTTGGTTTGATAAGTTGAGAACAAGTGACAACCTCTGGGGTTGAAAAATGAAGCCAGCGCAAGGTTCTAAAAAGTGCAGTTCCTCTAATGGCCACTTGAGGACTGGCCCCAGAAGCATGTAAATCCCCCCCTACACTCTCTTGTTAAAATGCCCAACTTTACAGCAGAAATAAACATGTTAACAGCCTGGTACAAAAAACAATGTTTTTGGTCTCTATAGCTAATTTCAACATTCATGACAACTGTACAGGGGATACATTTTTATATAACTTACCTGTTTACATTTTAGTTAAGTTTAAAAGTTGTGCATATATACACACCCACACCGCTCATGATCCTATCCTGTCAGCTGTCCCATTTATACAGGCAGTATTTCTGTGCTGTTACTACCTTGGTTCCCGATCCAGAAGGGAGACAACTCTGTCCCCTAATTCCAGTGAGGCCCACATTGAGCAGGCCATGTAAAAGGGACTTATGAGTCAGACCCACCCCTCGCTCCTCCACTGCACTTTCCTCACATCCAAATATGACCGACAACCCCTGATTGTGGTTAGGGTGCCATGCCATCTTAGTGCAGCCAGGTTGGCAGATATAAATCAGTCTGACACTCTTGCTCAGGGACTTGTTGGCTGTATTTTGACAGCAATATTCACACCTTCAGTGACAACAACAAGCTTCCCTGAATAACATTTTGTAACCATGGGCAAGGGTACGAATGCACTGCTGATCAGAATACAAGGAGGTTTTTACCATGTTGGAAACAGAAAAATTGTGAAGGATATTTTAGTTTGTAGTGATTTGGCAGGCAAACTTCAAAAAGACCAGTGGAAAAGAAAATATGCACATACATGTCATCACATGGTGTGAAAAAATCTGGCACACATTTAACATGGCACATCCTCCATGCTATTTTTCCATAAGTAAAAACTAAATGTCCCCATAGTAGATGTATATTTAACAGAGGAATAAGTTACTTAACCATTTTGTTCCACAAATAAATTGTCATTTCTACTGAATGCTGTCAGCCTTGTGTGCAGAGCAATTTGTAAAATCTGATGGCTTCAGCACTTAAAAAGGTCAGATCAGTGGTAAAAGTACTGCTACATTTCAATAAAATGAAAGTAAAACAACACTGGTTTGCACATTGAAGTGTTGGAATAATGGAAAATTGGCATTGTAATTGCAGCAGTCAGCTAATGTTCCCTTGGTGTTGTAACCAAAATTATAATTACTGACTTTATGTAAATGTTCTTGAGACTTCTTGAGACTCAGTTTTCTGAGAAGCATCTTGACACTTCTTCATTCAATGGAAAGTGAACCTTGCTGTATGAAAGATTGTTTTAAGATGGCACCAAGAGAAATGCTATTTCGAAAATGGATGAGTCAACATTGTGAAGCAGAAAGTTTTTGATTAAAAGTTTGAAATAAAAGTTTTCACATAACTAGGGCAGAGTAAAATTGGAATTTTGCAATACTAGTGCCGGACCAATACCAGAGTTTTTAATATTTTATTTGATAATTTACTCAAACAAATAACACATTTTTTGTACAAAACTCTTCTGTTAATTTACAGGGTTTCCACAGCCATGAAAAACCTGGAAAAGTCATAGGATATCACAAATGCATATTCTAGGCATGGAAAGTCATGTTATTAGGAAAAATCATTGAACGTTCTGGAAAAGTCACAGAAATTTGTTGAGTAATGAAACTGTTGCTGTTGCTCCGTGAATAACCTTCCACATAATGTAACACATTGGAAAATGAACTTTCTGTTGCTGCCTTCGTCGAACTTTTTGTATGTATGTCATCATGAACGTTGCTTTATTTTCTGCCTCTCTCCCTTTAAGTTTGCCAGCTACCTGATATAATGTTTAACTAGAATTTGAAGGGAAGTTTTATTTTTATTGTGGCTCCTTGATAGAAAAGTTTTGAAATTTTGACCATGAAAATGTGTGGGATCCCTGAATTTACCAAAAGAAGCCAAACCTCTCAAATCTAAAATATTGCCGAAACACAATCGGCTATACAAGAACTTATGCAGATAAAATCAAGTGTGCACAGCAAAAGTGGGATTAAAGAATAAGTACACAACGTAACTAGACACTCAGTGCCCTTAAAAGTCAGTATTTGCATGCAGAGAATGTTCACATGTAGTTTTGATCACCCTTTTCTTGTGTTTAGGAATAGTTATTTTGTTGTAAGGTGGTACTGAAGAAAAATCAAAAGCATTAAGGACCAGAATGAGTCGAGCTTGTAATGCAGTGAGGAATACTGTCACTTCACTGGTTCGTAGGAAAACAAAAAGTACAGTAATTAAAACAATTTTGTGAGTGTGACACACCTGTGGTTGGGTTTATTTTAATTCCTTCTGAGGAGACTTGAAACAGTGAGAATAAGGACACCTAATACTGTACTTCTTCCTTCCTCAATAATTCAAACCTGTCAATAGTTAGAACTGTGTGAAGGCATGTTAGTGATGTGCCTACATACTCTGGCAAAAGCTCATTAGCTAGAACATATATGGCCACATCCATGTAACAAGTACTCCTCCAATGTGGCTAGGTTCTTAGGACTCCTTGTACCCCTGCTGTTACAATGACATTTTCTCTTTTGATACCAGCACTGGGAGTATTTATACAGCGATGAAAGCTCTGCGACGAAACCCCAAAGTAATTCCACTAATGACTGCAGTTCTGCTGACTGACCTGGGTTCAAGAGAGAGAACTGGAACAGAAGCAGAGGGGAGGGAGGTGAAGTGAAAAGCCCACAAAAAGATGTAGGTGTTTGTGTTGGGGAGGGGATCATCCAAAGTGATGTGATGTTGCATCAGATTTTATTCTGGGGATCTAGGGCACTTCAGTCAACATTTATGAACATGAACGCATCTCTATAAAAAGGCAATAGAGACGACTGAGATGAGAAGTTGGGAGACCCAGACAAAAAGATATATTTTTTTGTCCTTAACAGTGAAATAAAAAATTGATGACATAAAAATCCTTAAACCTAAATTCTGAATTGCTATTTTTGCATATTTTTTTAATCATAAAAAGTAATTTCAGATTCATAGACATGGCCTGTCTTTTGTTTTCCTTTTTGTACACTCTCTCTAACCAGTACCTCTTGTCTTGCTGCTGCGATGACCCAGTTTCCACTTGGAAAGCAACAGAGCTTACCTCATCTAAACATGAGAAAACGATAGAGGGAATTTGAAGTGTCAAGGGTCATGTGAGTGTCAACACATCAATGACCCTGTCAGCTTTTGTACAATAGCAGGCCGATACAAAAAAGCTGAAGTAACGTTTTGTACCCAACAAGAGTAAAAGCGAGAGAATAAGGTGCAGAGAAAACAAAGAGGGGAAGGTGAGCTTTAAACCAAGAGAGAAATGGGCCAAAATAAATTGGGGAAAAGGGTGCAGAGGGAGGTGGAGGCAGCACAGAAAGAATAAATTGAGAGAGATTGGTTAAGGGTTGGGGGGGGGGTGCCAACCAGGGAGGAAGAAAGTGAAATGAAACAAGACTGGGAGGAAGGACAGATGGAGAAAGACAACAGAGGGAATACAGCAGTGGAGTGGAGAGGGTAGGAGGAAAAAAGGAGAAATCAGGGTGGAAAGAAGAGAAGGGGAAGATAAAAGTGGCAGGCAAGCTGAGACGGAGGAGGGAGGGAGCGGGGGGATGTTGGTGGAGGGAAGTTAGATGGCAAGATGAAAGAAAAGGGATTGTGGGTAGGGTGGTTAGATAGGAGCAGACACAATAAAAAGCAGTGGAGGAGGGTAAAAAGAGAGCAGAAGAAGCTGACACAGCGGTGACAGTTGCTGCTGAGAGAGTTCAGATCTGAGCGGAGTCTAACTGCAAAGCCTGTACTTAATGTACACATCCATTAACACGACATCTCCTTCATGCTCTCGCTTTACATTTTGAAATGAAGGGTGTATACTTAACTGTACCAACAAAAACCCAGCAACTTGTCTTAATGTCAGTACACAGTATAGCTTACAATTATTACCTCCCAGACCCAGACACATGGTGCAATGTGTTGACCTTACCATGACAAAAAAGACATAGGATATACTAATTTAACTTGTAAACCCAGCCTTAACATATTGCTCAGTCACACATTTAGAGACTCCTTAAAAGTGACTCTGCCCATAGTTATTCCACAATAGAAAATTTTACGAAATCTGGAAATGTGTATGTTGTATGCTTGCGTCATTTCATGTATACTTAAAACCACACGGTATAAAGCAGTCTATACTTAGTGAAATGTCCTGTCCTCATTCACACAGCATGTAATTGATCACAGCTAGCTCTCACTATCCCTCTCCCACTCCGGTTACACAGCCTGTAATAGACGCTTTCTAGTTCCATCACGAAACTCCTCCTAACTGCGTCAGTCGTCATCACGGAGGCTCACTGGAGAAACAACTGCATGGAAATAACAGCTAAATATATACTATGATTGCCAGGCAAGACAGATAAACTATTGTGTTGGCTTATGATTTACCCAAGGAGGTCTTATGTTTGGAAATTTTACTTGCGTCACCAGTTGTGGTGGAGCATTTTGACACGATAAGAATCCCCCTGAGACCTTGCCAAAATCATTTTAGGTGGTTAAGTGTTCGCTTTAAAATAGGAAGACAGCTTTTGGTGATTTTGTAAGTAAATGACTAATAGTTTAACATTTAAGTGCGTGTTCTTTGTGAAAAGAACATTCATGACATTTGCATGTAGTCCCAGAATATCTGTAAAGCCCTATAAAATAATAATTTTGATATTAAGATTGAATCAGGGTCATTCATCTGCAGAAGCTCTGATGAATAACTCATGTATGCTACTTGCTCAGCACCAGAAAGCAGACAGATAAAGTTTGAGATACGTAAGTGGTAAAGAAAGACGTACAAGCACAAGATGTCCTGTTCCTGTCTACTCACATTGGGTCGTTTTGTCACTTTTTGGATAAGCCAGCAAAACCGTGACTTAAAAAGTTATTTATGAACCTAGATGGACTAAATTGTGTCCACTGACAAAATCGACTCAGATGGTAGGTCTGTATTCTGATATCAGTGTAGTATCTTGTATCAATAAATGTCCAACCCAAATAGGTTTACAAGGCAGAAAATCAATTTCTATGTCCTGTACATGGATTTATGAACAAATTATTCTACAAATTAAGGGAAAATGTGAATTGTATGTTCTGTATGTCTTCATACCTGTAGAGTGCAAAATTCACTTCAGTTTGCTGAATTTTCGAAGCTTTAGAAATAAAACTTGCCAGATGTTCGCCGCTCAGTCTGACTTCTCATTTCATCAAACCAAAACTAATAATAATATAATAAATTATAATAATAAAATAATTTAGGATTTCTGTTCTGTATTCATACAAAGGTTTACACAGGTTATCATATAATTAATGTACAATAAGAGCATGGGCTGAGACAGTCACAGAGCTCACAGAAGCGTGCATTGCTGCATCCTGCAAAACCACAACCATCTTGGAGAACTACCGAGTTTTTAGGAAGTCTCTTAAATAGCCATATATTTTTATGCCTCCATGCTGGCAATAGCAGTGGTGAGAGATATAATGTTACCGGGTTGTCTGTTGAATTTCTTCAAATTTGGCAGAACCATTGGAATTAACAATGAAGTGATTAGATTTTGATGGTCAAACGTCAGGGTCACTGTGACTTCATAAAACCTGTGGATGCATGTGTAACATGGATGTAACTGTAACTGCAACTTGACTGTTTCATGGAGGCATACAATCATCATCAGTAATTTTAGCTCTCAGGAGTTGAGGTGTCCAAACCAGACTTTGCGTCTGCTGGATGTGTAAATAGTCAACTGTTAGCAGGTTAACAACTACAACTTGGTAGGACAATGGTGCATTAGGACTCTGTGTCTGGATTTGTCTGTCTGCCTCTTTGCTTCAATACTCTGCATTCTGCTACTAATATTGTGTTGTTAAAGGCCCCCTATATTTTGTAAAATACATATCACTGCCTACCATGTAAAAATTACCAAAATAGCATGGATTGAAACCACAAGAAAAATTCCTAAGCTATCCTCTTAGAAAATATGAATTACATGTTTTATTTGGTTATTTTGACACTGGTAATTTGTACAGAAGGTATTGTGTGTTACATTAAGCCACTCAGAGATAATGTTGCCTCTGGGAAAGAGAATATGCAGTATGTTTACCAGGGGGTGTTTTCAATCACCTGAAAATGACCCCTACAGCATATCTCTTTTTCATCCACTCACTCGGTCTCTCTCTGCGTGAGTCTGTCTGCCAGAGCAGCAGGATCTTGGCCTATCCTTGATCCAGCTGAGAGTCAGCGGAAGCACAGGCAGAGAACAGGTTCACCACTGATTAATGGGACATCACTTAATAGGGCCTCACAGAGGTCAAGGAGCGAGGGAGAGTCGGAGAACGCGCAGACAGGCACAGACAAACAGTGAAGTCCTCGGCGCTTTCAGCCAGAATAGCAGATTTGCATTTTTTCAGGTCACTCAACCAAAAACAACAACCCATCCATCTCGCTCAGTTTCGCTCTTTAGCTCTTCATTAATTGGATAGAGTGGGTGAGTATTTATGGTGTGTGAGCGTCCGTACGGCTGTGGTTGTGATGCATCAACGAAATGTAGACAAAAGGGAAAAGAGAAGAGAATGTACCACATTAAATAAAGTTGTGTTGTTATGGAGCTCAAATGGATTTTCTCCAGTACCTTTGAGTCAGCAAGTTACTCGCTTTTGCTTTTGTTTGCTGCTGCATCAGTAATTCTGGAGAGATTATCTAAGTTATTTGAGACCATATTGGCTGGACACCACACAAAAACATTACGTAGGTGGCCATTCCAGGTTCAAACCCTTTTTAGCTCAACAAAAGGAAGCAACTCAATTGCCAGAATCAAAGCCGCAAGCAGGTGTCAGGCTAGGCAAAGTCACTTATATTTCCACAGCTGTCACAGCATACGTTGTGACGGAAGATTAGAGTTATGTCTGTGGTAATATCGTACATATACCTAAAAATAAAGGGTTATTCTCTACTGGCCTTCCCCAGGGAGCTTCATGCCACCAACTCCGTTGCTTGGCAAAGGTGGCACCCACAGCTTCAGAGAGGCAGGGGTGCGAGCAGGCAGAAGGGCAGGTGTCAGGTCTGTGCAGAGCGCTGGAACAAAAACAGTGATGCATCACTGACAGCATTATAATAACATCCAAAACATAAGTTTCACTCTCAGTGGTTTCTGTGACATAATACTAATGTTTAAATGCACAAAAATACACAGAGCTACCTAAACTATAGGGTCCCACCTAGTGGAAAATTCACACCACACCACTGTTTCTATGATTTAAAATATTTTTACTGAGAAACCTATATGTAAAGCAGTAAAACAGACTTCCATCATGTCTCATTTCAGACATTTAACACCAAAAGACAAACAATACAAGAAAGTAAAAAAGGCAGAACAAATACGACACCATAGAACACACATGTCAAGTAGCTTATTACTTGGTTCAATGATTACAACATGGACTTGTTCACATGTATTTTTATTAGGGAAAGCAACAGGGCGTGTTCCCTGGACGCGTGAGTTGGACGTGAGTTTAAGATTTTTATCTGTTAGAGACCAAAGACAAGTACCAAGCAACATCACTGGAGAAGGAGGCAGGAGTACCACCGCAAAAGCTTAGCAATGTACTGCTGTGGATGAAGGCAACGGCAAAATGCCTTTTTGCTCCCTTATAAAAAGGCCCACCAAAAAGAGAAAAAAAATCAATATCAGTTCAGGATTATATTTAGAATATTTTCACCACTTTACCTTGCAGTCAGACAGCCCTTTCCGATGGGAAGCTAAAGCTGTTATATCCGCCTGTGCTCTCTTTAAAGCCACCAGAAAAATCTTGTGGCCCCTGAAGACACAGACCTTAATGCTCCTGGAAACCTCAGCAGCTGTTAAATCTTGAACAATGCTTCCACTGCTTCCATTTCGGTTATATATGTGTTTTTCTTCTTTGGGTATGTTTCTCTGAAGTTGCTGTGTTTTGTGGCATTTTCATAAAAGGCGTGTCTATGAGTCCAAAATGTGAACAACACAGAATTTATACGAGTAACATGCATCTTCAAACACATAGAGCCTGTTGGTTTTGAACATTAAACATGAATGCAGCAGAGTAGAGAGACACTTGGAGTCCAATAGTGCTTATTTAAAGAGACTCTGTACCCCATGGTGGCAACAGTGGCACTTCATCTACAATCCCATCAGGACCTGAACTATATAAACTTATAATGCTGCCATTCAAAAGGGCATGAAACAGTAAACCATATAAGTTCTTCCATTGCGTTAGTGTCTGAATAGATCGTGACAAACTCAACTTTTGTGAACCACTTCTCTCAACAGTGTTGGTGCTGTGCAAAGAGTGCTGTAAACTAATAAATTATCAAGCAGACAGCCAATACTTGAATAACTTGTGGGGTCTTGTCAAACCTGTTCACTAGAAACACAAAACGCAGTAACTTCCTCCACAGGTTGCATGGCAACCACATGTGAAGACAAAGGCAGGTAGTCTCATCATCCTGTAGCTTTCAGGCATGTTTAGCATTGAACATTCTTGGCTCAAGTGGGGCAGTTATTTTCTGACATTGCAACTAAACTAGTGCATGACATTGTTTGTTTTTAGAATGATGTGGCTTTTTTGTTTGTTTTTATGCAAGTCTTGGTAGCTAATTGAAGTCATGTTGAAGAGAATGGGGAAGCTGTTGACTCGAGGGCTGCAACGATTAGTCGACTAATCGATGACTAATTGAATATTAAAATAATCAGTGACTATTTCAGTAGTGGACTAATCGGTTTGAGTCATTTTTCATAGAAGAGAGAGACAGACCGACATTTTTCAACATTTTAACACATTTTTCGATAAAATGATTAGTCGACTAATCGAAGAAATAATCAACAGATTAGTCGACAATGAAAATAATCGTTAGCTGTAGCCCTAGTTGACTTAAAATCAACTTTTCTATTCGTATGCCTCTGCGCCATCAATAGCTGTGGCTGGAGGCATTTGTTATCAGGTTGTTCGTATTCTCGTAAATGTGATACGTCAAAAACACCTTGAGGGAATTTCTTCATATTTGGCACAAATGTTCGCAGGTCAAGGTTACTGTGACCTTGCATCTGTCTCATTCTCATGAACACGATATCTCAAGAACACCTTCAGAAAATTTATTCTAATTTGAAATAAACATCCACTCAGACTCAACAATGAACTGATGAGAATTTGGTGGTCAAAGGTCAAGGTCACTGTGACCTTGCGTTGGTCTCATTTTCATGAAAGCAATATCTTAGGAAGGCCTTTTGAAAGATTTTTCAAATTTGGCACAAATGCTCACCTGGACTGAACAATGAACTAATTTGAATTTGGTGGTCAAAGGTCAAGGTCACTGACTTCACAAAACATGTTTTTGGCTGTAACTCAATAATTTATTTGTAATTATTACAGAAGGACACAAATGTTTAATATGGTATGATGATGAATTGATGACATTGTATATCCAAAAGGTAAAAGGTGAACTTTACTGTAATGACAAAACACTTTTCTGGCCATAACTCAAGGTTATAACTCAGGGACAGAAGAGGAGACATTTGGTCAGATACTGAATAGGTGACTCTAATCTTGGGTGCCCACCTTGAAACTGTGCTGATTGTATAGATCCTCTGTGCTGCCGGGGAAAAGATCTGTGTGAAGCATCCATTTTCTTTCACAGACACTGATGTAAACTAAGTGCATCTTGACTGGGGCACTGAAGCAGACAACCAAGCAGTGTTAATTCTAGTTGTTTGAACCTCTTTTATTTAGTGGAGTGGAAAATAAGGCATTGCGTGTATCTCAGAAGAATTTTTTAAAAAACATGATTGGTTGTTTTTCATGCACGTCAGAAGACATTTGCATAAAGAACTCACCTTCCTCGCATTGTGCTGCTTAGTGGGTGACGCTGGCATTCTGTTGCTTCTCCTGTCTTTGAGTCCTTAGGTGTGACTGTGTGTAAACGTTGCCCTTATCATTATAGTCTAGGTCATGCATTGGTTTAGACCATTGCCACAACATGCCTGAAACATGGTTTTAGTAACAGTATAATCATCAAACACATATTGACCAGGTACCTACCAAAATATGTTTAAAACTTTGATGGTTTCAGTTTTCGTTTTCTGTTTCTCAGTTAGTGGTTTATAGTTGCACTTTAATGCATGGCAAAGTTTTCTGATAGAGCAATTAGTTTGTTGTTCAGCTGAGGACCATATTACAGGCTTGCATTTAACCAAATTCTTTTTGTTTTTTTTCTGAAGTCTCACATTTTCAGGAGGAGTAAACGACGAACGACACAAGAGGTACATTTTTTTTTAAACAGCATCACGTTTTCATCCTTCCATACTCATAAGTCAAAGACAAACAGACATTGCTCATCACAGTCATCACACTTTTCATCATCATTTACCTCATCAGTATAGCTTTCACTTCTGGGCTAAAACTTGCAGTGCTACCAAATCATTACTTACCATAAATATGTAACGCCATTTTGTTAAGAATTTTATACAGTTAGTTCCAGTATGGTGGCAGCATGCAAATCTTACATGAGTGTTTTTGATCATCCCTACCTTTCCTCACAAATCTAGCAGAATCTAGAAAACTGGGGAAACGTTTCTCTTAAGAGACACTGAGTTGTTGTCCTTTAAGAGTGTTTTGCACCTCCAGTTTCTCCATTGGCTCCTGGCCAACAGTAAATTAAGGAATGAATGAGTAATAGTGAAGAGGTGATGCAGAACACTGCCTGTGTTCATCCAACCTTCCCTGCTTCGGTAAAGATTTGAAAACAGATGGTGTGACTGTCTCACTCTTTCTCCTGAGTTTTACAGTAGGGAGAGACAGAGGGATAGAGACTGCATTTGCTTGCACATAATCTGATTATAGCCAATAAGCAGAGTGAGGCATCACACCAATGAGGATGTTTACATGGGTCGCTTGTTGGAGCGTTCCATTAATTTACCCGTTTCCATGCTACAGAGCAAAGTGACTAATGCCTGAAGACGCCCCTGTCACATTATTCTGGAGTGTCATACATTCCCTCTAGTAATCACCCCCATAAACACATCCATGATGCTAATGTGGTATAGCCTTGTGGTATAGTGTAGGGCTGCTGTCCAAATGTTTTTTTCCTGTAAAATGGGGCAGGAGAGAGTTGCAGAACTTTTGTCCAATGGCTACATTGCAAACTGTTTAAAACTTCTCTAGATATCTTACTCTGATTGTGCGCATGTAACCATTACATAATTCACATTAACATTTAATCAGTGTGGTTTATAAATGTCCTCCTCCTTGCTTTTACCTCTTCCTTGATCACATTATAATTTAATTCTTGGTGTGTGTGAACATGTAGCCAGTGCAAGCAGAGTTAGTGCCATAAGTGTTCTATTGATTCCCTCCGTCTCTCTATTTGCACCATGTTTACCTGAGTGTCTTTGGAGAGAAATGAAGTGGAGCTTTGGTTTGTGTGCTGTCGTCGCCACAGAGACTCTTGAGGTCTTAAGGAGAGTACAGTCTAGCTGTCTAGCTCCCCCTGCTACAGGGAGGTCAGATTGGAGGTTGAGCCACGGGGCAGTGCTCCTGGAAATTGTTGAGATTTAGTTCCTTGTTCAAGGACACTTAAAATGATAACTCAGGGTCAAAGTGGAAAATTATTTTTACAGGGTCGCTTGTATGAACAAAGACCCGCACTGCTCCCAGCTGAGTGTGGAGTCGCCACTGGAATTACTTTGTCCTGTACTTCTGCATTTACAAAAATTGTCCTTAAAAATTCCAACTTGATAAAATGCAGTAATGAGGCTGCACAGTCCAAGCTGAACATATCATTCCCAGAGCTTTCTGGATGGTGATTGTGCTGTGCAGAACATCCAATCACAATTTTATACATTGGAGAAAACATTTTATTCAAACAATAAAAATATTTAATGGTCTAGTGCAGTGTTTACGTTAGCCAGCATATGCCTTTTTTTTTTTTTTTTTTTTTTTTGGATAGCTTATATTGTGTGACCTTTAAGATATATTGCCAAGACATATTACATATAAACTTGTATGATATCGACCAGATTTTTATAACAGACAGATCTATTTTTCCACTGTAGCGTGAAGGAGTGCCTCCCTGCCTCTTGAGAGCATACACCAAATCCATGGCAGTTAGCAGGCTCGGTCTGGCTAAAGGCATCACGGATCATGTTCTCCAGAAAGAACCTTACAACACCGCAGGTCTCCTTATAGATCAGACCAGAGATTCGCATCACCACAGCAAGTCAGACGACAGATAGCAGTCTTGGTGATTCCCTGGATGTTATCACAAAGGACTTTACTGTGGCGCTTGGCACCTCCTTTACCAAGTCCTTTTCATCCTTTGCCTCTGCCACCCATCACTCGGATTAGTAGATTGCTTCTTCATTGAGACTTCCTTATATTCAAGTTATTTAATCTGACGTGCTTGGAATGCAAAGAGGATCAGCAGTTGTTATAGATGGCTGGAATTCTGGGATAATAATTATCATATCGGCGGTCCCAAAAAAAAAAAAAAAAAAAGTCTAGAGTAAACTCTCATCTAGTGTTTAGGATTTGGTGCCAGCTTCTCTTATGGGCCAGACATGTAGAGAACTGCAGTGGCTGACGTGTATATCCCCCTAACTCCTACACACTTGACCATTAGTATTAATTTCTCAATTCGTATCTCTAAAAAAAAGTAGTATGCCTCTCCCTCTGTCGATCAGAGTGTTTTCTGTGAAAGCTTTTATCTTCAAATTGCTCCGAGTGGCAGCTTTGTGCTCAGATTATTCAAGGAAACCTTCTCGGCTTCTGCTTCATTACATTACTGATCAATCTGCCAGTATTGGTCAATCACAGCTGTATTGGCAATTTTGTTAGCAAATGGATAGGCTGCATTTGCATCTGTATTTACTTTTTGCTTAATTCAAGATTTATGTATCAGTTGTATTAATGTGTTTCTTATTCATTATAAATTATAAAATAATTGGGATAACTTGCCAAATTCTTGTCACAGGAGAAGCGTTCATCTTTCTGGTTCCTGCTTTTAAACAATATTAAATGCAAAGTAGATGTTTCTATTCTTCTTGCCAATTGTCTTGTTTTTGAAGTAATTATACTGTCAAAACCAATGGAATAATGCAAATTTAATTGCTACCTCTTAAATAGAGTGCTTCTATTTCATCGTTGTGACACCGAGGCAGAGAGTTGCACGGAAAAGTGGGTTCTTATCTGATAAGTTTGACATCTGTAGGCAGTGACCCAGCAGCGATACAGCAGCCGATTTCATCAGCCATCCAGACTCCTGCACCATTCAATTTTTCTCCGAGATAATGGAGTGTTGGCAGGCTGGATCATGTAAACTGGCACAACGTGAAAACACACGAGCAAATAAAGTGCTTCAGCTTTTACTCTGTGCACACAATCTTTTTCTCTTCTGTCCTTCTGCATTTCGCCCTCTCATTTTTCTCTCTTTCTCATCTTGTCTCTCTGTCCTTTAACATCTTTCAGGCATGCCTCCAACTCTCAATCCTCCTTTCTCCTCTCATGAAGCCGCATCTCTCCCAGCCAGCCATGTCTGTCTGTTCAGCAGATGAGTTCTTAATGATTTATTGACGATGTTGTGGCTCTTCTTTAGAAGAGTCCTCGCCGCTGTCCCAGAAAATCTTTATGTGAATTTTTAGCTCGTATGATTTTGATGTCGGTGTGGCCCTGTGCACCGTGGAGTCGACCTGTCATACACACTGATAAACTGTACTGCATAACTGGTATTTCCCCACAGTACAGCATGTAGTCTTTTTCCCCCTTAGTCCTCTGTTTTCACCGCTTGTATTCTACTCCTCCAAATCACAGTGTATAGATGAGTCAGTCATCAATTGTTCCAAGATAATAATAGTGGCTGACAAAAAAAACAAAAAGCTTCTGTTCTTAGTAACTTTGATTGATTTTTAAAGAGATGCATGTGTACGTGGAGGATTAACTTTTGCCTTGACTTACTGTCTGCAGGAATGCAGCAGCAAGTTTGGCCACAAACGTAAAACACTTGGTATTGTTTGACATTTTGTGGTACTTATGTAAGGTCAATATTATCTTATTGCACATAGATGTGTCACATATATTTGTAATGTCCCAAACAAGGATGTTTTTGGTATTTTGATCCTGATCCAAGTTCTTTAAAGCAACATTACGCAAGAATTGGTAGTTTTGAGTAGGGATGGGTCACGATTTTCGAATTTCGAATAGTCGTTTTATTTTTTAAAAATCGATTTTTTTAATGCGACTATTACTATTCGCCGTCTTATTTCTCCCCCTATATTTGACATGCAATTCAGCTCCTAACCGCATGAGGGCAGTCTAGGATTGCTACAGCGGTGTGAGATGGGCTACCAGCTAGTTTGATGCTCTTCTACAAACAGGAGAAACAGGCAGAGACTACTACTCCGTGAGGAATGTCCGCAGTCATTCGGGCTTTCATAGATGAGCGCACTTCCGCATTGTAGTTTCCTGTAAAAACGTCCGTGAGGAATGTCCGCGATGTGAAAAATACATGCTGAGCAGCCACCGGTGTGCGCGCACAGGGCTTGCGGACGTCCGCTTTGAGTCCGCGCGGACCTCCACGGAGTCTGTTCCGCTGGAGTATGTTCGGGCCTTTAAAGATGAATGGATCTCTGTGTGCGTGGCTCCGGGGGACGATTATTCGAAAAATTGTTGAATAGTTGCCACGATTTTCGAATAGTGTTTTTGCTTGTGTTGCCCATCCCTAGTTTTGAGATTTGGTGCCCCCACAGTTTCTGAGTGTACACCACTGTTGTGAATGCATAAGCCTGCAGAAAGGCAAACTGTTTATAGTGTTCTGGCGTAGGCTGTAGTGCACTGCCATGGAAAGCGACAGTCTAAAACTCTAGTGCCAATGTTATATATAAATGATTATGACAAAGGCTCTAACGTGATTGGTGTCATTCCTGTCTGACAGAGTCTGAACACGAGCTTTTGTTGACAAGCTGAAGGGTGTGAAACCTGTGAATACAGTCAGAAGCCAAATAACCATGTTTACTGACAGGGTACGGTAACAGAGGATTTTACAGAAATATTGTACACTGTAACACTAACACAATATCACAACATCACAATATGATCAGTTTGTTGGCTGGAGGCTAGATAGGAGTGTCAAAGTGTTATTGTGTGCCAGAATAGGAGTCATGGCTCAAAACTTACATTTTATTGTAAACCAGCCGCCACTGCCTGTCTAACTATGGTTAAACGCGATAAGACGGACTGGACGGAGGCAATGATCAAAAATGCTTGCATGTGCAGCGCACACGCCATATCAGGTTAGGGAAAAAGTATTTTCTGTTGTGGGTATGAATAACGTTATGTGTATTAAATGTTATCATGTCCACCTAATCAGAAAGCCTCGCCCATTAAAAACATCAAGAAAGTGAATATTCTTAGACCTATTTTTCTTATTAAACGGACAAATACAGCGCTTCTCTTTCAAAATTCTCATTTCTCTTTTTAACCGAACTAAGTTTAACTGTTGTTAAGTCATCATAAAACAGATCACAAAAAAAAAAATATTTCAAACTCAACAGAAACTGAATGCAACTTCCCAAAACCGTCTTGGTTAGTCCTTTAGTTAGTATCTCCACTCTTCCAAGAATCTCCAAATAAACCCCAAAATAAAAATGTTTGCTCTCTGTCTGGTGTTGTGGACACAGCACTGGCCAGCTATTTAGTCTTGCAATATAGTCCCCACCACTCGCAGTTGCTCAGCTGCCTGTTCCACCAGACTGACCTTTAGTGTCGCAAGATGTGCACTATGAAGACAACCTCTCCAGTATGGGGTAAATAGAAAGATGAGCACCTGTAATACCGTGATGCTGCTAAAACCTAATACATAGTTCGCTAAGCGTTTAAATGTGACTTCTGGTATCTGGAACACCTTCAAAACCTCACAAGACAGGGATGACACCAATAAGGTTACGCTTTCTTTCATAAGTAACATTGGCAGGGATGTGCACTACTGTCAGATTGTCATTTCATAAAGCAGATTGCTACAGCTTACATCGGAACGGTATAAACATTTTGCAACCTTATAATAGTTTGTTAGTTTACTCTTGTCTACAGTCTTGCTCGGTCACTCTCTTTCTTCCTCTTACTTACTTCCTCCATCAAAGTTCTCTTCCATCTCTTTGCGTCTGTCATGATGTCCATACCTGTACTTCTCAGTCTTTGAAGCTGTAATCTTAAAGTTAAAAATAAAGTTGCATAATGTTGCTTTAATATTAGATATCTGCTGATGCTTAGTCCAATCCAGCACTTCACGTACATGCTGAAGTATGTGTCTGACACATTGAAATAACAGCTGTAGACACTGGGGTCAAAAGCGTAAGGTTTATAAGCTTTAATGATTAACATGATGTGAATGAAAGATCTGAGAGTGCAGACAGCAGCTTGTAGAGAGCACCTTAACCAGACAACAGACAAGTATAATTTGGCCTGTTATCAACTTACTTATGGAATTAACATTAATTAGCGACAGCTGATATGATCTCCCCCCGGCAACGATTGCCATTTTAACTGACAAAAACCCCCCCAGCACTGCTACCTAAACTTTTGTACAGTTCTCTTTGCTAATGCTAATGACAGAGTGCAGAATGCTCACACTGTGGTAAGGGGCAGTCGTGGTGGACCTGAATCCAGTGTGCATGTCATTTGTTGGAAATTTAGCAAGAAACCTACTCGCAGCACATCCCTGCCGCTCACTATCTGCTCTGCATCTTTCTTCATCCCCAGCCTTGATTCACATTATCTCATGTCTCATTTACTTTCCCCACACGCTCCCTCTATCATCTCATCTCATCTGTATCTCACGCACACACACGCACATATTATCTTGTTTACTTTCTCCACACACTCCAATTATGGTTTATCACTATCACTTATCACTACTCATTGGTATCTCTCCACTTCTTTCTCTCTCTCTCTCTCGCTCGCTCTCTCTCTCTCTCTCTCTCTCTCTCTCACACGCACGTATGCACACTCTTCAGCTCCATTGTGTACTTTCTTCACATTTCTTTTCTCTCTACCAATCTCTACTTCCACACTTTTCTTCCTCCATTCCTGTCTTCTTTCCTTCCTTCCTCAGATTATTTTTAAAAGCATCTACTGAGTCACTGATGACTCCTTTTTCTGCTCTTCAAAGTGGAGCGTGTTTACACCGTCCACCACGCCCACTCTACTTCCCGATTGGTGAGCCACCCTCTCAGGTCGGCCTCGTCCCCACCGGCTAGTCGTGAGTCAGAATTGCTTCATTTGCTGGAGTAGCAAAATATGTCAAGGGATTTGTTTAGTGATGCAGGACTGTACAAATGCATCACATTTCTGACTCTGTTGGTTTATTAAGATTTTCTGTGTCTGTGTGTGTTTTGAATTATGGAATATGTTTTTTACACTCTTTTTCCTCCCACCTTGGGGTGGCCAGTTCCCCTGTGGGCTTAGTTACTGCTGACTCCCACTGTTAGTCTGTGTAAGATGTAGAGCCATCCCTCACTGGCCTCCCGACCTTGAAACAATGACAATTATGTTTGTTTGACCACAGAAAGCTGGGAGCACTGCTGAGGAAAAATTAACCCAGGTCCCAATGTTGGTGGGTGTTTTACCCCCGGGTGCCCCTAGGGATAAATTAAAGGTTAAATGGTCAATGAACAACAAAAATAACATCTTGATTCTAAATCTGGTTAGATGAGAAAACATGAGTAACTGGAAGCCTAACGCCGGATTTCCACTGGATGCGTGTCCGTTGCGGAATGGCAGCGCTGGTTATCCGCTGCGTGCTCCGCCGTCCGTCAATACCCACCGGCTGCGTTTGCTGTGCGGAGCGGTGCAGCTCCGCCGGGAAGACATCTCGGTGCACTGCCATGATTAATATCTCCTCGTCCATGGTGTCAACGGGGTGAAATGACGTCTGAAAACCTCTGACCTGTTGACTTCAGGCCTGTCTCCGCCCATTATGTAGTTTTCAAGGTGCAGGGAAATATGATCCGCGTGAACACTGTGTATTTTGTTTTGAAAATTAACCGGATGTTTTATCGTGTTTCTGTGCACGACTTCCTGCCCCGCACGATCTGCTCTGTGCTGAATTGCTGCGTTGTGCTCCGGCGTCTGGCAAAAATAGAAGTCCTGCGTATCTGTTGCGGAGGGCTCTGGACTGCCGGAGCTGTGACAGAGCCGGAACGCAGCACAGCCGCAGCTGGTGGAAATACACACATTGACTAGAATTGAATCCTATCGGCTCTGCTGCCGTGCCGGAGCGGAGACGCAACCAGCACGCATCTGGTGGAAACAGGCCGTAAGAAAGGCAAGACGACACCAGAGATTTAACCACATTCATTTGAGTCTTGAGTCAAGAAATAGTGAGACAGGTAGTCGTGCCAGTAGCAAAATAAGTAGGAGTGTAAAAGTTTTTTAGAAAGTCTCCTGGTACATCTTTACTTGGACAGCTAGAGCTATTTTGTGTAACTTGAGGAATGGAAGAAAATTTAATTGATGCAGTTTGATTTGGCCCTAAAACAACATCCAGAACACGACATGTAACGTTTGAATCATTTTTACTCTGTCTACTGGATGCCTGAAATTAAACCTCAGTAGACGTTCTGAAAAGAGACTGGTTGCCATAAAAAGGTCCAGTCATCAGTGAAACAACATCCTACACTGATACATTGCACATTGCAAAGCAAAATTCAAATCTTAGTTAGTCTTTGATTGTCGACTGTGCAAGTTTACAGTTATTTAATTGTCTCTTTCTATAGGTTTATATTAGGACTGGGTGATATAACAACTGTATGATATGTCAATATATTTTTAAGCAGATATAAATTTACACAACAAGATTTATATTGATCCAGGGTCAAGTTGTGTTACATACACACACCACTGTTCGTCCCTCCTCTCGCACACTCTCCCCACAGCTGTGTGTGTGTTAAGTGTGACATCGGTCTGCATGTTGCATGTGCTATGCTAAATCAGTTAATTTGATGAAATTACCACAGCACACGTGCAATCCAGCACTCCGCTGCCAGTTTATGTGTGAGGTGGATCGTAGCGCGGCCCCGTTCTTCTTGATAGTTGTGGTCTAATGTGTAATATGGAAACACGCATGGATGCAGGCGACAGATCTGTTTAAAAATGCAGTGACACCACAGACGTGTCTCTTGCTCCTTCAGATCCTCAGTCTCTTTGTTGATGCTACAAGTATAAATAAGATTCATAGCCTAAATAAAAAAAAATATTTAAATAATTCTACAGCACTGGATTAATTTGCAAGGCCATGGAAAACCACTTTTTAACTCCCCTCATAAAGATTTTTAATTGTTTCAAACTGCACTGGATTTAGGCCGACTTGATACTTGTATATTCACGTTATAGTTTTGTGTCCTGTGCTGCAAACCTTTAACCCTCTGTAGCTCCATTGCTATGTGCAAAATGTTAACATACAGCCATGCTATTTTAATTTATATCAGTTTTCATTTACATGTTGTGCAGCTGTATATTTTCAAACAGGGAAATAAATCCCTGTCTTTGCATTTTATTTTGATCAGTTTCTTTGTGACATCTTAAATGTGGCTTCGACTTGCAACTGAACATGTAGAGCCCATTTCGCAGAAAATACAGAAATATATATCGTGTATATATCGTGTCGCCAGTCAGCCTGTAAATACCGGGACAGGAATTTTTGTCCACATGGCCCAGCCCTAGGTGGAATATCACTTAAATAAGAGAAGACCAGAAACATGGGAAACTGACACATCAGAAACAATCTGATTTTGAAAGTTGACTGAAGGTTTCTGTTAAAAAAAAAAAAAAAAAAAAGTGTCAAGGTGAAAAAATGTAAAGGTCCCAATTTAGATTTTTTATGCAATCATTCTCCATTTACCCATACGCCATGTCATTCAACTCATCACCTCTCAGACAGCAGACCAGGGAGAAAAATGTCAGATGCTCGACTTAATGAAAAACACCTGCAACCTGGTTATCCTTGGCATGCCAGGGGTATAAAAAGAGATAAAGGAAGTATTTTACACCATTAAAGATTTTCCTTTACTTTCTTCCTGAGAGCCAGAGGCTTCCCTCCAAGATTGTTTTGACTAGGAACTGCAGCAAACGTCAGACATGCGTATTTGTTTTCTTTGTTTAGATTTAATGAAAGGTTTTCCACACATGGTTGACAATGGTGCTTGTCACTGACATTGGAATCTTGTTTGAAAGTAAAAAACTAAAGATTAATTGGGTGTTTCTGAGACTCCCAGACAACATATTTTGACTGGTAGCAGTTAAGCTTGTCAACTCTTCAAGCCCCTGTGGCAGGTAAATAACCCTAAATTGGAGCTCGTTTTCACTCCCTGAGAATTATTCCAGCTGGAAAAGTGGTAAAAGTGGAATTGAGCGACCGCTGAGGCCGGTGCGCAAAGTGTCAGAGCGTTTTTCTCCTGATGTCTACATCGTATTAATGACCTGCCCCATTTTGTCCAAACTCTCCTGTCATTATGGAACATTTCATGGTTGTTTTTAGCTGTGTGCCTCCTCCTAACCTCTCTGCTCATCAGCCTCTTACTAATCCTCTGGTACGGATGACTCAGTATGCACTCAGAGCTTCAACACTTTGTTTGTTTGTTTGTGTGTCTTCATTGTGTATGTCCTTGTGCGTGTGTGTGTGTGTCGATAGGAAGAGGTGGAGGCAGAGAACAGAAGGAACACGAGGACCAAACTGACGCCAAAGCTGACCCCACACCAGGAGGAGGTGACAACCAGACAGAAACACACACACTTACAGACGTGCAGACACATTCATAACCATAAAGATGTGCTCTGATACATGCTATACTTGTTTAACGTAAATAATTCACAGTTAAAGCATCATTGTAGCAAAACCTACTCATAAAGCGCAAAGTTGAAGTAATCATATTCTTACATCAGGAGGCCACATTTGTTTTGCACCTCTGTCTTTGTAGGTTTGACTGTCAGTGTGATTTATGCTATAATATTTTACTTGCTAGATGAATTGCTTAGATATGGAGTTGCTATTACTATGGAGAACACACAGCAAATGTCTTCTGCTTTCTGTATGCGTGCACCATTACACTAAGGACAGTTGCTCCACTGTGACCCATGAGGTGGTTTTCTAAAAATTCATAGATGTTATAAAGTTTGTCATCCATCTTAGTTTTTATTTTAAACTGGACCAGTCATTTTTCAGTATGTTTGTACTGTAAGCCACCCGCAGCTTTTTACACTGTACGTGCTGGTAGAGTAACCTCGGTTCACTGTCGTCTGTGATCAGATCTCCTCCTCAGCGGGTCGCCATAACTCCCAGAGCAGCATCCACAGCAGAAAGGAAGGAACTCTGCAGAAGATCGGAGACTTCCTGCAGAGCTCCCCCACGCTGCTCGGCAGTAAAGGTTAGTGTGTCAGTGTGTGATCCTTTACTGCGGGAGACATTTAACTTTTATCTGCTTCTTCTATCTGGAGATTTATGAGAGCGAGGAGCGAATATTTTATTTCAAACTAAAATATGATGACGCAGCAAAGTGACATCACACACCATTGGAGGGTTCAAATGGTTTTTTAATCAGCTGATGACATTTCTGAGCAGGAAGGGATAAGCGCACTTGTTATTCAATTAATTAGAATGTGGCAAAGATAAAAGAAGATCCTAGAAAAAAACCACTGGATTAAACAAAGTAGAATGCCCCTTACAAATTATGTAAATATATTGATCTTCATTTGTAGAGTACTTTCCAAAAACCACTGATTATGTTGCATAAGAAATTAAAATCCAGCAAATTAAGCTTGTATGTTCAATCATTAAAAGTGCAATACATAAAAATAAAACTCTTTTGAAGTCAAGAAAGGCTTGGGCTGCCCCCTGAAATTCAAATGATGTGTGAGGGACCCCTCAGTAGACTGAGATTCCTTCAAGTCGTGCAGTTGTTTGGGTATTTATGTATTTTTGGTTGGTTTTTGTGTTTGTTTGTTTTTGGCAGTCAGTGTGTAGTTCACTTCTGGTGTTGTTTCAATCTCCGCGTTCCTTGCTTTCACACTGCTCTTCGGTACAGACAGCTGCAGACCCAGACCCAGGGTGAGTCCAAGTGACGTCATGTTCACAGTGGACATGGAAGCGCCTCGATATGTCAATTATCGCGTCAGCAGTCGCTTGGTCATTCACACCAGACATGCTGCATCTAGTGAGCCGGCCCTGGAGCTCAGTGCAGTAACGCATCTTGTGTGAACAGCCGAGTAGCTTGACACTGGCACTGAAAGGACGTTGCAATCCTCCACAGAAAATCGCTGCACTTCGCAGCCCTTCCACGTCCAGTGTTAATCCGGCGTGAGATGGAGGCAGCTGCCTAAAGAAAGAGAGACCTTCTGTATAGAAGTGGTGAAGTTGCAGCTCACACAACTTAATATGATACAGTCTCTTGGAGTTTGATATCTGGTGTTGGCAAAAAAAGGTTGCACATTTCAGATAGGTCATCAGCATAGTTAGCACGCATTAGCTCGAAAAGCAAACTTGATTTGTTTACTACATGATTTGCACTGTCCTGCCGAACCCTGTTCAAACTTTGTATGGGGAAAAAGGGAATGAATAGTTGAATATTCATGTTGAACGACCAAATCCAGTTTGACTGACGAAATTCTGAGTCAAGTACAGACCAAACAAGGCCCTCCAAGTTAATTAAATTTAAAAATGCTGATCAACTCTTGCTTCCCCAGGTCTGTTGCACTGTGTGACGTGTTCCCTCATTACCATAAAAGCACACACTAATTTAGTTTGACTATTGTCCCACATACACCGTCCTGCTGCTACAAATTCTAACTAGACTTACCAAATAAATATTAATCCACCACTGGAAATAGTCCCCCACGAATTAACTATTTCCTCCTGTTTGAGTAGCGTTTGTTTAAAACTATAGTAGCCTTTTAAAGAAAATGACATTATATATCTGTGAACTGTTTTAGGAAGTCAGAGTATTGAGAGACAGATGGACATTGTTGGTTCTGGTCTTCTCATGAGATTTGTCAAAGTCTGTTTTGAAACCAATAGGCAATGATTAAAACAAGTGTAATGCATTCTGCTCTTCTAATCTTGGTGAGCGTATGATCTGCTGCATTTTAAATGATCAGCAAATTATCTAAAGGCATCTTGGAAGAAAATGTGAGCACTGCAGTAATCAAGCCTGTTAATGATAAAAGTCTGCATCAGTCTATCAGTATCTGCCCTTTCCAGAAATTGCTTTACTGATGCAATATTACTGAGATACTAAGAATCATTTTTGGTGAGATTTAAAATGAGCTTTAATATTCAAAGTGTGATCAAAAAGAACACCAAGGTCACTGGCCTGGGGCTTTTTATAACCATTCTAACCTCCCACACACACATACACATGCATAAAAACACCAAAGCTTGCTTATATATATACAATGCATCTTCCCCTCTGCTTTGTGATGCATTATATTCATTCACCTCCAGTCATTTACTGATAGAGTCCAGGAGGCAATCGCACGGCCCAGATGGATTTGTAGAGTTTTTTAAATCTCCCATTTGAAAACCTGTGTGCAGCAAAACAACGTAGGACACACAAGGACAAAGCTCCGAGTTCCTGCCGGAGTTATTTGGCGAAGGATAACACAGGTTTGACAAAGTAACCAGGCAAGGGCAGCAAGTTTGGGACACTAATGATGGCTTAGAGGAGAAAGTTAAGACAGGGAACATATTGGAATCAACCGGAGTCATCTCTGAGTTTTATCCTCGGGGACCAGCAGTTTCACTCGGTCAATTAATTGTCGCCCCGGGGTTCCGACGCAAGGGTGCTTGTCTGCCGCCATCTGATCCTCCCTCCATATCTCTCTCTCTCTCTCTCTCTCTCTCTCTCTTTCTCTCTTTCTTTCTGCCGCTTGCAGTTCCCTCCTGCCCCTCGTCGTCTTTTATCTTCGTTATTTTGCTTCCTCCAACACCTCGCTCTTTTCTTTCCTAATCTTTTCCCTCCTTCCATCACTCATTCCTTCTCACCATCTACTGTTCTTTCTCCGTCCTTTCCCTCCTCCATCCCTTTTATCACTGATCTTTCTCCTCCTCCCATCCTTTTCTTTCTATACCTTGCAGTCTGCTCCTTTGATTATTTCCTCCACCTGAACAGTAAATTAAAACCATGACAGTGTTACAGATGCTACAATGTTTTAAAGATAAGTATGTCTGTGATTAAAGGATAAAAGTGACATGGTGACAAACTGTATCCAGGGTTTTCTCTGCCTATCTAAGACAAAGGCGCGCCGCCTGGGTGATTTTGGCCGCCGCCTTGATTAAAGCGTGTGTGTGTGCATGAGGGGCGTTCAGATGTAGCGTCTTTTGCACACACAAACCCATTACTTTCTAATGTAGACACGCATCATGTGCGCTGACAACCCAAAGCAACGCCGTAGCGGTGCGCATTCGGTGCAACACGCTTGTTTTTTCATCTGGCACACAGCTCCACCGACCTGCTTCTCCCTCTGGTGTTGTGTCAGATCCCGGTTCGCACTCGGGCTGTGTCTCTACTACTGTTACCCACAGAGCTCTGCCCCATTTGAAAGGCGAAGGAAGCCCGTATGTGGAAAGACGTCGCCTCTGAGATGTAGAATATGTATTATAGAAGAGAAACACGCATTTCAGGGACGCTGACTATCATCAGAACAGACATGTCCTGTGATTTTCAGCCTCCTTTCATATTTAATAGAGGGGGGACAATACCTGACAGTAATATTCTCAGCTGTCAGGATGTGCCTGCTGCTGTAAAGGGTAAATATAATCATAGAAGGCTGAAAATCACAGGACATGTCTGTTTTGATTATACAAGCCAGCAGTGTAAAGCTCAAGCATGTGGGAGCCTCCTTTCATATTTAATAGAGGGGGGACAATACCTGACAGTAATATTCTCAGCTGTCAGGATGTGCCTGCTGTAAAGGGTAAGTATAATCATAGAAGGCTGAAAATCACAGGACATGTCTGTTTTGATTATACAAGCCAGCAGTGTAAAGCTCAAGCATGTGGGGGCCTCCTTTCATATTTAATAGAGGGGGGGGACCGTATCTAAAAGTACAGCTGTCAAGATGCCCCCCGCCACAGGCCTTTGCACCTTGGTCTCCAAAAACCCAGGGAAAACCCTGGTGTCCCGCTAACAAGTATTGTCTGACAGGCCACTCAGTGACGGTTTTTACAGTAATTACACTAATGCTATGTGTCTGCTCTTAAAATGATGTATTCATAGTCAAATTCACACACCGAGCACAGTTGATAACCTTTAAACATAAAATTAAGCAATCAATTAAAAGATCTAAATCTGTCTAAAGTTTCTATTCAGCATGTTCTTGTGAAATTGTTTCCATCTCTGCAGCCAAGAAGATGATGAGTCTGGTGAGCGGTCGGGTTGATGCAGACTCAGCAGCCTCGTCTTCCTCCTCTTCATCCCTCAGTCTAAGAGCCAAGAAGAACAAAAGAAAACTTTACAGGCCTGAGATCTCCTCGCCCATGGACATGCCCTCACATCCAGTAAGTGCTGTCATACAGGAGCTCATTATATAAGCACTAAGAGTCGTTGTTGTACACAAACACACACATTTCATTCAACCAGGTTAAAGTCTCAGTGAGATTAAAAGTCTTTTTTCAAGAGCAACCTGGCCACGAGGGCAGCATAAACATCATGACAATAATTACAAACAGACTAATACAACTGTCACACACCATAAATGAGCAAGCACAAGATCCAGTTAAAATACCATACAAAAAACACTGTAAATACATAAACAGGAATAATTTTTAGTAAAAATTTTAGGAGCAATCACAATGACCCATAGTGCATTTTCTCAGTCCTTTAAATTTGACTTAAACTCCCCCCCCCTTGTAATCAGCTCTGACAATATCAGGTTGTAAGAGCCAGGACATATTGATTTTAGTTTTGAGACATGTATGTGTACCAACTGATTGAGAAATATTTATATAAAACCAACCAATGCAAAATATACCATGGATAATATTTTGAATGAGTAAACAAGCAGGCAAAAGACATGAAAACATACCTAAAAAAGCCAGTTACCCACAAATATTTATAGTAAATCAGTTTCTTTCTTTAGTAGCTTTTACCAGCAGGTACTATTTTGTGTGGCTGGCTTAATGTGATTGTGCTGTAGAAAGCTCCAGCTGTGCAATGTCCCGGTAAAAAGAGAGTCATTCCCTCACTGACAGTGCACGTGCTGGTTTCCAATGACAGGCTACTATTCTTTTGGCAGCTGTGAGACCAGCTAACAAGAGGCGCCCATCATTTGTACTTAGGGCCTAAGAGGAGTTGTCATTGAGTAATAGCAGACACTGTGAGTAAGGGATGGCTCTATAAAAAAAATTAGTTATGATACTTGAGACATTTTCCAAAATCTATTAATCTCTGGGCACTGCCAAACCAGATGAAGAAAAGTGCCAACAATAATGCCTGGACATCAGTCACAATATGGATCAGCTCTGTTTCATTTGATGTAATATTCAAGGTGTGAGATAACACGTGTGAGTAATGTATCATTTGATGGGTTGGGTTTCTGGACGATGGGGAGATATTTGACCATGTAGCGTGCCAGTCCATATCTGACGAGGTATTAATATCAAAGGTTTATATCAGCCTTCCAGAGAGAAGCAGACAGAGGGGTCTACAGTCTGTGTTTGAAGGATATATCCAGGATGTCAAACTGACTCAGCAGCAACAACAGGTTAAAAAGACAAAGATAGTCAGAAGCTAAAGCCGAACTATAGGCTACAGATCACAGTGTAAAAGTGAACCACTACATCACTGCTGATTGCCACACAAGACAATGAATATAAGGGGAAACTTTGCTGATATTGAACCAGCTGTGTGGCATCGCAGTGTGTGCAGATGAGCAGGCTTCCCCCTCGTGCCGACGCCAGCACCCAAACCCCCGTTGCCGGATGAGCGGAGAGCTCTGGGTGAAGCCAAACACCGTTCATCCGCACACACTCTGATGCCACACAGCTGGTACAATATATGGTTCCTGTACAGCAGGGTTGGTCTTTTTTCACTGTTATAATCATTAAAAAGCAAAAGCAGCACGTGTATACATTCAATAGGCTATATCTTCAGTAGCTAGCTAGCTAACCCTACACTTTTCAGGGTTTGATTTGGGTTTTGGAACAGGGAAGAAACGTATATCTTTTTCCAACCTCTCCAGGTAACGAGTATCATTAATTCACAACGTGCCCCAGGCACAACATTTAGCTCCAAATCCACAAAACCAGCCTGAAAATGAAGGAAATCTGAGACGATTGCATTAGAGTCAATGGAGCACAGCTGTTTTGTTTTTTTGGTTGGACGCTGGTCTGAGCCAGCCCAATGCTACATCATGATTGGCCAGTATGTGTTCAGGGGTAGAACTTAGCAAAGGGTCAATTAGGGGGTGAGTTTCTAAACCATTGCCACATGGGACACCCTGAGCACACATTGCTGCCCACAACTGTAATAACACTTAAGTAGATTGTGTCCCCCCATTATGTCTTGTAGAGTATTAACACCCTTGTCTCCCCACTATGGAAAAAGTATTGGCTTCCTATTTTTCAAAAGTAAAAATTTCTGCTCTTCAGTGGGGCACCATGACACAAGTCTTTGGATTCAGCAACATTTAAGTAGACACAGAGCAAATTAGCATTAGTACCATTCAATCTTATGCAGGTTAGTGCCTCCTGGTCATTTTTCTTTTCAAAGTAGAAGCTTTATTTCTGGAGTTTTGTTCCACAAAAAGGTGCTGATAACAGAATGCAACTTCTTCCAGCGCTTATCCAGTGGGACTTAAGGTACCATTGAGCTAATACAATTGACACGAGGCAATGCATTCATTCTAATTAGTGAAAGTCTAGACTGAGTCGAGATAGGGAGCACACCCCATCTCTTTAAGTCGCCATCAATATCATTTAGGACTTTATTGTAGTTGTAAGTGGATAGTGTGTCGAGGGAAGGATAGATGGAAAGCTCTTAAGTATTCCAAATTGCAAACAACCCTGAAAGAAGGTGCCTCCTCATTTAATTCTTCCAACGGCATTTATGCTGATTTTGCCCAGCTAATCTGTAGACTGTAGAAGAATGGTTGTATTCTTCAAAATAGGGTATCAATGAAAGTATTGATATGGAATTTTAATGGATGCCAAGCTTTATACCCCAATCAAGAGTCACCCTGACAGGTTATCACATAAAAACTATCCTTTATACCTCATTGCTTGTGTTTGGTATTAGGAAACAGATTTTTGTTTTAGATATCAGAGCACTTACTTATTTACTCTAGTCTTATTTCAGCTGCCCTACTGGACAGTCTAAGTAGCAAAACATGTCCATGTCCAACCTGACCTTAACATTTCAAGGCTCGTCACCTATGATGTACTCCCTGCAACAAAAGATGGGAAACTAGTGAGCCATAAAGCAACTTATACTGCAGCAGGAACAGCTTTCAGATAACAGCTGAGTTACTTGAACCAAGTATTTGCCATTTAGCAGTAGTAGTTCTTCACTCTGGACAGTTTTCATTGATTCCACTGAAGGAATTGTTTGACTAAAGAACTTCTAAGTGCTTTGAGCAGCACAAACAAATTCAATTTGCATCCCAATTTATTACAACTAGGACTTTCTGTGAGTGTGTTAATGTTGCTTGGTTTTTCTTAAGCAACTTGCAATTTCTTCAACTATTTATGAGACTTAGTGCCAAGTAGCACTTAGTTTTTGCTTGCTTTAGTAATATCTGGGGCAAGGGACATACTTTTGTTATACTGCGTCTCTACGCAGCTGCAAATGTTTCCCTCATTTGTGTAAGTTTACAATTTTTCAACTCCAGATCTCTTTCTCGCACCACTTGTAAATCCCACGGCACTTATCCCACAGAGCCTTGAGAAGGGATTCAGTGACATGCCATAAAAAATGAATAGCAGCAGACTTCTTCTAATGCTGCACTGTATTGAGTGGTTCTCAGAGTACGTGTTATATGGTAATTATCTGTATCTTAGTAAAGGCTAGTTGCTTTCTACATTGTTTATGTAGATCACATCAGATCAGTTGGAACTGACCTTTTTACAGTTACTGTAAAATGATGAACTGATCTCCAAAAGGCATGGAGTTAAAGATGAATCATGCTTCTCAACATTTTAAGCAGAGTTTTTTTGTTGTTGTTGTTTGTTTTGTACAATTTTAGAGCGAGAAAAAGGAGAGGAGCACCATGCAAAAGTTTGGGCACCCCAAGACATTTGACCTCTCAGACAACTTCTACAGGGTCTTGGACCTTAATTAGCTTCTTAGGGCTCTGGTTTGTTCACAGTCATCGTTAGGAAAGGCCAGGTGATGCAAATTTCAAAGCTTTATAAATACTCTGACTCCTGAAACACTGTCCCAACAATCAGCAGCCATGGGCTCCTCTAAACAGCTGCCTTGCACTCTGAAAACTAAAATAACTGATGCCCACAAAGCAGGAGAAGACTATAAGAAGACTGAAGTGTTTTCAGGTAGCTGTTTCCTCAGCTTGTAATGTAATTAGGAAATGGCAGTTGACATGAACTGTGGAAGTCAAGTTGAGGTCTGGAAGACCAGAAAAACTTTCCAAGAGAGCTGCTTGCAGGATTGTTAGAAAGGCAAATAGAAATCCCTGTATGACCTGCAGGAAGATTGATCAGACTCTGGAGTGGTGGTGCACTGTTCTACCGTGACAAAGAGTCATCAGAAAAAAACCTCTTCTGTGTCCTCACCACAAAATTCAGTGTAGAAAGTTTGCAGAAGGAATATCTGAACAAGCCTGGTGCTTTTTGGAAACAAGTCCTGTAGTCTGATGAAGTTAAAACAGAACTTTTTGGATGCAGTGAGCAAAGGTGTGTTTGGAAAAAAAAGGAACGCCTGTCCAGCTGTTAAACACGAGGGTGAATCGATGATGCTTTGTGATTGTGTTGCATCCAGTGGTGCAGCAAACATTTTACAGGTAGATGGAAGAATGGATTCAGTTGAAATCCGTAAAAGAGAGAGAGAGAGAGAGAGAAGAGGCTTTTACGTCAGGGCACTGATCCTGAACACACCTCAAAATCCACAAGATTCAAGAGGTGCAAGCTGAAGGTTTTGCAGAGGCCCTCACAGTCTCCTGACCTAAACATCACTAAAAATCTGTGGATAGACCTCAAAAGAGCAGTGCATGAAGACGGCCCAAGAATCTCACAGAGCTGGAAGCCTTTAGCAAGAAGAACTGGAGAAAATCCCCCAAACAAGAACTAAAAGACTCTTAGCTGGTTACAAAGGCATTTAGAAGCTGTGATACTTGCCAAAAGGGATGCTACTAAGTACTGACCAGGCAGGGTGCCCAAACATGTGCCTCAGGCCCTTTTCATTTTTGTTGTTTTGAAGCTGTAAAAGAAATGTGTCATCTTAGACTTCATGTCTTCTACTTACTTATCAACTCACAGTAAAACAAATTTGGACCAGGGGTGCCCAAACTTTGGCATGCTGCTGTACTGTTACACACAAATACACACACGTCTTTAACAATTTGTTCTTGTCTCGTTATAGATCATCAGCAGAGAGCCAGAGGAGAAGGAAAGTGACCATCAGATCATTAAGAGACGCCTGCGCCCCAAGATGACTAAATAATTAACCCACTTAGAGTACTGTACACCATCTATTTTTGGCTGAACACTATCTTAATAAAATGAAGGGAGCATTTAGCTGCTTTAAGCCCAACACATATGTTCTATGTTACGATGGCTCTAAAGTAAAAACATAACCTTTAAGTTATCTTATTTAATCTAAAACATTTATTTGAATAGTTAAATACTAAAGTAGAGCCATGTTACTAATATACAGCTACGTGGCAAGCAGGCAGTTAAAGGAATAGTTCAACATTTTGGAAAGCCCATTTATTCTTTTTTCTGCTCAGAGCTCAATGAGAAGATTAATACCACTGTTATCCATTGGATCTTTATTAAATCTAACTCTGAAAAAAACATGTCCCAAAATGTTGAACTATTCTTTCAAAAAACTGATAAATGATTTAATCAACTTTTGTCTTGTAGATTTTTTTTCTTTGAGAGATGCTGTGTTGTCCACATTTACCATCAAATGCCTCCAGTCACTGCGTTTATTCTGTTAAATAATAAGCACTCTAAATTTGTATATCTTTTCACTTTATAGACATAAGATGCTGCCTTTTTTCTTATTTTTCATGTGCAATTTTTATTGAAATATCGGGCGGGGCTAGAGTTTGGTTATTATTTGTATTTTTTGTTTATTTTTACTTATTTGAGTAAGCTCCATCACTTAAAGTTTATTTTCATTTTTCAAACCTCTGTTGTGTTGACAGCAGAAATAACTTCTTTATCTCATAGTGAACCACTGACTTATTTTCTGAAAGTGATATCAACAGAGCTGCTAAGGGAGCATTAAAAATGTCTCACATGGTTCTCAGCAACTTTTTTTTTCCATTTTCATAATGGTTCAGATATTCAGATGCCAAGTGCCTCTGTAGTTTACTTTGTATTCAGCTGTAAAACATCCACTACACATTCACTAGACTCCTACTGCACTTTATCTCTTTCCTCGAACAAACTTAAGAAAAGGAACAAAATGTGATCGTACACTAAAGCTAGGTAAGGCTGGACAAAATGATCGATGGTTCTGCTGTGTACCTGTTACTGAAACACATTCATGCAGTCTTCTTGTAATAGTTCAGGATTCTGTCTCCGACTGCTAAAAGCAGCCACTTGGATGTTGCGCTCTTCAGTTCACTATTATGTTTTTGATGAAGGACTGCTTATTGTTTGAGCTTATGTACAGTAAAATGTTGTTTAAACTGACGATGTTTAAAAGAAAACTTTCATTCCTGAGGTTTATTTTCTGAAAATGTGCACTTTTCTATATTTCACTCATTCCATCCTTTATACTCATACCATCATGTTTTCTATAGATCTTAAGTCATTTGACTATTAAAAATACAAACATTTGCTTCTCATATATCGGAATTTGCGTTTTTTCTTTGAGCCTGGTATTGACAATATGATGATCTGAACTCAAGTAGACAGCCGAGACACATTGGCCCAATCCCATGTCTACCCCTTAAATCCTCTTAAATCCACTTGGTATTGAGTGCCCTCGTTTGCGAGATAACCTTTGATGAGGGAAGTGAGAAATATTAGGGTAGAGATCTTTCCCTAAGAAATGAGACACCACTTCATGCAAATCGACGTTTTCTAGTTCTGATCTTTTCCAAAACTTGCCGAAGTCGCTGACTTTGCAAGGTGTTTGGGAAATTTCATCTTCCACGTTGTTGAAAGTGTGGGTCGGGGCTCCCTTGGAATCTAGAGGGGGGTTTAAGTGTTGGAAACCACTTCCACTACCTCAATTCTGTTTTGGGACACCACTAGCCTAAACATGAATGCGCACAACCAAGCGGAAGTGGGTATTTCCAGGGGAAGTATTGGGTATTGGGACAGGCCCATTGTCTTTACACCTCTGTCTCCAGCTGACCACTTGTGTTCAATTTTGTTACTGCCTACCTCACTTACAAAACATGGTCAGAGAGCTCTGTGCAAAGTTATTACACCCACAGTCTCACTAGCTGCTTGCTCGTTATGTCTGCGGCTGTGTGGGTACAACTGGAGATTTCTCTGCCAGCAGAATTTAACATGTCTCCTTCAATAAGGCCAAACGATGGATGGTCACTTAACACTTCATCCAACTCGTCGTAAAAGAGGCAAGTTATATAGCGTTAGCACACCATCACCAATATAACCCCCATGTCCTGCATTGATGACATGGTCCCTGTTGAGGACAAATCAAGACACATTTAAGCATTTAAGCATTTACGCTACAAAAGTTAGATGGTCAAATATGTCTCAGACCATCTCAGCAAGCGGTTTGAGTGATTGGATCACAATGCATCTCAGTGGTCATTTACACTTGTAATTATGGCTTCCACTTGTGGTCTAAGCACCCAAGATGCATGTTAATACCAGGTGTGACCAGACTCTTTGTTTCATGTTTTAAAACCAAACTTCTTTAGGGTTTTTCAGTGCTGGTAGTAGGAAAGATACCTTTTAAAAACATCACTCTGTCACACACTTGTCTTGCTTTTGATTTATAAACTGCTTCAACACCCAGAATCTCATGTTTGATATTTATACGTAATATATAATTAAATATTTTGATACTCTTAAGTAGGCCACCCTCTGTAGAACGCCATCACTCTGAAAGCCTGTTGTCAACACTCATCACTCCCTCAGTCTCAAAGATCAGGCAATAAATCAACCACATGCACATGTACATGAAACTCTGCTTTCACAGACTTCAAGCAGCAGTTTTGATGTTTGCAATTAAAGATGGTTGTTGTGTAGAAGTGGGAACAACAAGCTTAAAAGCTGTTGCTGACAGCGAGCCCCACAGGTGGCTTATGTTGGAGGTGGACTGTTTTCAAGTCTCTGTGATGTGTGGGCACAAGTAAAGACCATGTTTTTCAGTAAAGAAGAATTGAAAATCGTTCAAAGTAAGCCACTGAACCAAGAGTATGAAATGTTGATGTATTTGAAAAATAACTGCTGACCAGAGAGTTCACCATCCTAGACTACAGGATTAAGTTTCACATCTAAATGTCCTTTCTTCCAGTGGATTATATCCAGCATTATATTTTTTAAATGTTGTGATAATGGTGCAGATTTTCAGACAGTCTCTCTTGGAAGGCGTTCGTAGTGTTTCACTCTGTTGTTCACATGAATAGTGACAGAAATACCCACGGATTTACAGACAGCTCTCGATGGATTACTTTGATACTGAAGAAAACAGAAAAACATCTGGCAAGCTCTGAAGCATTTTTCTATTATTATTATTTCTAAGTGGGTTTATGGACACTTGAGGGGGATTTACACTTGTGTGGCAGACCCTGCACCGTAGCCTGTACTGTTGTGAGCATTTATTCTTGTGCGGTGGTGTCTGTCACTCTGCAGTTACACCTCCAAACCACTAGTCAGCGGTGGAGGTTCCTGTGAAGTGCTATAAAGTTTAGTTGGTTCAAAACACACATTAAACTCACATTGAACTCACATTAAACATGGCTTATAGAGAGAGTTTCAAACACAAGTACACAAATCAGCTTCACTATAACTCGCAGCATTCACAGATAAACACTTGTCTTTATCTGGACACATTTTCCCCACAGATACAACATGCTAATGTTAGTAGCACAAGCCTATGGCATTTTACATGATATAAATTAGCGTAGCAATGAGGAGATATCCTGATTTATATGAAGCCAGGATAAATCACACACAAGACTTAAAATGCCATTTTTGTGGTGGCTTTACTGTATTCACAATTTATTGTTTCTCATCTGTGAAATCAAAGTAAATAAAAGCTTCATTTCCACTGAGGGAAATGGCTTCAACTTAAAAAAGTAGACAGGAGTTCTGTGTCGCGGTGCCGTAGCATTGTTCCGACTTCTCATTAGTCCGACGTCCCATTGTTCCGACTTCTCATTGTTCCGACCTCTCATTAGTCCGACCTCTCATTGTTCCGACCTCTCATTAGTCCGACGTCCCGTTGTTCCGATATGTGATTATACTAGGCTATACTGTATTTGTGTACCATAGAGGATCAGCAAACGCAACAAAAGTAGGCTACTGGTCGAGATACAAGTGTCATAGAGAGGAGAGAGTGAAACACCATAACCTCCTGTTATTAACTCTGGGGTCCGGGTTGTGTGGGGAGCTCTCCGCGGTGCTGAACGGCTCCTGGCGGGCGTATTTCTGCCTTGATGATGCGCTGCGACCGGCTCTGGGTCAGCTGGGAAAGGCTTGAGGCGAAGCAGGCTCACGGCTTATGTGTTTGCCACTTTCTTTTTCATTTTAACCCACACCATGATCTTTTCCTGACCCTAACCAAGTGGTTTTTGTGCCTAAACCTAACCAGACCTTAACCACAGGGCATCATGATGATTTCGGAACAACGAGACTTCAAAACAATGGGTTTAATATGGTCGGACCAATGGGCTGTCGGACCAATGGGCAGACCCCCTGTGTCGCAGCAAAGTGTCGTGTATGTACACAGCGACACAGACTTCCTGTCAATTTTTTTTAAGCTGAAATTTAAGTAAGCTTTTATTTACTTCAATTTCACAGATAAGAAACAATAAATTGTGAAGACAATAAAGCCTCTACAAAAATTTTTTATTTTAAGTCTTGTGTGTGATTTATCCTGGCTTCATATGAGAAAAAAAATCTCTGCCAGCTGCTAGGCTAATTTGTAAAATGTCATAGGCTTGTACTACTAACATTTGTATTTGTTTGGAAATCATGTTTAGTATAAGACAGACAGTTGTTTTGTCAGTGAACCTTGTGAGTTGTAATGAAGTCGAATTGTGTACCATTACCTTTGTTAAAAGTTGCTGTTGTTCCTGGTTTTATATGAGAAGAGGAAATCTACGCCAGCTGCTAGGCTAATTTATACAATGTAAAATGCCATAGGCTTGTGCTAATAACATTAGCATGTTGTATTTGCGGGGAAAATGTGTCCAGATAAAGACAAGTGTTTGTGAATGCTGCGAGTTATAGTGAAGCTGATTTGTGTACTTGTGTTTGAAATGGTCTCTATTAAGGCATGTTTAATGTGTGTTTTGAATCAACTAAATTTTGCAGCACTTCACAGAAACCCCACCGCCTACTAGTGGTTTGGAGGTGTAACTGCAGAGTGATTGATGATGATTTCGTCTTACATTAACACACCATACATCGTGCTGTGACCTTAATTTCATTGTTTTTTAAGTGATGAATTAAAAAACACGAAGCAAAATTCATCTTGTATCCTTTAAATCAGAAGCAGCTCAGTGAACTCTGCAAAAAGGCTTTAACGGCAGATCGAAATAAGTAAGCATCTAAGAATAGGCTAGAGCCTAGTTTGTTCCAGCTTACACAAGCAAGGCTTTAATTCATGTCTTTCAGAGCATTAGTATTTTGTGGTGCTGTCGCCTTACACAACCCTCCCTCGCTGTGCGGCTGCTTTTAGTGTGGGCTGTAATTCTCAGACAAGCACTCTTTCACAGTAAGCAAATTATCTGTATTACCGTCTGAACTGTTGCCCTCTTTACTTTCCAGGAACACTCTTTGAGTTATCACATGTGCAGTCTGCACACCGTGGATGTGACCTCACACTCCTCACTGATGGCCGGTGAATTAAGAATCTACTTTATCTGCTTTGGATAACTGTCAGATAGATGTTCAGCATGTATATTTATTCAGCGCTAAATGTGTGTGTGCAGAGAGGGGGGGTAGATGTGAAATGAGGGAGTGAAACAATAGGAGGTGTCTTCTCACACACACACACACACACACACACAAGTCTGAATGTGTTGCTGATGTCAGAGATGCTCGGGCCATTTGTCCAGACACTGACAGTGTTACTAACTCACGCTGTTCCACCCAGCAGTGAGGTGGCGGGGGGGCGGGGGCAGATTATCTGTGGGTGTGTTGTTGTGTGTTTTGAGAGTTTTTTCAAAACACAAGAGGCTCGAGCAGCAGGCTTTGATGGTCAAGTGCAGCCTCAATATTGAGCCCCATTTCATTTTCTTTCTCAGTCATGCAATCTTATTCTCCTCCATTTTTTATTTGTGTTTTGAGTCCTCTGCACCGTCAATATCTTCAGTTCGGCTCACCATATTTCAGTGACGTCCATCACTTTATTTTCCTCACCTGTCAATCACAATAATCAAGATGCTCAGGTTTGTGTCTCGCCAGACAGCAAACATGGAGGAGGAATCACCAAAGTTCTCTTTTCCTTCTTTAACAGAAGCAATATGCACTGTTGGCTGTTTCATGTCGCAAAAAACAGTCAGCGCTTTTTCAAACACAATAGAAAATTCTGTGTGAACATTATGAACATGGCCTAATGGAGCTTATTAAAGAAAAATCTTTTAGCAAGCCACTATCTCTCCAGATATGCTGAGGCTGTGCAGACACAAGCAGCTTAGAGCCTTAAAGCTGCAACACACAACAACTGAACATTAAAGTACTGTAAATACATCCTGTACTACACTGTACACCAGTGGTTCACATCCTGTTTCCTTCAGGGACACCTTTTATATCAAGTAAACTGAGGACCCCTGACTGAGAGACACATTTTATGGATATTTCACAACATAAGTGATGCATAACAATACAAAACAACTCATAAACTGTACAATTAACCATTGAAAATGTGCGTTTGTCCTCTACAATAATAACAGGGGGTCTTTTATTGACAGACATTTGATCCTTACATTAATGCTGGATGCAGGCACAAATTTGTGCATAGATATTCAACAAATTATGGGAAATTAAGTGAAGCTCTTGATGCTATCCACCCTCCCGTTTCCGGTGTGCCCCCAATGATGAAATTAAATCTATGCCCTTGCAATTAACTCAACTAGTGAATGAACTTTGAGCAAATTATTTCCTGTGAATCTTACGTCAGAGATTAGTTTTCCTGTTAACAAAAATACTCTGTTATCTTTTCTGACAAATTCAGTGCTTTCCTCTCCCTGACGCTTTGCCATTGTTCTGTTAGCTCTTTGGTTGTTTTTACTGTGTGCTTTTCTAATGCAGGACGAGGCTGTCGGGGTTCCCACGGTCATGGAATTTCACCATCACATTTTCCAGGCCTGGTTAAGTCATTTAATCAGTCAAAATCATTGAAAGTTATGAAAAAGTCATGGAATTTGGTGTTCCGTGGATAACCGTCCACGTCATGTAACATTATGGCAAATTAATTGTCTGTAGCTGTCGACTTAATGTAGCTCTAATATGTCGAGTACGTTTCTGGGTTCATCTCCCCCTTCATGGACGCCAGCTATAGCTAAAATTATGTTTAAATAGAGTTTAAGTTTGATATCTTTGAAAATCACCAGGCAAGTGGGGCTAGGCCAAAAATCTTTCTCATGGATGCTTAAGAAGTCTTGGAAAAGTTTGGAAAGGCTGTACATGGAGATGTGAGGGAACCCTGAAGGCTCAGTCAGTACAGCTTGTGTTCAGGTCATGTCCTTAAATTGGGATACTGAGATGAAATTTATATCCTAAATAATAATCCAAGGCCAACGGTCAGGGCGGGGCAACAACACAGAGTCCAGGGGAGGTGAAGAGGGAGTCTGGCGAGGGGCGTGCAGAGGCAGCGGGTTACATAAACCTGTTAGTCCAACTGAAATCATACCATATCCAATTTCCTTTAGTCGGACTAACACACCCAAATAATGTGATTGGGAGTTGAGTTATGGTGTGTTCCCACCAAACATGATGAACGCGATTTAATAGCTCGTAACGCGCTGCCCGTAACGCCCGAGTTTCGACGCCTGACTATGCATTCACACCAAAAGCGTCATGAGCGTCATAAGCGGCCGGCAGCCATTCATTTTCAATCTATGCTTGCTACGAAGGGCGTCAGGGGCGTCGACTGCAGCGAGCGGCGCGATGCCAGCGACCAGAGCATCAAGTAGAAGTTGAGAGAAGCTGAACTTTATGCAAATGAGCAGCGCCGCTGCCGAAGCAGCAGCCAATTGCAGACCGGGATTTGGGTACGGAGGTCTGGGCTCTCCTGGAGCTGTACGAGCCGGTGAAATTCACCGTGGAGTTGCCGGGTTTGCAGGACTCTGTGGACCCAGACGGCCCGACGGCTCCGGGCCTGTGTTTCCTCAGCAAATACTCTGATGCAGTACAAAGGAGGCTTCCGAAAGTGCGATTAATGAGCTCCCACTTATTTACCACCTATTACATTTCTCAGTGGTCCTACGTGCCAACAGGAGAGTAAAATCATAATTATAAAAGACTCATAAAGGCTATATTGACTGTGTTTATTAGCCTTATTTTAATTGTGCAATGAAAGTCATGGATAATACAAAATGAAGACATAAATTATATATTTGTTCATCCTTGTAAAGTGAACAGCCATGTCAGCCTTGATGGACACATCTGCAGCAGCCGGCCCCGCCCCTTTGGCCGCTGCAAGCGCCTGCTGGAGCTGCTGCCAAGCAGCGCGATGCCAGCGTCATGAGCGCCAGCAGTCGCTCATGACGCTTTTGGTGTGAATGCACAGTTGCGTTCACACCAAACGCGAATTCGCAAATTCGCGCGTCAAGATTACATACAAAGTCAATGCAAAGACGCGATTAGACGCGAATTCGCGCCGGGCGGCGCGATGGACGCGTCTAGCGCGATGCAATAGAGGCGTTCAGCACAGCACAATAGACGCGAAATTCAATCAGTCCAACGCCTCATCGCTTGAGTTGAAAATATTGAAGCGAATTTGAGGCGAATTCGCGTGACGCTGTGCCGCGAAAGCCAATCAGCGTTGAGATTCTCCCAACGTCACTGGCGCGAGTCAACAACGTCCAGTTGTTGACAGTTGATTTTTCAACAACATCCAGTTGTTGACACAGCAATAAAGTGCTACTCACCGGAGACAGATGGACAGGCGCTCCGCAGCTGAAATGGAGCGCCTGTAGTTGGTGTCCTGCCGGGAGATCCTGGCGCCAACCCTCTCCAACAGGTCCTCAACTGGGCCCCAGTCAGCCTGAAGTACCGCTGAAAGCGGCTATCATCCAGACGGAGTTCCTGGAAGAGGTGGTGAAACTTGCCGAGTTGGATGCGTTTCTGCAGGATAGGGTGAACCCAAAAACGACGGCGTTTGGCCCTCCGACGCATTTTGGACTTCCAGAGCAGGTACAAAGCAGCAATGGTGGATGGATATCTCAGCCATGGTCGTCAGGGGCTACATGATACTACGTGTCTACTCTACAGAGACTGCAACAAAAAGGAGCAGGCTTTGGTGAAAGTTGCCGAGGAGACTGGTCTACTTGGTAAGTTCTGTAAATATGTGTCTTTAATTAGTTTGCAGAATGGTTGTACTATGAACGTTAGCACTAGCTTAGCTCCAGTTAGCACAGCCAGCTTCCCCGCTACTCGCGCGAATGACGCGATAAAGTCAGACCCAAACTGGCCATGCTCCACAGTTTCTGCCCAGACCTTTGACCCGGAAGTCAAATGGTGAAATCTATATCCAGGGCTGTGCATTTTTGGACTTAAGAGGAGACACAGTTCATGCTGTGTCAGCTGACAGAGTTCAGTATTCAACAGCACTTACGAAATCTACAGAGCTGTAAAGTTCACGCCATGGTACCAGTTTGCAGCTAGCTAACTAACTTGTTTGTCGATTGTTTGGTCTGTGACGTAATAGGTCAACTGGAAACAGGTCCAATACTAACACGCTGGAAGGGGGCATAGTTGCCAGCTATCGTAGCGGAGTCGGATAAACTCTGGGCAATACATCGATTCCCCTCCCGCCAGTTGTCCAGTTAAACGGCCCAGTCTCGACTTACCTTTGCATGTAAACGTACTGCGTCTGTGAACACACCCAGAGGCAGAGCAGGATATTTGCTGATGCTGGAAGCACAGTTGTAGCACTGATGATGTCCCCTACACTTTCTGAAGGGATGTTACGAAGGGTGGGGGCTCACCACAGACCACCATCTTTGTCACAAACAAAAACAAAATGCACAGCTCATGAGTATTAAAGGAAAAATGTATTTTTATACCACCCTGACCCTGACCGCATTTCGTTTGTACCTCTGCTCCACAATCTTAAGTACGAGGAAATAAGAGAATGTCACAGTTTCTCTTCAATCACTGTCAGCCTCCAGAGTTCAGCTTCAGGATACTCTGAAGGCGACGGACATGTTGGACCTTCCTGGAATCAAACCGGTGACCTTCTGGTGGAGGGACGCCCTCTCACACTAATTATAATTATAATGGAGGCATTAAGCTGCCACTGTGAGACAGCAACACTTAAAAGCTAAAATAATTACCGCAGAGGAATAAGCTGGCATTATAATTCCCGTAATTTCATAGTTGCTTAGCAATCAGCGCGTACAAAGGACAGCAACACAATGCTGAGCGGCAGAGAAGGTGACTAGTTTTCAGATCCTCCTCTCATGTAGCAGCACAGCTGAAATTTCTCCATTTGACTGAAACCTTTTAATGAAAGTTTATTCAGACGGCACCCTGAAGCTTCGCTGGAATTGAGTGCTCACCTGGGAAAATGAGCACACTGTGAAAATATGGGGGAGCCTCCATGAAGACGTTTTCCTGTGGGGAAATGTTTTGTTCCCTGCGGCACTTTTGTACCTTTGTGGCTGTTATAATGTTTGGATTCCTTCAGGGTTTGGTATTGGGCTGCAGAGAGCTAATGGCGAACGCCTCGAGCCTCTGAATGTAGGAGGAGTAATCTATTCAGAGCCGGCTGAATTAGGGCTGTGTGTGGTTTTTGTGTGTGTATGTGTGTATTTCTATCTCAGTGAGGACCAATCTGAGTTTCAGACCTTGAGAGTGAGCCGGCTGATAATCAGACTGAATTACTATTTTGTTTCACTCCATTCATTCAGCCTGACATTGTGTTCCTGTTAGCTGATTTATTATTTTGGGGAAGGGGAGTCATTCTTGTTGTGTTTTTCTCGAACAAATCACACTGAGTGATGAATCCATCCCGCCATGATCATTTTCATTTGACATTGAAAATGAGCTGATGCTGGAAGCAGTTTACCTGAAATCCTCTCTGATCTTATACACACTAGTCGCCATTATGTGTGACCTTTTTTTCTGGCTGTATTTTGCATGAATGCAGCGAGGTAGCTAGCTTATTTTGGAGGAAGAGGCAGCCCAGTTGCCAGGAGACAATGTTGGCATTTTCTTTGGCAGTTTCTTCAAACTACTGATGCGTTGCCTTTGTATATTTCATATGTATCGTATCAACGTTTTGAACCACTTCATAATAACCTTTGAATAACAACCCCTTCAGATTTATCCGGGGGTTTTTTAATGTAAAAAAGTGCATTGTGAAAATGTTCCTCCATTACAAAACAGCCTGCGATATCCTCAGAAATACTACGTGCAAATTCAACAGTGTGTCTCAGTTTTTCCACTTTCAGTCGGTCTCCTACTCACTTTCATTACATGTGACTTTTTTCATAATGTCTCACTAAAGTGGAAGCTATTGAAGAGGCAGGTTAAGTCATCCCCTGCCTTATAAATCATTAACACTCTGAAGTTCTGTCAGTGCCTCAGCAGCAGGGTGCCACTAATATAATTTTAAGACACAGATTCTTTTGGACTGAAGCTGCTGGTATTGGTTTCACAGTATTTAATATCTTTAAATATGACCACAGTAAGTATTCATTGTTATTTCAGACAGCTGTATTCTGGTCAGGGCGAAAAGCCTCTGACGCAGCATTTTACATTAAGTGTCGACTCACTGTTTAAACCTGACACCTCTTAGCATTCACAGGTGCATCAATATAAGGTGTGCAGAGCATGGTCATACTCCCAAGTCGTCGAAATTCGGCACTTGGGCAGTGACTTGGGGTGTTAGAAACCAACAAAAAAAGGTGTCCTTTAACATCGGCATGATACGTGGCTGGTTGCTGTCATAGTTTAATGGCACCTGTCGGCGTCAGGGAGAAACTTGGCAGGACAAGGACGATAGTTAAAGTGATAGTTCAGGTTTTTGGACATGAAGTTGTGTGAAACGTTGACCATCTGAAGCTCTGATGTGACGGTGTCACTACGGTGTAAGCTACGGGCCATTTCTCAGAGCAGGAGGCTCGTTGAGAGTAGTGACACGGTCACATCAGAGCTACAGATGGTCAGCGTTTCACACAACTTCATGTCCAAAAACCTGAACTATCACTTTAAGGCGACGAAAGTCAGAATGGGGCGGTCTGGAGTGGTGGTGGATGAGTCCAACAAACACAGGCTTTCACCCAAGAGAGTGATGTTTGTGTCCTGTAAGATTCTAAAGCCAAACCCTGTTCTTTTTTCCTCAACCCAACCACGTGCGTTTGTTGTTAAAGGAAAAAAAATGTCAATTTGCGGTGTTGTTCAGATGTAGTGCGTTAATTTGGAAGAGACTGTATGCAAACGGTAAATTTCCTGTGAAAACTAAGGTGTATCTTGAAAGTAGAGATCTTGACACAGTGTCCAAAAACGTCAACAACAAACACACTCAGGGTACCTTGCACATCGTATGTGGACGTGGAAAGTCTTCTAGTGCGCCCGATTTTGACCATTTGGCGGGCAGTATGTTTGACACTCTTGTTCTAAAGCGATGTCGTACATGAGCCGACTTTGTCATCGGTTAGTGGAGGGGATGATGGATGGTGGGGCACCTAGACTATCCGCAGAGGTCTCTTCCTCTCCAAAGCCAACGGATCAGGTGATTAAAACCAGGAAAAACACCGAATAAAGCAGTTTCACGTTAAAAATCAATGTTTCCAAAGGTTTGGAACATCGCAGACGACCCTCTTGCCCAACACCTGCAAATGTGTGCTTACCTATTTTCGCTGAAACCTCGATGTGTTCTCCCCCTATTTTTGATCAAGACGTTCAGGAGGTTTTTACTGTGAGCCGAATTGTTTGCAGTGGTCTCCTCTTCTAAACAATCAGAGCAGAGGTCATTTTGGAGACGGGAGATTGGCGACACAGATGGTGAGGTGGAAGCTTGATAGGAGAAATTGTTAAACATTTTTTGGTACATGCCATTTTTTGTCCGTAGGTACATTTTTAGTATGTATTCTATGCATTGTTATATAAATGAGACCCCAGATGATTTGAATAGTAAAAAAACAGTTTCATGTTACAAGTCAGTGTTTCTCTGATGCTGTTTGGCGTGTTGGAGACAGGCGGCTAGCCCAGCACCTGCTAATATTTCCTATCTAGATTCAGTGCTTGGTTTGTCTATTCTGGGCTACTGTAGAAACATGGCGATGCAACATGGCGACCTCCATGGAAGAGGCTCTCTGTGTGGATATTAACGGCTCATTCTAAGGTAACAAATACTTAACAATTCTTATTTTCAGGTGATTATACTCGAAAGAAAACATACTTATTATATTATATTCCATTTCTGCCAGTATATCCCCCTAAATCCTACACACTGCACCTTAACAGCAAAGAGCTAGGGAGTGTATTATGTAAATAATGATCCTCACAAGTATCAAAGTACAAAGTGTGTGTGCTTATGTTTAATCGGTGGTGTGTGCCAGGATTTGTGTGTCTGCCTCCCTGTCCTTGTCTCTGATTTTATGCGTCTATACACACCCAACACACACACACACACCCAAAATTCCAATCTGAGTTTTTGCACCTCAGTAAATGGGCCACATTTGCATCTTTATAATATTCCCTTTTAGCTGCCTCAGCACAGGGAGCTCTGCGGTTGGCTGTCATGTATTTGTGCTCTGCTTACCGCTCACTGTTGGATTAATTCTTAAACAGCCTCCGGAAACATCCTCACAGCTCTCATTCATTCCCACTAGCCATTCTTTCATATCTTCTTTGCCCCGTCGCTCCGTCTCTTTCTTCCTCCACTTCTCTCACTTTGCTGTCTTTCTTCTGCTTTATTCTCGCCGTCTGTCTGTCACTGCCTTTGTCCGTCACTCTGTCTGTCTCTCGCCTTCCTTTCAGCTGACTCCATTTCTGCCACCAAGTGTCTCTTAGCTGAAGCGCTTATCCGGAGTGACTTAGTGAGGCGGTATAATCAGTTTGCAGTCACAGGTAAAGTGCAGTTCATTTTCTTTGATCTGAGCCACAGTGGAAAAGTTTAATTTGATGCATTTTTGGATTTGGTTGGTGTCACTCAGAATCAACTTGTTATTGGCTCGTCTGTCGTCAGAGATTTCAGCGTGGCATTAAACACACACACAAAAAAGACATATTTGACATCTGTCACTGGCCTGCTCTGGTGCTCACACTGCCAGGTGAGAGGACAGACAGGATTAGCTTTGTAGTGAAATCTGAGCTGAGTTGTGCTCAGCTTTAAATGCCTGAGTAACTGTTGACTATCAGATCATAACAGCTGTTTGTTAATACCCATAATCCCTCACTGTACGATTTGGGGTTGTTTTTTCTGGCGTGTTTGGATTCTGATTTCTTACATTACATAGCAGTCCCACAACATATTACAGTTTTGTGGTTATTTTGTGCCACTGAGGTGATGTTCAGTGATCCAGAGCTCCCTCTGATCAGTCAGGGGTGACTCCAAATTGTTAACTAATTGATTCGATCTAAGGAGCTCAATCTAACTGCCAATCTCACAGTCGAATCAGCGCAGTTGGGGGAAAATGTGGTTATGAAACAAAGGATCATTCCATTCAGGCTATAAAGAATTAGAGCTTTCAGACCTAGAGTTGTCTTGCTTTGGTCTGAATCAGGGACTGATTTTGTTCCAAAGTTGCATAATTGCCTAGAGTTGGTTCGTGTTCTCACAGCAGCATTTACAAGCGGACCAGATCAAATGCCTTGTGTGAGAAAGCTGCTCTTGATTGGTCAGAACTTCCATGTGGGAAAAATCCAGGAAGTAAAGCAAACGTTGAAGAAGAGTACACTTGCAAGATAAATGTGACACTTTCTAATGTCACAATTGAGGGACAACTACGCAGGTTGATTTTAGCGCTGCTCATCGTGGACTATATTGCTGTCATTGTTCATTTTAGTCAAACCATACAGTTTGAAAACGAGGTGCGGCTCCAACTAGAAAACAATGTTTTGATGCATTGGATGTGCTGAATGTGCATATTAAGGCAGTACAGGAGGAGGTGCACATTAATAATCCTCCAGGACTGTAACATGCTCATGTTTAACCCAAACAATGTGTCATGTGACTGCAGTTGGTTCACATCCAGGTCGGAACACGTTCTCACCACAAATGAACCGAACCAGAGTTCATTTGTAATCGGACTGAGACCACCTCTTCAAGAAGGTCTCGGTTCAGTATTTTGTTGTGCACCTGAGTGTGATTGCTGTGTTCACACCTGCCCAAACGAAGTGCACTTAGGGGGCAAACCAACTTGAGTTCAACTGAACCGAACCAAACAGGGCAGGTGTGAAAGCATCCTTAACTGGTTTCTGCTAATACAGCAGGGGTAGGCAAGCTGCAGCTCTGGAGCCACATGTGGCTCTTCATCCCTTCTCCAGTGGCTCTATGTGGCTTTTACAAAACATTATATGGAAAAGATTATTCTTTAACATTTTAGTTTCAATTTTTCATTGCTACAGGGTTAAAGTGATTCTTACATTTTACAGTGGTAAAACTGGACCTAAAAAAATAAATTATGAATGCCATTTCAGATAGTAAAGGTTGCTGGCCCCTGTAATATAGCAATATATGGTATATAGCCTCTGTTGATAAAAATGTATTAATCAAAGCACTGACATGAGAATGTGGCCCTTGCACAATGCTAAATATTTTTTGAACTTGTGAATTTTTCTCTGACAAAATCAGCAGGCGAAATCATGGAGAAACAGCTGTGTGCTGCTTGCATCTTTAATTGGGTGTTTGAACTCTTTTGCTGTGGGAAAAAAATGATAACTAAATTTGCAACTGAGAATGTAAATCAGTGAGCAAGAGAGAAAGGAAGAACTTGATTTGCCTATGAAAATTCTTAGTCCAGGACACCTCCCAATTCAGTCCCTAAAGTTTTAATGCGTAAAAGTTGCAGGTGAACGAGCTCCAAACTCTGACATAATTATCTTAGTACGTTTTTGTGGCAAACTTTTTCACAGTTACCTATTTACACATAAAGGACACACACAGCAACATCCTGACAAAAAATTGTAGCTCTGATTTGGTCTTCACCAACTTCAGAAAAAAATATCTGTGGTCTTATTTATAAATGTTGCATATGCACAAAACAAGGCCTGAAAGAGGCGTACGGCACTTCCCACGCAAAAGGTGTGATCTATGAAAACGGATTTGATGGAAGAAACTTTGACCCATGCTTATGAACATTTTGTAGAAGGAAAATTGCCGACACAGATGTTAGAAATTATTATATATTTTTTGGCACACGTCATTTTTGGCTCGTGTCCGTATGTACATTTTTAGTTATGGATCCTATGAACTGTTTTATAAATGAGACCCCTGGATCTTTACCTGCTGGAGGTTTCACTTTCTGCACCAGCTAATGTTTAACTGTGTCTTTCAGCTGTTTGGTGCTGGGCGGGTCGCACACAGTAGGTTTTTACAGCTTGTGTAATGAGAACAGCTGCTGCTGCTAAAGGGCTGTAAATCAAAAGAATGATCGGAAACACTCAAAGGATAATTCTCTGTGGGTTCATCACTTTCAAGAAATTCATTTAAAATCACAAGTGTCAGTGTGTCTGTCCCTCCTCTCCAGCCACATTCCCAACTCCTAATGCGCCTCCATTGCCATTTTCCATCCAGCCACCAGATGCCCTGGAACTTTCCCTCCATCCCTCATTACCTGAGGGCCACTCCCATCTATACACCTGATCCCACTTTACTAGCCTGGCCTTCCCTGCTCACCTCCTCACCTGCATCTCATTCCCTCATCAGCCACTCTCCACATACACCAGCTCAGATCCTTTGTTCCTCTGTCAGCTCGTCAAGATTGCAATGTGGGTTTTAGTCATCTGCCTATAAATTTCTGATTCCTGCTGTCTGTTCTGAGTTCTTGCCTTTTTGCCTGTGCCCATCCTGGCCTTCTATTGTTCACCCTGCTGTCTTGACTGTCTGCATTTGGGTCCTTTCCTTGTTGCATTCTCCCTCACCACGTCATGACAACATGCACTACCCAGCACTGAGGCCAGCAAACACACCTGGCTCACAGGGTTCATTGCATCATGCTGCTCACAAAAAGGACCAGAGTCAGCAATGATACACAACACTGAACATATGATTAAATCCTGCTCTCTGCATTACATGAAATATGTTCTTACATATCATTTTGAAAACATGCATGCATTTTCTTTGTGAAACCCATGTCTGAAGCCATGTGTGAACGCTGTGCAGGAATTGCAGACTCCTCCGGTTATGATGAAAACTGCTCTACAGAGAGGCCCTGGAGGATGCAAATACATGGAGCAACTATTGCTGACAAAATACAAGCTATGAGAAAGTGTTTGATATAACAACATAGAATTGTAATGATTAGAACTTAAATTACTTTTATGACAGTTTGCAATTTAATTTGGCAAAAATTACTTTTTAATTTTTTTAATAACGTCAAACTCTGGAAGCCACCCACTTATGTGCACCTCAGACTTCAGTCGGTATATTTTTACAAGCAGAGAACTGACATGTCAAAGTCACGGTGCCATGATTTCCTGTCCTGCCCTGCACATCTCTCTTCCTTATATTTCATTTTCTCCCCTGGAGACAGCGATCCGTTCCCATTAGGGAGTCATTTCGTTCCTTCTGCTGTGTCCCAATGTGTGAAAAGGATTAAGCACTGTAGTTACAGCGCAGGATATGAATACTGAACAGAATTCCATCACTTTGACTTCTCCATCGTTTAGAAACTCAACATTTAGACGTTGTAGAAGTGGCACATTTATTGTATGCCTGCTGTAATATCATGCTGTCTCTGAAATGATGCGTTTGCAAAATTGAATTTTCGATTTTTAGTTCCATCACATCACGAACACCAAAAGTCATGTAGAAAGTTTGGGCTGAAGATTTGTTTAAATGGTTTTAATCACCACAACAGACACTGGCTCAAACATTTCTGAAAATATTGGATATGCAACATTTGTACGTTATTATGTAGCAGATATATTTTATTTCATTTATCTAACCAGATAAGTCCCGACGTCTTTTACAAGAGCGACCTGGCCAAGACAGCAGCATACAAAAAAGTTACAGCCAAACAACAACACAAAAAAAACATAAAAGATGCACAGTAACATGTAGAAATACTGTAATAGAACACCTGCTGTATACACAATGATGAGAACCAACCGATTCATCCTTGTTCTCATAGAGCTTTCAAGTCAGGCAGATATCCAAACTTACGTCTTGTTTACGTTTCAACAATGCTGTTGTGAGTGTGTGGTTACGTTTAGGCACAAAAACCACTTTATGGATATGATTCAGAAAATATTTCTCTTTTCTTTTGGCTTAAAACCCAGTCACAGCTGGAAATGCCACTGATGTCATAGTGGAAAAATCTCCTGGTTTTGGTGGCACAATCGTAGCTGGAAATACTGCTGTTGTCTCGGTAAAAAACACACTCTCTAAGCAACACAATCATGGCTGGAATTACCACCCAAGGTTTGCTCATTAATTGCAACAAACACTGATGTCTTGATAAAATACAACAGCTTTTAGTTGCACATTAGGGGCTGGAAATGTTGCTAAAATTCTGCCAAAACCACCTGCTATTGGCAGCACAACCATGGCTTAAAATATAGAAATATAGCTGATGTCTCAGTAAAAAACACTCGTTTTTAGAGGCACATTCGTGGCTGGAAGTGTTGCTAAAAATCTGCCAAAATCACTTGCTTTTGGCAGCACAATCACAGCAGGAAATTCTCTGCATGTCTCGCCAAAAAAAAAAAAAAAAAAAAAACACCTACTTTTAGTGGCACAATCATGTCTGGAAATGCTGCTGCGGTCTTGGTAAAAAAAAAAAAAACACTGTTTTAGCAGCACTGTCATGGCTGGTAATGCCCCTGATGACATGATAAAAGATACCAGCTTTTTATGGCTCAATTGTGGCTGTCTGAAAATGCCCGCAAAAGTCCTGCATAAAACCCAACACTCAGTTTTAGCAGCACAATCATGGCTGGAATTGCCACCCAAGTCTTGCTAATTAATTGCAACGACTGTCTCAGTGGAAAAACACCTGCTTTTAGTGGCACATTTGTGGGTAGAAATGCCACCCAAGTTTTGCTAAAAACACCTATTCTTGGTGGCACAATCATGGCTGGAAATGTTGCTGTAATTCTGCTTTTGGCAGCACAATCGGAACAGGAAAGGCCCTGCATGTCTCACAGAAAACACCTGCTTTTGGTGGCATTAGCAGTGCTGAAAATGTTTCTGACATTAATAAAAAACACTTGCTTTTAGTGGCACAATCGTGGCTGGAAATGAAGCTAAACCCTTGCTAAAAACAATCAGTTTTCGTTGTTTGTTGGTCTGGTACAATGGTCTGCAGCGAGGCAGCTGTCTTGCTTAGGTGTCACGCATCTACCTTTCCCTACACCTTCGGATGCCAAAGTCAACTCATTCACATGTAATCAGAACTTTAAAAATGTGATATGTTAACATATGAAACATACACATGTATGGTATCTGTGTTTTGCAGAAACGTTCATTGCAGTTTTCTCCTGGTGACTGCTCTGCTCCTCTTTAACCCCTGGAAATGTTACCTGCTCTGAAGCTGAGCAGCACAGGTTCCCTCAAAGATCAAGGGTTTAGAAGATACAGTTTGTTGCTTCAGGGCTCAGCCTTAACAGGGATACAGTAAATGCATTAATGGTCAGCTTGACAATTGTCTGAGGTTGAAAAGTTATACAAGGTAAAATAAAGGCCATTTAGTTTACCGGCTCAGAGCAATATATCACAGAGAGAAACTAAAAAGACGCTGCAGCAGAAAGCTGTGAGTGCACAGACTGTCAAAAGACTCAATTCTTCGTGGAGTTAACAAGACATAAAATTGTTTTGTGGATCACAGATTGTGCTTCATCTAAAAAGCTGCAGGTGGTTGAGAAAAATACTTTTTGCTCTCTATAAACAATCAAGAAGAGGAATCAAGAAGAAAATGTTCTGAGCATCACACATTTAGAAAAGTCTGCTCTGTCACAGTGTGATGCATTACATCCAGTAAAAGTCACAAAGAGCTGCACGAATGTGCCCGGTGAGCTCCATGGTGCACCTTGTCCACGACACACAGTCTTCAATGACCCTTCAAATGTCAAAACAGCACATGGTTGACTGCTCTGTGTGCACTTGGCTGCCATGTTATAAAGAAAGTGGCATGGTTTCACTTTGAGTTATCTGCAGCTCAAGAGCTCAAACTGATCCGTGTTTTTAGCATGTTAGATGAAAAGGAGAGAATCTATCGGCAGCAACAGTCGGTGGACCAAAGAGGGATTACAAGATAAAAAGAGTCGAAAGACAAAGCTGCTTCCAGAAGAATCCACATTCCACCAAAGGACTAAAAGACGAGATGAAGAGAAAGGAAGTCTAAAGAAGAAAGGGAGAGGGGATTGTGTGTGCGTGGCGCCAGTGCCCTACAGCAACAACACACTATCTGCAGACGCAACGAAGTGAAATTAGGCTGCGGCGGGAACATTACTCAGCGGAACAGTTGTTGGCACAGCTGAATGGATCAAAGGTGTTCAGTCGTGAGGTGCCTGGTCAGGGTTGTTGGCAGATACTACACGTCCCAGAAAGCTGAGCGCTCGCCACTTTACTGACCCCATTTGGCACGGACCACTTCAGTGTTCCGTCTTTTGGAAAATAACCAAGATGTGAACATTTCTAAAGGCAGATGTCAGACGCTCTCAGATGGGCTGGAAGGTGTTACGTGTCATGTAGACAGGAAGGGCAAGGCTTCATCAGGCCGCGATTAGGAGGAGGAATTTTAATCAGGAGAGGCAGGTGTACGATTTTTTTGATTAATAAACAGACTATCACAGGCTAATGATAATTACAGGGCAAAAACCCACTGAATTTGGAAAGAAAAAATATTTCCTCCCTCATCGTCTGTTTCTAAATGTAGTCACACTGGTGGTGGTGGAATGAGCATATTGATATCATGGGCTGGTGGGAGTAAAAATAATTGGTAATCATTACTTTTAGTCGATTTAGCAGTTTCCACAGAGCAGTACGGCACAGTTCAGTTTGGTTCACTTCAGTTCACTTTTTTTCTGTTTCCACTGTGAAAAGTTGTGGATGGTACCAATGGAACCGTTCTGTACTGTCCCCATGTTTGGCCCCCCCTCTGTTGGGGTACCTAGCACACAGATCTGGTACTAAAAGGTGGAGCTGTGAACACTGCAGTCTGATTGGTCAACAGAGGACGGTCACTCTGCTCAGGGCTGAGTTGTGGCTGGTTTTGAGGTTCATGTAACCACTGTTCATACTGTGGAGAGTTTTATTAGTAAACTGTAACTATAAAATGAAAGGATGTTTGCTGCCTCTCACAGCAGCTGGAGTCGCAGAACCCACTACTTGTAAATATCCCATGGAGAGAGACTCTCACTGCAGCCTGCTTTATTTTGTTCTGAAAATTTTGTCGTGCAGCCTCGTTCTGTGGACCATAGATGAGGTGCAGACTGCTATCAGCCACCACTGCAACAAACTCCACAAATCCATTCAGCAGCTCCACCATCCACAGTCAGACACACACGGCTGATTATTTACTGCTCAATTACAGCTCACACCTCGCACCCAGTGAAACATTCTGGTGCAGACTATTTACCGGAGTTGTACAGCCTAAGATAACTGTAAACACAGCCATTCTCGGCTTTCAATTTCTGATAGTCCATCATGAACATTTTCATCATTTCTTGTCAATGAATATCCAGCATAGATTTCATCTTAGTCTTTAGTAACAAGATCTATTTTAGCTCATCATGGTCTCGTTGTCATCATCAAAAAATTGTCATAGTTTTCATCAACGAAATTAAAAATCCACTGGAAACATTAAGAAAGTGTCAGTGATAATACACAGAAAAAATACAGAAAATACAGAAAAGTGAGGGAATGAACATGTGGAGAAACAGAGACCCTCAATGGCAGGACAAACATAATAAAAGGCTTCAGCTGCTCTGAGGGGAGAAAATTACAGGAACAGATGAGATGATTGGCATCATCGACAAATTAGTGAGTCGATCCCATATGCAAGGGATAAAATACAGAGAAATATGCGGCTCACTGATTGGATTTTATTTCATTTAGAAGCAGAGAGGGGAATGAGCCAGAAGTGTAGCTTAGCATGAGAGGAAATGGTGTACGAAGATGGAAGGTGTGTGAAGTCTTCTGCTCTCCAAAATCCTGTTGCCTACAACTATGGAAGATATGTGTCATTTTCTTGAAGTTGTCTGATATCTAAATTAGGAGTCTAGCACACATCACAGGCACCTCCAAGCCCTGCAGAAATCAACTTAATGAAGGAAATGAGAACGAATCCATTTAGCCTGATGGCAGAACTCTCTGCTGTAGCATAAAATCTGTAAGTGAACCGTTCTGTGTCATTAAGCCGAACATGCTCCAATACTGTTGCTGAAGTGGAGATAAGCAAAACAACAACACATGTGTTGGTATCAATTAGCTGCTCATCTCATCAGGCTGCAACACCCGACGGAAAAGACTTCACTTGTTTATTTTCGACTTGGAACAGAGTCCTAACATAGCAGCCATTAACAGTGGCATTATTAGGCCTGGCGGTCCGAGGCTTCAGCCCCAAATGTTTTGTCAAAGCCCCAGATCTAATAAAAAAGCCTTCAATCTACTAATCTGTCACTGAGGTCATGCATCAAAGCCCCTACAATGTGTGTGATACTGCAGGTTTTGGGTCCTCTGTTTCATTTAAGCAACATATAATGCTTTGTATACTGCTAGGTAGTTAAATCTATTATAATACATCATCATTTATTATTTGGTTATATTTTGTTTATTGAATCTGACCCTGAGTAACTAGAGTAGACAATGTAGTTGGGTAAAAAGTACATTTCTCTGAGATTTAGAGGAGTTTTAAGTAGCATAAAATGAAAATACTCAAGTACAAGTACCTCAAAATGCTCTAAATATTAATGATAGCAGTTCTGTTTTAACTTGATATTAATTACCAACAGATACTAATATTTTTTTAAATAACAATTTGTAATTAATCTGGGGAAAATAATATTTTTAAGGGTAGATAAGATGCCAGAGTGCATAAAAAAGTATTAAAATGGAGCTTGTTTATCCAAAAAATATCCTGGCGAAGGATCCCCCCCCGATCCCCCTAAAGAGGTCCGAGCTACGCCCCCATGTCTTCAAATTCTAGAAACGGCCCTGGTCATTTAATATCATTATTTTGGAATTTCACTCTGTGTTTTCTTTATTAATGTGATGTGAAATACGTTTGTGACACATAAAGACAGAGGCCAAAGCAGCACCACTCTACCCACAGAGCTACTGATGACACACACACACACACACACACACACACACACACACACAGAAACTTCATGATGATGATTTTATACCTAGTTTTTATAAGTAAGATTTTTGTTTATGTTGTTGATACAGTGTCTTGTACGGTGTCGAGTGCTTTGAAAGGCACCTATTCATAAAATGCATTATTATTACATTTCATATTAAGCTTCTATGTTGAAACATTTCTTTATGTTTTAATTTTATGTTGTGAGAAAGCTGTGATTAATGTGTGGTTTTGTTAGGGCACAACAACTACCTGTCAAAACATCATGTTTTTCCCAAAGACACAGCTACAAGCACGACTGGACAGGTCCCAAACTCCAATTAAAAAATGTAGGCTTTTGTTGTTCTTGAGCAATGGTCTGCTGCTGTCTGCTGCTTGGCAGCCATCTCGCCTAGGTGACAAGCCATCCACCATCCTCTCCTCCTCCTGATGAGAAATTCAGCTCATATACGTGTAATCTGAACAAACACATTGGGGGAGAATCCTCGTTTTCAGTGGTGCCAAGGAACATATACACCGATCAGCCAGAACATTAAAACCACTGGTGGGTGAAGTGAATAACATTGATCATCTTGTCACAGTGCATTGTTCTGCTGGGAGACCTTGGGTCCTGGCAGTCATGTGGAGGCTACTTGATGTGCTCCACCCACTCGAACATGGTTGCAAACAAAATAAACCCCCTCATGGCAACGGCACTTATCGATGGCAGTGCCCCCCCAGCAAGACAATGCAACATGCCATATCACAAAAACTGCTCAGGCATGACCTGAGGAAAAGGATCAAGAGCTCAAGGCGTTGACCTGACCTCCAGATACCACAGATCCCAACCTGATCGAACATTTGTGGGACGTGCTGGTGCTCTGCAACAGCACAACAAACTACATACTCTCAAATAAAAGCTGAAAAGTTGAGTCACATCTCTAAACATTGCAACATGAATAAAGGCAGGAACCACTGCTGTTGTATTAGGCTGCATTAGTCTTAACCAGGTTGACCATCTGAGTCCAACAACCATCCTCTGATCACTTACAGCACTCTGCTGCAGCGTGTCCTGACCGCTGTCCAAGGTGCTGATCCTGGAACCCTCGGGGACACAGGAGCTGTCCGCGGTGCTCACCGTCCTGCTCTGACAGGATTCAGCTGATAGGATTTGAGGTTCCAAACATCTTTGTGATTTTAGAAACCCTGGCAGTAAATTCTGCTGTTTTCAGAGCCATGTTTGGCACCATGCTGGTGTTTCTATTTTCATTTTAATTTTCCCATCCGGTTTCCTTGGTGTAGATGACAGGCTGGTAGCTGCTGCCTGATGTGTCTGCTGGACCAAAAGACACTGATACACACTCAGTGATGTGAGCAAATGGAAAATATGGCTCGGGAATGTACATAACCAGTGTTGTCTCCTTGGGTAAATTCAGTATGCACATGCTATTCAAATTTAAATATGTTTGGGTTTAGGCTGTTTGTATTATTTAACATTGCTGAAATACAGGAGCCTGTGTGGGACCTCCTGCCATGACAAGGCTGCAGGGATGTTCTTTCCAGTCAACTCAATAACCGCAGTTTGGGACTAGTGGCCGATGGCAACAGGCCAGCAGTCTGCAGCACTGTGGGAACAAATGGGGACTCTGTAGAAAGGTTTCTAAGTTATAAAAGCTGACATGTAATAGTCATTTTGTGGGCCGCGTACAAAGCACAGGCTCGGAGCTGAGTTCTTCCCCTCTATCCTCAGAGTCATGCTTAATCATGGAGATAATGGAGATAAAGTGCAGAAAAGGACAGGGCAAAGTGGGAGACAACTTGAATTTAACATTTCTACTTTGTCCTCATGAGACAGATCTTAAGCCACTCCTGACTTCACTACAGAGGAAAAGTATCTGAGCTGCCAGCCAGGATCCACTGCCATCATCTCAGACTCCTCTGTTTGTGATTACAAGGTAGTCCGCGTGTCAGCTGGAGCCTTATCACAGGATATACACTCTCTGCAGCACCCATAGTCATGCCATTACAGCTTAAGCCACATCACACCTACCACAGCGCTGCGCCGCCATAGGAGGCATGCCTATGAAGTGTAAATTCCTGCTGCAGGGGTGCATGATGGACACATGTCAAGTGAGGGATGAAAGCGGAGAAAGGCAGATGCATCGGGGAAGACAGATATGAGGAATACATGAGTTACGCAACATGACGGTGAAACAGTCTGTGCACAACTCTGAGCTTCTCAGAGGACAGGAACTTGCCGGCAGCCTGGTGTTGGCGTGTTACAGATTCAACAGATATCATCATTAACATGTCGTCGCAGGGCTGGAATCCGTGTTTGCCACTCATGGGATGCCACGGATCTTTATTAGAGATGATGCCCCCCGGCTGTTATCAGCTCAGGTTAATTGCTTGAGCAACACTTTCCTGACAGTGGGTGTGAGACAAGACAAAAAGGACCTGTAATCATTAAACTGAGGCGCACAGTATAGAAATATACAACTCATTTAGCAACCTGTGAGTTTGTCAGAGAGCTGCTGCAGCAGTTTATCAGTTATTTATTCATGTATTTTACATTTGTCTTTTACTTGGCACTCCTAAGGTGAGACAAAATGTAACAAAGGTGTTTCATGCTGCTGTCAACATCGGCCATTTCTTGGGTGTTTTTGCCTTTATTGATATAAGACAGCTGTGGATGGACAGGACATGTGGGGGAGAGAATTTAAACCAAAATGTTTAGTAAACATAAAAACAGGGAAAGAGAGAGTCTGATATTATAACTAGGACACAGATTTTCAAGGTATTTACCTTGGATTACTGAAGTTAGCAGGATTCAGTAAACAGTAGGAAAAATAATTACCTCTTGCAAGCCGGCATGAGCTGATGCAACAAACAAGGAAACAAGGTTAAGGTGGAAATGTCTCTATACTCTGTCTGTGGCTCTCATCCCAAAGCACACTGGTTACTACTGAAGATGTCAGTCTTTAAAAATGGCTCATAATCATATAGTTTATTTAATCATTTAGTTATGTTGACATATTTACAAGCAGCAGGGAGGAATATGTCACCCAGTGCAACATTGTGATGATTTTCTAATCGTTTTTTTGGATTACAATTGAGCTCTACTTCACAGAGGAATATGAGGCATCATGCTTTGTTTGTTTTGTTTTTCATGGGATTAACTGATATTAAAAAATGTAGAATATGTCTAGACTTTTTTTTTTTTTTTTAAAAGTGGAATTACTGTCAGTGGTCCCTTTAAAGCAGTGGTTTTCGAACTTTATGTAAATTTGTATCTGCACAATAGCCTCTATGACGTGTGTTATCGCTCTTATCACGACATGAATTTGATAACCAACTGTTACTCATGAGATATTTATTCATAAAATGATTCAAGAATCCATTTTAAACTTTTTAAAATTACATCAAAGCACCAATAACACATCTATTTAAATGGGAAATAATGTAAGATAATGTGATGTGTCACACACTTATAATTCCCACGCGTGAACAGCAGCAAATAGGTTTTTTAAATTAAATTAAATTGAAATTTTGCCTCTTTATTAGGGAATGGATGTGCAGAATATACTGATACAGTCAATTCAAAAATCATTCATAACTTTCTGTACAGGCCCAGTTGAATATTGCAAAAATACTGGTGGTTATCACAAAATCCCACGGCACACCTGGATTTGCACCACTGCTTTAAAGAGACAGTCTAGATTGTTTTAGTTTGAGTTGCCAAGTGTTGGAGATATTGGTCATATAGAGATGATGTATTTCCAAATAGTGGACCCAAAAAGCAGAACACAGATTAACTTGACAGATAAGGTTTATTTGATAGTGAAATATATCTTAATGATGAAGTAAAGAGGTTGAGGCAGAGCAGGAAGGCGTGGAGGCTGGCTGGCAGGAGACTGGTTAAAGCAGGCTGACGAGGATTGCAGATGAAGAGTTAACCTTGGACACTGGAAAGCGAGGATTAACCAGACAATCAAAAGTTCAACTTGGGAAAAAAACTGAGCCAGAACACAGACTGGTCTAAAAAAATACCACACTGATGATGAACTGATGAAGACTGGAGTGAGGAACCATGGAGATGCACTGTTGAGTTGTGATTAGTGGATGAGCTGCAGGTGTGCAGGGCAACTGGCAGCAGAAGGCGAGCGGAGCGTCAGCCAGACACACAAACACTGGGTCCGCTCCATATCAGTGCTGCTTAGCATGTAACAGGGCCGGGAGAGCTGTTTAATGGGGCGTAGTCTGTCAGGCAGTGGTAGCAATCTCCTAACTGTCAGCTGACAAAACAAACAACAATGTGGGCTGAGAGGGTAAAACCAGTGGTAGCTTTCCTAGCTGACATATATTTGCATCATAGACAGTCATGTTCACAATATGATTTTATGTGAGCCTGAATGACAACACTTCGATTCCAGTGTCGAAATGAACTAACCAGGAACAACAGGGAGGGGAAAACACAGAGAAACAAAGGGAGAAGGGAAAGACAAACAGTGTCTCAAATACCTCTGTGTAAACACTTAATATTTTGAGTGCACCAGTGCGCTGAGTGTGTTAGTATAGCATGGGAAAATGAATTGTTTCACTGGTGACCTCAAAAGGATCCAAAAGTTGAGTGTGGAGTGGTGGACACTTCTCATCCTCAACGGTCGCCATCTTTGTGACATAGTGGGAACATCTGACATGGCGGCTGGGGATAACAAGGAGCCTGAGCTGGCTACAGTGAACACCGCCTCGTTATACCGCTATAAGCTATACATGTTTTTTGCACTAAGAACCAACACTGTCGAATACAGCTGTCAGTGATGTTTGTTGGGTGTGTAGTAATCTCTCAAGACAGATTCTGCAATTTACATTGTAGAATCTGTCGGCAGCCTTGTGTGAAAGACGACCAGAGAGGGGAGGGCGATGCTGCACTTTAGCCAGTCACAATGGAGGGGGTGTGACCAAGACGTGCAGGTGTCCCCAGGAAATGTGTACCTACAGAAACAGCAAGCTCCGCGTCCATAGCAACCGCTCCATCCAAAACGCTGCCTCGTCAACATGAAAAAAAAAAATTTCCAGCGGATGTCTTAGTTACAACATGATTGAGCTAACTGGAGTAGTTTCATGTCGTATCCGACAATGGGAGGCTTTTAACAGATGACGTCCTGATGTTAGCTTTGCTAGCTATCCCTGTCAGCTGCAGCCACTGATGCTTTCTAGACATCGTGATTTCCCATAACTGAATAAATACCATACATAGCAGCACAAAACTGCTTTGCTAGCTCAATCATGTTGTAACTAAGATATCCACTGGAAAAAATATTTTATTCACGGACCGTTTATTGAGTTATTACCTTATTTTTATACAGTCTATGGTTATTACAGACACCGCTAACGGCTAACATTAACAGCTAACGGTTAGCCCAGCTAATCTACGATAACCATGTTATTTACAAAACGTGCACACAGAAATAGTAACGTTCGTTCAACCATTGTGTTTATAGACTTAACAAACATCAGATTAGTCTACACGGTGATATAGTGACGTGAAAAATGTGATATATAGCTAAACTCTGCTGGAAAGTATTTGTAAACAACATGACGATTCCCTGGGAGCACCGCCGGAAGTGAAGGGCATGAGCGATTGCCGAGGCCCCTGCACTTCCGTTAGTCGAAAAACTCCGGGCTGTGCCTCCAGAGGTAAAGGAAGGGGAAAAAAAGTTGTTGTTTTTTTTTTTTTTACCGATGGATTTCCAGATTGGGTGTGTAGTGATTTGGTTTCGCCAACAGCAATGTGAGTGCTAGCGTTGGCTTGCTAGCTAATGTTAGCATTCACGAGCTAACTTGCACCTAGCTATGGCAGCACATTTTAATCAGCATTGATGTTTTGGCTCAAGTTTGGTTTACGTGTGGGTGACGATAACGGTCAAATGTTGGCGGTAATGCTCCACCACCTGTTTGCAATTTGCTGTTTAAAGCGAAGACAAAGAAGAAGAAGAAGAAGAAGAAGAAGAGGCAGTTAAAGCAAATAGCTATCGTCACTTCTGGTAAGTGCAAAATGGCAGTGCGCGATTTGAGACAACACTACCCTGTTGACATTTGTGCACCATGCAATAAGCAGTGTACATAGTGAGTCACACTGAAGTGTACTAACAGAAGTATGCAAGTTGAGACACACTCAAAGTCTAAACTTGACACAAATATAACAGAACTAGATGGCAGTTGGATTGTGGTGCTCAAAACACCAAAAAAAAGAAACTCAAATCAATGTCTCTTTGCAAAAATCATGACCCACTAATTCACAGGCCTTACTGTAAGCAGCTCCATGTAGGAACTATTTTCTTTCTACTGAACTACACCCACCAGCTGTATCACTGCGCAGAAGGAAGTGTGCATCTACTACTAGCTCACTTAGCTTCACTGAGCTAGCTAACATTATAGCTCAGCTGAGGAGGACGCCATTAAAATGAGTAGATGCACTCTTCCTTTTGCGCAGTGATACAGTTGGCAGGTGTAGTTAGTAGACAGAAAATAGTTCCTACATGAAACTGCTCATAACAAGGTCTATGGGTTACCATGATTTCTGCAAAGAGATCTTGCTGTTGATTTTTTATTTATTTATTTATTTTTGTAATGAATTTTGTGGGCGCTCTGAGCACCACAAGCTGAGTCCCATTTAGTTCCATTATATTGAAGAAAAGGCAGACGTCTCTACAGCCGGTATCTCCAACACCAAAACAATCTAGACTGATAAATAGCACAAGAGATAAGAGGAAAATATGTATTTGTGATTCTGTTGTAAACTGTGCCTTTAAGACATGTACAGCAGAAGTGTGGAACAACTGATATCATGCAGAGGACAGCAAGGTCATGTGGGGACTGTGCAAAGCTTCCCATGTGGTCATGACTTCATGTATTTTAAGAAAAAAAGAAAACACAGTGACCTTGCAGCACACTTGAACATCTGGTGACATCTGTTACATGCTCTTAAATTTTACTCATGTGGAAAAAAACATCTGCTGATACAATAAATTTTACTGCAGTCAAAAAAGGCCAGATAAGGTGAAATGGGATTATATGTATTTACGTGATCCTCTTTCCATGTCTTTCATTGTTCTGCCTCCGCCATAATTTATCCTATTGTCAGTTCATTTTATGATTCATTTTCACCTTGATGTTTTTGTTTTCTTGCATTTGCCTTTGGTGATGTTTTGATCAGAAGCTTTTTGTGCGTTTAATCTGTACAAACAGGATTAAAGTTGTTCTCTTTTTTCCTCTGGTTTTGTCCCAGTGTCATCAGGACGACACCGGTGAGGCAAACACCAATTAATGCATCAATAATTATACATTAGAAGAGTGAGAAGGCCCTTGGCAGGTCTCTGTTCCCAGAAAGACTAATTAAATAATAAGATAATTACCGCCAGGAAAAGCACCGGACAATAAGCAGCAGTAGGCATTCATCCCACAGTGACAGCTATAACAAAGTTATTATTGTCACTAAAAAAAAATAATTAGAATTTAAACAGAACAAAAAATAAAGAAATGGTAATTGACACCCTGAGCTTGTCCTCTCAGCAGGCTCAGCTCAGGATAACAAGAGTATCTGTGAAAAACACCACGTTCTATCACATTAATGTGATAAATTTCATATTACTTCAGAGAGCTGCGGAAGGAATCACTTTAGTTTCAATTGAGGAAGTGGATTTACATATAAATTTGAGTTTTGTTCAGTCAGGATGAAGCTTATCTTCAGTCTCGGGACAAATGTCCTGTTGACGTCGAATAACAATTTCACACACCGGATATTACTCCTCACTTCAGTCCTCATCACAAACTCTCGGCGTGTTTTTGGCACAGTTCAGCTACTTCACAGTTGGCTGCAGCTCTGTTGCATATCACACCGCCTGCAGCACACAGTGATAGTAGTTGGTGTATAAATACGGGTTTGTGCAGAGTCTGCACACAGAGCTGCTGTAGGCAGGACACAGACATGTGTCTTAACTCATGACCAAACTCTGAACTTTTGCTTTGAAGTTTCCTTTTTACTGCTGCAGTTTGATTGTGGAAAATGTATGAAAGTTGGCCGTAAGGAACTTTAAGTTTCAGGGTACAGCACTGCTACTGCTGGAGCCTATCCCAGCTGACAGTGAACGAGAGGCAGGGTACACCCTGGACAGGTCACCAGACTATCACAGGGCTGACACATAGAGACAGACAATCATTCACACTCACATTCACACCTACGGACAATTTAGCTGCATGTCTCTGGACTGTGAGAGGAAGCTGGAGTACCCAAAAAAACCCCACACTGACTCGAGGAGAACATGCAAACTGTGAGACGACAATGCTAACCACTGCACCATCATGCCGTCCATTTCATTGATTCAGATAGCATGTTATGAATGTTTGCTTAGAAGATGAAATGGCGATCAAGAGAAAGGAGTATCTCGTTGGGACCGGTTATGGAGTCATATCAAAATGGAAGATAAGCCTACATAATTATGCACTTGATTTATGATTACGTGACCCTGTAGAGTGTCGTATGAGGACATATGTATGACGTGTTGTTAATTAGTGTGTTTTCTTTTCTTTCCTTCAGGACTTATTTGTTAATTTTTCCTTATGTTCTGGAGTCCACCTCCATATTATAAAAAACACATGCCTTGTATATATATGTATGCCATTTACTGAGCCTTACAAACCAATAAAAACTTGAATTATATTTAGAAATTGTCCATTTTTTTCTGGAAAAAAAAGAGACAGTTTTAACCCTGATTTAAGAGATAGTGACAATTTCAAACATGCCCAAATTCTTCTTCTAGCGCCGAGTTGAGACGATTGATACCTATTTCTTGGCTGGGATCATTAAGAGACATGAGGGTGGTATCACTTTTCTCATCTAACTCTGAAGCCTCAGTTATGCTCTCTAAACAGACATGAGCTAACACAGTATCGTGATAAAGAAACATTTGAATATTTTATACTTTGTGCATGTTTCTCCTCAAAGCAAGCTGGTATCTTCCCAAACTATAGGGGGCAGTGTTTCAAAAACTGTCTACAGCATGGTTTCATAGATGAATCTGCCATCAGTGTTAGTCCACATCTGTGCAGTTAGAAAGTGTTGAAACTGCACACGCACAGGACACCCCATAGAACATATATGCAAGACAATAAGACTCTCTGTGCACACAGGTAGACACTACAGGCTCTACTATTGTGAACCAAGCATGGCCACATCATTCAGGCGCGCCCTGCCAAGTGCATGAGGAGCGTGCCAAACACATTTTTGGTAATTCCCTGATCAAACTCCCCTGGCACGTATATAACGCACTGGGACACGGAGGGCTTAGACAGACTGCATTATAGTAGGTGTGTGCATTGAAAGCTGTGTAAATCATGGCTTATTATATCCCAGTTTAATTGCAGGGCTCTACCCAACATGATGCACTGACAGTTTGAGACCCCTGCAGAGAGTTTCCAGAGGGAACTTACTGTTTTTTGGGACTTGAGAGCCTCACATCGACCTGTATTATAATTAAAAATGTGGAGCTCCAGGCAATATTTTGGGCAGCCTCATTTAAAAAGAAAAGATGACACACAGCTGTGAACCTGCTTAAACAGTGTTTAGGATGGATTCACCAGGTGAAAGGCTGACAGGAACAGACCGTCCTGAGAGAGTTGTAAGCAGAGCGAGACATTTTAAAAGATTCACAGTCCCTTGTGCTGGTCGCTCAAAATGTAAGCAGTGAGAAACTGTGGTTCAACAGTGCACAACATCCCTCCAGTTAGAGAGCGCAGATGAAACAGATGCCTGCTGCCTTCAGATGGCTGTAAAGAGAGTCACCGGTGTAAAGGAAAGGCCTTCGGTATGTAGCACTAAGGCACATCAGAAAACACAAGCGATGTTATTCATGTGTTGAAAAGAACTCTCCTCAGTGACAGCTACCAAAGACAGGGCAAACTCGATTGAAGCACACAGTGTCCCTATGACATGGTGTCATCAGAGATTGGCTACAACACACACTTTCGCTCTGTCCCCTTTAGTTTTCCGCCGGGCCTCTGGAACAGACAGAAGAGCTCTGCCCGGGGACCTCAAAGTACGTCCTGGCACGTACAGCACTCAGAGGTCGGAGATATAGCTGTGAAAGAGACCATGAAGAACCTTAAAAGTAATCAGTAAAATCTTAAAATCTACTCTAAAACATACTGTGAGCCGGTGCAAAGAGGCTGAAACTGGAGTGATGTCATGTCTCTGGCAGCTGAGTTCTGTACAATCTGGAGTCGATTAATAGATTGCGACCCTCCTGTGTGCTGCAAGCTTAAATCCAAAATGTTGAACTATTCCTTTAAGTAACCTCCAGCTAACCCCTGATCTAATCTAATCCCCTGTAAATTCTCATGTTGTTCCTTGGTATCTCCATGAGTCATAATGAAAGGTGGGAAATGACAGAAAAAATGACTCATAATGACTGACATAAATCATAATTAACTGCCTCCATTCTGTACACGCTCATCACCTCGCGTCACATCATTTTACAGACCACATGACCAGGGTTGGTGGACTTTGTTCCATACAGCACGGGTGTTTGGCTCAGGTCACTGTGTCAGCAACATCACAGAAACTAAAACACACTTTAATGCTGCCAAGTCGTCTCCAGAAGGAATACATTTAGGGCTTCCCTGAATCAGACAGAGAAGAGGATCCACTGGGGATTTCTCACCATATCCTCCTGAGACCTGAATATTGGTTTGGTATGCATTTTTAATGTCTCCTAGCTATTGGGGATCAGTAGGACCCGATATGTATAAAAAACTAAATATTGTCAACGATAATAAAGTCCCAGTGTCCTCAAACCTGCTAAGCGCAACAGCTGCAGGATGGTTGTTTGTGTGTGTGTGCGGGTGTGTGTGCGTGTGTGTAAGATGTATTTTTAGTATTAAGTCTAGTACTTATGTACCTTTATTTATTGCACCATGATTACACTTAATTTTGTTGTACTCATACAATGACAATAAAGATTCTATTCTTCTTCTATTCTTAAATGAGACGATAATAAAGTCCCAATGTCCTCAAATGAGACGATAATAAAGTTCCAGTGTCCTCAAATGAGACGATAATAGAGTCCCAGTGTCCTCAAATAAGATAATAAGAAAGTCCCAGTGTCCTCAAATGAGACGACAATAAAGTCCCAGTGTCCTCAAATGAGACGATAATAGAGTCCCAATGTCCTCAAATGAGACGATAATTAAGTCCCAGTGTCCTCAAATAAGATAATAAGAAAGTCCCAGTGTCCTCAAATGAGTACTTCCTAATTAACAGTGTCTTAGCTTGTTTCCATTGCTAAAATTGATCAAATTTGTCATACACATATATCCATATCAAACTACAAACATTATTAATCATAAATGAACAAGTTGCAGTCATAATACATAATCAGGTTTTGGACCTTCTGCAGACTTGCAGAGGTGGCTGCCATCTTTCTTTACATGAATTTGTATATTGTGCTCTTATTACCACTAGATGGCACAGAATAGTGTCCAGGAACAAGGACAATAGGTCTCAGTTAAGCAGAATGAAGTATAAGGACAAGTAAACCCAAAATGTGATGTCCTCTTAGGGCACAGGGTCTCAGGAGGATATTCTGTTACTGGTGAAGGGATAATAACTTTACAGGCACAGTTCATCCTGATCCCACTGAGACATGTGGTTCATGAGGAGAAGTTTCCAGTTCCAATTATATAGAAACCCTCCATGTTGCCCCGTGAGTGGGAAGAACAAAGGAAACAGAACAAGACGTCAAACAGAGAAAAACAGGACGACCAGCTGAGAGTTTCTGCAGTGGGAGGAACAAACAACCACCATCTCTGCGCCAGTCAGGAGACCATGGGCGCTCAGACTGCAGGGTTCTGATCAGGATATTCATGTAATACAAAAAACTGACCTGCAACAGTGTCAGCGTGTAAACAGTCCTGCAGCGTGCATTCATAACTCACATCAAACAGACTGAGAAAGTGACCTGAAATGGACAGGAGCAGGGAGAAATGGACAGTGGAATGTGAAATGAATTTCAATTTCACCTTGATCACGTAGGTCACACTTTCTATTCTTGGCTGGAGCTGCATGGATATGAAATGTAAAGGATTTGAGGGTATTAATGAACACCCTGTCTTTATCCCACAACTCCACTGCAGGGATGAGGCAGAGGGAATTTCGATGCTAGTGCTGTAAAAATGCTCTCTGATAATATTAAGGAGTGAGGATCAGTGAAGTCACTGGTAAGCCAGATATGATTTTGAAAGGTCAAGACTTTTTACAGTGCCGTGATATACTAAAGCAAAACCTAAAGCAGGGGCTGGGAGTTCCTTTAAAGCCTCTTCTCTATACATCACAGAACTGCCTCTGCATTTTTATTTCAACATCCTCATACAACTGATCATATGATATTCCAAAGAAAATGCACGCACAATAGTTTGTATGATATTGTAAGCAACGTGGGTGTGTGAGAAGGAATGAAACATGCCAACACGTTCTGGCTTTTCCTTATAACTTTAGTAAAGTCCCAACACAGGGTCGGTCAAGCCATTACGCCTCCTGAACCCCGTGACCTCACCTCCCGTCTTCTTCTCCTTCTTCTTCTTCTTCTTTCTCCAACTACCAGCTGCCTGAACAGCACCAACTCATGGAAATACCTGATACCAGAACATCACTGTTAACACTAAATATATGTAAAGAAGTTGGTACATATAAATTCAATAGTATACTAAAACTAAGTTTGTACTATTATGATTACGTGGCACAATTTCACTCTTACAATATCCTACAAATTAGCGCTCCGCGAGCCACATTCTGTCTGTGACATAATTAATGTAAAATTACTGTGGTCAGGTTTAGGAAAGGAAACCTGGTGAGGTCATACCTTAAAATGATTCAAAGTTTACACTGCACGAATTTCGGTCTCCTGGGAAAAGTCCTGTGCTTTGTGATCCATCCATCGCCCCAACCTGCCTCCTAACTGGACGGCTTGGGATCGTTTTCTTCTTTATTCCCATAAGCGCATTGGTCACGTGATTGCAGCCTTTCAAAATATGTGGGTTATGCATGAATTGCTGGCTCATCATACTGTGGGATATGTAAGGATTTTGGTGCATTACCAATTATTAAAATGAAGCCAATGCAGAAGTGCAAAAATCTGCAGTTCTTTGAATGGCCACTTGAGGCTGGCTCCAGAAGCCAGTCAATCCACTTAGACCCCTCATGTTGCCCAGCCTTACTACAGAAATGTTTACAGCCTGGTACAAAAAACAGTTTTGGTCTCTATGGCTAATTTCCTTGTTCATGTGTAACACCACCGGTTACAGATGACAACTGTATGAGGGGTGAAGTTTTCCTTGGCTTCTCCACCCTTCACTCCTTCACAGCTCCACCCTCTCGCCCAAATCTTCTCACTTCTAGATAAAAAACAAAAAACAAAAACATGATGGCAACAGCCATATGCCTATCTTTAGGCTTCAAAACAAGGGTCCACAAACTGATGGCTGATGTCATATTAGCTATGTCCATTATTTTTTACAGTCTATCATATTGCCCAATAACACAAATAACAATTCAGTCAGGACTACTTTAGTCAGTGACAGCTTTATTTCTAGCCACAATTTCATATTTGATGGGTGGCTCTGTTCTGGGACCTCTATGATGACGGTTGTCCAGAAAAAAAAATGGAAGGAACGTCAGGAAGAGTAACAGAGGAGATCCCCTTTGCCATCAAGGTCTGATGTTTTGTTCATCAATCCATCCATCCCGACCTCCTCCCTATCAGGACTTTGTCACTCTATGATAACGTCAACGGACTTCCTCCTTTGCTTCCATCATAATTACTGCAGCCTCTAAAGGGATTTTTCACACTAACGCACATAAATCGTATATCTATCATTCTTGAGCACTTGATGAAATGACTCATTATTTGGTTTTCTTGGGAGGACGGTCTAATAAAGACAAGACCAAGGCCGGCTGAACCGCTCTCTGCACACAGTAAGAAACAGCAATAAAATCATCTCTGTAAACAGACACCTATGCAGTTAGCAGGGGGCTTGTTTAGTTCAATGATCTTTAGAGAATAAAACCCAGGATGGAAAATATGCACAATTCCCATAACCACTGTTTATGGATCACCTCATTTTCATTATCAACCTCCTGCTGCTGCCAGGATAGAGATGCAGAATGAATATGATCACACAGAACAGCTTTGTATTTGATTGCACTTTCATATGACTCTCTGAGGTGTTCAGTGGCCCTGAACCATGACTGGGCAACCGTTTCCTATCCTGCAAAACAGCACAGCAGCTGAACCGAAGGTGTACTAATCAGTGTAGTGTTTGGTTGGAGTGAAACCCTACAGGCTCTTCTCCCTCAGCGGTCGCTCATCTCTGACCTAAACCATGCCAAGAAAACACAGCCGGGATCACGGCGGCATTGCCAGATCTCCTCTCTGAGGGAAACAAGTACTCAGGTCTGTTGACTTCACTTGGCGAGCACTGTGGATGCACTCATTCACTTGAGAACAGAGTGACGGATGACTCATCTGTCATACAACACACACACACACACGCTCATTAAACTGGCACATGTGAAAGTCAAATTGCGCCTGGATTCACTTTTTAATGCAACAAATTTGTTGAATCTACTCTGGAGTTTGTTTTCGCTCAAGCTTGTTTTTTGCTAATCATTAAAATTTAAATTACATCTGAAATAAATAAGTTACGACATGTTTTAATTGAATTCAGCCCCCAGCTCTCCTCCACCCACCCTTAACATCAGGCGATGTCACATTAGGTTTTGAGTTGAACAAACATTTCTGTGGAGCAGCAGAGCGGCTCTGGAAGCAGAAATAAATTACCTGAGTTAGACTTCATTAGCTCAGCCAACTACGACACTTGGCAACCTCAGTGACATGAAAGAAACTCTGGTCAAAAATATAATAACTATGTAAATGTCAGTGCCTTGTTTTTCCATTCAGTACAAACTAGCTAGCTAACTGAGAAATCTACAATTTTACAATACCATTTTATTTAATAAAAACAAATGATAAATGAATGAATCAGGCTTAATACAATTAGCAACATGTGTTGCATTATACCACATTTATTTTCACTTTCTAATACTACAAGACTTTCAGACAAGGAAAGACCTACAATAATAATAATTATACCAATAATAACAATTAACATTTTTTTATGCCACAAAGTTTAAAAGTACTTTACATGCTTGAACCTTAAATCAAAATCCAGGACTACTGTAACGTAAAAAAAAAAAAAAAAATCGGATAATGAAAGTAAAATACATATTATTTTAAAATATTCTTAAAAATAAAATATAACTTAATATTCAACAGCAATAATGACAAAACACATAAACCAATAAATAAATAATTAAGTAAACATATGTTAGCATGAATAAAAGGCTTTTTTTAAATAAAGGGATTAAAAAGATGTGGCTGATTCGGTAAACCTGATATTTTTTAATCTCTTTAAACAGATCTCTGCTTATGAATGCAGAGTGTGTAGGCAACAAGACAATATTTTGGTACTGAAAGCATTTATGTTTGAGTTTGTAGTCCGTTTGTAGTCCAAATAGTATCAGCCAATCACATTTGAGCAGGCTTCGGCTGCATGAAGGGGAAAAGTCCACATCGAGAGTAAAAGAGTCCGAATGCATTGGCTAAAATACAATCTAGGAAACCATTGACAGCAAAATCTCTGTCTCTTTTGGTCTTGAATTGAGGAAGTTCCTTAGTTGATAAAAATACAGTTGAGCAACATTTGTAACTTGTTTTTCAAACGAGGGGGTCATCAAGTAGGTTTCTGGCTGCAGGTTTGACATTTGTAGACAAGAGTCCAGGGTGATTTTGTGAATTGTGATTGACTTTGGAGGATCAAAAAGTCGGGTCATGAGCAGTGGGTAATAACCTAAAGAATGAGGTCACGGATACAAGCAGCCCAAATGAGTTTCCTCAGAAGGGAGGCTGGGCTCAGCCTTAGAGATTGGTTAAGGAGCTTGGATATCCGGAGGGAGCTTAGAGTAGAACCTCTGCGCCTTGGCGTCGAAAGAGGTCAGTTGAGGTGGTCCAGGCATCTTATTAGGACACCTCTTGGGCACCTCCTGTTAGAGGTGTTCCGAGCACGTCCAACTAATTGGAGGCCCTCAGGCAGACCCAGAACACGCTGGAGGGATTACATATCTCATCTGGCCTGGAAACGCCTTGGGGTCCCCCAGGAGGAGCTGGAAAATATTGCTGGGGAGAGGGACGTCTGGAATACTTTGCTTAACCTGCTGCCCTGGCAAGATATAAGTGGTTGAAAATGGATGGATAGCCGGATGGATGGATGGATCAAAAAGGAAGATTTTAGACAATTTTCATGTCATCTGGATGACAGTTGTTTTGAAAACTGTGTTTACTGTGTATGATATGTCTCAGTGGCAGCATGTACACACAGAACAACAGGGGACCCAGGATGGAGCCTTGGGGAACATCAAAGGACAAATGGGCCACAGCAGAGGACAAATGACTTACAACTACTGAAAAAAACCTTATTGATAATTATTCAGGCTTAGGCACTATCCCTGATGCCAGCCCAATTTCTAGACATTCATGTGAAACCAAATAATCAGAAGTTTGATGTTTGTGAGAATTAACAAGTTACCTTTACACTCTCACAGAGCATGTGAGCGGAGCGGACTGGGTGAAAATTTCCGCTCCTCGCTCGCAGACCTGTCACTTTGCACCGCTCATCCACTCCGCTTGGTTCTGCGCATTCTTTGCTCCGCTCTGCTCCGCTCCATCATAAATTTTATCCCGCTCCACTCGCTCACCACTCCGCTCAAAAAAACTGCATCGTACTACCCTAACCTGTAATCTTCTATTCACAAATAAAACATGAGCTTGGTAGATTCTCCGGGGAAGCCCTCTCCCCTCTCCCCGCAGTCAGGGACCATTCTACACAGTACCGCTGTCGACAGGGTGGAAATAAGTCAAAGTGTGGAGGAGACGGACCGGGTTAGCGGCCGACCTCCGGGGAAGCCCTCTCGCCTCTCCCCGCAGCTAGGGACCATTCTCCAAGGTACTGCTGCTTCTTTTCTCAGTTTCTTTTCTGAAGTACACAGTAAACTCCATAGTTTTGGAAGGAAATAGTGTGGGTGTGCGCAGGTGCAAAGATGCATTCTGCGTGGGGCATGAGCGAAATTGGAGCGAGAGCTAAGGCTCCGCTCCACCTTTTTAAAAAAATAGCCGCTCCTCGCTCAACATAAAATCCTTCCGCTCCCCGCTTCGCTCCGCTCACATGCTCTGCACTCTCACATATTTTGCCTTGTCACAGTTCTGTGGTGTCCCCTCTGTTTTTGAGTTTTGTTCCACTTCATTATGATTCAACCTACCCAAAAAGGTCATCTTTCATCAGTATGTTAATTCATCTTTGTCAAGCACTCAGACTTCCTTTTTTTCACTGATATTCTCACAAAATCAAAATAACGGCTGCTGGATACACACGCCATGTTTGTACCGGGAACATGATGATGTGGATCGCTTCATTATCTCAGGAACAGTGTCCGTGTGGAAATGCCTGCCTTAATGTACTCATTGATGAATATGGTGCCATCCAAATGGTGTTCGTCATTTTGGAGGAACATCATACTCTCTGTCTCTCTGTCTCTCTGTCTCTCTGTCTCGCTGTCTTTCCCTCTCCCTCTCCCTCACACACACACACACATACACACACACACACTCACAAATAAAGTGAGTATATTTTTTTATTATTTCATGTGAGTGAACAGTGCAGCAGTGGGCTTATGAGGAATGATTCTCATCATTCACTCAGGAGAAGACTGTGTGTGTGTGTGTGTGTGTGTGTGTGTGTGTGTGTGTGTGTGTTACCGCAGTGGGCAGTTTGCTTTGTGTGGGCCCCATAATCTCTCAGCAGGATCACAGTGATACGACACACAACCTGCTGTGAACTAAAAGCTCGTCTATGTGCTTCCCACACACACAAACACACACACCACACATCCGCTCATGCTGTTAAACATGGATGTTTACAACTCATCACTCAACCAAAAATGACTGCCTGGGGTGCCTCCAGACCCCAAAGACATTTGATGGAAAACTTGAAGTGCTGTTGTACAAAATTTGATGAGGTAGTCAATAACACGTACGTTCCAGCTGCTAAAGAGCAAGTGCTATCTCTGCCAGTGGGTACAGTTTTAATGCACAGCTGTAGGCTGCGTTTCTGATTATAGTGAGGAGGCAAAGACAAAATACCAAACAGAAAGTATTATTTACAGTCTTACCTAAAAGGGAATTACACCAAGTATAAACATCAGAGTCTGTTTTCAGGTGTTTGGGAAAGCTACTGAATCTGGAAAACATGTTGTATAAATTTGTATTACTTTAATTTAATTTAATTTATTCTATTTTATTCTATTTTATTTTTGTGGCTCCAGATTGAGCTGTGTAAAATCTGATAAACTGTCTTAAGTGATATCATGTGATTGTTGGTGATCAATATGTGACAATGTCAGTTAATATCCTAATTGTCTTGTTGTTAGCTCCTTACCATTATCTGCCTGGTGCCAGGCCACTAGCACTGTTTGAATGTTCAGGATAGGGGTGCGCTTGGATAGAAATGGGGACACAGACATGCCGTGAGAATTTCAAAATAAAGGCTTAGAGATGAGTAGTTAGGGATATGTATTGATGTTTTAACTTTGCATCAATAATCTTGGATTGTTGTTCACTGAATTGATATATCGATCCAGATCGATGTGCTGTTACACCGCTAGTACACTGTCCTTGTCAAATCTTATCTGCTGTGTCTGTCTGCTTGTTGTGATTAAGGAGGCTTTTACATCAGGAGTCCGGGCCTGTATTCGAGCACACTTGATCCCAAAGTCCAGTTCATTTGATAAGTGGGAACACCGTGTACCGTAAGTGGGCATGGCTTGTCAGGTTCCACTTAAAAAGGTAGTTTTGTGGAGTCAGATGTTAAGACCAAATCTGACGTCACTTTGGCCAAGTGTGGTCTTAACATCTGACTCCACAAAGCAAGTAGTGCTTCTGGAACTTACAGTCCCCTGGGAAGACCGAATGGAGGAGGTCTGTGAGCGAGAGAAGGGCAAATAACTTGAGCTGTTAGAGGCCCAAAGAGAGAGTGTTCGATTGGCTCACTGTGAGCCAATCGAAGTGGGCTGCAGGGGTTTCTCAGGGCAATCTGTGCACCAGGCCCTCAGGCTCCTTGGCATCAGAGGGCTGCAGGAGAGTAAAGCCACCAGAAACATCAGTGAGCCTCAAGGTGACTGTGGATCAAGAGGGCAGATCCATGGTGTAGCGCACTGCTTTGACACAAGTTGGGGATTGATCACCGCCGGCTGGGTCGCCCAGGTGAGGGTATCTGATGATCTAAGACCCAAAACACCCTATGACCCTGAGTTCATCACTGACGATGTGTCCAAGCCGCACAACCTAGGTGTTTCAAATAACAAATACGGTTCATGTGTACTTCAGCACGATTCATTTGAACTTACAGTACAGTTAATGTGTACTTCGGTATGGTTCATGTAAGCCTGGGTACAGTTCCTCTCTACTTGGGTATGGCTCATGTGAATTCAGGTACAGTTAATGTGTGCTTGGGTAGAATAGATGGAACAGAATTGAAAGCTTTTATTGTCATTGTCACAAAGAATATTCAACAATGGCCCATGGGTGAAAATAGTTTCTGAGTCTATTTGTGCATGACTTTAAGCTCCTGTATCTTCAACAGGAGGGCAGGAGAGGAGAACAGTTTGTGACCAGGGTGGGAACAGTCTTTAATAATTTTTTTGGCTCAGCAGAGGCACCGGGAGCTGGAGCTATCCTCCAGAGAAGACAAAGGGCAGCCGATGATTCTTCCTGCCATTTTTATCAGCCTCTGCGGCACTTTTTCGTCAGCAGTTCATGTGAACTTGGGTACAGTTTGCATCAGGTGTGAAAACAAACTGTACCAAAACCTGGAAACGGACCAAATCTGCATACCCACAACACCCCTTAATCTCATCCTCTAACCTGCCACAGGTGATAAAGTAGGAAAACAGGTGAGAGGGTCCTTCTTGTTATTTTCTCCAAAAAATCAACAATAGTAGGCATAATGTGAAGGTCAACATCATTGTGTGAGCTTGGGATCTTTACCACACTGTAGCACCGACATAAACAATTGTCAGGTTGCTGATGATGCAAGTGCACTTGGGTACGGAGCATTACTAATGTTAGAGCTGAGCAGCAGGCACCAGTGGAGTGGAAGGAGGCTGTAGTCAGTAGGTGTTTTGGGTCTTAACTTGTTTTGCCTCCATGTCTCATTTTGTATATGAGGATGGTGGTCTGAATCTCATAGGTCTACCTGTTTTAAGAGCTTCCCTGCATGACTGAGAGGATGTAAATGTTTGGTAGTGCCTTTTAATGTATTCATTAAGCTCTTGATTATTATTTCCCCATAAATCCATTAGTCCATTTATCCTTTTAGTCTATAAAATGCAAGAAAACAGTGAAACAAATCCCATTACAGTCTCAAAGAGCCTGAGGCGACGTCTTCAGTGTGCTTGTTTCATCCAACTTCAGTCCAAAACTCAAAGATATTCAATTGACACAATATAAAGGGAAGAAAGAGAAAAGGAACATACTGTTTTCTAGTTTGATAAAAAGCAAACAAAAGAAGATACACTGACTTGGAGTCAGTGTGTGAGAAAAAGGAAGACTCGATGGAGAAAGGAAATAATGAAACAGCTGAAGGTTTTTTTGTCCCCTACCATTCCATCCAGATTGAATTAACACCATTTCTCATCATTAGCATGTCCTCCTTTCCCTTTAGATCACTGATCATCCCATTAGGCCTACTGCATCCTCTTCTCATGGCATCAATTTCATTATCTCGTCCATCCCCGCCTCCTCATCCTCACCCTCCTCCGTGTCCTCGTCCTCCTATTCTCACTCTCATTTGGACTCTGCGCCTAAACCTCCCGACACCCATTGAGCCTCCTGCCATCCCAAAATTCTCCTGCCAACAGGAGAGGCAAGGCTGGAGAGGAGAGGCTGTGATATCGCTCCAGTAGAATGAGGGAGTGAATGAAAGAGTGAATTTGCAGTGGGAAAAGAAGTGTAGAATAATGAACAGGAGTGAGTGAAAGAAAAAGAGCAGATGGATAATTAATACTCCTCTACGCCCAAGTCATTATATTTCTTACATTTCCACCACTTTACTTCATCAAGTTTATTTTCCCTGGGACACTTAATCTCATCAGGATTTCTGCGACGCTGCCAGTTTCTCTCAGATGGGCAGTTTTTCAGCGCATAGTCCCACAGCACAATGTTAACGCTGCAGAATTCAGCCAAATCATCAGGTGTGGCTTCAGTGAAGAGGAGAATTCCATCTGCACTGAGACACAAGAGATCTGTCACCTCTGCTCAGATTAAGTTTTAGCTACTGTTTGATTTACTCAAAAAATGACCATCCTTAACTGATAAAGGGGATTTTTGGAAGTATTTGCAGCTCAGGAGTAGTATGAAATCCACTTTTAAGCTGGAAAGGGTAGAGGAAGAGGAGAATGAGGTCCAAAAATTTCTTAATTTACCTCACACTTTACATTCTGCATCAGGATTTTATAAGAAAATGTCAAATATACAAAAAAGAATGTGTGAAAGTCTGAGATTGATATGGCAAAAGGACCTTGGTAAAGAGATTAATGAGGAAACATAGCAAGATGTGATTTCAAATGTGGGATGGGCTATGAGGGATGTGAGATGTAAGTTTATCCACTATAAAATTGTACAGAGATATTATTTCACCCCTGAAACTGTTTAAAATGGGATTAACCCAGGACAAAACGTGTTGGAAATGTAATAAAGAAGAGGGTACATTTCTTCATGCTATATGGGACTGTCCAAGGGTACTTCCTTTCTGGAAAATGATACTGAAAAAATTTGAAGAGTGGCTTAAAATACCCCTACTAGAATCACCACAGCTATGTCTGTTAGGAGACAAGTCTCTCATACCATCAAGCATAACTAAGGCAGAGCTTGGATTGATGTTAACAGGCTGTATGGTAGCAGCCAGAATCATTTTACGGAACTGGAAGAGCCCATGCAAGCCAGAATTTGTAGAGTGGCTTAAGCTTATGACAGAGAGAGCTGCTTTTGAGAATATGATTGCCAGGGTAAACAATGTCCCAAGCAAAATAAGCCAAATGTGGCAGGCTTTTCTGGCTTGCATTAGGGATAGTGTAGGGTCCTAGTTGACAGGATGGGTATGTGTATTTATATGTGTGGGGATGCACAATGTGTCAGTAACTAGGTTGGTATCAGCTGATACTAGTCAAAAAAAAAAAAAAAAAAAAATATATATATATATATATATATATATATATATATATTATTTTTATTTTCCTCAACATGTCTGTCAGATCGACATCTCGTTGTCATTCGGATGTACAAGTGGCCTATTATTGCTGGCTGCTTGTGATCTTCGGGGTGGCTGTGACTTGTTGAGAGAAAATGGTAATCCAATGATTTGTGGATTTTTTTTGAAATTTTTTTGGAGGTGAAAAAGGATATTATTATTATTTTTTTTTTTTTTCAAATTTAGGCTATATAGTGTTTTTTAGCACAAAATTTGATTTTAGCATAGGCATGTCTTTGTTTTTGTAGAGATCATGTCGTTGTTGGTGGGTTTCTGCTGTCGGCCATAGCGGCGGTTTTGGTGTTGATTTTAGAGACTGGCCGAAGTTCCCAGGTCGATGCATCCCTACATATATATGTATAAGCTCTGTGATATTCATGAGATGTAAAACTGATACGTTATTGCTGCTGCTTTAATCGAAGTTATATACCTTAAAGGAGCAGTGTGTGGGATTTAGTGGCATCTAGTGGTGAGGACTGCAAATTGCAACCACCTGAAACGTCTCCCATGTGCCAAGCTTGAACTCCCGATGAGGTTACTTCAGTGTTCATTGTTCAGGAGGTCATTTTGAGGAGCCAAATTATCTGATTAGGCCTGGTAAAAACACTGCAAAAAGCAGTTTCTAGTGTCAGTGTTTCTAGTCGCAGATGGGCCACTTGCCAATATCGTCCAACGCATTCTCATCCCTACTCTTCAAGTACTGCAGCTTTGACCATGAACATACGGACAGCATGACAATTTACACTGATGACATGTATTGTGTCTTTTCAAAATAACTTAAAATTCTTAACTTTAGGAAACAAAAGCATTTTGGCCATTATTTGGATTAAAATTCAGACAGGAACAAACAGCAGGGTCCTGGATGAAAGTCCGGAGTTTGTTTGGCCCATCTTCTACTCTACTTATTTTCAGGTGCTTATACACTAAAGAAAACATACTTATATTTCTTTCTGTGACTATATACCCCTGAATCCTACTAACTGCACCGTTAAGAATTATCATGAAACCAAACTAAAGTTATTCTAAAACTCATCAAAGACAAAAATGGACAAACCAGTTGACTGTCACATACGTACCTGCTTTTACATTTGAATGCAGCTGCGAATCTTCCACATGCAGAACAGCTGCGCATGTCAGCTGGTGATTGATTCAACTTGATGAGAAAACAAACTTTCTAAAGCAGTTTTAGCCTCCACTCTCCCCATAGATGGAGTCAGCAACAGTCATTAGATCCAGTAATCCTGATGTCCATTTCATTTAGCCTGAGAGGAAGAGAGAGACGGAGAAAGATGGAGATAAAAGAGAATAGACAGACGAGACGAAGAGAGGAAAAAGAGAGGGATTTTGGACTCAGTGCCTGTATAGAATTTTAATACCAGCGTTTAAACATAAATCAGTAGATTTACACACAGGGGCGAAGTCAATCTGTGAAATCAAGTTTAACTTTTGAGTCACTGACCCATAGCAAAGTGTGACACTGCTGACCTTTGAGGTTGTAGCTCAGCTGTGTCTCACTGTCCGCTTCAAAGAGACAGTGTGCAGACATTAGCACATAGGAGTCGATGGTACAAACAGCCATGTGAGCAGTGACCAAGCTTTTAGCACCACCTATTCAACAAGTATGTGTAGATTAAATTTGCTGTGCCACTCTGTGATGTGACCTTGTGTCCTCTGCAATGCTCGCTTTAAAATATAAAAAGCTTTTATGTGTACACTACTATCAGCTAACAATCCCACAATGCAATGCGCCACATATTATGGAAATTATGATAATTCATAAGAGCCCGAAATGTACTGCTCACTGAGTAAACTATTAAGTGTCAGGGGAGTATTTAATGAGTGAGGGAGTGCAGTCACACACAAACACACTGCAAGATGCCTCTGCAAAAAACTCAGAGTTGCAAATTAAACAATGTTTACAAGAATACACAACACACAAATGAGTAGATACGAGATTTAAGACCCGAACAAGCAGAACTCCTGGAGCAGGACGGGGGCGTATATATAAACAATGCAGGTAATGCAGTTCCCCCGGGGCCCTTAGAGAGAACTGGCCCTACAACAACGTCTATGGCGGAGAATGGCCCTTGCAAGTAATTTAGATTGCCACTCTGGAAATACGCCTGTGTTCAAAGAAAAACTCACATGACATTACAGGCAGTGCCGTTTGCACCATGCACACCTATATATCCAGGTGGGTTGCCACATCTCCTTCTCTCTCCTTCCTCTCCATCTGATCTCTCTGCGATGGAGCCTTTTGTTTGGTGTGGTTGACAGCGTGGTTGATATCTTGGCACACCTTTAGCACTCCTTTCATCCGTACAGTGTGGCTGACAGCTTTTGCTGGGGGACACAGATCGCCCCACTTGGAGCTGTTTCTGTTTGCATCTTGTTAGTTCATTTTTGTCAAATACATTTGCTCTTCTTTTGGTAACACATCTCTGACCCTGTGGATTCATTTAAACTTGTGTGAGCTTAGTAGCTTAAAGCAGTCTTAATGACTTCCTTGGGTGAAATTCCCAAGGCGACAACTTTCCTTTCCTGCCCCTGCCACACTATATACCCTTGGAATTGACAAACCCTTCTCCATTATGGTCTCCTGATGGTCATGGGAAAACATTACAACATCTTCTCAACATCTTAACATCACTGTAAACAGTCTGTGTAAGTGTGTACAGTGTACAGTCTGTGGTAGATAAAAATATAATACTATACTAAAACTAAAGTTCGTGCTATTATGTTTTATATGGCACAATTTCACTCAAACAATATCCTACGAATTAGCACCCCACGAGTCACGTTCCATCCTGATCATAAGGTTACGTAATTACTGTTAAGTTAAATTGGTTAGGTTTAGGAAAGGAAACATGGTGAGGTTGTAACTCAAAATAGCTCAGAGTTATTTGGGGAAAGTCCTGTGTTTTGTGACCAATCCACTGCACCAAAATGCCTCCTAACTGGACCGCTTTTTTATACGTTGTTTGAGGCTAAATGTGGCAAAATGTTGCAGTTAATTTCAGTGAGAGCCACTTCACAAACAGCCCCCAAGATAGTAGCAAAGTGTGTGATGGCCTCACAGACCACCACCATCTGCCTCTGTCTAAAGGTACAATATTACAAACCTGTCCCTCATCACCTTGTTTGTTGTTGTGTGAAACATTTGCCCTCCAGTGCCATTTTTTGGTTGTATCTATGCCATCATAAAGAATGCATGGATGTATGAGGGCAGTGACCTACAGTATACAACATCTGAAACAGACGTATTTTTCTTTGTACGTTAAGGAAGTATAAATGAGCCCCAGCGTGGCATCAGCAAGGCATCAGCAACCTGTAAATAAAAACTTGAGTTCGGTACAGGTGACATCCCCACATGTTTTGTGAGTAAAGTCTCAATTCTATAAAACTAAAATTAAGTTGTTTTTTTAAGAGTCAATAAATCAAACTGCAGACTGTTATTGTCCAAAGATTCTCGCACTGTCTGAGCTTGAGGCCTGTTTTCAGTGTCTTTAGTTCAGCCCTGCGGACCACACTCATTAACACATCACTTCTTGTCATCAATGCTATAAACCAGCCTACGGCTCAGTTTACATCCCCAACTACCAAAGCAATATAAAACATTCCAATAGCTCTGTGGTATTGCCTCATTTCATCGCCCTGCAGCTTTTTAAGCAGGTACATCAGACAATAACCTGAAAAAAAAGTTTGAGTCTTTCAGCCACTATCAGAGGTACATCACATAATACAGACACCACCTTATATTCAGTCTCAGGATGACGTATAGGCAGCGAGCGATGCATGCCTTCCATTTTTGTCCATGATACGTATTCAGGTTGTGTTTCGTGCAGAAGCTGGAAGCCATAGCCTACAGGTGTGAGTCCATCAGCGCAGTGGAAGCCACCATGAAATAGTTGCACTGAGCTGGATGGAAATGCATGGAATAAATTGTCAGCCTGTGGAGCATGTGGAGCATGGAGACTGAAGCTATGATGTATGGAACAAATTTCTGCTCTCACGTGGAGAACAACATGATTATTTTTTGGAAAGATTAATGGTTGAGGAGTTTGGTGTTACTCTCTGTGAGCAGCTGCAACATCATCTGTGCAGGGCAAAGTGAAAGTAACTTTAGCTTTATGGGCTTCAAGACATTAGTGTGCAGGTTGTGACTTTCTAATGTAGCGAATGAGCTCACACAAAAGCTTCCTGCATTTCCTCTGCTGGTATTTAGGTTTCCATAATGCTTCAGATGATGGAAGTCACTTCCATAAGGAAAGCAAATGGAAAACAAATGATGGCTGATGTTTAATATGTGTGTGAAAACCCCTGATAGACGTCATGGGACTTTTCAAAGCACAGACTTACATGGATCATCTATAATCTCCAAATCATTGCAAATCACTTCTTATAGGACGATCAGTCTTGTGTAATTACTTCCTTTAAGCTTTCCTGTAATTTCTCCTGCTGCAAAAGTCCTTAAAACCAGCACTCTGAATCACAGTGTGCCGTGACGACTGCAGAATGTGTAATGCCCATAATACAATAATCATGTCTGGCAGCCAATCACTCACTGCATGCATCAATCAGTTCAGATGATAATCCATGGAAGAAATGATCCAGACACATGAACAAACAAAACATCAAGAAAACTCTCCCGAAATCCCGGGGCCCAGATCAAGATCTAAACCTCAAGCTGATCTCTTCTCCTCTGGGCTGTGTGCTAACGTCCCGTCAAGTTTAATTAAAATCTGTCATCAAGTTTTAAAGTTATCCTGATGTATAACAGACAATTAAAGCAGGCGTAAAACAAAAGCTCCCCCACTCACAGCACCTACACTGGTTGTAGCATGCAGCTCCGGATGAAGTGATGCAGCCTGGGGTCACTGGGGGTTTGGGGTCTTTTCAGCATCACACACTCAGCCAGGCAACCCCACCAGGATGGACTCTGTTTGATCCGCAGCCATGTAGAGGATCCTTCTGCTGCTTCAGTAGCACTCCTGATGGCTTCTATTTTCCTACATCCTGTCATTCCCTGGAGACTCAACACTTTGCTGAGGGACATGGATGGATTACTGAACCAGCCTACAGAGGAACCAAAGTGTAAGGAAACCTTTGGTAACACTTCATGAGACAGCCCGCGTTTTAGAGTGTACCTTTCGCCCACTTTCCCAGGAGTTATATGCTAACTCCCGGGAAAGTGGGCAAGAGGTTCACTCTAAAACGCGGGCTGTCTTATGAAGTGTTACCAAACCTTCACTTGAAAAATTTCTAGAGCTGCAATGATTAAGTTGTCAACCAATAGATTAATCACCAGCTAATTTGAACACTGATTAATCAGTTTGAGTAATTTAGTAGTCAAAACGTTCTGATTCCAGCTTCTTAAATGTGAATATTTACTGTCATAGAGGAATGAAGAAACCATGAAACTGTATATCTTTGGGTTTTGGAAAAAACAAGACATTTGAAGACACTATCTTAAGTTTGGGAAACACTGATCAACATTTTTTTGTCACATTTTTTCTGATATGTCATAGACAAAACAACTTGTGAAATCATTGGGAAAATAATTGACAGATTAAGCTCCATTTCTTCAAACTACAATAAACTCCCTTTAAATGTTCCCCATGTCCTGATCCTTTTTGCATTTAGGTCCTAAGTTGAACTGCCTCAACACAAAACAAACAAAAGACAAACGAAGAAGAAGATAAACTTTATAGTATGTGAGCGAGCTGCTCGTGGACAGGTGCCCTGGGCAGCTGAGGATTCAGTGCCTTGCTCAGCGGTGTCTCGGCAGTACCCAGGAGGTGAACTGGCACCTCTCTGGCTACCAGTTCACCCTCCATATTTGATCCCGATGGGGACCTGAGGCTGTGACCCTTCAGGTTCCAACCCAGGTCCCAATGGGCTGAGCTACTGTCGCCCCAAAAGGCACTGCTGGGATTTGAACCCAGGATCTCCTGTTTACTAGACAGGCGCTTTGACCAACTAAGCCACAGTGCCATATGTTTGAGTCTGAATTTGAATTTGAATTTATTTATTTAATTGGGACAAGGCAATTCAAATAGTGTCATTCATTTCATTACATTACCTGATGTGCTGTAAAAATTATAGCTACATCTAATTTTAAACTCCTGTTCCTAGTATGTCACCTCAGTAAGACATGAAGCGACTACAAAGAGACACAAAACAACCAAAAGGAGACATAAAATGACCTCAAAGACATGCAAACCAACTGCAAAGAGAGTTAAGACAGAAAATAACGACTAAAACAGGCAAAATAACCACAAAGAGACAAATAAAATATCAAAAAAGACACAAAAGAGGAAAAAAGAAGAAGATATACCTTATATATCTCTGAGGTGATATATATACACACAGGCCCAAAATACACACATACACAAACAGGACCATTGTGTGGGTGGGGGAGCTGCCCATGGGCGGGTTGGGGGTTTGGTGGTCTGGCGCTGCCAATCTGCCCTCCATGTTTGGTCCTGATGAGGACTTGAGGCTGCGACCCTTCGGGTCCCAACCCAGGTCCCGATGCACTGAGCTACTGCGCCCCAAAAGGCACCGCTGGGATTTGAACCCAGGATCTCCTGTTTACTGGACAGGCGCTTTGACCAACTAAGCCACAGCACCCTATATCACATCAGTAAGACATGACGCAAATGCAAAGAGACACAGAACAACCAAAAGGAGACAAAAAATGACCTCAAAGACATGCAAACAAACTGCAAAGAGACTTATAAAAAAAGCAACTACTAAAACAGGAAAAACAACCACAAAGAGACACAAAACAACCAAAAGGAGAAACAAAATGACTGCAAAGACATGCAAACCAACTGCAAAGAGATTTAAGACAGAAAATAACTACTAAAACAGGCAAAATAACCACAAAGAGACATAAAATAAACAATAAAGACACAAAGGAAGAAGATATACCTTTATATATCGCCAAGGTGATATGTACACACCAATCCGCCCTCCATGTTTGGTCCCGATGAGGACTTGAGGCTGTGACCCTTTAGTTCCCAACCCAGGTCCCTATGCACTGAGCTACTGCGCCCCAAAAGGCACTGCTGGGATTTGAACCCAGGATCTCCTGTTTACTAGACAGGCGCTTTGACCAACTAAGCCACAGCGCCATGTATCAGAAAGAAGGCCCAAAATGCACACATGCACAAACAGGACCTATACATGCATTAAATGAAGAGATGTCAGGGTGAGGGGGCCGCCATGAGCAGCTGGGGGTTTGGTGCCTTACTCAGGTGTGTCTTGGTGGTGCCCAGGAGGTGAGCTGGCACCTCTTCAGCCACCAGTCCACACTCCAGTTTTAGTCCCAGTGGGACCATGAGTCTGCAACCCTTAAGTTCCCAACCCAGGTCCATATGCACTGACCTATTGCCACCCCAAAAGGCACTGCTGGGATTTGAACCCAGGATCTCCTGTTTACTAGACAGGCGCTTTGACCAACTAAGCCACAGCACCATATGTCACCTCAGTAAGACATGAAACTACTACAAAGAGACACAAAACAACCAAAAGGAGACATAAAATGACCTCAAAGACATGCAATTCATTTTTTTTTTAAATCTGTCGTCTTATACACACAGGCCCGAAACACACACACATGCACAAACAGGATCTATACATGCATTGGGTGGGGGGTCTGCCCATGGGCGGTTGTGGATTCTGTGCCTTGTTCAGGGTTATCTTGGTGGTGCCCAGGAGGTGAACTGGGGCCTCTCCAGCCACCAGTCCACACTCCAGTTTTAGTCCCAGTGGGACCTTGAGTCTGTGATCCTTCAGTTCCTAACCCAAGTCCCTATGGATTGAGCTACTGCCGCCCCAAAAAAGGTACTGCTGGGATTTGAACCCAGGATCTCCTGTTTACTAGACAGGCGCTTTGACCAACTAAGCCACAGCACCATATATCACTATGGTAAGACATGAAGCAACTACAAAGAGACACAAACAACCAAAAGGAGACAAATTGACCACAGTAAGACATGCAAATGCACTGCAAAGAGACTTAAGAAAAAAAACCCTACTAAAACAGGCAAAATAACCACAAAAACATATAAAAACAAACAAAAAAGACACAAAAGAAAGAAGACATACCTTATTTATCTCCGTAGGGATATTCAATTTTTCCCACGCATGCGCTGCCGCCCTGGGCATTTGGTGGGCTTGCACCTCCCCAGCTGCCGATCAAACCTCCATGTTTGGTTCTGACGAGGACTTGAGGCTGCAACCCTTCGGGCCCCAACCCAGGTCCCTATGCACTGAGCTACTGCCACCCCAAAAGGCACTGCTGGGATTTGAACCCAGGATCTCCTGTTTACAAGACAGGCGCTTTCACCAACTAAGCCACAGCGCCATGTATCACATCAGTAAGACATGAAGCAAATACAGAAAGACATATACACACAGGCCCGAAATGCATACATGCACAAACAGCACCTATATGAACAGATGTCAGGGTGAGGGCGCCATGGACAGGTGCCCTGAGCAGTTGGGGGTTTGGTGCCTTGCTCAGGTGCATCTCGGTGGTGCCCAGGAGGTGAGCTGGCACCTCTCCAGCTGCCAGTCCACATTCCAGTTTTAGTCCTAACAGGACCTTGAGTCTGCAACCCTTAAGTTCCCAACCCAGGTCCCTATGCACTGAGTCACTGTGCCCCAAAAGGCACTGCTGGGATTTGAACCCAGGATCTCCTGTTTACTAGACAGGCGCTTTGACCAACTAAGCCACAGTGCCATATATCACCTCAGTAAGACAGGAAGCAAATACAGACACACACAAAACAAAGAATACAAAATGACCACAGACAACAGACAAAACATGTATAGCAACTACAAAGAGACACAAAACACAGTGTGTCTTGATCCTGTGTCGGGTGGTGATGGGGCCATTTGCACGTCTGTGCCCAGGGGCCTGTTGTCTCATAATCCGCCCAAGCTGAGGGACCTGCCTGCGAAGTCCCTTCATCCCACTCCCACTCGGTGTTGTTTATGGATGGTGGATGACTGATTTTATCAGTAATGGAGCACTCCAGTATTTCATGTGGTTTTGTTGGGTATGAGATGAACACATCAGCTTGTTACTGTTGAACACATCAGCACAAAACCAGTGTTTAAAACTTGCAAATTAGTTTCTTTTACTTTCTCGTTTTATAGCATAATTCCATTTTCTGCATACTTTTCCTGGGCTGAAATCTTCATTTAGAGGCTGAAATGTATTCCAGAGTAGGGGTTTTTAAAGCATTAAATCTATGTAATGTGCAGTAATGTAAGGACACCCCAGAGATATTTAACCTCTCTGCGCAGCCCTTTGGAATTACACACAAGTTAGTGAAATTAACATCGCATGACCTCTTTAAAGCAAAACAAATCTAGCTCACACACACTTTTGGGCTTTATACAAAAAGCAGTAATGTCTCTCTGAAGACTTTCCATGTCTTTCTGTTAATGACTTACCAAAGTGGTTAGTGGTTAAAGTCTCATTTCATGCCCCACAGCTGAGCTATAAAACCCAAACCCTCTCCATTTTGGAAGGTTTAATGAAGAAATTTAAAGCAGACTAAATCAAATTTGACTCAGCGATATAAACATAATGACTGTTGTCTTATAGTCTGTTCTGCAGAGGAGTGCCGGTGTCTAAAGTGTGGGTCCTAATGGCTCGGCATGACAGCAGTGTTAATTACCAATCTGTTCTCCCACGCTCCTCTCTTTTCTTTTTTTCTCTCACAGGGGTATCACACTGTCACTTCTTTGAAGGGCCAATATTAAGAGGAATTTAAATTTCACGCATCATGAGAGATATTTGTTCAACCCCTCTGGTGAAGGACTTTGGGTCAAAGTATGAGTCAGTCTGTTTTAAAAAATCCCTAATATTTGCACAGAAATACTGAATTTTAATGGACCTATCAGAGCTTTGACATGTTTGCATGCGTTCCCTAAACAACAGTTTAAATTCAGTCAGGCAGAGCTGCAGTGAGTGAAGCGATGTGCCCAGTGGACGGCCTCCAGCACACATGTCGGCGTCTTTTTATTTTTTTCTGTTTGGCAATTAACTTGTGACTGCTATAATGTTGTGGATTGCATTTTGTTCCCGGGAGCATGTGTGGAATCAAAGTTATGAAAAGTCATTCAAGCAATTAGAAAGTGTCCCCATCACATGATGACTATTTGCATCTGTTCTCATTTGGCTATCACTACTCGTCTCATCTCAGTGTTAACCTGATGGGTGAGCAGCACCAATACAACAGCTGCATGACAACCACAACATCATACTCATGTTTTGACAGATTGGGATCAAGTTATGGCCCTGGACACTGTGAGATTCACCAGCCCTGCAGTCCCATTTCAGCCGTAGTCATTCATCTGAAAACCATGTTGATGGTACGTGCCTTAGTGCTGTCAAAAAATATACTGATGAAGAAAAAGTCACTCTTGTTGTTTTTCAGTTTATTTATTTTAATCCTCCATTTGCATCTGCAATCTGTATATGTTTTAAGCAACACATTCTCACTCTGACCTTGTCACATATCGGTGTTTGGCTGTGGAGTTTCCTTGTTGAGATATGACGTGCAAAGTACCCTGAGTGCATTGGTTTTTGAGGTTCTGTGACACAGTGTCAACTTCAGCCTGTTACATGCATTATCTGTTGTCAGAATACACTATCATTTTCACAGGAAGTGTACACTTTTTATACAGTCTCTTTCAAAATAAACGTGGATGGAAATGTGGATTTCCATCAACAACAAACACACGTGGTTACGTTTTGCCTACACATGCACATGGCTGAGTTGAGGCAACAAAAGCATGTGGATGTGTTTAGGAAAAAAGAAGGAAGTGAATCACATGGGAAGCAAACACCCACTTCCCAGGTGAAAGTCACTGGTTGTTGGACCCATTCACCACAGCTCCTGCCCGCCTTACTCGGACTTTCGCCCACTTAACTTATGTAGTTGTCCCACACGGTTCCCCCTGATGTCGCCAGGCACCGTTACACCATAATGACCTAGGCGCATATCATGTCGACATGAAAGGACAGATTTTTTTGTCTGTGTCTGATGCCAAAAGTCACTGGCCAAAAGATGGTTTTCAAAAACTTGGGAGCGAGACCAGGTTGGTTTTAGGTTTTGGCACTAAAGTTCCCATCATGCTGTGGGTAATTATTTTTATTTACTTTATATATTTAGTTTGCCATCATCATTTTTTGTATGTCAATTTTGTGCTCTACATAACATTGTGAAATTTTAAAATTTAGGTGGAGGCTTCAAATAAGCCTACTGGGTTTTTCGCCTCTTCCTGCACCATGTACTATTTATCTGTTATTCTTGTGTATTTTTAAACTGTGCAAAATAAAGTAAACTAAACTAAACGAAGTGCAGCACTGCCCATGAGTAAGTTAGCTGTGTGCTCCACCTGAGCACCATTTAGTTTGAGGTTGGTTAAAGCTGGATAATATAACATTTTGGCAAATCAAAAAGTGAAGTTTCATTTGAGGGTTTGCACCTACGTTATGAGGCCCGTTTCCACTGCAGGAACTTTGCGGTAATTTTATGGGGCCAGGGCCATTGGTGCGTGTCTCCACCGCAGGAACCACCCCCGAAGGACAGAGTTCCGGAACTTTTACAGGGGCTAAACAAGTCCCTGCCTTGGAGTAGGTACTCAGAACGGCCCCGAGAAACTCCTGGCTGGGGTTTGGGGATTACTTGGTGCTGATTGGATATACTCAAGGCGGGATGTGACGTTTTGTAATTAATAACATGGTTATCATAGATTAGCTGGGCTAACTGTTAGCTATTAGCTTTTAGCGGTGTCTGTAATAACTCAGTAACTCAATAAACGGTCCGTGAAAAAAATATTTTTTCCAGCGGATTTCTTAGTTACAACATGATTGAGCTAGCAAAGCAGTTTTGTGTTGCAGTTTTGTGTGGTATTTATTCAGTTTTGGGAAATCACGATGTCTAGAAAGCATCAGTGGCTGCAGCTGACAGGGACAGCTAACAGCAGCAGCAAAACTAACATCAAGACGTTATCTGTTAAAAGCCTCCCGTTGTCGGATACCACATTAAACTACTCCAGTTAGCTCAATCATGTTGTAACTAAGACATCCGCTGGAAAAAAAATTTTTTTCACGGACCGTGGCTGGAGTTATTACAGACGCCCCTACATCGCTCCGGTTAAAATGGTCGCGCAACGATTACATCACATCCAGAGCCCGGTAACTTTACAGGAACCTTCCTCCTACTCCGCTGTCAGTGGAGACACGGTGGTTCAGAGGGCCGAGCGAGAGGACGTTCCTGTAGTAGTTCCTGCCCCCCAAATAGTACCAGGAACCTCTTCAGTGGAAACGGACTATGGTTCAGTGAGTAACCCAGATGCACAGCCATTTAACATATCCTGATAACATGGTATGTATATCTGGTTTGTAAATCGCCATATAACAGTCTGTGTGACCTCTAACAAAACAGCGCCCTGCAAATGGTGTCATCATGTTGCATTCTTAACGTAAAGTTACATATGTAAGGTTTAGGAAAGAAACATGATTGGGCATCATCACATTACAAACTTAACATAAAGGAATGTAGTTAACGTAAAGTTAAGAAGGGTTAGATTTAGGAAAAGAAACATGATGGCGACATAACTTCAGGTTAACTCAAAGTTCACTTGGTGTCACACAGTTCTTAACACTGCTCTCCTGGGGGAAACTCCGAACTTGCCTTCTAACATGGACCTTCACTCTTTATACTACCTCCTCCTTCTTTACTCCCATCAGCGCATTGGTCACAAGATCCCACCCTGCCTGATTACGTGGGTTATACACAAATTATGGATGCATTACTTTTCACAGGTATCAGTACGATTGCAGGCTGTTCTTATGCATAAGATGCATGAGAGCAGCCTGGGCCATTATGGAAATAAGTGTAGGTAAATAACCGAATGGATTGCATGCTATATGCTCAATTTGAGCCAATTTTAGGAAATCTAAACCACTGAAAAGTTCAGGAAAACATGTGGAAGCTGCTAAAACTTAGAGAAGGAGGCCAGCAGGAAAGGGTGATTCTGCCTCCTATCTCCTATGGCAACAAAAAGAAGTAACTCATTTTAAGGATTTAATAATATCGCTAATGTGAAGACAATATGGACCTACATTTTAGGAAAAACTGTGTAAGTGTTATACTGCTGTAGAAGTGTATGAAATGAGATTAGAATCAGAGTGTGAGCCAAGAATCCAAGAAACAGCAGCTTAATATCACATGATTGTAACACTAATACACTATCAAATCAGGTAGGAGTTGCTGTTATTAATATGTCACCTGACTGACAAGAAATGCACAGAACAAACAGCTCGTTTCTTGGTGGCCATCTCTGTGCTGAAGGTTTAAAGTGTGACCAAAGACCAGACTGCCGTTCAACACCAAGAACTTAAATTTTACTTTGCCCAAACATTGAAGGAGCAGAGCTGGTCTCAGCTGGACCTTACATTAAAGTTCTGTCGAGCACAGTCGTCTCATTAAAATATTAGGGGTACTAACACAGAGCTATACTGTGCCCCTGGGCCTCTGAACAAGTGGAAGGAATTAATTAGTTTCTTACATTAATGTAATCAAATTTCAAGAGACAAGCATTCTCCTTTTTTATATTTCCAAGTGTCAGCTGTCATTAGACACATTATTACTCAGGGGGTGATGTTATTATTTCATTCTCTTCAAAATGTCAGTGTATATTTCTTTATTTATCTTTTACTTTATCCATTATTGTCTCTGTTATGTCTTGGCATATTTTTCTTTACTTAACACGGAAGAAGAGAAGGCTCATTGGTTTCACTGATGTTGTCCTTCAAAGTAAATGGATGCTGTCTAACTCAAATAGCATGACTTTGTCAGTGTGAGTGGGCACAGTAGTTCTCTGCTTTTGGGCAAAACTGGGTTTCACTGCTCTTTAAAATCCATATAAGACATTCTGCCCAGTGGCAAACTGGTTTGTATGGATTGATTTGCATCAGTTGTTTCTACACACACACATGTAGCACCATAACAACTGTTTAGCAAGTAAATGAAATTCATAGCAGATTAAGAACCTGAGACCCAATCAGAATTTACATGAGAGTGAGATTGAGACTTGAACTTGAAATTTGACTTGGACTTTTAAGGAAACACTTATCTTATTATTAGATATATAGATATAATAAACAAAGACAGACAGGCCTTGTGTAACCTCATGACTTTAACATTTATATATAGTGGCTGAAAATGTACCCTCACCAGCCACTTTATTAGGTACACCTTACTAGTACCAGGTTGGACCCCTTTTGCCTTCAGAACTGAATGTATTCTCGGTGGCATAGATTCAACAAGGTGATGGAAACATTCCACAGAGATTTTGGTCCATATTGACATGATAGCATCACACAGTTGCTGCAGATTTGTCGGCTGCTGAGATCTGGTGACTGTGGAGGCCATTGGAGTACAGTGAACTCATTGTCATGTTCAAGAAACCACTTTGAGATGATGTGAGTTTTGTGACATTGTGGGTTATCCTGCTGGAAGTAGCCATCAGAAGATGGGTACACTGTGGTCATAAAGGGATGGACACGGTCAGCAACAATACCCAGTAGATCAGCAGTTTGTGAAACACTCAGACCAGCCCATCTGGCACCAACAACCATGCCACGTTCAAAGTCACTTAAATCACCTTTCTTCCTCATTCTGATGCTCAGTTTGAACTTCAGCAGGTCGTCTTCACCATGTCTACATGCCTAACTGCATTAAGTTGCTGCCACGTGATTGGCTGATCAGCAATTTGGGTTAACGAGCAGTTGAACAGGTGGCCCGTGAGTGTATATATGTAGACCTCAGCATTGAATGGACAGTTGTATCAATGCTGTAAATGTTCATATTATCACAGCACTGATAGGCAACTTTTTATAATAGGCATTCAGACATGAAGACTTGTATTTGTCTTGACTGACTTGAAACTTTGATTTTCCCCCCTGCCCACAAGATGTGCTGATTTCACAACATAATCACACACCACAATACAGAGGCACAGCACAATGAATATAAAAAAGATTGCACACAAACTGTGAACAGAGAGCAGTCAGATGCGGGCAACATACAAATTAACTGAACATATAATGAGCCACGGAGAAAAGACAACACTGTGATAAATAATGTTTTCCTGGTGCATATTAACCCACCTGAATAGAGCGGGCAGTGATCTCTCCAGTTAATTAGCATCTGGATAATTGGGTGTAATTACATTACATCTGTGAATTCACAGTTTTCCATTAATCTGGAGAACACGCGTCACACTTCATTGGATTTTATGAATGAAAACAATTTTTGGCCGCAGAGGTTCATCTGAGGAGACTGAGCACAGTTCAGAAAATCATATGGTATTAGAAAGAGAAGAAGAAAATGGATAGTAATGAAAATGAGTTGCTGATTTTCCAGAGGTTTTTTTTTTGTCAAAAGAACAAGGCATGCAGCTGTTCCACTGCAACTAGCATTTGAAATGTTTAATTTTTCACTCTAATTTTTGTATTATGAGTATTTTTCACATTAAAAGGAACAATGAAAAAATTAGTAATGTTACAAATGTTATTTCATTCTTTTTTGAGGGGAAAAATTAGAAACAAAATAAGAGTTGTTAGCCTTGGCTTACTGGTTTACACTGACAAGATGTTTACAGTGTGGCAGTGACAACATCTCACAACCCAGTCGCCAGAATAAATGCTTGCATTGTATGTTTCTGCAAACCAAGAATATGTTACATTTGTACATTATTATGCTGATATTTTGAAATTTTATGTTTCAGTAATGCTGATGTTAATGTGTGTTAAGGTTTAGGCACAAAAGCCACTTGATAATGGTTAGGATAAGGTTGTGTTTCGGCCTAAAATACCGTTTTTGGTGACACAATCCCGTCACGAAATGCGGCAATGTATCTGTAAATACAATCGTCTCTCATGGCACTAACCCTCGTGGAAAAGAGCAACAGGTTGCTAAAAAAATGACCATGTTTGGTGGCCAAAAAGCCGCTGGAAACACATCAGTGGGTTGCTTTAAAATTGCCAGTTTTGTTGCGTCTTCATCTTGAACAGTGATCTGCAGCTTGGTAGGCATCTCACTTAGTGTCACACCATCCATCTTCCCCTCCACCTCCAGATGACAAAGTCACTTTAGAAATGTTATGAAAGAAATTAAACATGCCAACATTTTCTTCTGGCGACTGGATTGCATTTCAACAGTTAAAAAAAATACAATTGATGTCATTTATCATAACTAAAGAGTGGCAAAGACCATATAGAGACAGGCCTTTATCTCCTGTTCCATAAGTTGCCACTGCAAACTCAACACCCACTCGGTACAACAACAGAGACAGAGATATTGTTTTTACTCCCTAACGAACTCTAATTGCCTCAGCTCTGCCAATTTTTATGTAATTAGCTGATGTCAATGACACTCGGTGTTTATAATTTAAAGACATCCCACTGGTTAAAAATACACCAGCCCTCCTTTTCTTCTCAGGCTTTAAACTTCTGCCAGTGTTTCATTAATGGTGGTTAATGCTGTAGAAGCAATACAAATTCAATGGTGAATGATTAACAGTATGTTTGTTTAAATGAGAAACTGAGAGCAGCAGAGCGGTGAGTGTGACATGACTCCAATATTGTGCTTAATTACTGCAACACACTCTCACTCCCAACTCGTCACATACCAATGCTCAGTGGTGGCTGATGAGGTGGATGTACTACAGGGAAGATGGGTAGATTACAGAGGAGGAACAGTATATACTCCTATATATTCCACTGGCTTTTGGCTGGTAGGTGGGTATATTGTAAACAGCCAGGAAAACTATACCCTCAAGTACACTACTGCCAATGCTTGGTGAGTGGCCCTACATGTGAAACTATGCATAGTATCTTTAAAAATAAACTTTTGAAATGTCAATCTCACTCCAAAGTCATGGAACACTGACGCTTGGTCAAAGACTTCTTGCATCAGACACCGACGAGAAGAGCCATCTTTTGACGTCGGCATTATACACAGCTGGTAACCATTGTTGTTTAATGGCACCCAGTGGCATTAGGGGGACGCGTGGCAGGACAACAATGAAAATTAAGGGGGTGGAAGTCCCAGTAGTGTGGGTGGGAGGAGAGGTGGGTGGGTCCAACAACCACTGACTTTCACCCAAGAGGTCACATTTGCGTTCCATAACATTGTAAAGCCAAACCCTGTTCTCTTTTCCTAAACCTAACAATATGTGTGTTGGCTAAATGTAACCAAGTGCGATTGTTGTATAAACGTCAATTTGTGGTGTTGTACCAATGTAGTGCTTATATTTTGAAAGAGACGGTATGCAAACTGTACATTTCCTGTGAAACCAAAAGTGTATTTTGAAAATCCGACATTGCATGTACCAGGCAAGTTGACACGGCATCTCAGGATGTCAACAATCAGCACTATAGTCTTCAAGTCCATGACCAAATATTGACGACGAGGTCGGAGTGAGAATGTGTTGGAAATGAATACTTGGTTTCAAAATAAATATTCAATGTAGGTTTACTTTGTTTTTATGTTGACTTTTTTACGTATAGAGTACCATCATAATTTGGCTTTAAGTACATCTGTCATAATATAATGCCATGCGACTTGTCATTAGCATATTATGCTGGACAAATTAGCATACTATGCTATGTACACTTTTGGTCTAACATGGGACATGGACAGTGGTCTGCTGGGTGAAAGTCTGGTGTTTCTTTGACCTGTTCACCGATACTGACTTTCTTGCTCTCTATACTATGACATTTAAAGTCAGTGAGTCGGCGTCTAGTCAGTATTTGATGAGCTGGGAGTGAGACTGCATTGATGATGTCTGAAGAAAAGGACCGTTTATTCTGCTGAATTCATTTAGGGAGCCATTATAGTACACAAGGTTGTCATGGACGCACGTGGTCACCCGAGCAGCTGCTGTATCTGTCCCCTATGTCCCCCATATTGTCAAAGGAGTTTGACAGCCATTCAGTTCATTTTAACAAGTCAGAGTTCGTTTTCGTTTGGGCGGGCAAGGTGCACACTTTCTGCTTCTTTTGTGGCACGCTCCCTCTGTTGCCTCTCTGGGCGCAGAGCAGGGAGAATGTTATGTATGTTTGAACAAAAATGTGCAGCAAACAAGCCAGCAAGAGGCAGAAAACCTTCATATCAAACCATGTAAGCCAGAGTTATATGTTTTTTGATAACAGTTAGCTGACGTTAAAAGATGACCTCTTTTCCTAGTCATCAGGTGTCTTTGGTTATTTGGTTTGGCTCCCTGCGGCAAAAAAAAATCATATTGCTCCAGAATTATCTGTCCCTTTCACCTCTGAAATAATGGCTACAACCCTGATAGCAGGATAATTTGATTCAGAGTTCTGAGAATCTATTAAATACAGAATGAGCTTTGTGAAAGCAAATTCAAAGAAACATAAAATATGAAACTGACTTCTCTGGCCCCAGAGAGACACAAAACCAAGAGACTAAAGGTGCAAAGTTGACTCAAAATTCATCTTATGATTCAGATCTCGTCCTGGTGATTCTGTAATTCATGCCTTGAAATGAGAGAACAGTTCCAATCAACTTCTGACAACAGCAACTGATCACTCTGTTTTCAATTTGCATGCTTGTTTATCACATCCATCATCCATCCATCTTCATCAAGCCATTGTTGTTGTTTCCATCATGTCACAGGCTACACTTTCTCCCCCTCAGCCTCCTCTCTATTATCTTTAATACCTTCCTGTGCTGATTATGTATGTATGACTTTGTGTGGTCATTGATTTGATTGACACGGTTAATGATAAAATTATGGTTCCTGAAAATTGAACATTTCCAATTTTCCAGAATAACGCTCAGTCTTGCTACATTTCCGTTTTGAAATGTAAATTCTAGACTGCAGCTGAGGAGATGTTATCAGCCATTCGGTGTTATTTTCCTCATCTTAAGTATTGGAAACAATTTGAAACAAGTACTCCAAACAGAGTGCTGTGGATAACTAAGTTGCAGGCAGACAGTACAGAATAAAAGAAAGGAAAAAAGACAAAAACAGTATGGTTGCAGCATAAAAGAAACGTGTAATGTACTGCTCAGTAAAGTCATATATATATATTTTATTTTGCTCTACACACAGTGCCAGGCCAAAAGTATATGAACAACTGAATAATTTACACATATATGAGTTAAACATCTCATTCCAAAACCTTGAGCAATAATGTGCTGCTATAACAGCTTCCACTCGTCTGGTTTCAGTCTTTCTACCAGATAATGGCTGCAGGGATTTGCTCTCATTCCGACACGAGAGCATCAGTGAGGTGCAGACTGATGTTGGTGATCAGGTCTGACTCACAGCTGGTGCTCCAGAGGTCATTGATAGGGATGAGGTCAGGCCTCAGTCAAGTTCTTTCACACCAAATTGGACTGTTCTCCCTCTCTGCTCCTGTCAGCTGCCATTTTAGGCTGAATCATCACGCCCTCCTCCACCTTATTCATCTCCAGTCACCTTATCCAGAGCCCAGGATGAGCTCATCAAAAGCCCACTCCTCTTCACATCCAGATCCTCAGCTTCATTTTCATGTCATCTCATCACCACCACCAGTGCCTAGACTCCACAGGGGGGGGTTCCCTAATCTGCTGCGTCTTTACCACCCTCCTGGGATCGGTGAAATGACTTTTGACATTTCTCATACTTACATGCACACGTAAATAAATATTCTTTTCTCTCAGAATGAGTCTCTCCTGATTGAAAAAAACTACCTGGGGTCCCAGTTTTAGTATTAATATCCTGCTTGGACAATGCATACTGGTTAGATCTGTGTCGTAAGTGCTAATATCTTAGGCAACTGGACTTACTTGCTTTTCTTGAAGATGTTTTGCCTCTCATCCAAGAAGCTTTTTCAGCTCTAAATGACTGGTAGGAAGTTGCAGACTAAACCTGTGTGGGTGGGAACCTTTGCAGAGTCATAGGGGTCACGTGAGCTCTTAGTTTCAGAGTCGTTAAGGTCACAATGTGAGTCGTTGACCCACCTGGCCACCATGTGAGTCATTACGGTTTATAGCCTGCAACTTCTTACCAATCATTTAGAACTGAAGAAGCTTCTTGGATGAGAGGCGAAACGTCTTCAAGAAACGCAAGCAAGTCCAGTTGCCTATGATATTAGCACTTACGATTACCATGACCTGAATGACTGAGAATCTTCACTGACAAGTTAGATCTGTGTCCAACTTTGATGCTGAACTTGCCCCGACCTTTAGGCAGAAAAATGAAGCCAAAGCAAGGGTGTCAAAAACTGCAGTTCCTCAAATGGCCACTTGAGGCTGGCTCTGGGAGAGAGTCAATTCGCATAGACCCCCCCATGTTAAAATGTCAAACTTTACAGCAGAAATAAACATGTTGATGTCCTGGTGCAGAAAACGTTTTTGGTCTCTATGGCTAATTTACTTGTTTATGACATCTACATGGAGGACGGATTTTTATATAACTCACCTGTTTTGATTTTGTTAAGGCTTAACATTATGCAGACATCGTTATGGTTTATGTGTCAGATAGTTAATAGACTTGCACTTGTCTAGTGCCTTTCTAGTCTTATGACTGCTCAAAACACACTTTATACTGCAGAGTCACCCTCACCCATTACTGCACATGGTGCCAACTGCTGTCAGTGTAAACACAGTCACACAACAATGGCACAGCCATCAAGAGCAACTTGGTGTTAAGTATCCTGCCCAAGGATACTTCAACATTCAGACAGGAGGAGCTGGGGTGGAACCACATCTCTTCCAATTAGAGGACAGCCCGTTCTACCTCCGCAGCCATAGCCACCCTGTCAGATCCACTCCTCGCTCCTCCAAAGCTCCACCCTCTCGTTCAAATATGGTCACCTCTGGCTCCAAAAACCCAAGATAGTGACGGCAAAAATGTCAAACTTGAGGCTTTAAAATGAGAGTCCACAAGCCAATGGATGACATCATAGTAGCAGTTGCTCTCCACTGACTGCAACACCCAGGGCATGATGGGAAATGCCTGGTTGTCACCTGATCAAAGAGCTGACTGGCTCTTAGTTTCGACTACAAACACCACGTTTGGTAGAAACTTCTAATTTTCAGTGCAATCTAAAATGTAACACAGTGAAGATTTCATCTGTTAACAAACACATCTTGTGTAGTAAATAACAATAATAATATCTGATCTGCAAACTAACCTACAGATGGATCTAATGCAATGTAAATATTTCCTGTATTTTCCTTTTAATTCTTTGAAGGCTGCAGGAAACAGAGCATCTTTGCTGGAAACTGTCCAATTTGACAGCAGCTTTTTATCACCGCGCCCTGCTGCTGCTGCCTGATCTTGTCTTTGCTTTCCAGGCGAGGCACAGCTCATCCTGAACGAGCCTATTGTTGTGTGTTGTAGCATTAAGATTTCCCTTAACTGGAAGTAAGGGATTAAGTGCAGACTAGGAGAGTCCCAAGACCAAAAGTACCAAAAATGATGGGGTGTCCACATACTTTTGGCCGTATAATGTGATTGTAAAACTGGTATTTTAGTAGAAATGCGTGGGTCAGCAGCTTGTCTGTGATTGGCTGGACAGTTTGTAATAGGCATGCAGTATTTTCTCTGTCTTAATTTATCTTAATCGACTGCTTTCCAGTCTCTGTGATGTTTCCATCCCTTCTTTGAAGTTTTAAACCGGATGAACTGAATTAAAAAGACCTTTTGTGAGCAAAAAGTCACAGCATGTAGCTACACAGTTACACAGCATGCATACAGTTAAAATGTCAGGTAAATACAGATTTACTGCCCAGCAGCATGAAATGAGCTCAGTGTGTCTGACAGAGCTGTTTGTCAATCGTTAAAGAATCTGATTTCTGCAGCAGCTGCTGACTTTTCTGGCTTTCAGGCAGCTGACAGAGGTCAGATTACTTGAAGCTCTTTTAATGTTGAATGATTCCAACAAGACGTGCGAGACATATCGACCCTGAGAAACTGAAAGCGTGTCAACAATCAGTGTTCCGAGAAATAATCAGTTATCACTACGAGTGCTACACACACACACATCAGCGGAGCCAAAGCGCTGCACGCTGAACACCAGCTGAATCTGTGATTCTATTTCCTCCAGCTGCCTTGTTTGTTTAAGCCTGTTGCACTTGATCCAGACTTCTTTATTTGAGCCACTGCTGCCTGCATGTGCAGTTATCAGGGCTGAGGCAGAGGAGCCTGGCATATGTACACCTCAGCTGTCAGGAAGCGATAGCATGTGGAAACACTGTTTTGTTTTTGAAGAAATCTTTCTTAATTTGGTATTTTGTGTCGAAATATCTCAGTTTTCATTTTCAAGAAAAACAGAATTATTATGGCACAAGCCCAGAAAAGAACTAATATACAACATTTTAGAAACACACAGCTCCACTTTGCACTGAAATATTAGTATGTGACACCAAGCAAAACTTGTATTTTTTACATTTCATATATTTATTCATATTCATTCAACTGTTCAGTTACATTTACTGTCAAGTCTGTCTCCCTGCATGATGCTTTAAATGCACAGTCAGCTTTAAGGATACTGACTATCAAAGACAGTATCAGAATCACACCTAATTTGTGTGTGATTCTACACTGTAACCTCATCTAAACATCGTTAAAATCCTTAAATTCTAAAAGACAACACTGTGGACGTACTGTAACCTCAGTGAATTACAATGTGACAACTAAATTAAAGATACTCCCTGGCCCTTGAGATAAACATAGGAAAGAAAAAAACACAAGCGGTGGCCTAACATATACTAGAGTACAGATTCAGTTCCCTAAATAAAGTGTAAATTATGCATCATCCACTTATACTGTAAGCCAAGTGCTTCACCATTATTACTCTCCAAAAAATTATAGAAAGATTCCGTTTCTCTCTCCTCCATATGTCAAGGTGATAAAAGCCTTTAGGATAAATATTCAAAATGCACAGTTTGGGGTTAAGAGCGACCTCATTACCAGCAGTCTAATTAATCAAACTGAACGCTTTCTCCTGAAGCAGATAATCTTTCGACATGCGATGGTACAGAGAGACTTCATGCAGCTCACACTTATATGTGTCTGGAGTATTATTGTTACAGTGATGTAATCTAGCAATGTCAAATACAGCTATATTCATTTTATAAACTAAACAATTGTTTAATTAAAATATGTGAATAAATAACGTGGGTTCAGTTTTTCAAATTTAGGGTTTCACACCTTTTCTATTGCTTAAGGAATATAAAGTCTTGATGCAGAATTGTGCTTCCCTTTTAAATATACAGAACGAGGATATTTTAAGGTTTTCTTATATTCAGACAGAACAGGATATACAGAGATGTGTTTTACCTGCTTGACAGTTTCGACTGAGACTCCAGTCTTCCTCAGAAGCGCCATCTGACGTGCTGCTGACGTGTCATATATCCGCTTAAAATATTCTAAATAAGAAGACAGTATGAACCTTATCAATACAGAACGAGGGCTTGAGGGGGGATGACTTGGACAATACTTGGACAAACCACTCACAGAGCTGCAGTACACCTGTAGTAATAACAACGGCAAATTGTTATGTTTATTTATGATTCTGATCACCTTTGCCAATAATTATTTTAATGTGTGGTTGCCTGTCCTTTATATATACATGTATTTTATCAGTATATTGGGGGTGACATTTGAAGCATATTAAAATATTTTGGGAGGTGTGTGTCCCTCCCCAGTATATATTATAATTACTATTATTATATATATATTTTTAATATTTACATTGCCACTTTAAGTGTACAGACTCTCTACATTTATGTTTAAACTGCTTAAAACTTCCATCACACACATTTTCTGTCCTACAGAACGAGAAGTAAAACAAGTAAATTCATAAAAAGAAAACTAATATTCATAACTATGTAAATAAACAATAATAAAGGGATTAAGAAACAGACTTTAACGTGGTGCAATGAATAACTGTCTGTGCGTTCCAATACCCACTCTACCATACTATACAGTATGCCAGAAAAAAAGGTTTAGCATGTCCCAATACAAAGTGTGTCATATGCAGTATGCCAAAAATACCAGGATGTTCTACTACATCCAGTGTGATTTTGCAGTATGCAAGCCAGCATGCTTTTCTGTCTATTCAGACCCACAATCCTTGACTGAGCTGCAAACAGATGAGGGCTCATTGACAGGTGACAGAAGTCACAATGATGGATGACAGTGCATTCAAGTAACTGATGACCAGCTGAATAGTACAGGAATATTAATTAAGTGACCAAAATAATCCTAAATATTACAAACAATAGGACATAACTATAAAAATAACAATGACAGAGAGCTGCAGATGTAATTTCACTGTTGCAAATATAATATGTTAGAATCTACAATCTGTGCAGTTATAACTTTAAAGTGAAACTACTAGCTACTACTGCTAGCGTTTGTTTTATCTCTATGGTAACGGATATAAAAGCAAGGGGGTCAAAGTTCAGGGGTAATGTAATGAAAAGGTAGTATGTCCCGAATGTGTGCGTACTGCATGCAACAGTATGTACTTTTTAAGGGCTTTTTCAGTCCCAACTAAAAGTAAAAACAAAAATTATGTGATTCAGAACACACCACTGATTTCTGCCCCCCCCTGCGGCACCCCGCTGGATAAACCGCAAATGGTTCAGTCCACACCTGCACTCAGGTTTGACAGTGATGAGCCCAATCACGGTTCTGTTGGATACCGAATTTTAGAGCTCAGTTTCCGCAGTAAGAAACCGAAAACAAAGCAAGGAGGAGAGGGAAAGTTAACACACGTTGCCCGAGAACAGAAAATGGACGCTTGCTAATTGTTTAAGAGTGTTTAAGTGTAGTTTATGTGCTGTTTGATAAGTGAAGTACCGACGTGCAGAGACGGGAGGGCGGAGTTGAGACGTGACAGAAGGAGGAGGAGGCGAAGGATGAAGAGGAGAGGTAAACAGGACTGCAGCATGAACAGTTTCACTCAGTAATGTTAAATAAGCTGATTTATAAACTTGAGACCTCGCTAACGTTGTAAAACACGTTTCCTTCACGTGCAGAAAGACTCAGAGAGACTAAACTGTCCCACACCTGTCACTGAAGACACGTCTCTCAAGGTGAGCTCACACATAGTTATTTTTCATCATAGCCAGTGGTGGTAGCTGAGTACATTTACTCAAGTACTTCAGCACACTTTTAAGGTACTTTTAATCTGCTTGAGTGTTTCCATGTGATGCTGCTCTCTGCTCCAACACTACATCCTGAGGGAACTTTTTATTCAGCTCCATGTATTCATCACAGCTCAGGCTATTAGTTGCTTTACACATGTAGCTTATTAATGCAGAAGATAAATCAGCTTATTAACTGTGATGTATAAGCAACCCAACAGCATATCAAGTAATTAATATTAGCCCCACTGTTACCGGCTGCGACATTACAGTGATGCACAGTGCACATTTCTAATTAAATAATGTAATATGATTTCGATATGGGCCATTCTGCATGATGAGTGCTTTAACTTTTGGTGCTTTATATATTTATATTGATGCTTTAACTTCTGTATTTTGACTTAAGTGAGAGTTTGAATGCAAAACCTTTAATTGTAATTGAGTATTTCTACACTGTGGTGTTGTAAGATCTGAGTCGTTCTTCCATCACTTGTCTTTAGTCTGTATATGTGAGTGAAATGGTGTCTCCAGTATTAAAACAATCAGCAGCATATGGCATAGATAAGTATTTCTCTATCAGAGTTGTTCAAACAGCATTTTTACAAGTGGAAACACTTAAAGGTGAAGCCTGGCTTGTTGGATGTGTGGTTAAAGCACTGTATACACTGTGTGATTTCAGGCTGTCCCGGATGAACAATGAGCAACGTGTAAGAAACGCGGCGATATGTTTGGTCACGGCTCTAAAACGGTGGTCCTACGTCGCACAGTGAGAGAGATTCGAGGATGGCCGTTGTCACAGTCTTGCGATCAAAGACAACCTGGGATAGATTTCTGACAGTGTGAGAAATTTGGCATGACCATCTCACTGTGTGACTGCTGCTACGAATAGAAATGCAGCATGAAATCATACACTGGTGCTAAACCCAAACAAGTGGCTAGCAGCTCACCGTGGAGGCAAAATGCAGTAAAAGAAATGTGTGGGATTCCAGCAAAAAGGAAACCTTGTGGAGTTGAGGCAGTAGAAGCATTGCCTGTTTGATCACTTTAAGACGGACGAAGCATGGAAGGAAATAGCGACAGACTTGCAGCTGCCAGATGAGCAACCTAGCAGCTACCTAATACACACACAGACACAGACACAGACACAGCCCAGTATACAGTGCCCACAAAACTTTAGGTTATTTCATAATAGAGTGTGCCAGGGCCGACGTCAAAACCCGGAAGTTTAGCATCGCACTGGTTCCCGGAAGAGAAAGTGAATGTGATTTTTGCATTGCGTTTTGGATTATGTCAGAAAATAAGCTCTGTGGCTAACACAAGTTTATGATACTTAAAGGTTTTGTTCAGCAAGATAATCTTCACATATGAACACCTTTCATACCACATTTGAAGCTTAAATGCGATCGCCAGAAGTAAAAAGCTAACATTAGGCTTTAACGGATTACATGACTACTCCACGGTCGCATGACTCTTGACTTCATTGCCACTAAGCTTTCAACTGATTTCGGCCGCTTTATTTTAAAAACATTGTATAATGGGGAAATTGGACTGTTTAAGCTAAATAAAAAGCTGTAATGGCGGACTGCCAGCACTCTCGTCTGTTCGGGGTGATGACGTTTAATGTCCCCGACAGGGTTTGTAGTCGTATTGAGCAACTTGTTAGCAACCGCCTTTTTTACGACACGTAAAAGCTTCAACATTCACAAGTAGGGTATTTACTGACGTGTTTTATGTCAACAAAACCTGAAACTCGCTTAAGCTTTTGTTAACCACAGACCTTATTTGAGGCATTTTACCAAAATCCCATTCAAAAAACGTATTGACTTTAGACGAGAGAACCGGAAGTGCTAAACGCGCTAACGGAGTTCCGGGTTTACTGGCACACTATATGTGACCCTCTATTTAGTGCTTCACAGTTGGAGATGTAATAACCGGTGCAGCGTCCTTGTGCACTCAGTATGGGAAGCTATTGTGTTGAACATCGTAGCCTTTGATTCAGTCGGTGCTGTCGTAAGTGCTTTATCGTAAGCAACTGGACTTACTTGCGTTCCTTGAAGACGTTTCGCCTCTCACCCAAGAAGCTTTTTCAGTTCCAGGCTTCTTGGATGTGAGGCGAAAGAAGTCCAGTTACCTACGATATGGGCACCACATCTTTTGCAATATACATGGCGACTGCATCTGTGATCGCTTTCCACCGGACCCCTTTCTTTTTTTTTTTTTTTTTCCCACCGGACCCCTTTCTTATCATACGGCAGTGTTTCTCCTACCATTATATTGGATCACAACAGAAGTCATTTAAGGTTATCTTTACTATAGAACAGGTCTATACCTTGTCTTTTTATTAAACAAACTAAATAGCCTTATGTTACAGGCTGAGCCTGATATGTGTGGCTTGTGTGTGTGTGTGTGTGTGTGTGTGTGTGTGTGGAGCTGTGTATGTGTGTAGTTGATGTAGGAGGCATGAGATGTTAGTGCGCCGGGTGTGGTGTGTGACGTCAGACAGATGCACCCCAGGAAGAAAGTGAGGCATGTGCTATGTTGTTTACATCGAGCAGCCACAGTGAAGAAGCCTACGCAGTTCTGCATGCTGTTTTTGAGTTATTTCCCTCTATGTAAAAGTCAGACACTGATGAGAGAGGCTGTACATCATCCCTGCAGTGCTGAAAATAAAGTCCCGTTGTTTATTTGTTGTTGCCACAACAAGCTAACACAAGCTAAAGGAGCTAATGGTCTTCGGAGGTCCCTTTACTACGGTTCGGGGGTCTGCCAGCTTGGTGTTGGTAACACCATTTATGTCCCTACACGGTGCATGTCTAAAATCCTTCTCTGCTCTCTGTGTCGCGCACGGCGGAGTTCGTCCCTGATGCGCACACACACACACTCACACACAGGTGAGCACACAGACACAGACACAGGTGTGCACACAAAAACGCTGAAGAACTTGTTCCCTTTCTTGAGAACAAGTTCTTCCCCGCTCGCTGCCATGTTGTTTGTGTATCAAGTGCACGGGGGGCGGGGTGAGCCCACTCTGAACTACGTGAGCCCAGCGTGGAGGGCCAGTGGCGGATTTTAAATAGAAACTCGATTTTCATTAAAACAAATCGGCCTAAACTACAAATTCGAATTAATCGATAAAATCGATTTATCGCCCAGCCCTATCTTAAACAAAAAAATCCCATGAAAAGACCATCTAATAAATACAGTATGGGATTGTAAAACTCCCTAACTTAACAAGTGGAGGAGTCTCGCTTGGATGCTCCATTGATCAACTGACCGATGCACCTTGGGATGCCTGAGTTGTTTCCTTCCGGCAAAAGGAAACAGTGTCTCTCAGATGCATCCAAAGAGACATGAGAGACGGGTCTTGTCTGATGGATTTGCTGCAGTCAGTGTAGAAATGCAGCATTGGAAGGATGCAGCTGCAGCCTTACTTTCTACCTGTGATTCTGAAAATGTTTTAGTTAAAAGTGGTGTATCATGGACTTTCAATATGTGTCGAAATATGTGACCGTTTGCAGTTAATCCTAATTAATCTTGCATCTGATCGACAGCCTTAGTGTGGGCACATTTGTTTCATAATGGCTTTGTCTTACAGTCCTTCTGCACCAGATGGGTGAAGTGCCTGGCTGAGGCACACTTGATTTTTTAATATCCACTTCTCTCCCACAGACATTAACACACAGACCCCAGTACATTTTTAAGCAGGCTTTAAGTTTTGTGGAGGAGAGCTGGATTGTCTCAGGAGTCTCAGGGGACAAGTGCCTTAATATCACAGGGCTGTGAAATATGTGAGCGTCGTGATGGATTGAGCTGTCTGCTCTCATTGATGGCCTGTTCCAAAACACTTCAGCTGTTAGACACAAGTTACTTTTTGCCTGATAGACAGTTTGTGAGAGACTCTGAGTGACAGAGTTTGAACACAGTAGAGAGTCAGTGAGCTGTTCAGCTGTACATTTTTCAACTCTAATTATGGGTGTATTATTAATAAGGTAGATTTATGAGAGCAATCTGTTCCTGGATGTTATGGGGAATGTGAACACTTTCTACTTCATCAATGTAAGACTTTAACAAGTGGACAAGTGATACACACTAATATATGTTTTTAATGCCTCCACACTGGCAATAGCTGTAGCCAGAGGCATTGTGTTTCTGGGTTACCCATTCGTTTGTCCACACATCATCCCATTCTTGTGAATGTGATATCTCAAGAATGCCTTGAGGGAATTACTTCAAGTTTCGTAGAAACGTCCATCTGGATTCAGCGATGAAAAGTCAGTGTCATGCGTCCATGTCATTTTCATGAATGCCTTCAGTAGGACGCCGCCATTTTACGTTTTTATATGCCTCGGTGTCGGCGACAGCTGTGGTCAGAGGCATTATGTTTTTGGGTTGTCCGTTTATCTCATTCTCACAAACAAGGTATTTTAGGAACGCCTGGAGAGCATTTCGTTAGATGTGGCACAAACGTACACTTTGTGTCAAGGATGTACTGATTAGACTTTGGTGGTCAGAGGTCAAGGTCATTGTCACCTATTCTTGTGAAAGAGATATCTCAAGAACACCTTGAGGGCAATCCTTCAAATTTGGCACAAATGTCCACTGTAAGTCAAGGATGAACTTTTTTGATTTTGGTGGTCAAAGGTCAAAGTCACTGTAACCTCACAAAACATCTTTTGGCCACAACTCAAGAATTCATACACTAATTACGACAAAATTTCATAGCAATATCTGGTAGGATTAAATGGTGAAGTGATGACATTTTATATCCTAAAGATCAAAGGCCAGCTTGACTGTGACGTCGTAATGTTCTGCAAAAACACTTTTCTGGCCACTATTTAACGCCACAACCCAGGAACAGCAGGGGACACATTTCGTCAGATATTGAATTGGTGACACTAATCTTGGGTGCCCATATTGAAACCGCTGTATAGGTCTTCTGTGCTGTTGGGTTCAAGATGTGCGTGAAGCATCCATGTTTTAGAATATGTAGCTGCTTTGCATCAACATCCGTTTGAAGCATTGTCAACTGTTATGGCTAAATATGAGTCTGGACAGACATGGATATAAACTGCAGACTAGTATTTGGAGGCAGACTGTAATTCTAGTTTTGGTAAGTAGTTGTCTTCACATTAATGACATTTTAATATTTCTTGTGTACCATAATTCATTTCATCTCATTTCTATTTCTGTATTATGTCAAACATTTGGCCAATCCCACAAAAGATTATAAGACACCATTATTTTACATCTTCTAGTCTTGCAAATACAAAATGCGTAAAAGTGGACATTTTGTCCTGATGGTGGCGCCAGAGAGGAGGTCAAGGGGTCACCAAAAACATTAATGTTCATCTACATTGATCAAGAATATCTAGGAAGTTATTATTCCAGACTTATAAATTGGATCACAGGACTGCTGCTTCAAATTTGGAATCATGAAATGCAATTAACAAGTCAATTTTGACAAATACAATTGTAAATTTAAAGGCTTTATAGATGTCAGAACACTGCAAACTAGATTTTAAGACTATGAGACAGTATTTACTGACTCAGATAAGTAACAGATATTTAATTCTTCATTGCAGTGACTGCCAGGTAAACAGAAGAATTATGCAGTTCATGTTACAAAGCAGTCTACCAGAAATACAAAGTGTAATGCATCTGATCGACCCCTTCTCCTAGAAATGATCTTTATATAATACTAATTTATTTTCCCAATTACATTTTGATTGGAAACGTAATTGCCACCTGGAATGTGTTCAGTAGCCTGTTAAGAAAGTGCTACAGTTTAACACATGCCAGAGAGCAGGGTTTCCATTCTGACTTACACATATGGTAAAGTTTAGACAATAAAAGTACTTCGGTTAAGGTTGGGGAAGGATAATTGTTTCAGTTAAATGGCACTAAAAATTAAAAAAAAAAGTTGGACCATGATTAAGCTGCGTGAGGCAGATATTGTATTTGTTTTTGACTTTCTGATTTTTTGATGTGATTGGACAGATACAGCATGAAAGGGGGAGCGAGAAGGGGAATGACATGCAGCAAAGGGCCGTGGGTTGGAATTGAATCCGCGGCTGCTGCAGCAAGGACACAGCCTTTGTAAATGGGGTGAGCTAGTGGGCGCCCCACAGATATTGTACTGTATTTCTAGAGTAAATATTGTAGGCTAATTATTGCCGGCAACTTAATGCAGTTAGGCATGAAGACATGGTCAAGACGACCTGCTGAAGTTCAAACCGAGCATCAGAATGAGGAAGAAAGGTGATTTAAGTGACTTTGAACGTGGCATGGTTGTTGGTGCCAGATGGGCTGGTCTGAGTATTTCAGAAACTGCTGATTTACTGGGATTTTCCACACACAACCATCTCTAGGGTTTACAGAGGATGGTCCCAAAAAGAGAAATTATCCAGTGAGTAGCAGTTCTCTGGGCAAAAATGCCTTGTTGATGCCAGAGGTCAGTGGAGAATGGCCAGACTGGTCCAAGGTCTGCAGAAGACCATCTCTGAACCAACAACACGTCCAACCTTGAAGCAGATGGGCTACAGCAGCAGAAGTCCACACCAGGTGCCACTCCTGACAGCAAAGAAACAGGAAACTGATTCTACAGTTTGCGGGGACTCACCAGAATTGGACAATAGAAGATCGGAAAAGCATTGCCTGGTCTGATGAGTCTGGATTTCTGCTGCCACATTCAGATAGTAGGGTCAGAATTTGGTGTAAACAACATGAAAGCATGGATCCATCCTGCCTTGTATCAACGGTTCAGGCTGGTGGTGGTGGTGTAATGGTGTGGGGGATATTTTCTTGGCACACTTTGGGCCCCTTAGTACCAACTGAGCATGGTTTAAACACCACAGCCTACCTGAGTATTGTTGCTGACCGTGTCCATCCCTTTATGACCACAGTGTACCCATCTTCTGATGGCTACTTCCAGCAGGATAACACCATGTCACAAAGCTCAGATCATCTCAAACTGGTTTCTTGAACATGACGATGAGTTCACTGTACTCCAACAGCTTCCACAATCACGAGATCTCAATCCAATAGAGCACCTTTGGGATGTGGTGGAACGGGAGCAATATCAATACCATAAGCAAATGTACTGGGAGATAATTGTCAGTTTTCACACCACAGTATACTGGTTTCGCAGTATATTGCTGCAGCCCTAGTTGCTTGATGATAAATTATGTTTCAACTTTATTTTTCAGACAACGCTATTACCCATGCATTCAGCTGACCGGTGTGTCAGTGCTGTGGTCATGCAAGGGTAATGTCTGTCTGATCACGGCCGTAGACTGTCTGTTGCCCTGGAGATCATCATCTTTTTTTCCTTCTCTGAATGGAGTCTGTCTGTGTGGATGACCCCAACTCTCTCTAAAGTCCATTTTGTTTGACACGCAGTGCCACACGACCTCAAAAAAAACAACACATTATAATTGCCTTAAGTAGGCACTTTAGTGGGCAGTTTTCAGTATTCATCCCCATTCATGCTCTGTGGAGCCAAACAGCAGATAGCAGAGGATTTAAAATAGCATAATGATTAAATCCTTTTTGAATACATCGATACTTGAACTGTGAGCCAAGGCTTACTGCAACAAAAACATCCGTCTCATCATGAGCCTGGATATCTATTTTTGGTTTGCTGCTTTTACCGGCGTGCTAATCTAACATCAGCGAAGTTAATTTTAATGAAGTTCCCCCTACTTTGTCTTTCAGGGGTGTTTATCAGGTATTTTATTCTTGCCTTTAGCTGTCAATTGTTTCACACTCCTTAATGTGTATTCTCAGTCCACAGCACAGTATTTTTCATCCTTAAATAAGGTGCACTGTGAAATCTCTTTTTCTCTGCCGTGAAAGGATTATGTGCAGGAGATTTGAATAACAACAGAAAGTAGTCTGACATTGAAAAGGAGAAAGACAGGGCAGAGGTTGGAGGTGGATTCTTGTACCTTTCAATCTTATGGTGCAGCAAGATTTCTACAAGGCTATTTTTCATCTGTAGAAGTTGTAACTGAAGTTGTTCTCCTTATTGAAACAGAGGCATGGGTTCAGTTTTTTATATGACACTTTGTTTCCCATCTACAGAGACAGTTTTTTCCAGTGCACACACAGAGTGGACAGAGAGCAGCTAGAATGGACGTATAGTCACTGAATTTCATATGAAGTGTAATAATAATCAGCTTTATTTTATCAGAATTTATATTATTCTGTTAGCCAGGATCTTACTATATAATGATGAAAACTCTGTCTGTCTGTCTGTCTGTCTGCCTGTCTGTGGGTGTGTCTGTGTGTCTGTTCCATGTTTTTCTCCTCACTGACTTGGTCAATCCATGTGAAATTTGGCACAGTGGTAGAGGGTCATGGGAGGATGTGAATGAAGCAATATTACATCAACTGGCCAAAGGGGGGCGCTATAGCAACCGATTGAAATTGCAAACTTTGATTGGGCATATCTCATGCCCCGTATGTCGTAGAGACATGACACTTTGCACAGAGATGCCTCTCCTCATGAGGAACAAATTTGCCTCAAGAACCCATAACTTCTGGTTCTACAGATTTTCCGCCATTTTGAATTTTTTGAAAAACACTTCAAATCGATCTCTTCCTAGGAAGTTTGACCGATCTGCATGAAACTGGGTGAACATACTCTAGGGACCAATATCTAAAGTGGCAAAAGATGGAAAACTTCCTAAAACTACATTGCTCTTCTTAATGGGTTCAGTTGACTATTTAATCTGCAATTTCCTGTGACCTGTATCCCAAACACACACCATGTGAAACTGTATGTGGGCAACTGTGCACTCGATGGGTATGGACTAGGTTTAATAATCATAGCATGTTGTGGAGGGAAAAAAACAATAAGTGATTCAAAAAATGGAAGTGTTGCCAAAAACATGTCAACTTTCCAATATTGGTTTAAAAGTAAGAAAATTAAGACAGTGGCAAACATGGAGAAAAATGTACAGACTTACAGGAAAATGCACAGAAAGAGAGAGATATATATATATTTACTGGTAATTATAGTGAGGAATGGTTATTGTGTTGCCAAAATATGGTGATATGTACTACCTCTGTCTTAGTTGTGAGAGGAGTGATAGTAAAATGGCATATTATTTTCTCAAAATTATGAAAACAAAACGTGCCATCTGGTTTTTAGCAGATGCTCTTTGTCGCTTCAGTTACAATGAATGTGGTCATAATTTAACTCAGCATATGAGACAAATGCCTTTATCAGTATGCACATGTGCAGATATTTCTTGCCACAGTTTACCTGCTTCTTTATACCCTCCCTTTAATACAGAGAGGCCTCCACAGCTGCAAGAGTGACTTTATTCAGAGTGACACTGCGTGATAAAGGAGGAGTGGGGATGGTAGTGGTGTGCTTCTCGATGTGCACCTGAGCTTCCTTATTAAGAAACAAAATGCCTTTTCCAGTTGCATTTCTCTCTGTCATGTGTGAGCGTTCAGGAGACAGTCCATTTGTTAGTTGCACTAGAAAAAAAAAAAACAAGTTGTGTGTTTCTGTTTGTTTCTCAGGCTGACAGAATCGTCCAAACGTAGCTGAATGTGACCTGTTCTCAAAATCTGTCAAACTGCTGTGGAGCATGTCCCTGCAGGCAAATGTTGATGTACTCACTGCGACTTACTGCGACTCCTGGTCAGGTGCTGTTAACGGTGTCCTCGCAGGATGGAGGAACTTTTGACTTGTAATGAGGACACGATGCAACTCATAGGCTCTCCAAACAAGAAGTCTCAGCCCAGTCGCCAGAACAACATGTTGTATGTTTCTGCAATATTAAAGTTTATACAGTGACTTAGTTTATGAGCTGACTTTGTCACTGGGGGTGGAGGGGATGGTAGATGATTTGACACCCAGGTGAGACGCCTGCCAAGCTGCAGAACACTTTTCAAGGTCAACAAACAGCAAAACTAGTTGGGTCTCATTCATGAAACGTGAGCAGAACAAATTTGTGTGTAGTGTATGTAAGTGTATGTTAGTAGCTTTGATCTTTTTGTAGTTACTAACAAAATCTACATCTACTTCTGACTGTTCACAATAGGCAGATTCCTTTAAAACACGCAAGTTAAACGTTAGCTAGATTAGTTGGCAAATAGCAGATTTATGCTTCAGATTAGGTCTCTTAAAAATGTGAATGGGTTATTTAAACAGACTTAACGTGTATGTTTTCTATATTTCTGGCATCCCATTCTCACTTTAATCAACCAGTAGAGAAAACTCAACAAATATATCTTCTGTTTGAGTGGCGAGACTGTAACCCACATTACTGACTTAACACTAAGCTATCAGTTATGGCTGTCAGAATGTATAGTGATTTAGCACCTAATATAAGAGTTTGCTATTGACTGCCCTGGTGAAGGCATGTCGCTGTCTCCGTCAGGAATAATTCCTTACAGAGAGATCTCTCCGATGATGCGCTCATCTGCAGCTGTGACTGGGAAGAGCCTCCTCACAGGCTCTCCAAAGAAGAGCCTGTAACGGCATCTGTTAACTCTCTTTGATTTACCTGTCCCTGTCACACCACTGTAATATTATAATAATAATGATTTATATTAATTAAAATATTTTTTCTCAACTCCTCTTCACCCAAAATAACTTTAGTCTCAGTGTTGGAAAAGTTTTTCTCTCTGTTTGCAGGTCGAGAGTATGCACCTATCCATATTAATTATCACCTCCATATATGGCGGTCACTGGCTATTATTGGGCGGAGATATATGCTTATTGCTGACTAGGGGGAGCATGCTGTCAATTTAGGATTGATTGGCATTCATGAACATAGTCATGCGCTTTTGATTGAATCTGAGTTTTCCGCAGTGTTCATGAATTCAGTTTAGGTTTTTAGTACCAAGGTTTTTTATGTTCAAATCTACTCACAGATTTATTAACATTTCATGAATGGGGACCGGTTGTGTTTTAGTGAGTCATTGCTGTGTTTCCAGCAACTTTTTAGCAACCAAACTTGGTTGATTTTAGCAACTCATCAATGTTTTTCCATCGGCGATAGTGCCAAGAAAAGCAGTTCTTTTTCAACCAAGACATCGCTGTGTTTGCAGCTGGGATTATGCCCAGCAAACTGGATAGTCTAAGCCGAAACATGATCTTTTTCAAACTAAATCCAAGTGGGTTCGTGCCTAACCTAAAGTACCAACATTTTTTCTGGCAATTGGGTTCACCAGGATTTTCTTTTTTCAAAAAAAGTGTTTCGCCCAATTGCAGCACACACTGATGCAATTCAAAGTGCAGTGGGGAAAATGAATCAAATGCACAGGGGAGCATCAGCGTTTTAAATTTAGATTTTATGTGGGGATTTATGATCATGACAAAGTTGGTTACATTTGTGTGTAAAAGCCAAATGCAGCTTCACCCCGTTTGATTCTGACTAGAGGCTGAGCGCTCAGAGATAAAAGGGACACACTGGGTTTATATTCTTTCAGCATAAATAGGCATTACCATATTTTGGCTCTAAGTGATTTATGACCAAGGCACTTTACAGTCTATTTGACATCCTAACTGGGAGCTAGTGTGACGCTTAAAGAATAGAAATGTGCTGAGCACTCTAAACATCAGCCAAGTGTGTCATCAGGGATGCACCAGAGGGAATGAACGAGGGTGAGTGAAAGTATCAACAAGTTTGGCACATTGGCTGACCGGCTTGCACACACATCCTGCAGTGACTGTAGTTGCAAACCCACACTTTTTCCAGTGCAAATGTGCCAAGTTTGATTTAGTTTGGAGTACCCAGCCAGGAGCAGCATGAACATGAAATGCTAGAAAGTAACAATCCAACTATTTGGCTGAAATTTTGTGGCTGGATATCGTTTGGCCCTAAAGATCAGTTGGAGGCAGTCCTGATCTGGGATTTCTGCCATTAGAGGAGATCAGTTTTCATCCGTAACTGTTGCATTCGGTTTATTTGCTGCTGTGAAGGGCCAATACACAGGCTCCCTCTGATAGCTGCCAAACAGCATTGCATTTCCCTGGTGTTTCAAATGATAATCAAACCTGAAACAAACAAGATAAGCAAATAGAAACTACTGCAGAGGCTGCAGCTTTACAAGTTATAGAACTTCTTCCAGCTGGTGGAGACACTGTTGTGTGTTTTTAGTAGTCTACTGATCAGTGTTGACAGTTACTCAGAGAATGTAGTCCTTTATAGCAACTTGGTACTCTCCTTAAGTGAAAAAAAATCCATACAAACACTTTCCTTTGACACAGCAGTTCGTAACTGTCACTGGCCTTTAGTTTGATTTGGTGTGGCTGATAGTGACTGCCTCCACTGCAGACATGAGCAGCAGCTGTCCCATTAGACAACTCGACTCACTGGCTTGGTTGAATAGTCAAAACATTATGCCCCATGTCTTTTCATAAACACTTTAACTTGTCTGTGATGAAAAATGTCATGAGGTCCAGGAAAGATGAAAAAAGAATTAATAATGAATCAGGAAAAGACAACAGACTGCACTTACACTCAGCTCTGTATTACACAGTAGCAGATACCATCTGTGTGGGTTGGCCGTGGTGAAACTACAGTGTTGGATGGCTAAAAGTGCAACATCTTCTAACTCCCAACTCGTCAAATACCACTGCTTGGTCAGTGGGTTTTCATGTCTATATATGACGCGCTAGGTATTAGAGTTGTACCGATACCGATACCAGTATCGGAAATGCCTCTGATACTGCCTAAAATGCGGCATCGGGCATCGGCGAGTACAGCCTATGACCAATCCGATAACACGCATGCTATTGTTTGTACATCGCTTTTTTAAGAACGTGTAAACTTTTGTTTTGCTTCAGAAAAGCAGCTCTGAAGCTCCGTTCATTGCTCCGCTCGCCTCTCTCTCTCTGTTGCTCGCAGCAGCCCCTCCCCCTCTCATGCACACGCTGCAGTCACACATTGAAAATGAGCGACATGCAAGAGGGAGAAATGGTAAAGGAGGATTTATGCCTGGTTCACACTACACGACTTTTCTGCCCGTTCTGAAAGTCACTATGTCACATTACACGATTGTGGAGTCATAAAATCGTGCCGTGACTTGGCTGACATGACACACTACATGATGGTACTCACCAATTATCCCAGGTCGTCTTTCACGATGTGTGTGATGTCATCGGGTTATTCTTGTCCTATTTTTATTACTTTTATTATAATTCAGTCACTGTGTCTGTTCATGTGCCGGCCGAAATGTAAAAAGCGCCAGCAGACGGCAGGAGCTCCATTTGAAGCACCGTACGCAAACATTCAAGCTACTGTATCCTCCACAACAATCCCCCAAGTTCCTACAAATGTTACACAATAAAAGCCTATTTAGAAAATGGAGGGATTCTCTCAGCCGAGGTTAAAAGGGGCTTTTAATTTGAAACAAGTTATGGAAGTGTTGAGTTTGAAATGACGGCACGATGTGTTAACTTTATGAAGTCAACAGGAGCGGATAAAAAGTAAAAATATAAAAACTGTGTTTGTTTGACCAATCCACCACCCTTCCACCCGCCTTTATAGAGACTTTCCAACTCCTTAAATTACATTTTTATCCAGAGGCCTTTCAAACTGACGGCGTTTTGTGGCGTTATGAACTGATGCGGGTCTGGTGGGGTATCATACAGGCATGAAAGGATACCTTTTTTCATCGGTGTCTGATGCTAAAATCACTGACCAAGCATCTGTTTGTGACAACTTTGGAATGAGAACGGGTTGGATACTTTGTCCCATGAGTTCTTTGCGTGATGTTTCATGCAGGACATATAATTGTGGACAACCTTGTAAGTGCATGTTAGTGTGCACGGCTGCATGGAAACAGAAATATTAGTGGATTATTTATTTTCATTTCATTCTTAGTAGAAATATTGTCTTTTTCAGAACAAGAGCAAAAAGCTCATGCTCACCCTCCTCTCCACCCATATTTGTTGACATGAATCCCAACTGGTATGAGAATAATTGTTAAACTGTGTGGTCATGCTGAATGATTTGTTTTTGGTTTGCCGCTTTAAATGTTGCGGCTGCAGGACGGCATTCTCTCCTCTCCTTTGGTAAAGGATGGCCCAGTGAACCCCATGCTAAAGGAGATAAGACAGGAAGCACTGAAGCACCTTTCCTTGGCATTCGGAGAATTCAAGCAGCTCTTATCATGACTGCCACTGAGATATGTCTGGGTCATTTCACTCAGTTAAAAACCTTCCTAAGCAAAGACGACTATTTGACCGCAGTCATTCTCTTAATATCCCCCTGTGATACTTCTGCAAATTCACATAGAAAGAAGACTTTTGCTCTGCGTCTGACTGGGCATGTTTTCAGATCAGTGCTTTGACAGATTGCTTGTGGAGTTTGCTGCCGTGCATAGCTGCTGATGCTGACCTGGACACAAGTTATATTTACGCTAATATCAGCATATCTAGCATCCAGGCCCCTCTGTCATTTTGTACTTAACTTCCATTCCTCCTTCCAGCCAGCACCTATGTTCTGACAGCTTAAGAAGCAATGAGCCCTAGCAAGATCATTTTTCTGTGTAGATTTACGTTTGATTCAAAGCTTTGCAGCATGCAGATGGATGACAACTTAAAGGAAAAAATGAACATGAAGAGTCTCAGTCAGGTGTTGTTTCACCACAGGCCTCCAGAACAGCCCAACTTATTTACATTAATTCTTGCAAGTTTGTGGAACACAGCTAGAGCAACAAATATCGCTCTTCCCAAACGATTTCTGTCGCTAGGTGTTTCTATGACAGCAGTAGAGACAGGATGTCTGCATGTCCTTAAAAAGTCTTAACATCCAGTTTTATAAATATTGGGCCTTAATGGTCTTTCAGTAGTCTTTCATTTGAATTTGTGAGGTCTTTATTTCTGTTGTTACTAAACCAAACCTTCCTATAAACCTACCACTTAGCCCAGTACTTGCCTTCAGATTACTTGTTGGCAAAATGTAGATTAAACTAACTCAATAATAACTTTATTCCAACAAAAAAACTACCTCTACGTATGACCGAATATATGCTACTTATCTTTACTTACTTACCTGCAATACTTGAATAAGAAAAAGATGATTTGTCTAAAATTCAGGATTTAATTTGATCAAAAAAATACTTTGAAAAGGTCTTAAAAAGCATTGTATTTAAGTGTCTGATATAGGGCTGCCCCCTAATAGTCAACCAAACATTAGTCGACCAGAAATGTCATTACTCAGCAAGATTTCATTGGTCAGACAGGAGTCGGGTTAATTTCCATGGCTGGTACCTGCGGTTATTCCACAGGCTAGTTAATAACATGTCAGGCAGGAAATCCAAAGTGTGGGATCATTTTGAGAAGGTGAAGGACGAACCCAAGGTGATATGTAAACTCATCTTCATTGGTCGACTACAAACATGACGTATCATCTGAAACATGGAAGTAGCTACATGCCCATTAGCCCACAGCGTCATTAACAGGCGGCTCGCTCAGTGTGTGACGTGCACTTGTAGATAAAATATAGGCCTATATTAATGAAGGTTCATTAGTACGGTTTTGTATTTCTCTGTAATGTAGCACAGTTAACAATGTTACTGATACTATTCTTTCTCACACCTTCAACTCAAACCATTGTGTTGCCCCGCCCACAATATATCATTTAATCATTAAATTAATATTATTAACATGCAGGCGACTAGTCGACTAATGGCCCTAAATGACGACTATTGGTTGACTAGGAAAATTCGTAGTCGGGGGCAGCCCTAGTCTGATATCTGGAGACACACTTAGAGAGCACACATTGCTCTGAAATCCTCCACAGTTTTGTTGGGTTGATATCCGGTGGATGTAAAGGTCATACTGAAGCACATGCTTCTCTGACAGAAAGTTTCTGGCATGTACTTTCTTTTGCGACAGTACTTCTGTGACCTTGTTGTTATCTTGTACTTTGATGAATGAACAAACCAGACCTCTTTGTCCGTTTTAATATCACACTGCTCCACACTTCAACAGATTCACATCATTTTCTCGCTCACTGAGTCATTCAGTGACCACTTCAGCTCGGTATGAAAGCAAAGACATTCTTTATGTTTCTCTACATTTGTTCATTTGATTGGCTTCTTTAGTTTCTTTTTGCATTTACTGATTGTACAGTACAGAGTTGATGGGTACAATGGTTAGGGTCAGCTCCCATAAGACACCACTATTTGACATTTTATGCCTCCGCACTGGTGACAGCCATGGTGGAGGCTTTATGTTCTGGGTTGTTTGACATTCCTTCCATCCGCCCCATTCTTGTGAATGCAATATGTCAGGATTGCCATGAGGGAATTACTGCAAGCATGGAAGGACGATCTGACTAGAATTTTTTTATCCAAAAGGCCAAAGGTCATCTTCACTGTGACATCATAATGTTCTGTTAAAACACTTTTCCAGCCATTATTCAACATCATTACTCAGGAAGAGTTGATCAAATGCTGGATTGGTGACACTACTCTTGGGTGTCCACCTTTTTATAGATCTTCTGTGCTGGGTTGAAGATGTGAGTGAAGCATCCATATTTTAGAATTTGTAGCTTCTTTGCAGCAACCTATCTAATCAGGGATAAACATAAATATTTATACAGACGAGATCGAAATAATCAAAGTAGTTAATGCAGCAATTATTGTATCATTAGAAAGGATATGAAAACTGGGATGAGAAACAAAAATATTAAGAAAGAAATAATACATTTAATAAATTAGATGATCATAAATAAGACACTGGGGATAATAAAAACACATTACAAAAACAAATTATATCGTGCACTGATGTGAGGAATCTTGTTTTATTGAGTTCAGCACAAAAGCATGACCCAGCAGTAAGTACAGATTGTTAACAAAGAAAGATCAAAAGCATGAAAATGAGCAGATTTAAAGAGATGACTCAGCAGTTTTCTGAAGATTGAAGGATGAGAGTTTAACCAGATCAATATAAGAATTAATCAGGTAGGCTTTCCTGAAACATATTGAACATAACAGCATAATGGTGTGATGAATTGCTTTGTAAAGTGACACGTCTATCTTTTTTTGAGTAGGTGTGACATTTAATTAAAAGGTCTGACTTTGGTGAATGAGTAGATTATTGTAATGGCACTGCCTGTGAATGAATTTGTCACTTTTTTTTTTACATGAGTAGCACTCAATGAACTTGTTTGCCATATTGTGAGAACTTTTTCTAACTGAGAAAAGCATTGAGTGTCCACGTTCTGCTTCACCATAAGGCATGAGTGCACAGCAGACTGCTCCACAGCTGAGCTCCCTTGGTGAACAAAAACAGGACAAATCGAGCTGAGACTCCCGACCGATCGCTCCTGGGAGAGACATTGTAGCATCTGGGGCCAATGTTGGAGGGTCAGTCGGGGTCAAAATGTGGTGTTGCAGAAGACGCTCTCTGTCCACTGTGATGGTCCTTAAACTTGTTGGATCAGGGCCTGACAGGGAGGAGGGCAAATGAGACGGGTCAGAGATGATGCATGGGCTACCATGGCTGCTGGCTTCAGTCTGGTCCAGGGCTAATTAAGGTTAAGAAACTTTTGATACCCTGCCATGAAGCCTTCCTGGTGCCACAAATAAAGCAGTTAGCAGAATGTTCTCATCAGGAGATCAGCTGTCTGCCAGCAAAACTGTGTAAGGGGCAGCAGCCACAAGTTCTGTGAGCGGAGAGGAGCTCAGTAAAAGTTTACTTCCAGTACAAAAACAGGAAAAAATAGGACCCTAAAGTGAGAGCAACAGGAAGTGCTCAGAGTCTGGAGTTAACATTTTGGCCCTTGAAATTCAATTTAGGCATGTAAATGTCAACTTTTATTACTCTCCTGCATGTGTATGGCAGGTTTCTGATGTCAAAGATTGCTCTGCTGTGTTGCTGCATCTGCCTGTTTATTACTAGTGAATGGGATTTTTAGACTACTGATTTGAGAGGAGAAGAATCCACCAATAACTGAAATGGTGGCTGATATAGTTCATTTTTGAGCTGAAATGAAAACGGATCTTTTCTATGTGGATTGTGCACCAGTTTTGCCCAGATATGACTATACAACACCTTCATATAGAACGGTTTGTATGATACCCTACAAAATAGTGCCTCACAAATGACATTACATCTTTAATGTAAGTTATGTAATTGATGTAAATTTATGGAGCAAAGGGTTAAGCAAATTAAGTTTTGTGGTTAGGTTTGGCATATGAAACATGGTGGGGACATACCTTAAAATGACTCAAAATTGTCATTCTGAACACGCGATTCCAACGGTGCTTTCAAACCTAGAGTTGTCTTGCCTTGATCCAAATCATGGACTAATTTCATTACACAGTTGCATTATTGCCTAGAGTTGGTTCGTGTTCTCACGGCAGCATTTACAAGCGGACCAGATCAAATGTCTGCGCAAGAAAGCTGCTCTTGATTGGTCAGAATTTCCATGTGGGAAAAATCCAGGAAGTAAACCAAACGTTGAAGAAGAGTACACTTGCAAGATAAATGCGACACTTTCTAATGTCACAATGGAGGGACAACTGCACAGGTTGATTTTAGCGCTGCTCATCGTGGACTATATTGCTGTCATTGTTCATTTTAGTCAAACCATACAGTTTGAAAACGAGGCGCGGCTCCAACTAGAAAACAATGTTTTGATGCATTGGATGTGCTGAATGTGCATATTAAGGCAGTACAGGAGGAGGTGCACATTAATAATCCTCCAGGACTGTAACATGCTCATGTTTAACCCAAACAATGTGTCATGTGACTGCAGTTGGTTCAGATCCAGGTCGGAGCACGTTCTCACCACAAACAAACCGCACCAGAGTTCGTTTGTAACCGGACCGAGACCACCTCTTCAAGAAGGTCTCGGCCTGGTTGTTTTGGTGCACACTGGAGTGTGATTGCTGTGTTCACACCTGCCCAAACGAACCGCACTTAGGGGGCAAACAAACTTGAGTTTGAATGAACCGAACTAAATAGGACAGGTGTGAAAGCACACTGAGTGAAAGTCCCAGGGGAAAGTCTAGATTTTTGTGACCCATCCACCACCCCAACCTGCCCCCTCACAAGACCACCTGTGACCGCTTCCTTCACACCATCCCTCCTTCCTTCCTTCACAAGTCAGCACATTAGTCACATGATCACAGCCTTTCAAAGTGTGTGGGATATGTATGTATTTGCGTGCATTACTTTTCATAGGAAAACATGAACACTTTGTGAGAACAGCCTGGAATATAAAAAAGGTACTCAGAGACTCAGAAGGCTGCTTTCTTAAAGAATAACTTAATTAAAGATTATTTGATATAATTATAGTCTCTCAACTAATTCTACAAATGAACAAATGATGAGAGCCCTGCTTTATCATTGCTTTGCAGGTGTTACACACAACTACATCACCTTCTTAGGAGAAGTAGTCCCTTACCTCACTGCCTGTTAACTTTCACTTTTCAGCCATCTGTATGTGACAGAGCTAAGAACATTTTATTTAAGCCTTGTGTGTCTACTGACTGCAAAGGAAAGGTTGCTCTGCAGTGCTGCTACATCTACCTGTTTATTTGCATTGGTATTGAATGGGAGTTAATTTAATGGAGCCGCTGAGCTAATGTCTTTGTTATTAGTGGCTGTTTTGCACATGTAATGCTTCAGGCTATCGATGCTCTCATTAGTAACATACTCATGTTTGTACCTCTGAGCTGAATTGGTCTGTGGCATGTTTCTCCTTGGTGCTGCTGTTGTTGTTTTAGAAGGGGCAGGTGTCTTTTCACAGGGTCCTATTAAATATTGGCTCTAATATTTTCTTGTAATATTGGCTTCAAAGGAAATGCATGCCTAATTTTGCAAAAGACAAATGCAGGTAGTCACATTTATTTTTGGTCAGAACTTTACATTCAGCTGAGCAACAGAAATTTCTTTCAAAATATTTTGTCTGTATTTTGTCTGCTGAAGTCGTCCTTCACAGTCGCCCTCATTGCTATTTTGGCTGTTTTGGCTTTTTTGTAGAGGTGAAAGAGCGTTTCTTGCTTTTAAGGGCAAAAGCATGGCTCAACACAGTTTTTGTACATTTACTGTTTTATAGTTCTCTGCTTGCACTTTGGTCACACTTGCAAAAGCATGCTTCATCTTCACAGAATCACACATCAGCAGTTTGTCCTTCTGCAGAGTAGTAACATTTTTACTGGCATGCACACATAATGTTTTTGCATTGGTTCCAAAACTTGACAGGCTCAAGATTACCCAATACTTATATTTTTCACTGTGATGTTGCTAAATGGACAGATTTTTAAAGATTGTCTTTCAGTATTTTGCCTCAGTTGGATATTAAACAACGTAGGGAAAACTTGAGCGGAACAAAGCAAACAAATAAAGTCGCCTGTCTGAACTGAAACAGACATGCTGTGGTCACGTAGCATACCTTCCAGACCACAACGACAACACCCCCTCAGGATATTTTGATGCCTTCCCTCAGGTCATTTTTTGTCACTCAGGTCATCTCAGTCACTCAGCTTTTGTTTGCTTATGTGACATGACCGTGTCTGTGTTGTTAAAACATGCATATCAAAACACCAGAACACTGTGCAGCCGTTAACCCTCTAACATCAATATCTTTTATATGAATTATCCATAGAGATCCATGTAAAACTTCCCATGATGCACATCTGGTTTTGGTGGCTTCTCCTCTAGTTTAACATCAGTGTAGCGCAAACATCAAACCAAGTGAATCATCTGTCCATCAAGTCAGAGCCCTGCTGCAGACCTCCTTCTCGCTCCATCACACACGTTAGCACTTTCCTTACCGCTGACCTACAAATGCTGAGGTTTTTTCAGGTGTCTGCACCACTAGTGGATACTCTTTGTGTGCTTGTGGATATTTTTGTGTTAGCAAACGTGCTTTCGTAAAGCTTTGCATTAATTCAACTTGCAGAGAAAATAGAAACAGTTTAAGGATGTCAGTAGTTTTTGCCAAAAAACCCCCCCCGCTGAATCTTATTTTTCAAGGGCCGACCATAAATCATACATTATTTAAATTTTGCACAAGTGTAGCTGACCACTGATCTCTAACTCACATTTACAATAATACCAGTAATGAAAGTGAGACAAACTACAATGGAATCCTGCGAGAAATATACATGTGGAAAACTGACCTTATTTTGTCCTTTTAGAAACAACCTTCCCACACTGATTCTATTTCTATTTCCATTTCAGTGGTGCTTCAGTGCCAACGCTGCTCAGAGTTGTCACCATGCAAATGAGAGTATGGCATGTCTGTTTCACTTGTTCAGTTGTTTCTTGGAAAATCTTAGTGTAGAAAAATGTTGCTTAACGGTTTCCAGAAATCTACCTGACTTTCTGTTTTCCAGAACAAGTTGTTTGTTTTAGGACATTTGCATGATAGAAGTGATCTTGGACTTCCACCTGCTGAGAGGTGATATTGTTTCAAGTGGAATTATTTTGTTTAAATGAGCAAGATTAATGTTTCATATTGACATGCTGGAAATAATCTAGGGTGAACGCAGGATCAAAATTTAGATAGGTGTTTTTTTATTCCCTTCCAGCATACATCTCTGTAAACGTCTTCAAATGCAACTGAGGATAGATTTCAAACAGTTTTTTTTCCTTCCAGGGGGTAAAAGTCATTAATTAAAAAGTTTTGGTCTATGGGAGGTGAAAACTTTAATACTCATTATCTCAAAACTACACTGAACCCAGCTGGAACCTTGTAATTACAATGCTATGGCATGTAATTCTCTCTCTCTTCCTGCCTGCCTCACTCCGTCTCATCATTTCCTTTATTCACTGCTTTCTGGGAGCCAGCAAAGCATAAACAGCACGCAAGTAATTTAGACAAACATGAATGAGGGCATCAGCCCAGAAATGGTTTGAACAGAAAGTGTGCACGCATGTGATTCAGAGATAAGGTGAGACCCAGAAACTGAATTGCACAGACATCCTTTCATCACCATCGGGGACATGTAGTATCTGATATAGACTTATTATAAGTATGTCTTTCTGTTCCCCAGTGTACTGAGCACGGGGCCAGTGCTGCTCTGAGCAGTGATGCTAAACTTAAGCGCTTTACAGATTCACAAAGATGAAGCTGTGGTGAAATATGAAACCAATGTTAGGTTTTTACGTCCCATTTTCTTGCTACTTTGCTTAATTAATTACCACAGAAAATCCTCTAAAATGTCCAAATATTCCAGATATATCTCGTCAGCTTGTGGCTGCAAATTATTTAATTAACATAGAATGTGCATTTGTCACAAATCTAGGAAAGAAGTCAGATTTCATTCAGATCAAATGAATCATATCGCAGCCTCTCCAACATCATCTTGCAGCTGCCTGGTGGGTCTCAGCCCCGAGGCTGAGAACCTGCTCAGGATCATCCTTCTGTCTCCGAGTTTTAGTGTCTTGCTGAGCAAAAGACATTTATCAAAGTGTCGTGACAGTCTCCCGAGGCCAAATCCAAAAGTTTTCCCCTTTCTTTCTTTCTCGGGCCATTTTCCTTTTCCTCTGTCACCATTCAGAATTCATTTGTTCATGTAAATTTTAAGGTGGATTCATCCACTCGCTCCTCGGGCACTCAAAGAGCGAATACATGCAGGACAAATGAGGCCCTGTCATCTCTCTAATATGAGTCACAGCGTGTGGTGGTGCTGTATGTAAATGACAATGCCTCTATTTAAATTTCATTTAGAATATTTCCTGTTGTATAATTTTGCTGGATGAGTAATGAATCTATTTAAGTCCATGTTAAATATTTGAGAAGTCAGGACTAATTCAAACATCCTCCACAGCCTAAAACTAAAGTCAAAAGTCACATTTAGCTTCTGCACACTGTCAAATATTACAAATTCTCACTGTTTTTCACTGTGAAAAATATCTGGATAGATGTACTTAAGCAGTCTTCAAACAGAGGAATTTATCATATGTCAAAAAGACGTCAAGAAAAACAGGATGTAGTATTTATATATCAGAATCCATCAGTGGAATATGTTACATCCAGCACTCTGAGGTGTGTATGTGAACTTATTCAGTCAAATGGCATTAGTAGCGGCTAGCTAACCCTTGAAATTGCTTGCTCTTGTTGCCCCTTCTGGTTGGCTTCTTTGTTGGCCAGAACCTTATGTACATTTCCAAAGAGACACGGTCTAAGTTCTCTACCTCTTGGATCAAATATTGTATCCTGGTTTAGAGAGCAGTGATGGGCAGAAATGAACGAAAAAATCTTTATGATTTAAAAGTGATCTTTCTAGTGTCCGGTATGTACCAGGTCAGCCTGTCAAGCACCCAGGTGTTCATGAATCCCTCGTGTGTCATTACATAGTGCATTAACAGCACTGAATGAACGAGCCAGGACCAACTAAACCAGATTCGTGTTGAGGCCGAGGCCAGCCCAAGGCCAATGGTGCATGCACATGCTCCTTGGATGGTCGTTCTTCCCACTTCAGTTTGTTGATGATCTTTAAGTTGTAATGTCGAAACATTGAAGCTACAAAGATGTGTTGTATTTCATTGCTCGTTGCTTTGGAAATGGATTAGGTGAGTCGTGAAATATAATCTGGATCTCGTTTTTCAGATTATTTTAACACCGCATGAATGCAGCATGAGGCTGCAGATGTACAGTAACTGGGAAGTCTGTTACTTGCCTCTCAAAGAACGACAGATTGTTGGTAAGTGACGTTTCTATATCAGCATACTGAGATTACGTAGCCTACCCGTACACAAGTGGGATGCTGAATCAGTGCATTAAAATAAATAGCTTATCTTTATTATTGTAAACTTATACATGATGACTGGTAATGCATTAAACTGAATAGCACTAGCTGTCTAGTGTTGAGGAGAAACTGACACCATATCTTGCAAAAACTTGGGCTATACCTGACTCAGAACTGTCGGCCATTTAACATAAATATTCAATGATTTGTTTTTTGTTTTTTCCTGTAAAATTTCAAAGTGTGAACAGAGTAAATTCACTGCTTCCAAACAGAAGAGACAAGATAATGGTATCTCGGAGGCTTATTCTGGGAAGGCAGCTGCATCACATTTGCAGCTGACTGTACCAAAGAGTAGCATGAAAGTTAAGAGCACTCACTCTGCAGCCAAATCTGGGGACCAGTATGTCCCCAGAAGTACACTGCACCGCACGCTGACAAGCAAAAAAACAACAACTAAAGGACTACTCGACTTGAAGCAATCTCAGTCGACTGAGGTGTCCCCGACTGACGATTCGAATCTCTGACTTTCAAGGGGCAGCCCGAGCCAATACTATCAGAACTCGAAAAGTTCAGTTCATCATTACATTTGTATCATCCCGAAGGAGCGGATACTGTAAAAAGTCTGCCCATCACTATGAGAGACGTGTGGGATGAAGCAGTGGATAAGAGTGATAACCACCTCTGAATCACTGTGGCTGTCCAGATATGTCTCATGCCCACGTACAAGCAATCAAAACTCCTGAAATTATATTTTGTGCACGTACATGCGGTCTGTTCTGTTCTTATTAAATACTAAAGATGTTCTAGCATTTTAATTAATAAACAACGTGTTAAAAGAGTATGCAGAATGTTTAAGAGAAGCTGATGTGTGAAAGACTTACAGAGAAATACATTTTAACTTCAGTAAAAAACGCACTGATAAAAACTGATGTTAAAGCAGACGACACTTCTACACATCTCTGGACGGGCAGTGAAAATGAATGATGAGCTGCTGGTAGATCACTTTAGTGTCTGCCATCACAGATACAACAATACAGCCACCATAATGTTGGAAAAACTGTCAGCTTTTGAAACACTGATGTTACCATCATAACCAACATGGTGAGCTGATCCAGGCCAATTGTCTCCAAGTGTTGTCACGCACATTTTGTGCTCCAGCACCAGAATCCAGCAGGTTTTCCGTCAGTTTTATTCTGGACAATAAAAAACCCAAGATAAAAGCTTCAGGCCAGGCTCTAAAACAAAAGTTTGTGGGGTAGATTTTTTTCCACATTTGATCGGGGGAGCTTGTTGGAGACAGTGCATGGTTTAGACAGACCCTCTGCCCTGAGGATACAGGGGGTTATTTTGTCTGGAGTTGAGGCTCCCAGGCTGGATCTAAATCCTGCCCCTTTTACTGAAACCCTAGCTGTAGCTCCTAACTCTGTCCTTAACCAACTACATCCTAAAGCATTTGATTGAAAGAGTTTGCTGGGGGGTTAGTAGACAACCTTGGCAGAAATGCTCCCAGAGAGGATCAGTTTAGTTAAGAATACAAATCGTCTAGGCCCTCAACCTCCAGTACTTATCAGACCTCCTCCACCTTTATACCCCGTCCCGGAATTGCCGTTCCTTGGGCACAGGTCTGCTCACTGCTTCCCAAACCAACCTGCGGACATTCGGGGACTTCATTGTGGCAGCCCGCAGCCTCTCTCTTGGCAGAAATCTGTAATGCTGTATCTATGGACATCCTCAGAAACCCACCTGTTCACCACGGCCTATGGACACAGTTAATCCTATTATCCCCAATCACTGCTGTTTGTTCTCTTAAGCTAATTTCAGTAGTCATGACAACAGTATGGGGGGGGTGAATTTTTATATAACTCACCCGTATGAAGGCTTAAAGTTAGGCAAATATAAGGGCGGGGTCACTTGAGAGACAGGTTGTCGGTGAGGCATTGCTACAGTCTATGAGTCAGATCCACGTCTTGCTCAGTTACAGCTCCACCCTCTCATCTAGATCTGGTCACTTCTGCCCAAACACCAAGATGGTGACTGCCCAAATGCTGAACTCATTGGGTGACGTCACAGTGGCTACGTCCATTATTAGAAGCAATTGCAAAATGACTTCAGGAAATGAATCACAGCCAGGCATCTGATTGGCTGTCCTCACAAAACCTCGCACTCCCAGTGTCTGAACTGCTTCCCATTAGCAGTGTCTCATCATTTGAACTGTCTGCTAACCAGAGTCTGAGGAATCAGTCCTCATATTCATTTACAGCCCTTCCAGTGTGATGGAATATTATTCATATCTTGAGCTGCGGTTTATGTGAAATTAAAATGCGAATGCCATTAAACTTGTAAAACCTACAGAATTAGGGGTTATGTGGACCACAACTGCCAGATGGATCTTCTTCTTTATACTCTACTCCTGAGGGATGTTATAAACTGTGTGGGTTGAATGGAAATGAAGAGTTTGAGGCATTATCCCAATGGGGCTATCCCACTTTCATCCTCTGGTCGGCTGCATCCAAATTTCAGTACATCAGGTCCTAAAACTTGTAATTGATATTACAGGAGCATAGTTTGACTTGTACTAGCCACAAGGGTTGAAAGGCCTTTAAGTGAAAAAAAAGTTTAATCCTGATGTTGAGACAAACCCCTTGTGAAAAGTCTACAGTTGAAAAGGATGTGATTGGACTTGAGTTTTCGTCCCCACGGACTTTCGCTCCCTCAGTGCTTCTTTCAGAAGGAAATAAGAGGGGAGAAGCAGGGCAAAGACAGAGGGGCAAAAGGAACGGACTGAAGAGATCCGACTTGACTCAAGTTTATTGAATTCACGCCTGGAGTCGTCCACCAAGCGAGAGCGGAGCTGACGTTTGACCGCTAGGCCTCATATCTCACATGAGAGAGGAGAAGAAAGTTGTCGAGCCAAGCCGGCCTCAGCTATTGATTTCTGAGGAGAATATATGAGTGCTGCAGCCAACAGTCGCTTCCTACAGAGAGGAAGAAATATGGAGCCATTTTGGAGGCTTGTTGGCCCGAATGTGGATGAACGATTTTGACCTTGTGAACATTAGCTTCCGTCTGGCACTCGAGTTAAAAAACAGTTTCAATGATGTAACCGAGCTGAAAAGAAATATCATGGGAGATATGTTTGAAAGAGGTTATTGCTGAGCGTGAAATGGCCTGATTAAAGGTGGATTCGGTTATATATGATCACTGTGCAACCTTTTGAAACCGCAAAAACATAGATTGTACCTCCTCCTATACATGTGTCTGCCAGAAATCTTGGCAGATGCCAAAAAATGGTTCAGTTAGCGGTATTTATCAGCCCTCCAGTGAACTTCTTGCACATATACTACACATGATATTGTCATTTATGTGTTTATGGGGTAATAAAAAACTACTTATGTCCTCTGTAAAATGGTTCTGTAAGTTTTGGTCTCCTTGAACCCAGTGGTGGAACATTGCTGAGTACATGAACTCAAGTACTGTAATAGCTTTCAGGTAATTGTGCTTTGAGAATATCCACATGATGCTGCGTTATACTGAACGATATATTTATTTGAAGCTTTTATTATTTGTCACATCTATAATGACCAGCCACTACATTAAAATAATGCATATAGAATGTGTCATGTTTTTATGAAAATATACTGTAAAAAATCATGAGTACATAAAAAGGGTGAATAATTATACAATAAGCCCAATAGTATATAAAATATTTAAGATTAGCTCCATCCTGACCAACTATAATATTAAAGCACCACTTACATGCTGTAGTCTGTAATGATGTCTGTAAGAATGATCTAATAAATATAATACACAGTGTAATAACATAACCATTCTGCACAAAGAGAACCTTTTAATTTTTAGGAGTGGGGGAAAATCGATTTTTATAAGAGTTATGATCCTTGTGCGATCCAACTGAGAGCACCAGGCAGCACAGGGACTATGTACAGCACCATCACCCAAGAGTTATCAAGTTCCTTTTAAAAGACATCAAGTATTTGGTCACATTTTGTATTTAATACAGGGTGTCTACAGGTCATTAAAAAGTCTTTAATTGTCTTGAATTAAGTTTTCTTAATATAGGCCTCAAACGTCTTAAAGCCCCTACAAGGAACTTTCATTTTGTGTTGATTTTGGCGACCCTGTGGACAAAAGCGGTAGTGTTTTGCCGGAATGAAGCCTACATTTCCCATGAGCTCTAGCGTGTATTGTCGTAGAGACACTTACCTGGCTCGCGCATGTGTTTGTTTTGGGGATGAATGAAACAACAAGACAGGAAAAGTTTGCCCCCGCTCCTATCGGGGATCCCAGCTCACGTCTGCTGCACCCCAGCTCCACCTCTCTGGCGTAAGCGCCACTGCCACCGGGGTAAACGCAACGGTTGGCTGGTAAGGCTGAAGGCCTGTTTGGCGAGCACTTCCACGGCTTCTTGGACTGAGTATGGAGCGGTGCCTCGCCTCTTTATTTCTCGGCACTCGCTGGACCCTGTCGACGCCTGGCTGGTACCTGTCGTCGGCCTGGATGAGGTGTTCCAGCCCCGTGGCCCCTGCTCTCCTCGTCCCCGCTGGCGCGGGCTGAATCTGCACAACCTGTAGCCTCTGTGTGTGGCTCCCCGGACAGCTAATGCTGTGGACCCGCCGGCTCCTGCCGGGATTGGGCTGGTAAATGCTAGATTGCTAGCGAACAAAATGTTTATCCTGAAGGATTTCCTGACTTCCCGAGGACTGGATTTTCTCTGTGTGACTGAGACGTGGCTGACTTTTGGTGAGTCCAGTGCTTTCACAGAACTTTTACCCGATGATTGCTGCTATTTTAACTCCTCGCGGACGTCAGGTCGAGGAGGAGGAATAGCGACTATTTATAAATGTAAGGAGCTAGGTAAGATGAAGTGTGCCGTCTGAGTGCTGTAAATCGCTTCGTCCTGGAAGCGACTTGCGGCAGACCCGGACGCAGTTTCCTAAAGGTATGGAAATACACTATATAGAAATAGCTTATCTTCACACTGATGGTCTCATTTGCTGCTGTAGGTCACGCACAGACATCAGCAGAAACGAGAGACTTTTGCATATCCAGTTAAAAGTTCCTTGTAGTGGCTTTAAAATAAAAGCACGCTACAATCCAAGAACAGCTCCAATCCAGACAGAAATTGGTTTGTACTTCACAGCTGCAGCAGTCTGGCTTGCGGTGGCTGCTCAACAAAAGCAAATGATTAATTAGTGGTAACATGATTAATTAAGTAAACAAAGAGGGAATACAGATTGAAAGTCTACACCCCGTCTCCTTAATAACAAGAGCCTTCTTTCCATTTTGTGTGTGTCTAAGATTTATGTAAGCATGCAGCTTTATGCCAGACTTTGCAATATTCTCTTTTATGCATGTGATGATGCATAATTACATGCTGTTGTCTAAACGTGCATTATAGCATTTGTGACTTTGCATATTTAGCATGTAGGTGTGTGTGTGCGACTATGCGTGGAAACTTCTAATTATTGACTCTGTGTGTGTGTGTGTGTGTGTGTGTGTGTGTGACATTGCATACTTATGTCTGTGCATGGGCTGATAAGCATGTCTGGAGAGACTGCAGCCGCTTATGTATTCGTCCCGATCACACATGCTGATTAATGACTTGCTGGTTAGTTTAGAGATCTGAGGCTGAGATACAGTAAGACAGGCTGATTGTGGAGCTTTGGAAACCAACTCATCCTTAAAGCTCGGGTTAGAGAGCAACAAATTACATCGTGCTGGATCACAGACTGCAGACTACAAAGAGGAAAAGCAGTAATTGCTCAGAGGAGGGAAAATGGCCTTTACATGTTTTTTTTAGTCTAGTCAAACAACTCACAAGGAAATCTGTGTTCCCTCAGAGAGTCTTTGTTCTTGACACTGCCCTCCTCCAGAATAAGACCATATAGGTCATTTCCACCAGCAGCTAATTACGACCCACATTTACACTTTTGTTAAGCGGCAACCTCTTGCAACTGTAGTAGTTATGACAGGAGCAAAAAAGGAAGTCAGGTGACGCAGTATAAAGAGCTGTGGTGGGAGGGTGAATGAGTGTGTCAAACAAATACAGGACTTTCACCCAGAAAACCACTGTTCATGTCCTGTGTGAAACCAAAAGTCATCGCTGAGTTACTTTAACGACCTTACATCGAATGTGACATGATGTATGTGCCGTTTATCACATTATGCTAGCAACAAACGTACTTATCTTAACCCAAACCATGATTTTTTTTTTTCTAAACCCAACCAAATAGTTCAGTCAGGAACACTTTAGTCAAAGCAAACTTTATTTCCATTTGCAGTATTATATTTAGCAGTATGGCTCTGTTCTGGGGCCTTGCTACCTCTCCTAGGGCTACACAGAAAGCCTCTTCCATGCAACTAAGTGGAGCCTATGGTGAAGAGAGCACACCTCGCTGCCCTTACACGTGCTTACATGGAAAACCTTAAGGCGGAGAGAGCGTGCCTCTCTGCCCTTCCATGCCCATACAAGGAAAGCCTGAGACAAAGAGAGCAAACCTCCCTGCCCTTCCATGCACCTACATGGACAGCCTAAGGCAGGGACAGCAGTAGCGGCAAAGACCCCCCAGGAACAGAACAGAGCAGCATCAATGAAAAACAGATATGACATTGATAAATCAGACACAACATAAAAAAGGAGGAGCTGGGATGGAGGCAGGTTGCAAAGTGGCTTGCAGAGGAAGCAGCAATAGTAGGCAGGCCAGAGCAGTTTAAATAGGGTGCCCTGAATGAGATTTGCCAATTGGTTGCATAGAACAGAATCATGTGATTTATCAGCTGACTCCCTTCCATCAGTCAGCTGCTCCATCAGTTGATTGGCCTGTTTGAGATCAGCTGATGTAGCTCGGATGTGACCTGAGCTTGACATCGTGTCCTGTCTCAACTAATGCTGTGCTCAATTATTGGTGCAAACGTGACCACCTCACGATGTTAATCACATGCTGTGACAGGAAATGGTTATGTATAGTCTCTATATACAGACTCTACATTCAGTGAATGTAGAGTCTGTAGGCAAACCCCGGAGATCTTGCCTCCGGAAGAAGAGCAGAAGAGCTCTGGTTTTCGGTTGTAGGCTCTTTGTAGTCTGCGTGATATTGACCAGTCACGTTTGAGCCGGCTGCAGCTGTTGCCACGGTCTGTGCGGTGAACTAATGAGGTGGAACATAATTGGCGTCACTGCAAACTCCGAATCCATCGCAATGGTTCAGCATATTTACTTAGGCTATATATAAATGGAAGTCGGAAACGGAAATTCGCCTCCTCCGCCCAAATCAAACCGGAATGCGAAAAAATCGGGGGTCTGCCCCCAGAGGCTGTAGGGGAGCTATTTAAGGAAAGTTCCTGTGAGACGCATTCATGGTATAGATTTATGATAATACTTAGCTTTGGGATCCCAAGATGGCGCCTATTCATATAATAGAGTTGCTCGCCTCGCACATTCACCAAAAAAAAAAGTGTGTAGCTTCTGGGTTTACTTCTGCAGTGTGGTGCCCACTGAATGTGTGCAGTAGTGTTTCTCCCACTGGCCCTGCCCACAAGTTCCTGCTCAGCTCATAGACTCTCGATTGTCATGACAACATGGAGTTTTAAATTGTTTTTCTCAGCTTGAGGATAGTTTAACAAATATAAAACCTCCATCGATCAAAAAATCATAATAGAAAGAGTCATAACTGACCTTGTTTGCAGTTTCAGGTTTCCTGTCAACAGTTTTGCAGATGTCTTTTTCATAATGGTGGCCTGTGGGGAAAATGCTTTTTGGGTCGTAGGGTCAAAATTGGCTGTAAGGCTGAGCGTTGTTCCTCGGGGCCTGATTCATGGACAGAAAGAGAACTGGATACAGCATCAGAGGCGAGGCCTTGTTTGTTCCTGTGAAAGATGTTCAGTGGCACCTGATGCAAAAAAAAAGGTTGATTCCTCAGGTATAAGATTACCTGGATTTCCTGCATCATTGGGCCCATAGAGCAAGAATACTGGAGACTTCGCCAGCCAAGCGGCTAACGATTTAGCCCTTCGACAGCATTACGACTCAAAAAAATGTATCCGCTGATTTACAGACGTCTCTTCATTATGTAAGTCAATGGGAAAAGTATGTTTTGCCCAATGGTATCACATGACGGACCCAGAACTTTGATCACAATATAAAATTAGCTTCAAAGGCCTGTGCTGTTTACAGGAGCCTGGTTGTATTTGAAGGTAAAAAACAAACAACTTATGTGATTGTATGGGTTGGAGGACTTGTTGTTATTCTTTATCCACATGAGCTTAGAGTTCATCTTTATTCTGATTCTCAAAGGAAAGTTGCCTTTTTTTCTTTGTGTACTTTAGAAAAAGAAGCAGAAAGTTGCATTGACCTCTGAAGTTCCTTTGGAATCCCTGAGAGGCATTTCCTGTGTCACAATCAACTGGTGGACTGCGGAGCAACTTTATACATTTATTTAAAACAGCAGTTTTGGAAGTTCCTGCATGTTTTCTCAGTTCTCCAGGTCAGCGAGCAGAGAGAATGACTTTGTTTAAGTCACGTTTTTTATTATTTTCTGCAATCAACAGATGATAGAATTTCAAACACAACCCCATTTATTGTTCTCCTCCAGGACATACAAATTAAATAAAATATCTTCATTATTCTGGCTGGTTCTGGAGCTCCACTCGTATATGTTCTGGCACGGCTTCAGGTGCATGGAGGGATGAAAAAGGGGTTTAAACTTCAGCTCAGCAGGGAAAACAAAGAGAACCCAAGGCATAAATTCAAATTAAAAGATATTAAGTGAAATGTATTTTATCCTAATTCTCATGAAAAGGCTCAGCTCACAGTTTACCACAGTCGATAGCTGCAGTTTTATCACCCTACTGTAGTCACAAGGTCTCGTTCTTTTGAAGCACATTGTTCAGAGACTTGCTGCTGCGTTGATGAATGTAATCCATCACTGTTAGTGAGGAGACTGGTAATTTCTGCACGTTTGAAACTTTATAAAGTCACATTCACCGCAGTTTTGTAGTTTGTAGCGCTGAAGATTTTAAAGTGATGAAATGATTGCCACAGAGGAAAACGATGTACAGTGGTAGATTAAAAACTAAAATGACTCGATTCGTGCATGACATGACTCTATTAAAAAAAAAAAAAAAAAAGAGTTAAGATCGGGGCCGCCCTGTAATAGTCAACCAAACATTAGTCGACCGGAAAGGTCATTAGTCGGCAAGATTTTATTGGTCGCTTAGTCGCAGAAAAACAAACAAATGTGAAACTCCATTAGGAGCTGTGCCTTGTCAAAATGGATTAAAACCTATATGACCTCTATGCTGACCACACTCAGCAGTCAGACAGATGTCAACTTAATTTCCAGGACTGGTACCTGCGGTTATTCCACAGGCTAGTTAATAACATGTCGGGCAGGAAATCCAAAGTGTGGGATCATTTTGAGAAGGTGAAGGACGAACCCAAGGTGATATGTAAACTCATCTTCATTGGTCGACTACAAACATGACGTATCATCTGAAACATGGAAGTAGCTACATGCCCATTAGCCCACAGCATCATTAACAGGCGGCTCGCTCAGTGTGTGACGTGCACTTGGAGATAAAATATAGGCCTATATTAATGAAGGTTCATTAGTACGGTTTTGTATTTCTCTGTAATGTAGCACAGTGTTAACAATGTTACTGATACTATTCTTTCTCACACCTTCAACTCAAACCATTGTGTTGCCCTGCCCAAAATATATCATTTAATGATTAAATTAATATCGTAAACATGCAGGCGACTAGTCGAGTAGCGGCCCTAAATGATGACTGTTGGTTGACTAGGAAAATTCGTAGTGAGGGGCAGCCCTAATGTACATGCGTGTATTGTTGCTTAGGTTGGAGGGCTTGTCTAGAGTTTTGAATGTGACAGAGGTAATTCATGTATATGTATATAATTCCTGTATTGGTCAGAAAGGTCAAGTGTTTAAATGCACGGTTTCCCAGATATTCTGATTTAAATTCAGCCTGCTCCGTATGAAATCAGTGGAATGCCTCAATACAACTTTTTCTTCTTGGGTCACACGTTCCTAATAAATGTCATGCTTGTTCCCTAAAATTTGTCAGTTGCCCTTTATGCCACCTCCATACTCACACTGTTCACTTGAAGTGTTGCAGTGTGTGTAACGTTAATGTCTGTCTTTTGATTTACAGTCGTGGAGCATCGATTCAGTCAAAGTTGTTTGTCAGTGGCTCTTGAAAATACTGGGTTTTTTTTTTGTTTGTTTTTTTTTTTAAGTACTCAATGTGAATACTTCCTGATGTTGTGCCGACTTCTCTGTTATACTTGAACTAAAATGACTTTAGACGTATTTGTGCATCCTCATCCTTCCACTCTCCGAATCTGTGCTATTATTTTAAATGACAGGATATCAAAGAGAAACAAAAGGCAATTTCTTCATTTAAAACGTTTTCCTAGGTGCCGTTTTCCCGCACTGAAGTGTTATTTTATTGTGATTTAGCTGAAGAGGTTCATAGGTGTGAAAAGTCATTTCAGCATTAACAGCCATTTGTATGGCGGGAATGGCCTGGATATACAGTCCAAAGTGGAATATAGTGAACATTAGGGTGGATATATGGGAGAGCTTTATACCTTTTCATTAGATTCAGCGGTCTGGCCAAAATAGACTTTATTAATCCAGGCAGCTGCAGCATTCATACACACACACACACATACACACATGCACATACTATAGTAGCAAGCCAGTATCACATCTTTTAGCGGGCCAGAGGAAATGTCTGTTTTTGCTGACTCGTTGCCATGTTGGTTTAAAACCCTGTTTTTAAACAGTGAAACGGTGATTGCATCATCGTGGTGGCGAGAACAGAAGGCTGTTCAGGCCAGCTGGCAGCAGCTCGAACCTTTCCTCTTTAATAAAGATTTCTCCAGGGTGTTAGTATTTTTTTGAACATGTGGAACCAGCGCCACCAGTATCAAGGTCTCCTCTGGTGTAGTGTGCACCTGCTTTATATGTGTAACTCTGCTCGTCTTGAAGGCTGCAGGATAGTGTAGCCATGTTCACCAGCAATCCCTGAAGTGCAACACACACTGGCCGTGCGGCAGAGCATTGTGTCATTTGAAGTAGGTTGATTGATGCCCGTAGCACACACCGGACACAGACAGAAAAAGTAGGCAAGGTACAGTAGCTGGGATGCGGCCATCTGGGGAGCAAGTTTAATGAAAGTGCAGTATTTCTTGACAGCTGAAGCACGTCAAAGCCAGGAAATAGGACAGTGGCATGTCCTTTCAAGTTGACGCTCTCTGTGCACATCCTTCCATATTACAGAGTGGGTGTGTGTGGTTTGATGCATGTTGTCAGGCGCTGGTGTGTGTTGCTTTTAAGATTTCTAGCCAGTTAGCTGACAGTTTGTTTAGGCAAACTTGGCAAATGCTTGTCTACATCTGATTCAAGTGTTTGGAGAGGAGGCAAAGACAATTTTTCATTTCACAATAACCATGAGACTTTCTCTGACTTCAAGTTTTACTGGCCACACACAGTTGTTTATCAACTGGGCAAAGTGGGCAACTGCTCTGGGACCTGTGTCAATATCTCCACTGCTCAAAAAATTAAGGGAACACTTAAGTCACACATCAGATCTTGATGTAACAACGGTCAATGGAAACCAAAATCATCAACCCACTGGTGGCTGGATTCAAAATCACACTGAATATCAAAGTAAAAAATTGAAATCATAGGCTGATCCAACCTGCATGAATTTTATCACAGCAACTCATAATGTGACTCAGTAGTGTGAATGACCCCTGCGTGTCTGATGAACTGCCTATGCACTTAGGCACATGAGGCAGTGCCTGGCCCTGCACTAGGAGGAACCCAGGGCCCACTTGACTAGGGTAAGGTCTGACTATCATTTTGAAGTTTTCATCCTGGTACCTAACAGCAGTCATGGTTCTGCTGGCTATGACCAAGGATATGCCTCCCCAGACCATCACTGACCCATTGCCTAACGGTCATACTGGATGATGTTACAGGCAGCATAACGTTTGCCACAGCATCTCCAGACTCTTTCACACCTGTCACATGTGCTCAGTGTGAACCTGCTGTCATCTGTGAAGAGAACGGGGAGCCAATGGCTGGCATGCCAATTCTGCTGAATGCCAGTCGAGCTGCACGGTGCTGGGCTGTGAACACAGGTCCCACTAGAGGATGTCAGGCCCTCATGCCACCCACATGGAGTCTGTTTCTGACAGGTTGGTCAGAAACATGCACACCAGTAGCCTGCTGGAGGTCATTTTGTAGGGCTCTGGCAGTGCTCCTCCCGTTCCTCCTCACACAGAGGAGCAGATACTGGTCCTGCTGCTGGGTTGATGCCCTTCTACGGCCCTGTCCAGCTCTCCTGGTGTAACGGCCGGTCTCCTGGTATCTCCTCCATGCTCTTGAGACTGTGCTGGGAGACACAGCAAACTGGACTGCCTGTGCAATCTGATTGGCCTGCAGTTACCGCCTCATGCTACCAGTAGTGACAAGGACACTTCACAGAACACAAAACTAGAGAAGACTCAGTCAGGAAGGATAAGGAGAGAGCAACTGTCTGTGGCCACCACATCAATCACTTGTGCCTCCTAAATGGAGAGATTAATATCACTGAAGTTTAACTGACTTGGTGCTATAATGTGACGATTAAGTGTTCCCCTATTTTTTTAAGCAGTTTGGTTTCAGTGCATTTATTATTTAAAGTGTAGCTTTGCCATTTTTCAACATTAACTTCATTTATCCAAATTTGGGTGAAGTGTGACATAAACAAAATGTTTTAAATGGTTCTCTCTGTGTTTCTGGGGGCTGTTTCAAAATCTTGTTCTGCACACCAGTGACGTCAGCGGTGCTCAGAGAACTATTAGCTATTTCAGGTTGTATTTCAAAGGTCTCTAGTGAGAGGTGTCTAGATGCATCCAAAAACAAATCTTCCTTCTTGTCATGCATTGCAAACTCGCTGCATGTCCACCAGGAGAAATGGCATCATTTATTATGACTGCAAAGGCTGTTATGGATGAAGATGTTTTTCAGTGTATGGTACACTACACTACAATACCCGGTGTGCATTAAGAAAAACTCAGAAAAACTCAACTTCTCCGTCAATACAGCACACACTGAGGCATTTATTGCGTCAGTTATCCACATTTACCATTAAAACCGATTGAATATCCATTTAAAATGTGGTGAATTTCTCATATGGATAGTCAGTGTAAGCCTAAAGGTTCTGTATGGTAGTGTTGTCATGGTACCGAAATTGGGACCCACAGTATGATACCAGTGAAAGTATCATGGTTCTGAGTAGTATCACAATACCACAGCAAAAATGAGGCAGATGTGCCTTTTGTCATTTATAAAAAGATAAATCACTTTTCTATAATACATCAATGATATTTCAATGGAATAAATTACTTATTGACATATTCATACTTCAAAAACAGCATCAATAAGTGATTAACATAGGGGGGATCAAAATAAAATAAATAAATAAAATAAAAATCAACCAGCCACCCTCCTCCCCTGACAAGTAAAGAACAGTCCCTAAAGTGCGGTGAGGTTTGTGGGCCGTTACCTGCCACAAAGAGAGAAATGTGAACGGCCCGTTTCTCCTCTGACACGTCACATACCTGTGTGCCACCATGGCTCGGCTGTTCAGGTCCTTTTGGGCATTCATGACACCACCGTTTTCTTGCGGTGGCCATAGCGCTCTGCCGTATTCCTGTCTGTGACCCCCGTTCAACCCACAACCGGCAGGATTTGCCTTTCGTTTCTGCTGCTGATTGAAATCTGTACTCACACAGTGTGCTCCTGAATGATTTCTTTTGCTTGCACAAAACTATTTTTAGTGGCAAATGTGAGTAAAATGCTCGCACCATAGAGCTCTGTGGAAAACAAATCACCGTAGCATATACAAATCTAGCCTACATGTAAAAAGAAATAAATAGTAACTTCAGTGCTTAAAGATACTCAATAGCTCAGCTAATACCTGAAATGTCACTGGAAAACAAACCACTGCAGCAGCATAATGAGTGCCAGGTGGCCAGTGCGCACCGTTATTGGACGGCACATGGACACTCACCCTCTTGCGATTGGACTTTGAACTTAACCCACAGTAGTGGTACCATGAGGAACTGTAGTACTATGGTACTCCAACATTATGTTATCATATGTACCGTGGTGTTTGGTACCAGTGTACCATGCAACACTACTGTATGGGACACTCAGAGCATTAATATAGTAGCAAACCATTATTTCCTATGTAAAGACATAGTGGAGTAATGTCTTGTGTTGCTTTGCACTGTGCTCATATGGTGGTTACTGCTGATATTGGGATGACATTGTTGCGTCGGCGTAACACCGTTAGCTCTGTCAGCACTGTTGTCGAGAGTGAGCACAGTTAGATGCTAGCAGCAGCTCAGCCACCTCCATGTTGAGAACCATTCCCAGACAAAATACACTCTGAATTCTGCATCTTTAGGCACATAACAAAGCTGTCATGTGTAGTCTGTGGGGTGTGCTGAGCATAATGGGAACTTGGAGCTGTCAGGGGACATAAACATTACACTGAAAGTGGAAGGTCGGGCGTGCTCAATATGGGGTCCAATGGCAAGTTCTTGCCCTGGGTTGCACTAACAGGATAATCCAGCCTGGGATATCCCCTGTTTTTAGGTCGCTTACATGTTTTCGCATGCAGCCAGTTCCCTTTGGGGCTTTTATGATGGTGCCAGATGTGGCTGCTTGGAGATTTTGTTGCAGCTGCAAATTAAACCTTGGAAAACAAAAAAAGAATCACAGTGCATGGGCCCAGAAGGGACAATCATTCTGTATTTGTAGTAAACACAGCAGCATTTGCAGTTGGAAAAAAAAAAGGCGTTGTTCTTTTCGGCAGATGGGGAAAGCACTGTTTCCCACAATTGTTTTGATTATAGCTGTAGCAGTGGGTAGCTCCCTTGATTTAGAATTGAATAGTGTCAAATAACTTGTACAGCAGAGGCTTTTAAAAGTTTTCAAACACATAAAACAAACAAAAAAAATACAATATTTCGCTCATATCTGGTCCCTGTTCTCCTCCTGCATGTAGTTACAAGTAAACCATGGGATGATGTGAGAGTTTTCATTCATTCAGCGTTTATTCACACTCGAACAGATGACATTGAGGAATATGAGCCCTCTTTTGTGCAAAGTTGCTAGAGTGCCAAAACAACTACGAAGAAAAAAAAACCATTGTGCAATGGAATGAAATCAGCTTTTGCAGTGTGGATCTCATCATGCAGCATGTGGCAAACAGATATGTTGTCCCTGCTGCTGTCAGTATTCAAACGTGTTAGAAGGACTGTGACATCTCTGCTGCAGAAGCCACCTGCCCCTCGAAAACACCCCAAGGCCCAGAGACGACGAGTTGCCAGAAGTTTGGACAATGTGAGGATGGCAAGAATCCTGCAACACTGTGACTCCAACTCGAACTTTTTTCCCCCTAAGAGAAACCAAACTGAGTGACTTTTATCTCATCCCCTGGAACGCTAAAGAATAATGCCTGGATGAAACATTCGGTCTGATTGTGTTCCACCTTTCAAAGAGATGAACAAAGCAGCAGCCAGGCGAGCACTGAAAATAAATAGGCTTTCACTAGGCATTGTATACTGTGCGCAGTTCAGGGTGGAATCAGCAGTTTTTGCTTCAATAAATAAGATGGAAGGAGTGGAGAGCTGCCCCCTCTTTAAGCTCTATTCACACAGGACTAGCATTACCTAGGGACCTCTAGTAATTTGTAATAATTAAGGACGTCATCTGTGATCTTAATCCTCTAAAAATGTGTGTAAATTGTCAAGCAAAAATTCCACCACGTATTTCACAGAACACAGAGGTTATGTGATAATATCAGTCCCATGCCAACCAGCATATTGGTGATTAGGTCCTTTATCCCAGCACCTCTCTACCAGTTGAGAGTTATAGAGGCTGCATTGGTAATTACGAAATAAGGTTTTGGGTGCAGGAGGCTCATTTCACGCCACAGCATGGAGACCTATTCGTTGAAAGTGCAAGCTGAAATCAATCAGAGGAACAAAATCTTGAAAGCTGACGAGATGGATGACGTGACGATGTGTGGCAGAATCGTTTTTTTTAACCTATATTTAAAAAAAGAAAAAGAAGCAAAAAAGGTTATCATTTTCCATCACCGCTAGTGGTGCTGTGTGGTGTTGCCGTGTTGCATAGAGTGGATTTACAAATGACTGTGTGCACCATATCTCGGGGATAATGTCAGTAAGTTCAAGTAAAATATAGACTTTGCTGATCCTGTGTGAATGCGCTGCAAAAAACACAGACGTGAGAGGTCCCATGGTGATACTAGTCCCATGCAAATAGGGCTTTAGCTGACTAATCAATTGCTGGGGTCATTTTTTAAGGTCCTTTAATGAGGAATGAGCTACAAGTCATTTATCATAAGCAGAAGATACTCGGGTTTGTAATAAGCAGCTGATCCAGTAATATGATTGCATTTACATGGAGAGAAAGTGACAGATTTGATATTAATTACTGGTAAAAATGTGATCTAAGAATGAGTTTTAATGAAGGGCAGCCCTAAAGGAGATGCTCTAATGATTGGAGAAGTTTCTTCTTCAGTTTTGCGCCTTGGAGCTGATAAAGTTAACAAGGACACTGAGTGTCATTGATGGGACACAGCACACTTACACAGAACATGTGCATGTGGTCATCGCCATGACATACTGTAGCAGCATTTTGGAGGTTTAGGAGCAACAACTTTTTAGTTTTATTCTGTCATTAATCATTTTAGAAGAAGTAATAAAACTCCCTTTCTTCCTGGTATGAACACCTTAGGTTCCTCATTCAGATGCTTCCTTAATAAGACGGAAAATTTTGCATGATTTGATTTTAGTGTTGGTCACATCTGACTCATTCAACCTATATGATTAAGATTACAGAGATGACAGAACAGTGTGAATCAAGTAATTATGCAGCATAGTAAATTCATATTGAAGTGAAACATTCAGATTCTGTATACAATATTAATAGCTCAACAAAATAAAACCTACCACAAATTACACATTTAAACAGCTCCCAAATACAAAAAATGTCCCCTGGGATCTATATATATAAATCAACAGGTGATTTCCTTCTTTGAGCAAAATCCTAAATGACTGAGTTGGTTTTTTTCCCACTTGGACCACGCCATTTCTCCTGTGACAGGCTGTTATTATACCGGGACTATTGCATATTCAAATAGTTTTTTGGCTTCAGGTTTACAATACCAAAGGTTCATGACAAAATCACTTGACGACACTGACTGCTGTGTGCTCACGACGCTGTGCTGCTGCCAGAGGAGCCGCTGAATGAGTTCCCTCTGAGCAGTAAGTCACTAAAAGAGTCTGAGAAGTCCGGGGCTGTTCATAAAACATTCAGGACGCAGTGAATTTTTTTATATATTATTAAGAATTACACTGGTATTCTCGTGAGCAAGATGATATGGCACACCCCTCCCAGTCAGTTAGTGACCTGAATTTTGTTTATTTGTTGACGGTGAATGCAGAGAAAAGTAAATTTACCAATCCAGTCATTGGAATAAATGTTGGCATGGTACGTTTCTGCAAACCACAGATACGTTAAATTTGTATATTGTTATGTGGCAGATAGATTAAAACTTTACATTTCTTTGGGTTTAAGCAAAACAGACAAAAAACAATTGGTTAAGGTAAGGGAATGATCATGCTCAGACTTGAAACACCCAGTTTTGAGGGTGCTGGTAATGCAGCGATGTCTCCACTTTTTTTTTCTAACTGCTGTGGAAACACATCGATAACTCACGGGGGGTCTCGAACAGTGACCTGCAGTTGTCTCGCCTATTTGTAATGCCATTAGCCATCCCCTCCACCTCCCATGACAAAGTCAGCTCATACACTACTAAATGTTGACTTGATGTGTGAAACTTTTTGTTTTTTTTTTAAAGATATTTTTTGGGGCATTTCTAGTCTTTATTTGATAGGACAGACAAGCGTGAAAGGGGGAGAGAGAGAGAGGGAGTGACATGCAGCAAAGGGCCACAGGCTGGAGTCAAACCCGGGCCGCTGCGGCAACAGCCTTGTACATGGGGCGCCTGCTCCGCCACCAAGCCACTTATGCCCCACGTACAAATTTAAAGTATCTGTAGTTTGTGGAAATTTACAATTCCAACATTTTCTTCCAATGACTGGACTGAATTTACATCTCCTGCTTTTGGGGAATCTGCAGTCGGCTACATGTAAATGAGTTTGAGAGTTACACTACAAGGTCGCTCCATGTGGTGCTTCAGATCTAGAAAAAACTGGGGCTGAGCAAAGAGGCTCAAGTCATCATAATATTAGGGATTTCAGATTGTTATAGAATGTTAACACAAGATCATTTTGTTATGATATGATTCAGCTAAAAGTTATAATAATATGAAATGGCCTGCCAAACAAAGCAACATGGCTGTAATTCATTACAAGAGTTTGTTTCTACTGCTCTGTTTCCCACTTACTTTATAGTACTTCTCCTTATGTTCTAGTTATACTGCATAAAGTATTTTAAAAAGACAGAGGGGATGTTTTCCACACATAATTTAAAATGATCTTAATATTTCTTGAGTTCAGTGCTGCCTTGAGCCTGCCTCGCACAACAGCTTCCTCCCCTCAGGCTGTACAAATCCTGCACTCTACGCCCCCCGCATTCCCCACTTCGCCATTTTAAAGCTCTTTCAAGGTTAGCTGTGTTGTCCTGTGAATGTAAATTAACCGAAAATCTGCTATTTGGTGGCCACTTTGATCCCAGGTGCCTCCACGGAGCACAATGAATGCATTCTTAGCATTCATGCCAATGTGTAAATCCACTGGGAAAAGAACTTTGTAACCCTGAAAGTGTCAGCGCTGTGCAAAATGCAGAATATGATCCTGCAATTTCCAATCATCTGTGCTGAAATAAATTCTCTGAATATGATGGCAACTTGAAAACGAAAGTCTTAAATTACTTGTTCACTTCACATTTTGTGCATCTATTTGAGGTTGGCCTTAAAAGACAGACAGTATGCAAGGAAATGGGACAAAAGGGAGTTTTAACTCATAGACTGAAGGCCTGTTGTCAGCTGTGTGACACATTCCTGCCGCATTATGTTTCCCAATATTTTAAAGCAGTAAATCGAGGTGCAGACAGAATCCTTTTTACATTGTGACCTAAGACGTACTGTGTTTTTTCCCCCAGAATTGACGTTGTAGCAATCTTCATACGTCATGTGAGGGGGGTCGGTGTCTCGCTGAAGGTCAGAGTGGCAAGAATATCATCCAGCTGTGATAGAATTTGTGAAGGTCTATAACCAGCAGACCATCTCTACTGCTAATCAGTGTCAGCACAGGTTTACCAGAAGGTACCTGTACTGAGGATGCTGTTCATAGAAACGCACATAGAGCTTAAACTCTCCGCTCTATTGAAAATCACCTTAATGGATCTGGAGCACGGCCTTTCCTTCAAGGGCACAGACCACAAGTATGGATGATTTACACAAAGAGAGCCAGATAAGGCTGCACACACTAACACACACTCCATCTGTAAATCCTGACGCCTCGGGGATCGACAAACTGCAAACTGTATAAGGAGCTGGAGTGAGCTCGGAGCAGTTTGTTAGGATTATACAAGATGAAGCTACTGGAAAATATCAATAAACTAGATTAGTTGTAGTCATCCCTGAGGGGAAACCAGGCTGTAGCAGCAGCAGCAGCAGGTGGGAATGGGATGAATCAAAGAGGTGTAGGAGATAAACAAGAGAAGGGCAAATGGAGGTTTTGTAAACATAGACAAAAGACAGTTTTTGTGTGTGAATAAACATGCATGGGTAAACAGTCATATCAGTGGCAGCAGAGCAGAAGACAGGGAATGAGAAATATCTGCATTATGAGACGAGGCTCTACAGAGGAGGAGCCACGGGTGTGTAAGAGGTTTCAAGTTTTGCAGAATAAATTTAAAAACAAATTAACTTTATTGAATCGCTCAGCTTTTACAATCAGTTGTTAAATCTATGAGATGATGGAAATGATGTGATATGGCTGTCACAAGTTCACGTATCTGAAGGTGATATTGTGTCTTTTGGTCTTGTTTTGTCCGACCATGAGTCTAAAACCTGGAGATTTTCAATATACAGTCATGTTAAATTAGAGAAAAGCAGCAAATTGTCATATTTTAGAAGCCAGGAAGTACATTTTTGGCATTTCTCAAATAATTGTAATTGTTCTGAATCGCAATTTTTCCCTAAAAACCCACCCTAATGGTAAAGGAGAAGGCTGGCAATATTCTGTATTTTTTATCTTCAGTAAATCCCACGTGCAGACTAAGGGTGTAAATCGCTGGTTTCATCATGATACGATATTTGTCGATATTACAAAGTCTGCCACAACAACATTTCGATTTAATGCGATTAAGGGGCCTGCGATTGATATGAGACGATGTCATCTGCCCATTTAAAGAGGCAACAGATAGGATTCGGGGTTTTTTAGCTTGGTGCCACCTAGCGTCAGCAGTGTTGCGTGGCACTGTCGCAACAACCAAATTGACCGTGGAGATCAGAGATAATTAATAAAATGTAGGCTGTAAAGCCACCAGTATACCTCTATGTATATGTAGAATGAGAAGGTGTGACACTATACTAAATAAATGAGTAAAGAGACCAAGCAACAATTATAAGATTTATCTGAAGAAAAATCAAATAGTAATGCAAATAATTATATCAGAATGCACAGTACCAGTACAAACAATTCACAGTAAATTATACCAATATGTACAGTATCAGTACAAACAACAGCAGACACAGTGGAATTATACCAATACACACATGTAAACAGTCCTGATTCTAGAATAAACAGTACCGTATGGAAACGATGCGGCCAGTTGGAGCTCAAATTGAATGGGAAACAAAGTCCAGTGTTCACTTAGCTGGGCGTAACTTAGCTGCCTCCGTGAGAAGAGAACAGAAGGAAGGGAGGGGGTATCACTGTCCTAGGGCTGCCGTAGAATGGCAACGAGGATGTCAGCCGACCAACACTCGCTACCCGCTCCCTGGTTGCGGCGATTTGCGATGCTGGCCAGCTAGGAATGAACTAGCAGCCAGTACAGTACAGTCCTCTCTGGGCTAGCTAACATTTAGCCGTGTTACTTACTGATCCATTAGACAGAAAGCTAGCTGGACATCGGTTTTGAAGCCTCTTTGGTCACGGAGCTCCCTCCGCCTCTTGAACGCCTGACTGAGGTTTACTCTTGTTTTTCCTCTTCTTTTATCACTCTCCTTTTTGCTCTTCTTTGCCTCCTCAGACAGAGGAGCTCGTTTGCTTTTGCTAGGCCGTTTTTCACTTATCTCCAAACTTCTGTCTGCCATTGTGCTCCTGACTCAACTATCTCATGCCCAACTCCTCATAAGGACCAGCTCCAGTCCCTGATTGGCTGACCGACCAGTTTCGCAATACATGGTGCGTTTCCTGCCGTAAAGCAGATTTTTTCCGCGAAATTTTGTCCCCGGTGGCAGAAGCTTATTAGAAAGATTGCAAAGCCACTAAGTAACCTATGTAAACGCTGATAGTCTGATTTTACTGTGGCCACTATCCTGTGCAACCCACATTATTTTCATGGTGATATATTTAGGAAAAGATTCAATCTGTCACAGATGAAGCTGCCACCCCTTTCTTTTTTTATTTACTTTGGCCATAAAGGATAAAAACAACACATGAATAATGTAAATAATTGTAGCTGCTTAAGTGCAGTAAAGTTTACCTTAAACTGACTCCACTAACACACAAATAACAGCACATGGGAGAAGTTCATCTTCAGGGCTTTCTGTAAGAAAGACCTTTCTGGAAGTAATGTTTCCACTTTAAGCCAAACCATCATTTTTTTCATTAATCTCCAGGAATATCTGGCTCAAAGCCCTGAAGGCAAACTTCTCCCAACTTAATCACATGTATTATTTACACTTTTTCATATTTACCATTGGTTTAAGTCATTGCTGTATTCTAAAGATGATGATATGGATTGATGTTTTCACTTTGCATCAATGACACTGGATCGCTGATCGTTGCAACGATATTTTGATCCAGAATGATGGATCGTTACGCTCCTGGTGCAGACCCAAACCAACCACAAATGGATCCTACTTACAAGTATTCACAGACAACTGTGATCACCAGGTGCAAAGTGGCGCACAGTGTAGCTGCTTTCAGACTGATGCAGTTATCTTCATGGCCAGTGCCCACGTCATGTACTTGCACCCATCTGTGCACCCATGGGCGTGTAGGTCTATAAATGAGGTGTGGTCAGGTGCATTGTTGGCATATTGCTATTTTCAGTGGCAAAAAGCAATTGCACCATTAAACAACAAAAACCTGGAGTAAAAGGACAGGTGCAGTTTTTTTCCTGCTATTAACAACTTGCATACATTCTGCTTGTTACACACACAGGACGGTTGGATGGGTTGCGAGTGGGTGAAAAAGTACACCATTAATGAGGACAATATTAATTACATTCTCTAAAATGTGAACACAGCAGAGAGCAGAGCAGAGCTGCTGTCCGACTCCCCATTAAGAGAGACACAGTGCACATTTACACACGAGGAGCAGCGTGACTTCATTGATTATTTTAGAAGCTAAAAGTTTTTGTTCTGTTTCCTCCGTTAAGTTTATACCTACAGGTGCTGCTGCTTAAATGTCCCACATTATTTGCTGCAGTGACATTTCTGCTCTTACTGCGTTACTCTGCAGAAAGCAGCTTGCTCCCTAATGTGCCAAATCAGCCATATAATCAGCAGTGCACCAGGTACAGGTGCCTGGCTTTTAACGGAAATGATAGTCCCTTGTGCCTTACTTTGCACCGTTATTATGCGCCATTTAACTAGCAAAGTGTAGTGGCCCTTTTTGGACTTGCACCATGCATTTTCGACCATGCGCTCAAATCCTAACCCTCAAACAGACCTTTGAATATGTGACAAGAGGACAAAATGTTCTCAGTGATGTCGTGACTACCTTGAATAAGGTCTGATTCTCTTATTGTGCTTTAAAACACCTATTGTGCTCTTTAGACGGGTACATCTGAGATCAGTTTGTTGTGGAGTGGTGGAAAGACTATAATGCAGTGTGTGCCTCATCCTGGTTTAAGTGCATGCATTATTAGATGGAGGAAGCCATGAGAGAGTGTCATTAACGCTCTTCATTAGACCCTGAATGTATTATTATATGATGATGATTATGTGAGTAAGTCGATTGTTCCAGGACTCTCCTCCTCTCAACTCTTTTCTCTGCTCCACACTGTGACTGTAGGTGAAAAGTGTTTGTCATTGCTCTGTCTCTAATTAAATATGCTGCTGAGGCTGTTTTGGCCCAGTCTGTATTGAAAAAGAAATTTGCGATCTCAATGGAGCTAACCTGGATAAATGAAGCTCAAATGAAATGAATAATAAGTGCCTGCAGCTTCACTTTCCAGCATTATAAATGTCCAACTAATTATCATTGACTACAGCTCTTCTAAAAACTCTAGAGACACAAAACTCTGCCCAAGGCCATTGTAAAACTCCATAATACACTTGATAAACTGAGTTCTCAGTGTACCCATTATGCTGTTTCTACATCGTTGTAAATGTCTTATATTTGGGTACAGGACCTTTATTCAGACAAACCAAGACATTTGAAGATGTCACTTTGGGCTCTCAGAAAAAGGACATTTTACCGACTAAATAATTTATCAGTCTGTTCAGATGGAAATAATCTTGCATTCCCACTGTGAGCGCAGCATTTTGCAGAAGAGGACTCTAATTAAATTGTTTTACAACAAAATACAAACATCATAAACAGATCAGAACATCTGTCTCATTCCCCAAAAGAGCCCAAATTCAAACTCATGCAAGATGCATTATATACAGGTATGAGTATATACAAATTAGAAGAAAGACTTGTGCTTCACATTGCAGACCAATATGAGCATGAGTACTTGAGTGCGTAAATACACTGTAGATACTGTGGAGAAAAAGCCACGTTCATCTTTGAATGTCATGAAGGTCATGAAAGACTGCGAGCTGCTGCTGGTCAGGATGCAGCACTCTGTAGTCTCTCTGCAGGACAGTTTACAGCAGGCACCATTATCACCGGATCTGATTCAGTGACCATCTGGAAAGACAAATCTTGTGCAGTCTGTACCTGGACAAGAAAAGATAAATCATTAGTGTTGGTGTAATGAACATTGCAGCCTAAAGAAGCCACAAGCACGACTCTAGACTTGTAGTCCTGTTTTATATTGGTGCCTATACTATCTGTTTTTAGGCAGTGTGTGCACATGTCAGTATCTAAGGGCCTTTTCACACCTGTAAGTTGAGACCAAATCAAGCTCATCACATCACACTGAAGAACTACATGACATACCTATATCCTTTTATCACCACCTATGTGGGCTGCAGATCCCTATACTTGACATTGAGCGTTCCCGTCCTTTCATATTCCCTCTCTCTCCATCCTCTTTGAATGTAATTGAATAATTCTAAAGTTTTTTTTTCCAACTGACTCTCTCTAAAGTCGTCTCCTCCTCTCCCCGTGTGCTACCGCAGCTAATTTTGTTATGTTATGTTGTTCGCGAACAAATGGAAACCTACACTGTACATTTACTACCACTTGCAAATTTTACAGCTGTTTTCTCCTCAGCTCCAATCTGCTCTGAGCGCAGCCACTGTCACTCTCTGAGACATGCACACGCTATGCACTGAGGGGCTACACTACTCTTAGGGGCCGTACTCATACTGTGTTTTTAACTGCCTGAAGAATGCAAGCTCAGGTGCTGGGTGCTATCCTTGTGCCTTTTTTGTGCCAATTTTCGAGAGTGTGGCAGCAGGTTGCAGCTGAGGTTGCCAAGCAACCTTAAAGGGGAACTAATGTTTTTTTCAACCTGGGCCCTATTTTCCGATCTACTTTTGTCTAAATGAGTGATGGGATGTTCAATATTTGACATTTCTCCAGTACGAAGCTAGGGCTGACCTGCCTGCAGCCCATGAGCGCCTACTATATTAAATAATAGGGCACTCAGACAGCGTCAAACAACGTCAAAATACATCCACTACAAAGTGCTTTTTTTCCACACAGATAGGCTCGGATTGTTTGTGTAATTATCCGACAACATAACAGAAAGGAGAAATGAACGTCTGTGTTTATCTTTAGCTGGATTCGGACATGTTCCTCTGCCTGTTGCTGCTCCCTCTCTCTCCTCGTCCGCTCTTCAATTTCAGTGAGCTCTGTGTCCGTGTATGTCCGTGTTCAAATAAATACGGGCGGTCATCAAATTCAAATGGCTCATCCAGATCAGGTTAAAATCGGGTAAAAATTTGGACATGTTTGTTGTGGCAAGTCAAAACACTCACTCAGAGAGTGAAAGTCTGGCTCTGAAATCTCACGTCTCGCGAGATTCTTCTTCTTCTTCTTTGGTGTTTTCCTATACAGTCTATGGTGTTTTACGGCAGTTGGTCTCGCGAGACTTGAGTTGTTGCAGGAAGTTACCACTGGAGTGAGTTTACAAATGCGACTGTTTGGGGCAGTCATGGCTGAATTTTTACCTGATTTTGACCAACTGGATCTGGATGAGCCATTTGAATTTGATGACCGCCCATATTTATTTGAACATGGATTACACGGACATACACGGATGCAGAGCTCATTGAAGAGGGACGAGGAGAGAGAGGGAGCAAGCAGAGGAAGTGTTTTGACTTGCCACAACAAATATGTCCAAATCCAGCTAAAGGTAAACACAGATGCTCATTTCTCCTTTCCGTTATGTTGTCGGATAATTATACTAACAATCAGAGCCTATCTGTATGAAAAAAATGCACTTTTAGAGGACATATTTTGACGTTGTTTGACGCTGTCTGAGTGCCCTATTATTTAATAAAGTGCGCGCTCACAGGCTGCAGGCAGGTCAGCCCTAGCTTCGTACTGGAGGAATGTCAAATACTGAACATCCTATCACTCATTTAGACAAAAGTAGATCGGAAAATAGGGCCCAGGTTCCCCTTTAACAAGCACAGCATTATAGCCTATTTACCTGAAATATTGAATGCAGAGCTGATCATCTTCCAGGTGCCGTTTATAAGTGTGTAAGCCTATCATCTGTTTGACAGATGTAAAGCTCTGGCAACCCTGCACTAAAATGACCACTTTTTCCATATTTACCACAGACTGGTATTTATAGAAGAAGTGAAAGGTATCTGTCGGTGGTGATTGGCTGGTCCTCATCACATGACATGCGGTGTGCACTGCTGCGTTCCAAAAGTTTAACTCGGTTTATCTGTGCCCTGAAAAATAGGTGCTCAGGAATGCATGTGCTCTGGGATGATGTTACTCTGGCGTTTGAGCACGCCTACCGCACATCTACATTGAAAACAGTAAATTTTAGGGTGTAAAAAACATGGCATGTGTATGGCCCCTTATCACTTGACAATAGCCTACCAAAACTTCCTGTAATTGGTCAGGAAGTCCTAAACCATCCTCCCAGAAAAGATTTGATCATCTCCTCAACCACTGGACAGTTATCAAAGATGTGTCTAACATATTTATATATCTGTGCATGTGGATCTCTTTTATCTCCATCTGCCTGTCTGATCACGACTACACTCTGTAGTTTACCCTTGTTTCTATTTCCCACTGCCTCCACACTCGTCATGATGATGTAGGTCGAAGCGCCACCTTGTATGTGCGTTACACCACTGAACAGATGGCTGCGCTCTGCCAAAGGCAAGAAATAATATAGATTTATTCCATAAGGGACTGACACCTCTGCAGTGTGATGTACTCTAAGTGGAAAAAGAAGCTTTCTCACCTACTAATGCACTTGAAGCGGCGTATGACACATTTTATTTCACGCCAGCAGTCACCATTCAAGGTCAGAGAGAGTGACAAAGGTCAGGGTCAGAGATCAAATGAAATAGCAGTGATTGAGTGCACTGAATCACATTAACATTTGTTTTTTCAAAGGAAGAGGTTTATGGAGCGTGTCCAGATCCCCAAATTAGTTGCTGTGGACAATGGACAGTAGCTGTACTCCCATTTTATTTTCAGTTTTTTTTAAATTGTCATTGTGGAGCATAAAAACAGTCAACTTCCCCAGGGAACATAGCTGTGGGAAAAAATAGTGGAAAGAGCTTGACCATAGCGTATAGGGAAATCACACTGAAAGATATTTTATACCTCATTAGATCATACAACATCAAGTGGAAAGGGGAAAAAAGCATCCGTACACTGAGTCATAAACATGCTCTACACTCACTGACTTTGCTGATGGAATCTGACTAGACAAGTGAGCTTTAAATGGCTAGTTGCTACAACACCAACATCAAAGCAGCCATTACTAAAGATTTCACGGGTCAGAATAAATCACACACTGTAACAGTTCTGGGGTTGAACCGTTCCTGCTCAGTCACAATAAAATGAAAGGAACTTTTTAGACTTGTTAGGTTGATAGTTGATGTAATGATGATGATTCACAATAAATACCAGTCAAAAAAAACAAAAAATAATATTCCTCTTCTCATATAAACTATTTTCATGTAAAATTCAAATTTCCTTGAATTTGTCAGTGGTTACCTCATGTTGTAACAGTGCTGAATATGTAAATTTAATCCATTTTTACCATCACAGCTCCATCCATGAAAGCTTTTTATTTTATTTTATTTATTATTATCCATACCATGCATGATCCTGGAGGGGAGCATGACGTGGCCTTTCCCAATAAATATAAGTGCTACAAATACATACGAAGAATATAAAATGGGCGAAAAAAATTCTCCATTATAAGGACCATAAAATTGAATAAGCTTTATTTTTCTCCATGGTTACAAAAAGTTACAATAGTTCCTCTTTCCACCACAGAGAGGGACGTTTGTCCCAAAGCTTGGCGCTGTGTTTATCCTCTACAGCAATAGACTTACCACTTGATCGAAAGTATGCGTACACAATGCGGCGTGTCTGTGTATACTTGCTGCAGCACTACGCAGCCAAAAAGCACAATACTGGCGGTCTCCACTAGGCTTGGGCAATTGGACGAATATATCGTCCATCGGCTGAGTCCATCACGGTTGGTTTCATTTTTGGCGATTTTTTGGGCGATTTTTGTCATTTTATTTTGCTAAATTAATGGTCTGTCTCCACAGAATTAAACTCGGTACATATAGTCCATAATAACTATGTAGAGCACAATTCAAAGTGTGTGCGTATTGGAGCTGGCAGCTTCACACTGATTTCCGACGAGTCTTTCACAAAACACGTCAGTGATGGCCGGGGCCGGGGTTACGGCCGGGGTCCACTGGCAACGGGAGCGGTGCGACAATTCTGCAACGCGAGTCCCTTAGCAGCTCGCCCCTTAGCAGCTCGCCCCCGTTAATCAATTACAGCAGCTCCACCGGCAACAGGAGTGGCACGACAACTCTCTATTTTAGGAGGCTCTTCTACTTTTTTTTTTTTAACATATTGCCCAACCCTAGTCTCCACTTGGGGCAGACAACAGAAATATAACCCGGAAATCGGATAGTGCATGCTGGGTGTTGTAAACAAACATGGATGCCCTTGATATGCTTGATGAGGAAGGAGAACTATGTCACTATGTAACGGCGTGGAAACACCATAAAGATGTGGGTAGTTCCGCACCAGGTCTGTCAGCCTCTCTTCAAAAGTTGCTGCCATTGCTCTGACAGCGACTCTGTCTGTTCTGATCTCATGGTCACCATGTTCATTCGCATGAGCGTCAGGTCAGTATTGCATCTCGTGCATGCGTCGCGGTACCTTGCGTTGAGATGTGCGGCCGACACATCAAACGAACGCAGATCACGCATGGCAGTCATGATGTGGTTGCGTTCGCGTTGTTTGCAGCAAGCATATTACTGGCCTTACACTCCGCGACAAAGTGAGAGTGGGTATGGTCTTGTTTTGGAGAGGCCCAGTGTGTGTTTTTCTGCAGCTGATTTCAAACACTACTGGACCAATCATCCTAATATTGTGTGTGCACATGTATTACTATATGCTCAGTGACCTCCCATGGTTGCAGTGATATACAGTTGCTGAAAAACCTGTTTTACTGACTGTTTTATACCAACATTGACTGCTGATTCCTCAATCCTCTTAGCCAGTTGGTCGGGGCCACAAGAAACCATCACAGCTAAAAACAATGAGCCTTACCATCTGTTGCAGACCACAGTTTGGCTTAGTCATGGCTCAAAAACTGACATCCTGAGAGAAGTTTGGTCTGATCTTTAACTGGAGCATCTGCAGAATAATTCCATACCTGATATGGTATGATCCACTAAAGTTAGGCACAACGCTAAATCTATCCACCAGGCACAGCTGTGCCACACTGCTGCTGCCATAGTTGTGACCAGGTTTTGTTCTGTCCCCTTGTCCTTGATATTTGTTGTTCTATCATAATTAGGTAAGTAGGCTGTGAGACTTCATACCATTCAAAGTCCAGCTGTGAATAACACAGATCAAAGATTTGTTGCTGTGTTTTAGTAAATAAAAATACATTCATTCTCGTGATTACATCGTATCTACATTTTTAATACAGTCCCTGCTGCCAGGTAAACTTGATCAGCTCTGTGCAACATGCTGCAGGTTCGTAAAAAAATAGATAAAGCCCATATTTTCTTAGCTCCTGGGATGCTTCTTTTGGAATTGCTATGTGTAGTCATGATTGGGAAGAGTAAAGCAGGTGACAGGAAAGTAGGATTTGAATTAACCAGCAAATAAACTACAAAACTAACTGTGATGGAAACATTTCTGTATGTAGCTCAGATGCTCCCAGCTCTAAAGTTGAATGTCTGCAACATTGGCTAAACTACATTTGAAACAGACACTGGTTCAAGTGTTTATTGGTGACCAGTGGCTCTGACTCTTCAGCTGACAGAGCTGTCAGCAGCCCAGCAGCAGAGAGGCTCCAAGATGTGCTAGGATTTTATAGCCGGACTACGAGCAGCAGGACTTGCGCTTATTATTGCTTTGACCGTGTAGAGATGTGATGTTTCACAGTATGTAACTGTGAGGAAAAAGTCACAGTGAAATGTATCACATAGTAACACTGAGGTAGTCTCATGTGTTAGGTTATATGTGTGGGTTGGAACACTGAGGCACCAAACAAAGGCTGAAGTTTCGACACCAACCCGAGCGCTCGTCAAGGGCAGTGTAGGTGGTGAATCAGATCAGAAATTGCAGCAGAAATTGGCACTAAAGTTTGTGAGTGGAGTTTTGTCAGAGCTCATTTTTCTATGATCCACAACCCAGAGCTGGGAACTGAGCAGCTGGGGCCCTGCAGCCAATTAGGGGCCCTAAAACATAATATTTAATCCTGTTTCTGTTTAGTTATAATATGTGAGCTTTACCTTACGTTCAAAAACAAAACATACAATCTTATATGTGTGATTTACAAGAATACATTTTGATCTGCAGTGATTAATATCTGATTTAAACAATGACAGCTACTTGGTTAAGCTTAGAGAAGTGTTAGAGATAAAACTGATGTTGAGTGTTGTCATAATTGACACGAACTGTAGAGGTCACTTGTCGGAATAACATGAACATTGGGTTTAGTGATTAAACAAATGGCCAGTGCTGTAGTTTGTAACTAAGGACTGCCTGTATTTCAGTAATTATTTATCTGCTAGTCCATACCCATTGGTAGCTTTGTCACCTTCTAGTATGCCAATCCTCAATGCCTATGTGCAGTTTCACATAGACTGACCACGTCAGTGAGTAGAAAAACGTGGGACAGACAGAATGACTGACTGACAGAATGACACACTGACAGTTTCCGTGATTATGTACAGCATACCATACCATGACTTAGCCAAAACATTGGTCCACAGGGGGAGCCACAGCGATCGGTCGCATTTTAGCCATTTTTAAGCATTTTTCTGTTGTAATAGCGCCACCTAGCTGCCAATTAGAGTTAAATTTCTCCAGTCACCTTGAGGCGTCCTGTTCTATATATCTACCAAGTTTAGTAAAAATCCATACGGCGGTTAGGCCTAGATAAGAAATTAGCTCTCTAGCGCCTCCATTTTGTTTGATGGGGTCAATAATGGAGGGTCCCCTCAGATTATGTGTGGTCATATGCCTACAAAGTTGTGTGGTGATGGGTGAAACCCTTGAGATGTTATACACCTTTATGTGATGAGCCACGCCCTCCGCAATATTCATTGCCTTATAGAAGCTCAGTTTTAGTAAGTTTTCCAACTTTTGCCAAGAGGGAACTTTAGATATTGGTCTCAAGATTATGTTCACCCAGTTTCATGCAGCTCGGTCAAACTTCCTAGGAAGAGATCGATTTGAAGTGTTTTTCAAAAAATTCAAAATGGCGGAAAATCTATAGAACCAGAAGTTATGGGTTCTTGAGGCAAATGTGTTCCTCATGAGGAGAGGCATCTCTGTGCAAAGTTTCATGTCTGTATGACAAAATCAGCCCAAATTCTGTTTCTTTATTTTCATAGTAGTGATCAACAGAAAAACAACAGGGAAGTGAAGGTTTGGTCAGCAAGGAAGATAGAGAAAGACACATTGGGAGGGTTCAAATACACGCATGCATGTTCAATACTTCAGCTCCGTGACGCATCGCAAAGAACCGATGGGATCACTCCAAAGGGGCCCACTTGCGTCTCAGACCTACCACAACGCGCTGGCAACTCTTCTCTGCAATCGGGCTTTCCCCCTCCACCAAGACTCTCACATTTTTGGTGTTCAGTATAGACTTCTCTTTTGTTTTTGTTTTTCAGTACAGTATAGTAGACATGTATATGTTTATTTTTGATAATCTGCATGAAGCACAACCACCTCAAGGCTACAATACATCAGCTACACTGCCTGTTTCTCCCCTATTTTTTTTCTTTCTTTCGTTTGTTTGTTCATTTGTTTGTTTTTCCTCCTTCTTCTCCGCATGCACTGTCACTATATAACTCAGGACTTAAGCACCTACCCCCTCCCCCTTGCTTGTTTCCTTACTTTCCCCCTGACACACTTTGGTGTATCACGGCCCTCTCTGACTCATATTAGGAAGTTTTTCCAATAAAGGCTGTTAGGCTAGTCTCCAGGGAGGGTGGGTGATGGTCACAACCACGCATTATGGGTATAAAATACTTGACTGCAAGATTAACAGTGCATCAATCTTCACAAGAAGCTTACACCCTTTAGTGGCGCTAAGCTATGAAGACCAATGCAGACAAGTATTAAAAAAAAAAAAAAAAAAAAGGAAGATAGAGAAAGAGAAAGAGAGACAGCTGCATGGCATGAGAAGAAAGACAAAACAATCTGGCCTTAAGACCTTGACGTGTAATTAATTATTTTGAGCAATTATGTGTATCATATTGCCTATAATGGACTTATGGTGCCTATGGTAGCTGTGCTTCATCTTAAAACTATATAGTTCATCATTCTGATGATGATTGATAATCATTATCTGTTTTAATGCCCCCTCCAGCACTTGATACCCTACACACAGCACGTGATTCATGTGTATGAAGTGCAGGCGCTGAACAGAAAAGTGGCTCTCAGTTCAGGACTTGATGCTTCATGGTGTTAAATCACTTGAAATGTGTTGTTGTGTTTCATCAAGTATCTGGCTATAAATCAGTTCACAGTGTTGGGCAGTAATGTGTCACAGTAATAATATTACTTTTTCTAGTAATGAGTGGTGTAACTAAGTATGAGTAAAATTTCAGTGATAATATTATGGTGGCATGGTGGTGTAGTGGTTAGCACTGTCGCCTCACAGCAAGAGGGTTTGGACTAAAACTCTTTCCACTGAAAAACACATCCTCAAACCTGTGGTCTGAGACACCTACTACAAGTGGTACCAGGAAATACACCCCACCAAAGGTGAGCTCTCCTTGGCCGCAGAGGTCAGCGGTAGCGCTACACTGGCTAAACAACCAAAACTGGATTTTACTCACTGGCAGCTTCAGGCTACAAAGAAGTATTGAAGCTTGTGGTTGGATATTTTGTGGATGAAATGACTCCGTCTTCCAGGCAGAGACTTGGGAAAATACCTGCCACTGGCAACTGACTCCCAGATGGAAAAAAAAAAAATCTAGCCTTACATGTAGCTACACTTATTGGCAATTACCACAGAGATATTCATTCACATTCACACAGAGGAAGTTACTGTTGGCAGAAAGAAATAAGTAAAGTAATATTATTACTTGTGAAAAGAGTAGTGAGCAATATATGACTTTTTTTTAGAGTTATGAGCCCAACACATTCAATTAAATCCTTTCACAGGGTCAGTGAGATCTAAGTTTTATGTTACTAACAGCATCTAAGAATTCTGTGAGTGCGTCTGCTCCAACGTCTCCCTCCCCACCACAGTCTCCTTCTCCTGCTCCCTGGATTATAATGGACACTCTTTATGGATAAAAGCTGGTGGGAATGGAGGTCATGTAGAGTACAACAGTGCGGCTGCCCTGAAGCATTGTGGTCATCAGCAGGTGAAGGTAAAACCATGGAATGACCACCCTGATGAGAGTCATAGAAATCTGGACGGAAACTGAGATCATCCTCAGATGATCTGTTGGTATCTAACAGAGGCAGCTTGTGTTTGGGTTCCTGTGTACACTCATGCTTTTTCTCAATAGGGATAGAGATACTCGCACTGAGAGGAGTCATTCACAACTGCAGCTATTCACGCCGTGAATGGTCTGAATGTGTTTGCACTGCAGGTTTGCATAAACCTCAGAAGAGCCTGTCCCCTGTTGTCTTTCTGACATCTAACAGCTTACTGTGTTTGACTGCATGTGCTGATTTTACTGTTTTTTATTGGAGAAGAACTGCTTAGAAAATCCTTGAATCTTGTCTATATAATGACGAAAACTCTGTGTGTCTGTTCCATGTTTTTCTCCTCACTGACTTGGTCAATCCATGTGAAATTTGGCACAGTGGTAGAGGGTCATGGGAGGATGCGGATGAAGCAATATTACATCAATTGGCCAAAGGGGGGCGCTATAGCAACTGATTGAAATTGCAAACTTTGAATGGGCATATCTCATGCCCTGTATGTCGTAGAGACATGAAACATTGCACAGAGATGCCTCTCCTCATGAGGAACACATTTGCCTCAAGAACCCATAACTTTCTGTTATATAGATTTCCCGCCACTTTGAATTTTGTGAAAAACACTTCAAATCGATCTCTTCCTAGGAAGTTTGACCGAGCTGCATGAAACTGGGTGAACATAATCTAGGGATCAATATCAAATTCACAAAATCTCTGTCTGAATACATTGCTCTTCTTAATGGGTTCAGTTGACTATTTAATCTTCCTATGACCTGTATCCCAAACACACACCACGTGAAAATGTATGTGGGCAACTGTGCACTCAATGGGTATGGTATGGAGTTTAGTGGTAAACACACATTTCCTATCGCTGCCTCACAATAAAAGCATCCGCTGGTTCATCCGTACGAAATGTTTGGTTTATCACAGCTCTGATACGGCTGAAAGTGATCAGTAAACTGTACACTAAGGCTAATATCTGAATCTAAACACCAACACACAGGCAAGATGACAGATTGGCCCTGATAGCAAGCAGGACCACAACAGCGTGGCTCAGCATGGGTTGGTCTTAAACAGAATTTAGTTTTCTGCGTCTCAGTATTGACTCAGAGTAAATTGGAATGGGTTTTGTAGCTGATGCTGAAGGTGACCTTGACTACATGCCTGGTTTTATCTGGCGCATCTCTCGGCATCAGTACTTCATGTTTCTCGCCTTAGCTGCAACACAACAGTTACCAGTCTGACTCATTCACTTTGTTGCCGTTTCCAGCACTGTCAGTCTGTCATGGCAGAAAGTAAAACCTCCATAAACTCAGACAAAGCGAGGCAGCCATCGTCAGTCATCCTTAATGAGAGCAGAGTTTCCACACGCAAGACTTTCAAGTGGAAACAGATTTGTACATGGTAGCCAGCAAAACAAAAGCAAGAGAGAGGCAGACAGATCTGTGTCATATTTCTCACAACATCTATGTTTGCTCATCGCAGCTAATCATTTGTCTCTTCTGGGTTTGTTTTTGTATCTGTTTGATCATTAGTCGCATATGTTTGAGCATCCCAGCAGTACTTTTACATGCACCTTAGGTTTCACATCAGTGAACACAATAGTGAAGTAACCTTGACAAAAATTAATTTGGGCGTGATGTTCTCTGTGATGGATTACTTTACTCAGGCAAGTTTCAGGTTCTCTGTAACAACAACTAGAACAAATGGCGAGGGGAAAGGAAGTGAGAACACATTCAACATTCAAATAGGAGTGAAGTGAAGTAAAGGATCAAGAAATGTAGATTGTTATTAAACCCTTCGGAGTTCAGGTTTATTTTTCTCTGCTTTGTTTAGCCCCTTTTCAAACAGTCCTTACCTATTCTTTGAACCAAGTGGTTATTGGTCTGACTACAATAAACCTCTGGGGCAACAGCAAATTTGGTGGATATGGTGTAGCCAACAAACATCCAGGCCAAGAATTTCTCTTCCATGCACTGCTAGCTAAACAGATATCTGCAAATGAATGTAGATATATTTCAAAACAGCTATTAAAAGCTGAATTATTGTCAGATGATAGATGACGGGTTTTAATATTACATTTTGGACAATGTATTCCGCGTCCCCACACTCAACCCAATTGCCAGAATAAATGCTGGTATTTTACATTTCTACAAACCACATTTATGTTACATTTGTGCGTCAATGTAATAGATGCATTAAAACGTTGTTTTTTTATGCTGAAACACCGCTGTGGTCAACATTTTGTTAGGTTTAGGCACTAAAAACATTTGGTTATGTTTAAGAAAAGATCATGTATGGCTTATAATACCCATGTTTGGTGGCTGAAAAGCTGCTGGAAACACACCTATGGGTCCCTAAAAAACCAACTGTTTTTTTTCTTTGTTGATCTTGAATAGTGGTCTGCAGCTTGGCAGGCATCTCACCAAGGTGACACGCCTATCTACCATCCCCTCCAGCTCCCAATGACAAAGTCAGCTTATAGAGGTAATCAGAACTTAATCTCTTTAAAAACGTTGATATGACACATATGAAATGTAAAAATGTAACATACCTGTGGTTTGCAGAAATGTACAATGCCAACATTTTCTTTTTGCGACTGGGGCTCCACACGCCACTCAAACACGATTGGTCAGTCTTCTTGGACTATAAATGGAAACCAGAAACTTCTTGTTTTGTCTTTAGCACAACCTCAACTATACTGCCCTACAAAGCCTAAGTGCAGTAACTACATTTTCGGTCAAAATTGAGTTATAAGTAAAAATGAACTCCTTGATATCTGTTTTATCTTGTGACAAAGTTTCAGAGTTCAATTTTGCTTAGTTTTAGAGAAAAAACGGTATAAAATTTTGCAGTAGCCATTTTTCTCAGTTTTACCCTTTGCGTAGTTACTGCACTTAGGCTTTGTAGGGCACTATAAGTCTGACTCATTTTTGTCAAGATAAAAACACAGTTCTTGAAAATGATACAGGTGACTAAGTAATTTATAGATATTCAGTCATAATCACTCAAAATATCATCACATAACACTTGAATTTACAATATATATATATATATATATATATATATATATTTACAATAATATATATGTGTGTAATATATATTTACAGGTAAGGTGACTATTTTTGGTTTTGAGCCTTTTTCATTAGTCCTTTTTACACAGAGATTCCACTACAGAGCCGCTAGTAAGTCCCGCCTTTGCATTTTTACACGGAGTCAAACAACAGCAGCATCATTCCGCTCCAGTGCATGATTCTAGATTGCATCCCAGCATTGCAGAACCAAAAGAGGTGTGACGTTAAACACAACAGCGTTGGTTTCCAGTGTGATATGACATATGCATTGGCACTGCTTCATAAACAATAACAATGGCATAACATGACAATAACAATCATTTATTGTCTCTGTTATATGACTGCTGATTGACCTCCTCTCAGAGGGTAGAAAGCACCTGTATTTTCCCAATTTTCCAAGTTTTCCCAATTAGTGGACATTTTTGGCTGCTGTCCTCCTTCTTTGCATTAGCTGCTAATTGCTAATAGCTACTTTTAAATCTCCCACAGTGGATTACACACAAAACCTCATCAAAACATCACACCTGTCCTGCTCATGGTCCTGTCCTGTCGGCTCTCTTGTTTATATAGACATTGTTTAGATGCTGTTACAACCTACTGTGGGGCATTAGAGACGAGACAACTTTGTCCCCCCATTCCGCGATCATAAGTTATATACAGAGCACTGAGGCGGCATAACTGCGCAATATACCCACCTTGAACAGGCAGTGTAAAAGGGGTTATTGAAAGTCTTTGTGCCTATAATCACTGAAATTTTAAATAATTCAAAGTTTTAAAAAGTTTTTTTTTTTTTTAAGATATTTTTTGGGCATTTTTAAGCCTTTAATTGATAGGACAGCAAGTGTGAAGGGGGGAGAGAGAGAGGGAATGACATGCAGCAAAGGGCCACAGGCTGGAGTCGAACCCGGGCGGCTGCGGCAACAGCCTTGTACATGGGGCGCCTGCTCTACCACTAAGCCACCGACGCCCCTTTAAAAAGGTTTTTAAAAAGTTATGTTCTACAGACATAAATAAGATGTTGCGTAGAGCCAACTGGTTTTCTCAGTTTCTCTCTACATCATACAGAAAACAAAGTTAATGAAAATAAAACATGTTCTCTTCATTACTGATGAGTGGACAGAGTCTAGAGGTTCACCTATAATATAGACATTTACAGCCAGTTTCCACTCTTCCATCTCCAGTGGTATAAGCAGCTCAATATGCTGTATGTTTGAAATGGCATTGCCCTGATTGTCGATTTAACACATGAACACGTTTCTACATACATGACGATTTATCCATATCTAAATTAAGATCTTGTGATCAAACCTTGTAACCGTCAGATGGGGAGAGACGGAGATCACCACCGTCTTAGATGGTGTGAACTGAATGAGTCAGAAAAAAGATTGGATTTCTTATCCGAACTTCCCAAACATGTTGAAATAAATAACAAATGGCAGCCTTGAGTTTAAAACTGAAATATTCTGTTCTCCTTTTTTTCCCTTTTTATTCTTCCCAGGTCGATGAAGGGGAAAATATCTGAAAGTTTTCCTCAGCATGTGAAAAACTCATGAATAAATTGTAATTTGTTTGATTTACTTTTCATTTGATTTCTTTAATCGGCTTTTTGAGATAATAGGAACATACTGAAAGCCATTATCCAAACTTTTGCAATTTGATGGCTTACATTTGTGCTGCCTCAGATTTCCTATTCGCTACTTTGGTTTTTAACTTTTCTAAAGACTCCCTTGTTTTTCCATGGATTAATAACTTGCTCTATTTTCTGCTAATTAGTAATTATGTTCAGATAAACTGAATGTTTTTTGGGGGGTAGAATACTTATTGATATATTTGTACCAAGGAAGTCTATCTTAAAAGAACTGAAACCACATTTCTGTGACAATGAGCTCAGTGACCTCTGCATGTACAGTTCCAGCCAAAGTCAGTTTCCAGATATGAGTGACCTTTTTATAATTCCACCAGGACGATAACATCAGCCTGACAAAGGTTTCACAATGACCCCGTTCACTTGTAATCCTTAAAGCTTTGGGGACTTACAGTACAATGTGATGACAATTTGATTAGTTTTTACTGCTTTTTTCCTGAGCTCAAGTGAACGCGTTTGATTCAGGTTAGGCCGGTAAAAGCTGCAGGAATAGGCTCAGAACACACACTTAAAGTGCACGCGCACGCATACCTTCCTCCCGACAGGAGCACTTCTGGTGAATATTGGATGGAGAGGTGGGGAGGCTTTTTGGGGAAAAGCTTTGAGAGAGGGAGAGAGAAGAAGAAGGGGGGGAGAGATGGATGAAGCCAGGGGGAAAATGGAATGTGACGGAGGCTCTCTCTTTGTCTTCTGCCCTTAAGTGCTAAAGTCGATTCAGTTCAGCTGAATTCGACTACGTGCAGTTCACATCAGGTTCAGACTGACAGACCTTCACATGGACTTCTCGTACTCCAGTATTGGCTGATTAACACAAATAGACAGAACTTCACAGCAGCCAGAATTGAAAATAATTGAGGGTGTCACGTATATTTTCTCAGTAGCATTTCTTTACTCGTTTTTCGGATCCCCGTAAGCCTCTCCAACAGGGATTGCTAAACTTCCTGGGGTTCACAGCAAGTAATACAAACACTGGCTGCACTCAGATGTAACAACAGACATGCAAACATGTATTGACTCTGTCAGTGTAGCCCAGAGTTCAATATTTAAAATCAAAGTGATCAAATATCAATCACCTAAACAATGCATGTGCAGAGGTTATCAGACAAAGAAGTTGGTTGAGATCTCACAACTTAACATCCGTCACAGTTCTGACTTTCTGGTCACCTGCTCATTTCTGCCTGCCCAGCCACCCAGCTCCCATTCAGTAATCTTCCATTCACCCCAGTTTCCCACGCCTCAGCATCAATCACGCCGACCTCATCAAGGCAATTCAGTCCACCTGTTCCTCATCACTCACAGCCAGTATATTTACCCCAGCCTCGCAGACACTCTTTGGCAGATTTTCCACTCATGCAAGGCTCTCCAGCGCTTTCTTCCGGACCCTGCTTGCCCCTGACCTACCTGTCTTGTCTTATTCCTGGTGAACGCACCAGCCTTCTATCCTCAACCTTGAGATCTACTTCTGCATCCTTGGTTCTGTTTGCCTGTGGCTGCTTGATGTTACCAATCTGACAGCACTACAATGTGAGTGTTCCCACCTGCTTATCTGTGGTTTGTTCCACCCCAGAGACATTCACCGTGTAGGCACACTCGCAATTGTGTGTGCGTCTCGTGCTGGCTTCTCAATCCTCTGCCTGGCCCTGACCTACCTTCTGCCTGCTCGGACTGTGTGTTTTCCTGGTTCCTGATCTTTGGCCTCTCCTACTATGTCTCTGCCTGCTCCTACACAGTACTGTTCCCTGTCATTGAACTGAACTGTGTGTGTGTGTGTGTGTGTGTGTGTGTGTGACTGGGGGCTAACGTCACCACCTGCTCAAGAGCTTCCCAACCCAGTTTGCCCTCTGGGCCAGCCAGGCTGCGGAAGACCTTGTGGAGAGACTTTGCAGGAGTGTTGAACTGTACTTCGCCTGTCCTGCCCTGTACCTGCTGAGTGGTGACATTAAACATCATTGCCAGGTACAGTAGGCAGTGATGTTTAATGTTATTAATGTCACTGTTCTGGAGAATTGGAAATATTGAATTATGACACACACACATACAGATACTTTTTCAATAAGCGGGTTCGGCGTGGCCTGGTTATATGTCAGCTCTCAAGGATTTTAGATATGATAATAAACACACACACACACACCAAAAGATGCATTTGGACACCCACAGATATTTCATCAATAAACCATTTTAATGTTCATCTGTAGTCGAAGATTTGACAGGCAGAAAAATGATATATGATATACTGACACACAATGCACACACACACACACACACACACACACACACACACACACACACTGCCAGCCTATTCATTGCAGCCAAAATTCAGGTCTGGGTGGTGAAAGAGACACAACCATCTGGACCTGGATTCACTGCCGTCCTACATTCAGCTCTTACCGCCAATTTTACCATCTGAGAGTATAAATAATGCATAACTGTAAAGGTTTGTTACCCGAATGGAGGAAATCTCCCCGTTCAAAAAGAAGAGAAAGTTTTCTGACAAAAATGACAGATGCATGAAAAGAAGACCACAGGGGAGTGTGGGTTTTTTTTTTTTTTTTGAAGATCTGTCTTTCCCCTCAGTATGATCTTTTTTTCCAATATGGAAAAAAGTAAAATAGCGGCGTATATTTCTGTGTGATTGATAGCACAATTTGTTTTGGGTTTTTTTCACCTGAGAGAAAGATCCCTGGTTTTGGGGGATGACTACTTGAATGACGGCTGGTAAGTCTTCTGTGAGGGAAACGTTTGAGTCAAACCACTGACATTGTTTTTTGAAAAATGTCAAAAATAATTGGAATCTAATGGGATTGTCAAGCACCTCTCCCTCTATCTCTGCAGTCATGCAGCCCATTAGGGAGCAGCACAGAAACAGCACTGCTGGAGGAGGCTGTTCAATTCCATTCAGGCCACCCACACGGACAGTACGTTCCAACCCGGCGTGCTTTTTCTAGTACTGTTTTTCGTACATGTGAGAACAATGACCTGTGGCACTAAAGAACAACATTGAGACACCTGAAAATGGAGGTCTTGGCTTTATCACTCTGTAAGCAATGATCCTATCAGTCCACATTTCCAAACAGAGTATGTGGTAACGGGTTAGCAAGGCTTGTTCAGCTATAAGTTTCTCTAATTGCAGCTGAGGGATCTTCACAGTCTTGTTTTCCCTGAATTTTTAGGACAAATCAGGGACCAGATCAAGCTGCAACCTCTGGGGCTGAACAATGATGCCAACACGAGAGTGCCAGAAACTTTATTTCTTTGAATGGCCACTTCAGGCTGGCTCCAGAGGCCAATCAATCCCCATAGACATCCATCTTAAAATGCCAAACTCTACAGGGTTTACAGCCTGGTGAGAAAAAAAAACGGTTTTGGTCTCTGTAGCTAAGTTCCCACTTTGTGACAACTGCACAAGGGGTGAATTTTTACATAACTCACCTGTTAACATTTTATTAAGACTGAAAGTTATGCATTATTAAGGGCAGGCTGCTTTGAGTGACAGGCCGTCCTTGGCTTCCCAGTCAGATCTATCCTCACTCCTCCACAACCCCAGCTTCTCGCCCAAGAATTGACCATTTCTCGCTCTAAAAAGCCAAGATGACAACGGCCGTAATGCCAAACTCGAGGCTTTAGAACGGGAGTCCACAAATCAGTGGGTGATGTCAGAGTAGCTACGTCCATTTGATGGTCTATTGGTTGGATGCATAAACCACTGTAGATTCACAACTTAAACTGTGTGAACACACAGAGGCAGAAATATACGTACACACTCTTTTAGTCAGATTTACAAAGTTGTGTGCACACCTGACTCTTTTTTCAGATTTGAATCATTGTGGCACTGGGCGCATGTGCATCCACATTTTGCCATAAATGCATGTAAAAACATCGCTAAACATCCGCTGGCACATTGATACTTGAGCCCCTTCTTCACACATTAGACATAAGACAAGAAGAAGAGTGCAGTTTTACCGACAATGTCAGATCAGCAAGGTGCCAAACAGTGCCAGAGCAGCTGTCATTGTACATGGCTGTGGCAATTTGTAGCATCCGAACCACTAATTTATCAGGGTTCTGCAAACCATCTTCTGAAAAAAGAAAATCTCAATCATCCTTACTATTAAATGCCAGAAGAATGATCAATGATTCATTTATAGTGCTCATCTTTCTTACTGACTTTACAGAGTGCTTCACAGGATAAAATTAAATGAACACTAACAGGGAGATGTTGATAAAAAAATAATGATGAAATTCATCACTTACAGGCTGAATAATTTAAAATTAATTTTATGAGCAGCTTTGATAGACATTTTAGAGAATGCTGTGCAGCCTGCAAAAATAATGACACAATCAGTAAAATTGACACACAGTATAAAAACAATATTTCCTTCTCCTAATTTATGTTTAATCCTGTCTTCATCATGTCACTCACGTCCATCTCAGCTAAAAACATGTGTACGCCTGGTCTCAAGAACACGTGTGGTTCACACATTCTCATTGCACATTCTTTAATAAAAATCTGTTTATGTGTGGGTACCAGCCTATTGGCAAGCCATCCACAACTGCCCTCTGTATCCAGTAACCCACTGTGTGGTGTTTAGGGCAGGAAATTATGAATCACTTTGCTGATTCTGGTCCAAATGTTGGATCTGGTTTTTGGTCGCATCTCATTTAAAATCTGAATCTGCATCAGGACCTTCAGATCACACTATGTGACATTTAAGTCTCCACAGAAGGTCACTGTGTCAGATTACGGGAACATAGTGTCTTGGTTTCTTGCAGTGACTTTGCTGAGAGACGTGTCAGACTAGACATCGAACCCTGACTAACTAGGGGTCCATGTCATTGGTTCGACAGCCCATTGGTTCGACATCCCATTAGTCCGACTGTCCACGGTGCTGAACGGCCCGCGGCGGGCTTATGGTGTGCCGCGACCGGCTTGAGGCGGAGCAGGCTCACGGCTTATGTGTTTGTCACTTTCTTTTTCATTTTAACCCACACCATGATCTTTTCCTGACCCTAACCATGTGGTTTTTGTGTCTAAACCTAACCAGACCTTAACCACAGGGCATCATGATGATTTTGGAACGGACTTCAGAACAATGAGTTTAATATGGTCGGAACAATGGGCTGTCGAACCAATGGGCAGTTCCCCTAACTAGAGCTTGATGTCTGTCACAACCTGCCTTTATATGCAAAATGGATTACGCTGGAGAAGATAAAGACAGACTGCTTGTATCAGGAATGTCAATAACCACGATGACTGAAGAGTTAAAGAGCATTGACGTTAGTGTCAAACCAGGCGAGAGAGTAAATGCTGAGATTCTATTATCTGCATTAGGGCCTTTTGAAATGTCTTAAATGCAGAATCATCTTTCACTATGACAACTAAATAGGACTGTAGAAACACTTGTTAGTAATGCAACAAAATCCAATAAATCAACAAACTAGGCTCAGTTTAGGACTAGATATAACAATCCCTGCTGCACATACTTCAGACTATGAGTGTGAGTTATAGTACCGTCTGGGGGTCCGAGTGGGAGCCAAAGGGTTAGATGGATAGGAAAGTAAGAAGGAGCATAGGTAAGGCAGAGACAAGGAGAGGCATCTGTGTGGACTGAACTCTTCCCTGCCGGACTTGGCCGTGCACTCTACCTCTATCTCCCCCGACTCCCTCATTTGATGAGGGAAGAGGAGAGAAGAAACAAGGCGGAGTTTAACTGGTCAATTGTTGCACATACTTGCGATTGTGGGTTAGAGTTGGAGCCATGCTGAGGGAGGGATGGTGAGGGTTTAGGGAGGGTAAAAGCTTCACTGGGGTCATCAGGTGGGTCCCCTCCTTTGCTGGTGTTTGGACAATAGGCCCACGACACCTCCAGAGGGCTCATCGGCAACACCTGGCGTCCCAGGTACCCTGCTGTTGTGAAAGTATTTCAGGACCCAAGTGGCGTCTTTCCTCTTTATCCATAGCCACCGGCTTGTCTGTTCAGCTGCGCCAGAGAGGGCTTTGATGGCCCAACTCTGGGCTTAGCCTCGAATTCCCATTTCTTTAAGCAGCCTCAGTGAAGGTGTACCTAATAACTGACAACTGAGCGTACATGTAAATGCATTCACAATTGGCGAGGCGGATGCTGTTGTCCAAACCTCAATTAGCTTAGTAAAGTGATTCCATTTGGTTGCATGCTCCTGGGCCAACACCATCAGAGATTTTGGACTGAGACTGGAGACATCACTTTCCTTTGCCAGGTCTAGAAATATAGTGCTAGCAGAATGGGGGTAATAATTCTTTAAAGGGCCAGTGTGTAAAATGGGTTGAAAACAGTGACATCAGTGGTCAAATTCTAGATTGCAGGGCTCACTCGCTCACCCCTCCCGTCGGGTAAATGACGGTGGCCTCGTAGGGACAAAAAGCCTTGCGCACGACTTTTTCAGGAGTAGGTCTATCTAGCGATGAGGTGAATGTTTATTTAGAAATCTAAGCCATGTTACGATATTGTAATGAATTCCTCACGAGCAGGAGACCAGAGGAGCGTTCAGGAAAAATGCCAGTTTATTTGAGCACTCCAGAAACTCCAGTAACACTCCAGGGGGTAAAAGACTCTGTCCCAAACTCTGACTCTTCTAGCGTAACACACACACACTTCATAACTTTACACACATACTCGTTTACCATACCGAGTGGGGACCCCCCCTCCCCTCTCTGCTCCACCAATCTCCAGCCCGCACACTGACTGACAGCGTAGCCGGTAAACAGAGCTCAGCTGTTTATTTAGCCTAGCAATATCTCCAGACTATAGTAACAGCAATGGAAAGACTTTGAACACGATTTTGAAGAGTTTCTTGTAGCAGACACAGACCCAGAGCCATACCTGTTTGAGCCGGAGCATACAGATGAGGAACTCCATGTGTTTGATGCTGAGCGGGCGAGAAGAGAGGCTGAATGCACAGAATGGGATTCGGTGCTACTGCTGCCATCGTTGGGGAGATATATCATCAGGAGGAAAAGCGCCGCAGAGAGTGCATCACAAGGAGTGAAGATGCGTCTTCTTTTCCTCGCAGATGACAGTTCAGGTTCATTCTCTCCTGTTGCGTGCTAAGTGTGGTCCATTCGCAAACTTTATAACTAAAAAAACTTTTCACTGCTCTCTATCGACGAACTACTAACACTCTCTGCTGTTTCCTTCTCCTTCTTCCTTCCACTGTCTTCGTTGGTTCATTTATACACGCGAAACGCGTTCTCTGGCTGGCTGGATTGTCCGCTCGGGCTGCCGTACATACATGGCGGCGCAAGATGGCGACCTCTCTAAAGCAAGGCCCTTGCTATATATATATATATAAAAGCATAATTATAAGGCTACGAAAACCAAACAAATTTTATTTTATAGCGATTATACACTTATATAAACATATTAATGGGTAGAATATTCAGATTCAGATTCAGATTGACAATAAACCATGACAAATATTACACACTGGCCCTTTAATGGACATGCCAAACTTTATCTGCTTGTGTTGACTTAATATAACACAGAGGGGGTGGTCAGTCACTACTTACTGATTGGTGGAGAGTAACTCCTCCCAACAACAAAACAGCTAAATAAACATGATGTCAGACTGAGTAATGAGTTTCAGTCGGCAGTGTTCATCTTCATTCCTGATGTTTTTGATTGATTGAGCCATTTTGGCACTGATGTCAACTTCCCCAGTGCTGTCAGAATGTTTTATATATATTATATATGTATCATAAATATTCATGTACGGTTCTGTTGTGCTCCAGCATTGAAACAAAGTTTTTCCTGCTGTTGTGGGGAACTGTGTATAAAAAGGGCTGAGTCCTATGCTGTTCACCCATATGGATGTGAACACCCACAAGCTCCCTTAAAGCTACTTTCATATTCTGTTGTCTGGCTCTATGCTGTTATTGCTGCTCTATCAATCCAGTTTCCCTCACAGGGGGTTAATGTGTCTATCTGCAGATAAAAGGTATTTGCAGTACATTGAGGTTTTGGGGCAATTTGGTCCAGATGGGAGATTTGGCTGTTTGTCTGCATCTTTTCATACGCCCACACTGGTGAGTGTGTTCAACCACCTGTGCATTGTGTATGTGTGATGTTTGCAAAACCTGCTCATGCTTTGTTTTACTCAAAGCTGGTGCCAGATGGACAAAGTTCAGGCAGGTTGAATTCAGTGTTGCACAAATATTTCTTTAAGATGCAGATTGACTCTACAGGAAGCTTATTAATTGAAATGATTGAGGAATCCTCAGTTGTAAACAGTCGTAATGCCCGTGGTCTAAACAGAGAGTGTACATGACAATTGTTTCATTTGGTAACGGATAATCTGTTGACAGAAATGTTTAAATCTCTGCAAATAGGGATGAACTGAAACCAACGGTCGTCTAGGGGACAGGAAATGTGTCCAAAAACTGATGTTTTTAAGAAGAAAATGAAAGAAGATATGCATTATTAATTCCAAGGGGATATTACATTTTTTTCACTCTGTTGTCATATACACACATGCACAAACAAGACCTATACATGCATTAAATGGAGAGATTATAGAGTGAGGGGGCTGCCATAGACAGGAGCCCCAAGTAGTTGGGGGTTCAGTCTCGGCAATGCCCCAGTCCAGACTCCATACCTGATCTGTGTGGGGACTTATACGGGTGACCCTCCGGTTCTCAAGCCAAGTCTCTATGAACTGAGCTATTGCTGCCCTGGACTGAGCTACTGCCGCCGCATTTGAAGAGATAAAATATGAAAAACAAACTGGTATTGTATAGACTGGTATACACATGAATCAACAAAGTGGTTGATGGCAAATTAACAAATTGTGGTGCATATAAAAAGACAGCGTGTTACCTTTAATCCGCAGATGATGGAATGATTCACAACAGTTCTGTCACATAAAAATGCTCATAATGTTTCATTGGGGTTGATCAGTACCAGTGCATGTTATGATATCTCTACTGGGGGTACAAAAGTAAGACTTTCTCATATCCATTAAATAGAGTTTTCAAAAGGGAGAGAGAAAAATAAAAGTATTTGTATTCATTTGTTTTTGCTTGTCACCCTTTAGCATCATTTTGTGACATACAGATGAAACACATGGTTATTGTTGTGTTGTTAAACACTCAAGGATAGGTGTTATTTTTTTATTTTGCACACACGTAAAACTGCATAAAATCCAAATGGTAAAAAAGAAAAATAAGAAATGTGTCAGAAGAGGTCAAGCAGGAAGCACACTGAGCAGTGAAAAGTAGCCCGATAAAAACGAAGAAATATACTGCAGAGAAAAAAGCCTTAGGTATTAAACTCACACCTACAGGTGTAACAGAGCCCCTCTATTTAACAACCTGATGGTGTTTGACACTGAAAGAGAACGGGCTGTACTGAACCAACAACTGCCCAGTGTGACAGGTTTGACACACTGCAGGGTCCAGTGTTAGTTTGTTCTTCGGGTGTGCTCAGTACATGTGGACATCACACGCTGTAGTAAAAAGTGCAACAGACCTGAAACTTTTAACCAGAAAAGTTAAGTTTTGGAGCCAAGTGTTGAAGGACCTCTGTGTCTGTCATGTGTACGTTTTTTATGATATTAAAATAACAGGTTACTATCTATTTTCCCGTCAGAAGCAAGATGATCTTAGATTAGAAAAGATGCAACTGAAACACAACTAAAAAAGAGCGTCCTGCTTCCACAAATTCAAACATTTGGATTATGTTTGAACAGTTCCATGTCAGAGCCAGTTTGATGCCCTCTTCTGTTAATTTGTATGGGTTTTTTTAGCATCTATAAAAACACTTCGTGACAGACTCGTTTGCTGGAGTTAAGCTATAAATACATGTTTGACGCAGGCATTCAGGGCCGCCTCATGTGCTGCGTGTTCAGAGCCGGAAATGGATAAGGGTCTCAAAATGTGGCATTGTTAAGGATCACATAAAGTAAATTTAAAATACTGATTTTAAGAATAGCCAACACCTACAAAAAGAAAAGGAAGGGAGTCAAAGGGTTGATTTTCCGACCAGTTAGTTAATTTTTAATCTTTTCTTTCTCCAGTCTGGGTGGTGCTCTCACATCTCTGTCTATTCTGTCAATCGTGATGATGAATTACTCACCAGATAGATCTGAGAGATTTGGGAATCTCCTACAGCTCTTCACACAGAAATCCTCAAAATGTGGCCTGCTGCAAATCCCTGTTGTAGCAAACTGCATCATTAGCCAAACCTTGCATCACCCTCATCATAGTGGCAGCCGAGGACCCCGACCACCTCCCTACATGGAATTTGTTGCTCTTTATGCTTCGTGACCTGACTTGTCTTCGTCCCCGTCATATGACAGACAACAATCTGCAGTGTTGACATCATGTAATCACAGCCTCCTGGCTCAAGATTACATGGGTTACATATGAATTACAGTGTGTTGCTTTTTGTGAGTATAATCAAAAACAATGAATGAGAACAGCCTGACTGACTTGCATACAGTAAGTCAACATGTAGTTTGGCTTTGCATTCCTATGGGCCTTTGAGAGTCATTTCCAAAAATCTTCTATGCCACAGCTACAGGGATTTCAAGTGGACTCTGTGTTTACACTTGGTCAGACTCAAAGACCAGTTTTTGAGAAGATTTCTGTTACAATTAAACGACCAGTGTGTAAGAAGAACTAAGTAAGAACTGTTGTGTTTTCCTTTCCTTAGAATAAACCGTTCATATCTACATAGGGAACAAGTCCTAGTTTAAGGAGAGCACCATGTTATGCTGCTGTGTTTCTACTGTAGACCAGAACAGACAAACAACTGACAAACTCTTTTGAAGCCCATCTGCAGCAAGCAGTGTCGGAGTTTCACCGTAATTAGTAGCTAGTTCCTAAAATGTTGAGGAAGAGGGTACTTGCTGTAGCTCTGGTTGAGGGTGAGAGGCTGTCAGCAAATAGTTTGTTGGGCACAGGGAAACAGAGATCTGTGTAAAATAGAGGGTGGATCATGGGGAGTACCACCTGTTGGTCCAGGAGCTTCGCCTCCATGATGGCCGTTTCCAGGCATGTTTTAGGATGACTCTGGGGCAGTTTGACAACCTGCTGTCTATCATCGGTCCGTATAGCTCCGGGTATCCAGCAGCTGCTACCACCAGTTTCTCCTCCATTGTTTACCAACTGTAAACTTGTTGCCATGACCACCACAGAAGGCCCGCCTCTCAAATCATCCGATTGGACAATGAGGAAAAAAGATGACAAAAAAGTGGAGTGCTTTTCCGCTCTGTGTGGAAGTTTTTTCAACTCAAGGAGTTCAGACTGCTCCGGCAAAAACTCCAGGGCCTGTATTCACAAAGATTCTCAGAGTCCTCTCAGAGAGCTCCTAACTTTGCCTAAAAATTCCTAGCAAGGAATTTTAGCTTAAGAGTGATTCAGGAAGTTTCTGAGAGCAACTCTGAGCAAGGAGGGGATAGAAACTTTAATCTTAGTGAGGAGGTGTGGTTGACCCTGTTGCTAGGTGTGATGCAGTCTTCTGAAAGCTGTGATTGGTTGTTACAAAAAGGAAAAAAGAAAAACAAATGCGCTCCTAGTAATGAATGGACAGTGAAATCAACCGATCATAGAACTTAGACTGTAGGCTATTAAGAAATGTGTAATCGTGAAAATAATTTTATGTCATGATGATGAAACTCAGCAAAATTAAATTAATTGTTACACAGCTTCAAAATGTTTGAACGTACCTCATTCACATGCCGATTATTATATTGATTTGCTTATTGTTATGTTTACTCGCCATGCTGGTAATTTTACTACTTAATCTATTTGATATTAATGGTGGATGCAGACTCAGCTGTCAGCAATTACTGTGATTGTTGGCCTCCTTGTAAAAAGCGGTTTGATTTGGCAGAATGACCAAAACAACAAATGAAACGGAGAAAAAAAGAACGAGAAAGCCAAACTGGACAGAAGAGCAGTGCCTGCTGTTGGCACAGCTCGTGGAGGAGAACAAAGGAGTTTTATGAGGGAAATTTGGTCCCGGGATCACGGCACAAGGGAAGAGGCAGACTTGGGAGCGTATTGCCCGACAAATCACTGCGTCGTTCCCTCTCCTTTTACGCACAAGCAATGAGTGCGAGAAGCGCTGGTACGTGCTGCAATCCAAAGCGGGCGTTATTGCGTTACTACGCTGGGTGGGAAAAGTAAGCTCATCCCTGATGAGGTCAACCACAAACATTATCCCTGCACGATCAAGCCGGTAGCATCTTATTAAATCACTGTTGTTCAATATACGGAGAATATCTCTCCTTCCTCTGTCTTTCCACCATCTTCTCTGTTTAAGACACTCTTAGGCTACTTAAAAGTCCTCCTCCCTCCTCTTAACAGTTTGTCACCTTAGGAGCTCTCTTAAGGCCTAAGATGGTTTGTGAATAACTTTTATCTTACCAAGGGAAAATTCTAAGAAAAATCTGTATTTTATAAGATCTCCATTGATAATTCGACTCCCACTAAAAACCCCCTCAGTGTCTGGTTCTGAAGTTATCAGAGAAAAAGTTGAGCCACATTAACAGGTGATGTACAAGTCGCCTGCTCCAACATGCCAAAATACGTCGGAGCTACTCTGATTCGTCACATGAAACTGCTTTATTCCAGGTTTTTACTGGTTTAAATCACTGGCTCCAATTGTTTTGGAAAGGAAGAGTCCTCTGTGGATAATTCAGCTCCCCGTAAAAACCTTCTGAGCAATGACAACTGAAGGAATTTTTGCCAGGAGAAGTTAAGCTAGGTGCAATCTGCAATCCATTGCTTGATGCCAACACGTTCCCCAAAGTCTTACACACTTAAGCTTTAAGATGTTTTGGAGAAAAGTCATTGTTGTTCTTGCCAAATTCCTCCTTTTCCAAATCACTACAACAAAAGTGGAGAGAGTTTTCATGATTGTTTTCCCTAACTTAACATTGGATAACTGAACCACTGAAAATGACCTCAGTCTAAAACTCACAAAAGAGACACACAAAGACACTGTGGCTGAAATCTCACCTGTCTTTATATGTTTATTTTTACCTTTTTACCCTTATCTAGAGCTCTGAGTAATGAATCAACTTGTTAAAAAGTTGAAATGCACGCTGAACTCCACACACACACACACACACATTCATGTTTCTGTGTTTGTGTGGATTGGGAACAGGAAGGGTGGGCTGTTCAGACGGCACAAAGGGCCCAGCTGTGTGGGAAGTGATTGCTAAAATTGCATCATGGCAGCCTCTCCATCATTCACAGAATACATGGCTGCTTTTCCTTTCTCTCCATCCTCTGAAAGAGTTCCTGAGCTGAAAGAGGAAAAAAAAAAAAAACGCTGCAGTTAGCGCGGATGGATGTGTCCTTATTTGAATTCTCACCTTCGCTGCCATCCTTGCTGACTCTCATCCTCTTGTCTCGCATATGCTTTGTTCTGTAAGCTCTCTGTCATCCTGCTCTCCCTGATTTATTTTTCACCCCGTCTCCCTTCCTTTTTTCCCCATTTACCCTCTGTGCCTGTCAATTCTCTCTCTCCCTCTATTGTACGGTGATTATGATGCTTCCTCCTAATGATGTCTTTGGATTAAAGTCTTTCTGACATGCATATAGCGTCTGCACTCTGCTGCATGGAGGGCTTCTGGCAACACTAATGTGACACAGAGCCAGAAAAATGCAGACTGCAGCCGTTTCAAAACCATGTATTCATAGCTTAATAATCACACTTTAACTGTGAGACAGAACAACATGCAAATAAGTCCCCCGGTAATCAGCTGTGTTTCATGTACCTGAACATGGGGGAACAATGGCATTCAGCATAACTGTGTTTCTCAGTAAATCATGGACAAGAGAGCATTTTTTTAATTGCAAAACTAAGCTAAAGGGAAAAAAAAGTCTGTTTTCCAATACTGGAAGCTGGTGATGGATTTCGCGAGGCCTCAAGTCCTCCATATTAAAATACTAAATACCTCATTTGTTTACGCCCTCCAGAACAGCTCAAATTAGTTTCTGATCTGACGCCTCTATCAGCTGGACGACATCATTTGTCACTGCCCTGCCAAATTGTTACAAATCACTGTTGAAATATAAATATGTTTTTTTATCTGACAGCACTGTGGTTACAGTTGGGTCAGAGTTAGAGGCACAAAAGCAGTTTGTGATGTATTGTGATTTGGGTTAAAATGACTACTTTTTGTTTAGCTTAGTTGTCATGGGAAAGGTTAGGGACATGGCTGACGGTTTAAAGGGGGGTGTTAAAGTCTGGGTAAAAGAAGGGGGTGTGTGTTATGAGTTTGTCACACTACAGAAAAATGTGTGTCACAACAACCTAGACAAATTTGAATGATTAAAAAACTACCAAGAAAATTAGGTTAGTTGTTTTACTTTACCCAAACTTTAACTGTAGTCTCCTGTGTTAAAGTCCTCCTCCCTTGTTTTCTTTGCCTCTTTTGCACTGCTGTTCAAGGTGGAAATATCACGCCGTTATTCTGCCTTGCAGTTCCTTATAAAAAGGTACAATCGCAGAGGGGTGGAACAGAATCGTCTTGTCTCTGAGCAGAGAATGGAGATAGTAACTGTGCCAAAACTATGTCTGTATAGCTGGGACAGACAGGATGGGATCATGGGCAGAATGGGTGTGACATTTTGATGACATATTTTGCGTGCAACTCACTGCGGGAGACTTAAAAAGTAGCTTGTAGCAATTAGTGGCTAACTCAAAGAAGTAGTACAATGGCCAAAAACACCCAGAAGCTACCCTCCACGTAGAGGATAAAATGAACCTCCACATACAGAGATGGTAAATGATTGTTATTGCCATGTTATGCCATTGTTATTGTTTACAAAGTGCTGCTGATGCATGTGTGATATGGTGCTCATGAGAGTGTTGCTGATGTGTTAGATGTCACACTCGTCACACCTCTTTTGATTTCAGGATGCCGGCACGCTGTTTAAAATCACACATGGGAGAGGCATGATGTCGCTGTTGTTTGGCTCTGTGTAAAAATGGAAAGGTGGTGTAAAGAAGGGACTTCATGGCGGCCCTATAGCGCTACCTCTGTGTAAAAAGGGCTGATAACAACCAATAGAGAGCTTTGTTAGTTGAATATAAACATATGTCTCTTTGGGGTTCTTGCTTACCAGTATGCTGTTTTCCTTCTTGGGAGGACAGGCTTTTGTACTTGACAGTGCACAAACGACTCTTACAAGTCGGAACATTGTGGCCCTACCATTCTCTTACACACTTGTGGTGAAGCTCACTGCTATCTTTAGCAAGGAGTTAGAAGTGACAAGGATTGTCTTGCAGGAGGAACAAGGCATTTTAGATTGGGAGATAATGGAAAGGAGTTACAACATTACATAAAAAAAGAGAAAAGCAGTAAACTCAATTTATGTCAAATTACATCCATTTGGGAGATGCTGTTGTCTGAAGCAACTTAAAATAAGTGCACTCAAACCATGTTGGAGTAAGAGCTTGGCATTATCCAAATATTGGGCATGTGTCTGTTTTAATCCTTTAAAACCTGAGAAAATTGTCTTGAATTCTGTGAAAAACATGGGAAGAAGTCAGTGAACAACTTGAGAGGAAATTAGTAAAAGGTACAAGAACATTACCTGGAAATTTGGAAAAAAAAAAATAGTAAAAAGTACAAGAAAATTACTTGAAAATTGGCAAATTAAATTAGGAAAAAGTACAAGAAAAAGACCTGAAAATTACCCCAGAAAAAAAATAAAAAGTACAAGAAAAATACCTTTAAAAATAGTGAAAAACAAGTAAAATGTACAAGAAAATTCCCTGAAAATCAGAAAGGTTTCTTGGACATTTTTATGATTACATGATATGATTATTATTTTCTAGATCTTATATTTTCTTGCAATTTGCGGTACATTTCTTGGCAAGTTGCTTATTACATTTTTTCCTTGTTCAGGGTCCAAATACTTTAAATACTTAAAGGTGTCTGAGAGCAGCGCAAGTGATGTCGATCCAGGTTTCAAAGGGTCAAACTGATACCTAGAAGCAAGTTCAGTGCTACAGTGTTTTAGGTTTTTTTTTCTGTAGAAATGAGACAAAAGACACAGCTAGTAAGGGTTGATGAGATGTACTGTAGTCTGAAACAGTGGCTCTCAGCCTCTGGCGGAAGATAGATGGTGACAGTAAAAGGAAACTTTTCTGGAGAGACAGGGCAAACAACACTGCTCACACTCAGTTCTACCTCATTAGTGACACTAGACCTCCGACCCCATAGTAAGGGAATTATTGCACAGTTCAGCACCACGGATAGCTCCCAGAGCTTTTTAAAACCACTAAAACCAGACAAGCTTTTAATGGTCAATTTGTCCTCTGACTGAGACAAACAGGTGTAGATTCAACCTGAAGGTAATTCTGGAGTTTGAACTAATGCTGTGTTTGATTGTGAGGTCATCATTTTGAATTTCCTTCCACATCTGCAGACTTTAGACTTCCTTAAACTTGGCCCCTCTTTGACAAAAGTGTCAAATATATTCAGAATGGAGTCAACCTCATAATGATAATATCAGATAATGAAAGTCGTATTCCTCCTCATGTATATATATCCTTCCTTATCCATGGCAGTAAATCTAATTGTTCTTCACTGCCGTCCTCACTCTGTCAGTCAAAGCAGAAGCTACAGAGACAAGGTCATTTAATGTGAGAGGTACAGAGATCTTAATTAGGTCTTTGACAGTCGAGTAGCGTGCGGCAGACTTCAGCTGTCATCTAAACTCTGCTCCGGTGTCCCTGAGATTGATTGTGAATGATGGTGTAATTAATTTTTGAACTGGGTTACCCAGAAGACATTTTAAATAAAAGTTTCTCCTCTGCCTAGAGGTGTGGGACAACTTTCTGCCTCTGCTTTTGTAGGAACAAACTGTTCCTTTGAATCAAAGTTTTACAGCTGAATTATCAAAGTAACGTGTTGCTTTCACCTTCCTTGATCATGCCATAGAAGTAGTGTTGCAGAATTTGACAGAATAGAAGTTGTTTTAATATGGAGGGTAGATAGTCCATGACTATTTCTCATAGTGATTATTTTTAAAGGTATATGTCCCTAATGTTAGAAAATGCCTTATAGCATTGCAGCAATGGTAGCTCCCTCTGTGTTATCTCTCCTTTTTATTACTCCATCTTTACAATTTTTCCATCTATTTTTGCCATTTAACACATTCAGTATAAAAGAAGGTAACCATCACAGAACATCACACAGTTATATATAACTGTAAAGCTTAGAATGTAATTAATCCACCGTTCACATTTTCATTACACTGGGGACAACAGAATATAACCTTTGACCTCTAACGCTGCATTAGGGCAAATTCTGAATGCCTTTTCAAATGCCCATATAACTATCTTCATATTGATGTGATGTTCATATAGGTGGTTCCATCATAAAGAGCACAAGGAGAGCTTTAAAATTATTTATTGCAGGTATTACAACAGTAACATTTCTCAAACGAATAAACTTAACTTTGTGTAGTTTGTTTCTGATAGACTGACCAAGAACTTTGCATTGGAGTCTCTTATTGGGGCAGTTGTAATTATCTTTCTATGTAGCAGAAACACAAAATAATTATTAAAAAAAATAACACAAGACAAGAAATTTGAATCTGTGGTCAGCTTGCTTTTTGGTTTTCATATTATCTGATATATTTATATAACGCCCTTATCTTTATAAGTACCTTAAGCTGGTAATACATGGAATTAGAAAAAAAAAAAAAAAGTTATATGATGCAACCTAAAATTAACGAACAGCATAGACGGTTTTTATATTTTTAATGAGTCTTCTCTGAGACATGTTCAGGTGGAGTGTCATTAAAGGTTCAGTGTGTAAGATTTAGTGGCATCTAGTGGTGAGGACTGCACATTGCAACCAGCTGAATCTTGTCCCAGTTATAATTTCTTAAGTGGTGATCGTGACTGGGTGATTTAAAATGGTGAAAACAGTTAGTATAGCAGTTTTACATTACAAAGTGGTGCTGTTTGCCCACCGCATGCTAATGTGAGCTCATCTTTTTCTCTGATAACTTAAGATCCGGACATTCAGGAGGTTTTCATCAGGAGCCAAAATATCAGCAGAGGTCTCTTCCTCTCCAGAACAACCAACCAACCAAACAAACAAACAGTGATTTAGTGCTTTAACACACAACATAAAGCTGTTGATGTTACAAATCTGGATTTTTCCTTGCTTGTTGCAGATGGGCTTCAAACTACGGTGGCTGGTTTGTCCATTCTTGGATGCTGTAGACCCATGGTGATGAACATGGTGTTCTCCATAAATGAGGACCTGCTCTCTATGTAGATGTAAACAGATTATTCTAAGGTAAGGAGAACACAACAATTCTGTTTTTCAGGTGATAACACATTGAAGAAAACGTGCTTATTATATTATATTCCATTTCTGCCAATATGTTCCCCTAAATCTTACACACTTGACCTTTAATTGATAGATATCAAAGATATTTTTGAAAGTGTCACATCTTACAGGATGTTCTGGCCTCTGCAAACTTAATTGAATTAAAAATGATGCAGTGTAAAATAAAAAAAAAAAAACAGAATAAACAGATTTTTTCATTTCATTGAGAGATGCTCAGGAGCAATATCCTTATTTGATAAATACCAAAGATATTTCCGAAATGTCACAATGTCCCGACCTCTCTCATTGTTGGAAAAGTAAGCAGCAAACTCACATGTTGTGGACTTACTGGAAAGAGCTGAAGGAATCGGAGTTATGCAGTTCACGATTAAGATGGAGTTGAAAGTGTCTGCATCCTAAAGGGGCTCTGGTTTTTAATTTAATGCTGCTGCTGTGGCAGGAAATTGAGCAGCTGAGACCAGAGCCGACACACACTGATGCAAATTTAATGCAGGTGTGATTCTAAATTAGTCTTCACTAGAACAGTCAATTATTTTTAATTTCATTGCACAATGCGCTTTTTGGGTAGATGGCTATATTTCAAAATAAAACCATATGTCATTTGCACATTTATTAATTCACAGTATGTGTAATGTTATATATTCACTGCTGCTCTACACCTCTTTGACTTTCTTACCTAAAGTCTCTCCTCTCTGTTCGGTGATCCAGTTTCATCATGAGCTATTGTGATTGGTTCAGCTTTAAATATGAGTGATGTGATTGGCAGAGTGGTTCATGGTGAGCACAGCCTCCTGTTCATATTTCACTTCACCCAATCCTTTTGATCATACATCATGCGAACACATTGAAAATTGCAAGTGGCAGAGCGCAGGTCACTGAGGCTGTGTGTTTCACATATTTCTTCAATAACAATAAAAATTTCATCAATAATAACAAAAAGTGGACACCTGTGTCTTGAAAGCTTTTGTAAAAAATGGATTCAATAACAACATGTTCACGAAGACTTGTTTAAGGTTACGGCCTCGATTAAAATAAAAGATACATGCAGTAAAAAAACTCACAGAAGACACATCGTCGTGTGGGAGGATGTGACCTTGAGGGTAAGCTTGATCTTACACCTCTACATCACTGCACTGCTCCAATATAAAACTAAAGCCTGTGTCAGCTCAGAAACTCTGCGGGATTTATGTTTCAGAAAATCCCAAAGATGTGATACAAACATGTTTGGGCAGACATGGAGCATTAATGAAAGTTGTCTGCGGGCCATGCGTTAGGAACAAACAACAGAGGCAGCATCTATTATTTACAGAACACAGCAGCTCGGTGTCCCTCCCATCATCCTGTCTGAATACTGAGGAAACGCAAAGGGCAGCTGATAGAGAATCTTCTCTCCAACCAAGGTGACATAAAAATCTGTAGATGATAATAATGATGTCAATGTGATGTGAGGCTTATATGCATTTAGAATTATTTGGAGGCTCTTTATGAGCTCTTTCTGATGATCACACGAAAATGTGATCATTACATGAATTTTCATATTCAGAAAAATATTTGACTCGTGTGAGAAGTCAAGATTACTCGGAGAAAAATGTGCACACATTATTTTTCGATCAATGGAAAACGTCATTTTTTGGATAAAATAAATTTCCTGAATCCTAACTCTGTGAAGCGATTAATTATAATGTGTTTTTACACAAAAGAGCCAATGCAATTTTGTTTCTGCTGTGTTGTAGAATTGGTAAAATCACTTTCGCAATCAATCCTCTCCTTCAAAGGAAGAATGACAAGACAAAAACAAGTTTATAGGAGTTTTGCAACTCACAAGCACAAAAACAAGAATGAAAAACATACTGAAGGTGACTGTTCACTATCGACTTTGGAAGTAATGGATTGACAAAATAATCTTAGCTGAAAGTCTCAGGTGTTTTTTTTTAGCTTTAACTTAAGTGAACTCAGTAAATATAACTTGAAAATAACATAATGTTTCATTTAACTTCAAGTAAATGCTGCTAAAATGAACTGAAGCCAGTGACTGCCTGGACAGAAGTAAAAAACAAATAAGTCAGCGCACCAAGTAGCTCCTGTTTACAAAGATTTAATGCAGAGTGACGTTTTGAGCCACACAGCTCTCCGTCAGGCTTCTGATACATGACAGAAAGTCGCCATCTTAAATACCCGTACTGCGTCATGTGATCTGCCACACCTATAGCCCATATTCATAGTAAAAATAAAACCAAGAAAATATATACACATATGTATGTACCTGTGTGCCCCAATATCGTACCGAAGCTACTTTTGAAAAAGCACATTAGGGGAAAATACCAGCATATTCGCATTTTATATTCCACATATTGATAAATAATATTACAACATTAAAATGCACTACAGTGTGAGCATATATACAAACAGTCAGGCTACACATTAAAATAAAGGTACATGAAGAAAGAACACATATATACAAATGTACAAATATGTACCCCTAATAGTCAGTATTATTACCACAAAGACTTATAATTTAAAATATTAAATTTCGCTAATTTATAGTGGATATGTAACACCAGTTAGAAAGACATGAAAGTATAATATATATTTAAGAGATCTTTGGTTTTATATGTTTTTATATGATTTTATATGTTGCTTCTCAAGTGTGTGTGTGGGTATGGGTATGCTAATGTGCACCGATCAGATGTGGCACTTCAGTACAGACATTCTATTTATATATGCTGTTAGCTGAACCGACAATGTTAATGTGAGCACCATGACAGACATGACAGAGTATAGAATTACAGGATTACAAAAATAGTCTAATGTCAAATTCCTCTTTGAGGCCTTTAGGGGCCAAAGTGCCCAATATACACCCATCAGCCAAAACATTCAAACCACTGACAGGTGGAGTGAACAACTTTGATTATTTTGTTCCAGTGCATTGTTCTGCTGGGAAACCATTCATGTGGATACCACCTGACATGTTCCACCCACTCAAACACCGTTGCAGACTGATTACCCCCGCCCCCCTCATGGCAACAGTACTCGCCAATGGCAGTGGCCCCCCAGCAGGATCATGCACCATGCCACACTGCAAACATCACTCAGGAATGGCCCAAGGAATGTGACAAAGACCTTAAAGTGTAAACCTGGCCTCCAAATTCCCCAGATCCCAATCTGAATGAGCTTCTGTGGCACGTGCCATTAACCCACCTCACAACCCACTGGACTTAATGGATCTGCCGCCAACGCACTGGTGCCAGACACCACAGATCCTGTGTCCATACCTTGACAGGTCAGAGCCACGTCTGATCCAAGGAGGCCCCACCTTGGATTAGGGGTACACCTGGGGTACCGGCACATCACAAGAATCCTTGAGCAGATTGGGACCTGGGAAATTTATAAGCCAGGTCGACACCTTGATCTTTTTGTCATGCTCCACAGGACATTTCTAAACAGTTTTTGTAGTGTGGCATGCTGCTTTTTTTCTGCCATTGGCGAATACTGCTGCCATGAGGGGGGTACTCAGTCTGCAACGGTGTTTGAGTGGGTGGAACATGTCAGGTGGTATCCACATGAATGCCAGAACCTAAGGTTTCCCAGCAGAACAATGCACTGGAACAAAATAATCAAAGTTATTCACTTCACCTGTCAGTGGTTTGAATGTTTTGGCTGATCAGTGTATGTATCCAGAACAGTTAATGTTTAAGGAGCATGGTGTTTTTTACTTTGCCAGACATTTCTTTTGTCTCTTGTACTGTTTTCACCTGGAAAATCAGTGATAAACACTGATGGATGAACTGTAAATTATACAGGATTTGTGGTAAAACAAAACAAACCACCAGTACTTTATGTTTTCTTTGGAGGATACTGTAAGGCTAGCATTATTCTATATTTTTGTTACTGTCAAAAATATAGCACAAACACCCCAGTGTCAGCTCCAACACCCAGATCTCAATACTCTCCAAGTTCCCTGTCCTGTCTGTGGCACTCAGCCTCAAGCTCATTGTTTTCTACTGAGGACGTAAATTTCCACAAACAGCTCACATAAGGGGTAAAAATAAGAAATGGGATTGGGCCATAGTCTCATTTTTAAAATAAAAAAGGCTTGGTAATCTCCCATGACAGCTGGGTGCTGTAGTTTTTGGCCAGTGTTCCTCAAACAGGAAGAAGTAGTAAATCTGTTAGGGACAGATTAATCCACATTTGGTGCTCGAGTGAGTATTTGGGGCAGCGGGACGGTGTTTGCGGGCTTGAGTCAAAGTAAACTACAGTGTTTGTGTTCATGGTGATGAAGGTACATGTCAGCCAGTGCAACAGTGAGGCCCACTGATGAGTTTGTAATAGTATTTGGACACAGTGGACAGAGGAAGGAGATACATCAGGCTTTGATATGCACACAATACTTTGAGGATCAACTTCTTGTTTGTTTCTTAGTCCTTTCATACTGTTGACAACTAGAAAAAAAGAAAATCAGCTCTTATTTTTCAGCACACTATCTCTTTTTTGTCAACGGGGGCAGCAGTGGACATGCTGGACTGTGCCTCCTCACACTGTTATGGCAACATGTGATCCCATAGCAGCGCTGCTGAAACATTTATGTGACAATGACAGAACAAACCCCGAGATGTGACCGAGCCGTGTTGTGATCATGTCACAGCCGTGTTGGTCCTGTGTTATCTTTGTTACTGTCACATTGTGTTGCGTCTGCGTCACTCTCTGGCACACACACACAAACACACACACACACATGCACACACTCACACACGCAGACTTGACGGTAGCGCTTTCCTTGTGTTGTTCTAATTATGAGGACATTTGCATAAAGCAGACTCATTCAATCCCTAAAACCCTGAAGTCAAATCTTAATAATTATTCTCACTGACCCAGAATCTGTCTTTTTCTGTCTCTCTCACACACACACACACACACACACACACACACATATAGACACACACACACAGCCTTACACACTCGTCTGCAACAACAAAGACTTCTGCCTCTGCTATTTTTGGCCATAATTAATTCATGAAGGATGCTGTGCTTTACGTCTCTTAGCGATGGCCGCTGGTCATGTGACTTGACAGCTCAGGCAGAAAGTGTTGGGTGCAAAGACGCTGTACAGCTGGCCACTCTGCGGGGTGTGTGTGTGCCTGTGTGTTTGTGTGCGTGCATTTATAGCATTCATGCATTCATGTGAGACTCGTATCTGTTTTTATGCAGGAATTTCAGTATATCCACATTTGCATTTATGTATTTGTTTGTGTGTGTGCGTGTGTGTGTGTTTCAAAGAGGTGAGCCACTGGGGAAGTAAATAAGCTCAGCCAACACATGTGGTTCACTTGATTACATAAGAGCGGAGAATGATGTTGCGGGGAGGGGGGGGTGAATGGAGGTAGGAGGAGAGAGAAGGGCAGAGGAGAAAAGATGGAGGATGCTGGAGAGACTGGAGGGTAAACACTGTAAAAAAAAAATGTAATTTAAAGACTGTAACACCCCAAAAATCTGTAAGCTTCATCAGCATACTGCTGCTATGCATTTGTTTTCCTCTCTGGAGGTCTGTGATGTTTCATACTCAAAGCTATCAGTGTGAGCAGAGAGGATCTTTGTTGAGAAAGCTGTCTCTCTCAGGAAGGATTTGGAAAGAACAATCTCACTCCAACTTTAGCAGAAGCTTTATGTTGTGGCACTAACAAACCATACTGTTGGAGAGAGCAGTGATATCTTTTTGCCTCTCAAAAAACAAAACAAAACTAAAAAATCTATAAATTGGAGCCCAATAAGGGACTGGGTGCAAACTATATTTTAGATGGGAGAAAAACTTGGTGCTGTCTTATAAAACTTTAGTGTCATCCCAGGAAAAGTTTTCTGAAAGATATTTTCATGTGTCCCACAGGCAGCATCAACAATAACGCTCCAGGCCAAAGCCTTCCTAATACAACTACTATCCATAAAATTGAAATGACTACAAAACAAATCTTTCCTCTCACCCCAAATACTTAACAAGACATGCTAATCAAAGGGATGACATGTTTATGTGAGAACACTTTTCCCAATTTCCAAGTCCTAGACAGACACAAGAACTAGTTAACTTCATGAGGTAACATGCTCCTCCAAACCTTATATAGAGTCTTGGAAGTTAAGAGCACATCAGCGTGGGCCTCCTTCGGGTGCTCTACCGTCCTTCCATGCAGAATAATTGGTGACTCTAAATTTGCCATGGGTGTGAATGTGAGTGTGAATGGTTGTCTGTCTCTATAGCCTCTTTTACACTGCCAGATTTTCGGCGAATGTTGGGCCGTTTTGCCAGCAAGCTGCGAGCGTTTAGACACACAGAGCCGGATTGGCGAGTTGATCCGAGGTGCCCAATTTCCTGCCTTGTATGGGTAAACATATTGGCGGAACTTTTTTGGTTTAAAAAGAACGAGGCGCCCTTCCGCCATGGGAGGGGCTGTTGAAGACTTGTGGGAGGAGCTGTTGATGACGCCGCACGTGCGACCAACTGGCGGTGGACAGGAAACAGCTGATAGTAAGAATTAGCGAGCAGCTACTAGCAAGAGATAAACGCAAATCTGACAGACACTGTAAAGATGAGCAACTGGGGAGACAAGGAATTGTGGAACTCACAAACAAAGAGACTATTAACCTTCAGATGACGGGGACGGTGAAGGATGGGCTGACTTATGAGAGAATCGGCAAAGGACTGACCAGCTGCGGCTTCCCTCCCATGTCACTGTTTACGTCACACGCTGAGCTACATGTTTTGTTACTTGCTCACGCCCCCAATTGCCCCGAAAAAGGCACATTCTGTATAAACAAAAGTAGGCAGGTTTCGCTGCACTCTCTGATTTTGTTTTTATACTGCCAATGCTGAAAGAAGACTGATTGGGCTTTCCTGCAAATTTGCACAATTACTATTTAAAAAGGGCTTATGTGTCAGCCCTGTGATAGTCTGGCGACCTGTCCAGGGTGTACGACACTTCTCGCCCAACGTCAGCTGGGAAAGGCTCCAGAACCCCCGTCAACACCCAACGGGATAAGCAGTTATGGAAAATGAATGAATGAATGAGTAAGAGTGAAGGTGTTTGCACACTGAGTCTGTTTTTTGTATGTTTTTTTAATCTGTCATCTAAAAAAAATCTTTATGCACAGAAACCTCCTCAGACACATTTTATTGTTCTATTTGATGGAAATTCGCAGTAGGAGACAAATTGTAATGTCACTTTTGCTCCTCTGCTTCTCTCCTCTGGAGTTTCCTCCGTGTCTGTCACCACTCTCTGCCCGCGACTTGCATTTGGCACCGCAGTCGAAGGGGCTGAGCTGTCACCCTCTCTCTGTCTGTGTCATCATCTTCCACTTTATTATTGCTATCAGACTTGTTGAAAGTAGGCTATCTGAGTTTTGAAATGGTGCCATGCGACCTGTTCCTCTCTCTTGTTGTGGATGTGTCGTGCTGCCACACTTTCTTCACTTCCTCCTGGTCAAAGAGCTCCCTAAAAGCTTTGAGGGATGCGGAAAAAAGTGGAAATTGAACTTGTTCCAAAACTTTAATGATGGGAAAGTTTCAGAGTTAGTGTGGACACGTGACACAACATGAGGTCTTATTTATTTTTTGATGTGCAATAATTTCAGACAAAAAAAACGGAGTGTGTAAAGGCCTCAAGCAAACTCAAACTCAAACTCATATTAAACACCAAAATCCTATTCAACTAACATAATTCTGAGTAGGGTTACAGTTGTAGTTTGTTTCCAGCACATTTGTATCACATAATAAAATAAAAAGTACAGCATCTATTTTCTTTCTTGTTCTAAAAACCACTGCGTTTGTCAATATTATAATTGTCCTAAAGCACTTGGAATGACCAGCTTTGATTTCAAACAGCATCACGACACTGAAAAATTGTTATTCTCACTGTGGCACAAACAAACCCCCCCCCAAAAAATTATCTTGTACATTTGAATATCAGAAGGAAACTCCCTCATTCAGATTTGTTATTTTCCGCAGCTCCTTAAATTAGAACCAGGAAGCTCTGAAATGGTAATTCAATATATATACCACTCTACTGCAGACTTTGACAGTCGCGTAAAGTAGAGCATCGTCGTGGTTATGTAACAGCGTCTGTCAGTCAGTCCCTCAGTCATTAAAATAACAAAATCTCAAAGAGGGAAAGAATCAAAAGGGCAGTGAGAGGAAGCATGGTCACCAGTGTTACCATCAAAGTGAAGAGATATTAGTTTGAAGTAAAAAGAAACAACTGTTTTTATTTTTAATCAGGGGAAGACTGACAGAACACTGTGCTCTTTTTACATTCATGCAGATAATTCACACCTCACAGGTGCTGAGCACAACCAGTCTGAAGTGCCTGAGCTGTGTTACCGATCTTTATTTACATCTAGCTTGAAAAAAGTGATGGTCTTCTTTACAGCCTTTGCTCAAAGTTACACTGATGGTTGTTTTTTATTTCTTTCGCCCTGATATAAAGATTTGAAGCACAGCCTGGTGCTGCTGGCCTTTGACATGAATTATGATGAATAGCAGGACGTCCGAAACATTTTACCCCAAGAGGCAAATAACAACTTCCGTCTGTTTCCTTTTAAAATCGATTAAAAAAAGAAATTCTCAAGGACACGCCAGAAGAGGAATTTGTAAAGCGGATTTTCAATTTGTGGTGTAAGGTTTACAGAATATGACCCTGAACGTCACATAAAAACATCATTTTTGTTTAATCCTCTCTCAGATCTGACAAGGCTTTCAACTTAGGTATGTGTCCAACAGAGAAAAAGTAATTAATGTGGCAGCAGAGGCCTTAAGTTGTGCCAGCAACTGCAACCCAAAATCATCCCTCGTTTTAATGCATTCTAGATGATTCTGTCTGCTTTCTTTTTAAATGTACTTTAAACTCCCTTTTCCTTTTGTACCCACTGACTTTCTCTCCTGCTTTTACTTTCCTACATTTCCCAGAATGTCCTTTGACAGCCTCCAAAGGAGGAGTATGAACTTGTTGCATTCAGCTGTGGGTTTTTTGTGTAGGTGGTAACAGCAATAGCAGGAGACAGCATGTTAAAACCAACCTTCTTACATAATGTTAAGTGTGAAACCCCTTTACACAGGAACATATCCTCAATCAATAGTTCACTGCATAAGAACCACATTGGGAAAATGCTGCTAAAATAAGCCACAGACAGACGGCACATATATCTCGTCAATATGCAGTGTATAGTGCCGCCTTGCCTCTGCACCATTAGAGTTGCATCCCCTCAGGTAATTATTTTTCTTTCCTATCTAATGTTCTTTTGATTCCAGGTGAAATTACTTCTTTTATGGATGCACGCAGAGCTCAGGAAATAAAACGAATAGCAGGGAAATAAATAAGGCCACATAAAAGGAGATTAATGATACATTTTATATGTTAAGGCTAAACCCAAGATCACATTAAAAACACATTCAATGAAGACAAAACATGACAAAGACAGGAGGTAGGGTTAAGCTATTTCAAGTTTTGTTGTTCAGAGTAAATGCATATATAGTGTGTCTTTATTGGTCATAGTTATTTGTTTAGTATGTTATGAGCTCTGTGACTATGGCTATCTTCCTAAGAATTAAAAATAACAATAAATGTTTAAGTGAAGGTCACTTAATGCCCCCATTTGGCTGGCTTTTACATTTATGTTATATTCTAAAGGTAAAATGGGTATTGCAGGAATGTCCAGGGGTATTGACTCATGTGTAATTGGTTGACACCAGATGGTCAATGGCAACCAGTGATGCAGAAACAAAGCTTGGAGGCGTGTAAGCAACAGGCGTTGGCATTAATGATGGAAAAAAAGATCAAAGATCAAGAAAGTGAGAGAGGTGGGGCCACTCTGGCTGGAGAGAGAAAAAATGGATGGCTGAGAGATGACGCCAGAAAACAAGGCAGCATTGGTCATTTGTTCACACTCTTAAACCGACCTGTTTATGTTTGCCTGACAAGCGACATCTTGTGGTTGGGTGAATTATGACTCTCAGGTGCAAAGGAAAAGTAGTATGGCGAGGACATGTGGGTGATTTGACTTACACAGTGTGTCACCTCCATAAAAGAGACCTGGGGTTCATCCCAATATCCCTCCTCGACTCCTCCATCCTCGATCACTTGACCTGGAAATCAGACTCGCCATCTCATAGGACGTCCCAATTCATTAAATGTGTTCGTAGGAGTAGAGGAAAGAGGAGGCATGGATACTCGAGTGTGTTCTTTACGGAAGTCTTTTACTAACAGATGCACCCCGTTGATTGGAGATCAGTTATTGATTGGACAGCACAGCGCTGCAGCTGATCGGACTGATCTGATACTTCCCAACATCACTGGAGTTTGATACCAGCAGGAAGACAGATAAAAGATTAAACTCCCAAGTTTTATATTTTGTTTGTTTCCAAGTCACCATCATAAACTAATTTATTAATTTATGAGAAAGATGTTTCTCTTCATGAACTTTTATTTCCTCCATCAATGAGAGACCTGTCTGTCAGCAAGAAATACACACTATGTAAACATGGCACCGGATATTTGAGGGTTTACTCCTGAGAAAGCCCAAAGAACTAGTACATCATGACAATTTATAGTGTGTGACAAAGAAGCAGTGTCAGTTGACACACTTACAGCTTTCCAATACACATTAAAAGGTGTTTCCTGTCACTTAAGCTGCTGTTTTCCTGGTATTCAGACAACCAGTTCTGAGAGCAATTGCTTCTCCTCACATAGCCAAATTTGGCCAGAATCATGCTGGATCCTTTAGCTGAAGTCACGTCAGAAAAATAAGCTTATGTCAGGTCATCTACACTAGAGTGTGCAGACACAAACTCCATTACAAGTTTCTATAATTGTTCATAAAGCCTATAAAGCCTACTGACAGCTGATCCACCTGTAATCAGCTGCCGCCGTCACGCTTCAGAGGAGAAGATGTAATTTCTTTAAAGTCATATTTCCTTGTTTCTTCTCTCCCCGCATCTCTTCCTCACATCTCACATTTCTCCCTGAGGTTTCATGTCCTGTCTCCATCCAACAGTCAACACTGGCTTCTTTAAAACATGTTTGCAATCTGTCCCAAGTCTTAACTGAGTTTTACTCAAGAACTTTTTTTGTTTTGGAACAGTCACACAGGTAGTTTGTGAAAAGAACTGACAAACGAGCTGCCATGTCATTTAGTTTTGAGGACTTATAAAGAAGCTGTGTGCTGTAAAAGAAATATCTTTATCATGAGGAGAGATGAAGTGTGCTGAGTGTGATGTGCTAACCTGCACTTGTCAGGAAAAATTGATTTTATGTGAGTAATTTTGTTTTGTCAAGGACGCGATGATAATAAAAATGACAAAGTGACACATCACATGATGACAGCTGTCTTGTTAGCATATTGGCATTTCCTACCATGCCCCTGTGGGACGATGACGAGGAGGACTGTGTCCCCATTGGAGAAATCTTTCAGCTTCTTCTTGTGACAAAGTAAGGTCATCTCGTTAGCATGAAAGGAATAGAAAGGTGTAACAGCCAAGCAGCAACCATCACGGATCAACTGTCTCATAAAAAGTTTATATATTACTAATAGTCTTTGCTTTATATGTGTTGGGGGAAACATAACTGCAGTCCAAAAAGCAGTATATTGCTGAAGGATGGCACAAAGTGCATGTTGTCATTGGGTACCAGGGTCTGTATCTCCCATGTGGTTGGATTTGCAACTAAAACACTCTAGTTAAGGTTGAGGACAGATCACCATTATGCTTAAAATTAATAAACACATGCTGTCTTTTGTCTCCATTAACACCTTTAAACATTTCACTGAGGCCAGCAGATTTACTCAGCCTTAAATTTGTAATCGTTCAGATTTCAGTCATGGTTGATTTGTCAACACGTGCGGTTACTATGGTAACAGCATTTGTGGTTTAATACCACTGGTCCGGCAGCAAAATGCACACTCTGTTGTCAGAAATCCAACAGAGGAGCAACCAAACAGACTCATGTCATTTTAATTAAGAAGTCAGCCACGAGTAACAGAAACTGCAGATTCAGCTGCACACAGTGCGAGTGAGTCTCTGTACAACAGCAGAGCATGATGAAAAGATTACCTTGCTGTTGAGTTGCAGCTCTTCATATAGCAGCTTACTGTGGCTGCACTTTCTTGTACAGTCTCTCCCTGCAGTATTTGAAACTGATCCCATTTCAGAAAATGACAAAAATGACCGTCATGTTGTTTTACAGATGCATTTTTGATGAATGAATGCTGTCACTACCAACAGTAATGACAAGAACAGTGCCTTTCCTTTAGATGTTTCACAATTAAAGCCACCAGCAGTAGAGTGTTTCATTTGCATGCAATCTCAGGACACAACTCGGGACACAGGCCAACATTTCAGGCAATGTGTCCTCGTAAAACAGTTCCTATGATACCCTACAGAAATGCAGACACAACAGTTCATACAAATCATACAAATGACCACTCCACAAACAACGTTATGGCATCAATGTACAGTTATGTTAACGTAAAGTCATTGAGGTTAGGTTTAGGCAAGTAAAGTTACCGTAGTTAGGTTTAGGAAAAGAAACATGGTGACGACATACCCTAAAATGGCTGGAGTTCACACGGTTGTTTGACTCCTGTCAGCACATTGGTCTCATTATCAAAGCCTTTCAAAATACCTGAGATATGTGATTTACATAGGAAAACATATAATCAGTTTATGAGAACAGCCTGTTTCGGGAGATCCGGAGTAACAAGTAGCTCGGCCAAGTCTTCCTATTCCATGCGCCCAGTTTTGGCTAAAATTAGCGACATAAACAGCTAAATTGCTGTCAGAAAATAACAGATGTATTCCAAGATTGTGTTTTGATCAGTGTGTCCTCTGCACAGACCTGTCTGCTCAAACCCCATTGGGCAATACTACTTAAGACTGCAAATCTAAAATTTAGAAACACTTAAAGGGACATTGTCTAGCATTTTCAGGCAAAAATTGATGTCTGCATTCATATCATTGGTATTATTACCTCCACCAATAATCAGACTTATTCTCCTAAAAGGAGAATTTCAGATTTGTTTGTACATTGGGTGGGTAAGTCTTCTGGGGGTTCCATAACGTTTCGCCATCTTGAAAATACATCCGTCAGCGAGGGACATACAGCACTGCCTTCTGGGTTTTCGTTTAGAGCCAGGCCAGCGCTGCGTGACTGAGGAGCTGAAGGAGAAGAGCACTACTGCAGCATAACAAAGTCCCACTCTTTGAGCGTAATGCAGGATCATGCGTAATGCAGCATCACAGGAGAAGGAATCCTCGTCGCCAAGAATGCGCAAAAGGGAATCAAAAAGGCAACGTGACCGGCGAATTCAAAAAACGAGGGCCAACATCAGGGTAGCCTTTCTCAAGTGGAAAGAGCTGCTGAAGGAGAAAGGTAATGCAATCACAGGCCAGCACCGCTGTCAGCGGCACAGTGATGCGAGGAGGGGGATGAGGTGTGTGAGGTTGAGCCACTTGTCAGTTGTCAAAAGACAAGACGTGATTGGTTTGTTTTGATTTACACCTGCCCCAACAGTCCTACGTTGTAAACACAGCCAGCATGGTGAGGAGGGGGTTTGTCGCGTGCGTCTGTGTAGGAGCCTGAATGAATACTCCATGAAGTATCGGCTGACATGGTTTCATCAGTGTTATCATAGCTTTTTGGTACACAGCGGCTACCGTTGTTGCAATACGCGTTTGAAACAGTGAGGCGCTAGATTACGCTATCCGTTTGAATGCAATATATGATTTCAACGTTAGATGGGAGAAGTTCCTACACACTGGCTACGGTTACATGATGGCTTCTCATTCGGAATGAAATGAATCTGAATGAAATCATTCGGAATTAAAGTGTTTCCAGGTAGTTTACATGGGAAATATTAATTCCGAATGAGGGTTTACATGGGAGATCAGTTCAATCGCCTTTATTCAGGTCTGCGCAAGGTTTGGGGCAGGGAAGGTTTCTGATTGGATAGGGGGCGGGGCGGATGTTACGTGTTTACGTTTACCGGAAGAAAACACTGTGGTCCTCGCTCCAGATAACAAGATGCTTGACGACACCGTTATTACTGCCTTTTTCGGGTGTGTTTTGCTTATATTCTTAAAGCAGCAGTACGACAACAACCTTGTTCTGCTAATGCTTCATCTGTTGAGCAGGAGAAGGGAGGCAGAAGACCGTGCTGTGGCAAATGGAAACCAGTGAGTGCAACGAGTCCGACTGCTCTAGCTCAGCCCGTTGCTATGCAGCCCGTTGCTATGTGCGCTATACATTATCGCGCCAGAAGGGCAAGGAAACAAGCATGCGCAGAAAGACAAGGAATGAACTTAAAGAGGAATGAGTGTATACATGCACAAAAAAATTCTTTCATTCGGAATGACAAACGGAATAAACCACCCCCTTTAATCGGATTTAATTTTCAATCGGAATGACCATTTTTCAATCAGAATGACCGTTTACATGACCACTTTTAATCGGAATGGCCGTTCATTCCGATTAAAAGTGGAATTAAACTGTCCATGTAAACGTACTGACTGTGGATTTAAGGGCATCATAAAAAATGTGGTGACAGAAACGTGCTTGTTTTTCTTGAGAGGCCACTGTGTTTGAATAGTTGCTGTTTTATTGTTGATTTTTGTATTATATGTTGTATTTGTTGCATTTTAAATGTGCTCTGATTGGCTGCTCCCTCGGCTAGGTATCTCTTGTAAAAGTGATTTTCAGTCTCAGTGGGACTTCCTGGTTGAATAAAAGTTAAATAAATAAATAAAATCGAAACCAGAATCTCTCTGATGCTAAAATGTTGTCCTGTTGCCTGCAGACAAAGATGTAGATATGTTTGTGGAAATTAATTTGCATGTTACTTCATCCATCTCTGATATGTCTGTAGGAGAGTGAACAGTTAGGCTGATTTTAATGAGGTAAAATTACAGACACATGATGCATCATTTCCTGTGAATCCCTCTTGTTTGTCAAGTCAAATGGGACACATAACAGGAGAGGCCAACTCTGCCGCTGACAATAAAAACTGCTATATAGAGAGTGGTACTGAATATATTTATACTGAATTTCTATTTTAGAAAAAAGCTGACCCAAGACAGGATCAAAAATGTGTTTTGATCTCATAAAATCTTATAAATTATAACTTCAATGTTATGAGTTGCCTTGACATAAACATAAAACACACTAATTATACCTTAGTTGCCACCAGTGGATATTGTAGGACATAAATAAAATATAATGATGATGCGTTCATTAAAAAAAAAAATCTAATTATGTTGATTAAAAACATAACTTTGGCAGAATTATGTTTCTTTCCGTTAGTGATCCTTCTTTCTGCCAATTCTTAGCAGCTAATTTAATTCTTCCATGTGTGAATGTTCAAATTGACTTTAATAAGGTTTGACAGTGCGTGGGTGACATTTTAAATTGTGTCTTGAAATTGATAACTAATGTGCACTAACAAATGGTGGAAATAAATACGAGTTTAATGCTAATATGTAATTGTGTAGTAGTAAGTAATGCTAATGGCATTCAGGGGAGTCTTTTGTTTGCGGTGAGAGGAAGTAAACAGACTCTGGATGCACACAGACAGGAAAAAAGGACTGCTGCAGTTTTGTATATTTCCTGTTCTGTTTTGTTTGATTTGATCTGATGAATTGCAAACAAACTCAAGCTGTGACGCATCTATCATTGATGAGCGATACAGATGAGCACGTTTCATAACACATTCCTTCATAAAAGAATGAAAAGCCTTAGATCCATTTTCCCACAGAGAGAAAGAGAGAGACAGAGAGTGTATGCTGAAGGAGAGCGTTATATAGAGCTTGTAGGTATATAGCAGAGACAGTTTTTTGGGAGAGAGTGGAAATGTGAGAAAAGAAGCGGGGAAGGAGGAAAGATGGACATAGATGGAAAAGAGGGGGAGGGGATGCTGCTATTCTTTTGGTCTTGTTCCAAAAATGAATTTTTGGGTTGAGCTTTTGTATTCTGGAAATAGGATCATCTTCAAGGGCAAGACAAGTTCAAGGAGATATATTTGGGCAAAGAATCTAGAGCCCATCATACACCCGAGCAAATCCTACAGTTTATTGTACATGAAAGATTGTGGACACTCGAGCTGTAGACCCATTTTTGATTGTTGAAATGTCATCACAAAACTCTATTTTCTGGCTTCAGGCTCTCCAAACAGATTTTGGAAGCTGACTGCTGAGAATTGCTCCCATTCAGACACAAGAGCATTAGTGAGATCCAGCACTGATGTTGGGATGATTACGTCGGGTTGGCAGTGCAAGCACTTTGGCCATATAGTCTATATTTAGTCAAATGTTCCCCAAGCTCAGAATCACACACTCAACAAACTCTACATTAGACAGTTTTGCTCCAATCTGCATCTCATCATCGCTGTGATATTTTGGTCTGATGTGTTCACATCTCTTAGTGGAACTCACTGCGAGTTTGAGTTCATATTTTGAATATCGCTACTAATGAGCAAGTGAGAGCTGCACAAAAGAAAACATAAAACGATGGTCATTAAAAGCTCCCTCTCCTCCTCCTCATGAGTCTCTTTGCGGAAGCCTCCATCCAGCAGAGAGGCAGGTAATCACACATGATTTGTTTGGAGGTATTTGAGGGTCTGTTCATATGTAAATGAGGATTTTGGAAAAGGAAGGTGAGACAATTACAGCCACCGCAGTGCTCAGAATATTGTTTATGGCAGTGTTGAAATGAAGAATAGAGCTGAGGTTCCCAGCCAGAAGGTCAGATCAAGATGATGTACATTCTGAGGTGATTAATAAAACACAAAAGAGCATGCTGCAGTTTTTAGCATCCCCAAAACTCAACATTTGACATATGGTGAAGAGAATTTAACTGGCTTTTGGTTCATACCCTGATGTGGTCCTTCAATTATGTGATACTAGTGGTCGTATATGTGGGAGATTGTAGCTCCTGTCACTCTTAAGCCTAGTTCACATTACACGATTTACACCCTGATTTTGCATCTCAGAGACTATCATAATCTTTTGAGTGTTCATACCTGGTGACGTGTGTTTCTGTCAGCAGGAGTCTCGCCAACGGCATTACAACCTGCACACCACAAGATTTCCCCACCAAGCCCTCGCCGACGGAGCCCCAGATAACGCGGTGACTTCACCAAACTTGGAGACCACACATTGTAAAGGCATGGATATTCTTCCCAGTGTTGAATCAGATCTGCCTCCAGGGCCTGGGTCCTAACACAACGCGCTCCCCGTGATCCTGTGGATGCCGCCATTGTTGTTGTTGCTTGCCGGCTTGTCAGTGTTGCCAGATCTTGGGACAGAAACAAGCCACCAGGGCTATGGAAGCAAGCCCAAAAGAAGCGACTATCATGCATTTAACTTATTAGACTGATATATGTATAGAGAAAGGTGACGTTTAGACAGCAAGCCCAAATAAGCAACTCCACTTTACATAAAACCAAGCCCAAAGTTGCGGCTAATGAGCGGACCTGGTAACAATGCGGCTTGTCCTCCTCACATTTCTTCTGTCCTCCTGCGAGCTGACGTGGGATGTATCCCGCCTCTCATTGGCTGATGCTCTTTTTCAGTCGTGTCAGACTTCTCCAGTTTTCTAGCATGCCAGATATCCAGTCCCAGTCACAGACGAGGGGGCGACTTGCTCGTAGGCTTGTTCACACATGAGGACTCATCGTGGCAGAATATCTGCCGACTCACCTCCGACCCAAGGTGGCTCTCAAGATCCTCTGCGACGTCAAAATCGCAGTGAAAATCGCGTAATGTGAACTAGGCTTAAGGATGGTCCCGATGGCCTCAGGTGTGAATGAGCTCTTTGATCTTCCAATGGCCGTCCACCGACTCCAGGTCTACTGTATGACCTCTGACCGGTTTAGGTCCGGTGGGCCCAGACAGCCAATGTTGTGTGTTTCCTGTGTTCATCCTGGGCTGGATTTACTACAGCTTTTGTTGCTGTTTTCAGCATCTAGTTGCCAAAAGAAAATGGTGGCATTTTGTGTTTCTGCAAACCATGCATTACATTTGTATCATACATATGATATCAACATTTCTTAGAGGCTGCCCCTTGAAGGTCGGAGATTTGAATCATTTGCCAGAAACCCTTCAGTCAACTAAGATTTCTTCAAGTCAAGTATTTTTTTTCAGCCAATCAGTGTGCAGTTTACTTCTTGGGATGTTAAGTCCTCCGATTCAGCTGCAGAGTGAGCGCTCCACACTTTCTCGCTGCTCTTCGGTACAACTGCATACACAGAGGCCTCTGTGTCGGCCCTCTGCTTAGAAGTGGTGACTTTACAGCTCACAGTAACTTAATATGATACAGTCTCAATCTTCTGTTTGACATCTAGTGTCATCAAAATAAAGTTGTTGCACATTTCTGATCCACTGTTAGCATAGTTAGCTTGTTTACCATATTACATGAATGTCACTGTCACACTAAACGTCCTGCTGATCCCTGTTCAAACTCTCAAACTATATCTAGAAGAAATGGAATGAATAATCGTATATGTGTATTGAAAAGCCAAATTTGATTTGACTAAAATAATTCTAACTTGAGTACAGCACTAGTGACGTGATATATAAGCTGACTTTGTCATCAGGAGGTGAAGGGGATGGTGATGACGGTACATCTAGACGAGACGCCTCCCAAGATAGAGACCAACAAAGAACAAGACCGTTTTTTTAGCATGTCATTGCTGTTTTTCCCAGAGTCTTTCTAGCCACCAAACACAGGTGCTTTTTAGCGACCTGTTACTGTTTTTCCGCCAAAGATAGTGGCACAAAAAGTGTTTGTGTTTTTACCGAGACATCACTGTGTTTCCAGCAGGGATTGTGCGACCAAAGTGGGTAGTGCAAGCCAAAACATGGATCTTTTCCTAACTATAACCAAGTGGTTCTGGGGCCCTAAACATGACCATGTTTACCAAGAAACATTTTTGCGTTTTTCCCTACATAATCAAATACAAATGTAATCTATCTGCTTGCAGAAAATGGCGTTATTTATTCTGGCGACTGGGTTGTTTTCAGGTGTGACACATTCTTTCCTTATTTCATTTGCTGTATTTATTGAGCAGATGTATCAGAATTGCAGTGTGTGTGCCATTTGTGTTTGTGATGTTGGCCTCTCTCATCTTTGCATAAGCATTACAGGGAGGATCAGTATTAATAAGGAGGATACATATTAGGAGGATGAGTAAACCTTTAGGGGAGCTTGGATCTATAGAAAAAGAGGTTTATAGTATGGGAAAGTCAACAACAAAACCTTCCCGGAAATCTTTTTCATGATTCGTCACTGTAGTTGATTTGATGCAGCTGGAAAGGAGCAAGCCACCAGTAATCACAGCACTGCAGGTGTTACATTATTCCCAAGGTTTGACAGTAAAGACCAGTAATCTCATAATAAGCTTGAAAAAGAGACACTTAGTGTACCTTTAGACTTTCACAAAGTTATTTTCTCTGTAGAGAATTCTGTGCTGCTCCATGTTTGCATCATGTCCGATGTCTTCTTTCAGCAAACACAGCGCAGTCTTCTCTTCTTTCCTGTCCACAACAATTAATCAGCATTTCAAACTGCGTCTGTCTTTGTGAGTGTGGACCAAAGGTATTGAAATTTTGACTGAACAAATCAAGTAAAGCTCCTTATTGACTCATTGCTCCATCATTCATTATCAGTCGAAACTCAGTAACAGAGAGGAGCTCTTTCAACTTCACATCATTCTGCTGTGCATTGCATGAAGAGGGAGAGAAAAAAAGACATGAAAGGAGTTTGCCTTTTAATTGGAAATTTGGGGTTACGAAGTACTTTGAAGATGCCTGCTGCCTCCTAAGCAGTTTCTGGGGTGTAATATTCCTCCCAGTCCTGACCAAAGGCATATTTATTTAGGGATCGTCTACATGTCAAACTTACTTAATACTCCTTCAGGCTTCCACTCCCCGTCGCTGCTTGAAAAGCCTTCTAGAGGCAAAGGCCAGACGCTGCTTGTGGTGGATTTAAGATTATATTTGAAAATATATTTTGGACTTTTGAATTATTTTCGGAAAGTGGCAGCGAGAGCACTCCCAACGCTACAATTCGTCCCGCCTACATTGTGATACAGTACAATTTATCTGAATGATGACTCTTTCCTGAGGCCCTCTGTTTTTATTTTTTTTTTTTACTCCAGCAGTTAATTGGATTAGCAAGACTGAATCCACCATATCATTCCTTTAACAGAGTCCTCTGTGCTCAGTGTAATGCCAGCCACTGCCACAGCTGCTGCATGTGATGAGGAAGAGGTGAACAGGATATAGAAATGAGTCACGGACGAGAAGAATACACACAAAAAGAAAAACACCAATTTTACAGTGGCCTCTGAGTATGTGGAAAGAGACAAAATGTGGCGATAGAGGCAGCAAAATGGCAAACTAGCGCATGTAAGCTTAAAACAGAAAAAAACAGACATGGATTTCATGTAAAAAAAAGACTAAGTGAGCGTTGAGGCTTATGTACAAGACAGAGAATGAAGACATCAAAGCAGGAAGAAAAAGAGGTAGAATGTGTGGAAGAATACGCCACACACAGAGCAGGACAACAGCAGTGACAATGAAATGTTGTGAATGAGAAAGAGGACAACAGGCACAGTCAGAGATCTGGTTTGTGTGAGTGAAAGAAAGCCGTGCAGGGAGACGGTGAACAATGCAGCAGATGAATGAAACGGCAGAAAAACAGAGGGAAGAAATGCTATGAAAGCAGGTAAACACTGAGTGTTGAGAGACAGATGAAGGTCAATTAAAGAAAGAAATGAGGGACTGAAGCAAGAGTTTGCAAAGGCAAATTAGTAAATCAAAGAAAGACGCACGGGGACAACAGAAACAGAAAATGTTTGGATGATTGATGATGAATAATGAGAACAAAGAACAAAGAAAAAGTCAGAGGAATGGAATCAAGCTTTTTAAAACAAAACCATATGAAGAAAGAGGATGAGAGGCAAACTGTGAAAGTGACAGATGACTCCTAGTTTATTTTGGGGCTGAATTTACACAGATTTTCAATCATTTATTTGTCACATGGAATTATAAAAGGCACAACTCCAGTGAAATATGATCCCATCAGCTCTGTATTTGTGCACTCTAATTTAGTCCTTTTTTCCATTTTCTTACATCGTTGACAGCCAACAATGGTTTCTGGTTTCTGGTTTGTGGTTGTGCAATAATTCAACTGTCCACACATCCCAACCACAACAAGACGGCCTTATACTCGCTCCTCTGAAACACAGGCAGTGTTACTCTGCAGCCAACTCTGAATGCCATATAGCAGTGATCCCCCGCAGGAACAGGACAGCACCTCCTATCTCCACCGTCACATCAGTCCTTATTCACTGTAAAGCACATGCCTCCTGACCTTCTCTCACCAGAGTCCTTTGCTCTGTCAGATTGGCATATAGAAAAAGAGTCACCTGGCTAAATGTTGCTGTCCAGGATTTAGCCACATTCAGTGAGTTCAAGGATATTACAGTTCCTGATATCCAACCCAATCTCACCCAGAAGTCATCAATTCTGGCACTTGGGCAGTGACTTCCGGCGTCATGCACTGACAAACAAAGCCATCCTTTAGTCATAGTTTAATGGTGGCCAGTGGCATCAGGGGGACACACAGCAGGACAAGAATGAAAGATAAGGCATCTAAAGTCCAAGTTGGGTGGGAGCGGTGGTGGATGGGTCCAACAAACACAGACTTTCACCTGGGAGAGCAATGTTTGTGCCCCATATAATTATAAAGCCAAACCTTGTTCTTTTTTACTGAACCCAACCATGTGCGTTAGTTGTTGAAGAAACAAAAGGCCAATTTGTGGTGTTGTACCGATGTAGCGTAGTGATTTTGAAAGAGATTGTATGTAAACAGTAAATTTTCTGTGAAAACGGAAGTGTATTTTGAAAGAAGACAATGCATTTAATAGGTAGAAGTTGACATGGTGTCCCAGAACGTCAACAACCAATGCACCCAGAGTACCCTGCACGTCATATCTGGATGTGGAGAGTCCAAGACCAAACATCGATATGTGACAAGGTCGGAGTGAGAATGTGTGATATCCTGTTGGATAGTGATGCAGCAAAGAGGTCAAGTGTTTATTTTCCAACACCGGTAAAATGGCTAGCAGGATGCTAGTTCAGCTGGTGCTCATCTTCTCCAACTTTCCTCGCCGTTTACCGATGATTACATTTGAAAACTCGAACTGGCTAGCTATTAGAAGTCGTAAGTAGGAGAGTAAACAAACTTGATTTCCTTATCTCGATGAGTGACTCGCAGCCAAATGCCAACACTGTCCAAAGCCAACCATAAAAGGCACCACCAACTCTTACAGAACAGACATAAGAGCACAAATTTAGCTAAAATTTAGCTTATGTTTAGCACAAATTTAGCACAAATTTAAGGGAGCTGACAGAGAGGCAACTGGAAACGTCCGGGCCTGTGTCGACATTCTATAAATGTATATATTCATATAAACATATTCAATATAAAATTGTTTTTTGGCAAGAAACTGTAAGTAATATGGGAAGGGAAGTTAGTAATAGTGTGTGTAAAGCAGGGTTAGGCAATATGGAGAAAATCAAATCCCACAATATGTTTGACCAAATACCTTGCTATCACTGCTGCAGTGATATTGTAGGGTTGACAGTTGGTGCTTCCACAAAATATTTACACAATGAGATTTTAGATAAATAACTAGAGCACTCGAAGGGCGCAGACCTCCGCCAGGGAGCTCGGATTTCCCGCCATTTTATTATTTTATCCACTTCGCTTCAACTGATCACCACCAAAATTTTATCATCTGTTCCTTGTCCCAATATCAACCTTTCCTGAAAATTTCATCAAAATCCGTTCAGAACTTTTCGAGTTATTTTGCAGACAAACAGACAAACGTCTGCGAAAACATAACCTCCTTGGCGGAGATAATTAAAGTGGATGTAATACTAAGTGGGTTAAAGACAAATAAAAGAACAGCTAGAGGAGTCTGGTACATTCAGAAAATGGCATCACTTAAATGTGAGGCAGCCTTTAAAACCAGGAAAAAAGACAACATTTACGATATCACAATATTCAGAATCTAAGATGATTTCTAGTCTCATATGACTATATCAATATAACATATAATTATTGCCCAGCCTTAGTGTAAAGCGTATGTCTACAGTAAATGAGGAAATCTGGCTGATCCTAGAACTCAAAGACAGGCATTGGCTCTAATTCTTAACCACTTTAAAAGCTCTGATGGCAATTTGAAAAGGACCTTTCAATGCATCAAAAGTTAAACTCATGTATTATGCCTCTGCATGTACTGGGGATTTAATGGAGAGTGGGCATATTGTATTTCACGCTGTATGTTGAGTGGATGAGTATGAAAATTCATAAGCTTTCATTATTCACAATCTTTTACAGAATAGCTCACGGTTCCCTTCTTGCACTTCAGTTTGAATAATGGCTCTTGAGAACTACAGCAACAGACATGATAAAAGCTTTCATGTGGGGGTGTCTGTAATGGCCACATGTCAAGCATTTTGGCTGGATGGTGATGTTGAGGTGGTAAAAGAGGATATTAGATATGTTAAAGTGGCTTTGAATGTGTTCGTTGTCTTCAAATGGGTTCCTGACATCAGCCTTTTAAACGGCATTCATTGATTTTCTTTTGCAGGCCATTCAGGGACAGAAGAGCAGTCTAGCAAACACTTGTGACATGTCATTACTTTTTAAAGTCATTATGGCATTTGTGTAGGTAAACAGCGCCGTATCTACACATCCAGCAGACACAAAACAACATTAACATTAATCTGAAGTCATGTTTGTGTCCACCTGATGGATGTAAGTCCAATATTCACTCTCCTTTCTGCTCCTATCTGGCTCTTTAGTTGTCTGATGTTCCACTTTTATCATTAGCCAGTCATTAACTTTGCTATCTGGTGCCAGACAGGTACATGTAATGTACAGTGGCTTTATCAGAGCTTCTTTGCTGAAAACAGCTGCACACTGCTGCTGGGTGTAATTTGATCAATTATCAATATACAGTACTTCACCAATGTTCAGAGGAACACTGCAACTTTTTTTTGGAAAATAAGCTTGTTTTGCATGTGAAATTATGAAATCTATACCTGTTTGATCTCAGCAAGTCCAGTACAAGACTGAAATGATTTTAGCACAACTTAGCACCAACACTAGAGGTGGACAACAGAGTTGGCTGATCAAGAAACACCCAAATTAAAAAACACGAGTAACATATCCTCATACAACAGTTCATATGATATGTGATGAATTAGTACCTCAGGAATGACGTTTTGTGCTTAATTTAATGTTAGGTACTTAACGTAAATTCACATAGGTTAGGTTTTGGAAAAGAAACATGGTTGGGCATCTTCAGGTTTAGGCAAGGAAAGTTACGTTTGGTTTTACAAAAGAATGATGGTGACAACGTACCTTAAAACGACTACCTTCACTTGATTTCATGTGGTTTGTGGGGCAAAAGTCCTGTGTTTGATTGACCCATCCGCAACCCCAACCTTCCTCCTTCTTGGTTGTTATCCCGTCAGTGCAAATGGTTATTATTACGTGGGTTATACATGAATTAGTAGTACATAATTGCATGGGTTATATACAAATTGTTGCATTTCTATTCACTGGAATACCTACAAGTTTAGGCATGAGAACAGCCTGACTTGAGTAGATTTTGGACCAAATCAGGGCCAATATTTGTCTGACCCCAAGACACTTTTTTTTAACAATACAACTAACAACTTGTCTTTGTTTTTGTATCTGCTCAGATTCAGTCAACATTTCCAAGTTCTCATTTAACTCTAAAGGTATCAGTCTTGAAAGGTATCAAGTCCTTCAACACATACATCCACATAAGTCATTTGTTCCTACCCTCTAAGGGCTTATTTATACTCCCTAAGCATATGAAAATAGATACAGCAGTGTCAAACCTTGCAAACATCATTGCCCTTATGCTTCCATTCATCCCTTATGATGGCGAAGATACAGTCAATAGATGGCACTAGAGGGCAGAGTCAAAAGTTTTACACAAAAACAAACAAGGCCACCGTGAATAAGGTCATACTAATACCTTTTAATAGAGGCAGCTTTGTAGACAATGGTGGTCTGTGAGGCCATTAAATACATTGTGACACGCTGAAGGAGTTTTGCTTTCACTATATTACTGGTTTGCTACATTCCACTTCCATTGTTCCATTGAGCTTCGCTATACTGCCCCCAAGATCTCCTGTGGTACTGGATGAAATAAACGCAGAGTATGGACAGAAGGGTCATTCTGTGTCCATATATGTTTCTCAACATTGAGCGTAAGTGAGTCTTAATACAACCCAAAGGAGCAATTCCTAAAATAGTGCCCCTAGGGATGTCATACATAAACTGCAGAATAAACCTTATATGACCATTGTTTAACAGAGAAGGTGGCTTATGACACCACTTATCACCCACCTACAGTGCAGTCTTGAGATCCCTCCCCAGACGACTTAACACCCATTCACACCTGGACTCATCTGACCCTCATGACATACATGATGGCAGGGTGGGTCAACGACTTACATATGACCTTAACAACTCTGTAAGGGTTCACACCCACACAAGGTTTAAAGCCTGCAACTCCACGCCAGTCCATTTGAACATCTTCAACAAACTCAAGCAAGTCCATTTGCCTACAATATAGCACTTAAGATTGTATATGACTGTTAGCAGTTGCAGTTTTAAACACGTGGTAAATGTGAAACGGTTGTGGCTGCACCAAACTTTGTTGGGTTTATGCAACAAAACTGCTTGGTTAAAAAAAAAAAAAAGGTCATAATTTGGGTTGAAATCAGTACATTTGTTTCTATTTATGTCACATGACTGTCGATGTTCTACATTACATTTTTAAAACAACACTGACTTTCAGTTTCACACAGCACATGAGCAGCAGTCTCGTGGGTGAAAGTCCTGTGTTTTTGGACATATCCACATTCCTGGCTGCCTCCTTGCTAACTCTGTGGCACTTTATACGATGTCACCTGCCTTCTGCTTTTGCTCCTATCATGATTACAGCCACTAGAGATCGCTACCTAACAGTAATGTAGATGTGGGTCATAATAAGCTGCTTGTACGAACAACTTATAGGGTTGTGTTTTGGAGGAGGACTGTCTAATTTTTGGCCGCTGCACTACCTTAGTTGATGATGTCCCCTGGCAAAAACCACCAAAAAAAAATATACAAAGTCATCTATGTAAAGCGAAAGTGTAAAGCTAAAATGTTGAAAAGAGAATAAAAAGTAGCCGATTACACTTCTAATGGGCCAAAACATTTTGTTCAAACCACATTTAAATTTTGACCGTCTCAGGGCATTTATCAGCTAAATGTGTTCAGAGCTGGATTTAATTGGTGACAGAAAACCAGATCATCATTGCATCCTGAGATTTCAGTCCCTCAACAGTTATAAGTGGCTTCCAATTACTTACTTTTTTTTTTACCAGAAAAACGAAATTTTCCTGTTGAGCGACCGAAGGCTTTGTCAGGTGTGAGCATGTGGGCCTGTGTAATTGACTGGCAGGAGCGTTACTGACAGAGAGCAGACGGGGTCGATCTTTGCCTTCACCGTCAATAAATGAAAGATTAAACAGGCCTTTCTCCTCCCTGCCAAGGGCTTATGGACATAATCAGTGTGATGGCCGTCCAGATGAAGTCACCGCTATTTTTCTGCCGCCTCCTCACACACTGACTCATCATAATCAACATGTCTTTGACTCATCATATTAACATGGCTAGTTGGCTCACGTCATAGTAATAACACTAAAAGCCAATGATTCAGTGTTGAGTGAGTTTGACAGCCCATCCACCAACCGCAGCATTTCCCTCTTCATCTCTCAATCGTTCATTCATTTGCAGCCCTCTCTCCTCCCTCCCACCACAATTTTCGCCCCCTTTCTTTCACAGCTCATCCCTCTCTCTCTGTTCTCCTCTCCGCCTCTCCACTTCACTCCACTTTCTCTTCCTCCCACTCTTTTTCCATCCTCTTATGCTTCTTCCTCTTCTTCTCTTCCCATTTTCTTTCTCACTCTCCCTCCTGCGGTCTCACCAGGCACACGATACTCACTTTCTGACGGGGGGGGGGGTTTACCAGGTAAATAAAATGTAAAAAACACAAAATCCACTTCTCCGTCTTTTGTGCAAAAGTGCATTACAGTAGGTGTGAAGTTCTCCCGGAGTTTCTGCTTCTCCCCTGCTGTCCGCTGTGTTTTGAAGAAAGCAGAATTCGCTCTTTATGATATTTCTGAGCATGAATGTGGGAAGGCTGAATCAATAGCGGGCGCTCATGTAAAAGCAGCCCTGGGCGTTAAAGTAAATGAGTCAGACAACACATTGCGTCAGCATGGACATCAATAACAAATGCGCTTTGATCAATAAAAACACAAATCAATGCAACTTTCTGTCACAGTGTGACGGCCCTGGACTCCTCTCACCTCAGTACTGTACTGTGTGTGTTCGCTTGTGTCTCTGTGGCTGAGTGGAGCTGAGGTGCGTTTGCCTTAAGTGGTGTATGAATACAGTGGTTAAAGTGGAGCACATGTTGTCAGCGTGAAATAAAAGGAGGCAGCACAAATTAAAAAAAAAAAAAAAAAAAAAGGAGTCAGCTTTGTGAAGAATGAAGGGACCATCATACTGGTGTCTGGGCAGGCTGGCTTAAAGGTTCAGTGTGTAGGATGTAGGGGTATATGTTGGCAGGAATGGAGGCAGGAATTTTCTTTAGTGTATAATCACCTGGGGGAAAAAATGATTTTAGGGGGAAACATGGTGGGACAAAAACGTAAGTTAGGGGGCGAAAAGTCGGAGTGGGGCGGGCAGGAAGGGTGGGTGGATGGGTCCAGCAGCCATCAACTTTCACACGTGAGGCTGGTGTTTGCTTCCTGTAAAACTGTAAAGCCAAACCCTGTTCCTTCTTCCTAAACCCAACTATGTGCTTTTGTTGCCTGAATATAAACATATGCGTTTGTTGTTGATGAAAAAAACATCTCATTGTGGTGTGATGTAGTCTGTTTATTTTGAAAGAGACTGTATGCAAACTGTACATTTCCTGTGAAAATGGAAGTGTACTTTGAAAACAGACAATGCATATAACAGGCAGATGTTGACACGGCGCCCCAGAATGTCAACAACCAAGGTACCCTGCACGTCATATGTTGACATGGAGAGTCCATGACCAAAGACTTGAGACTTGACTCAGACTTGGAAGTTAAAGACTCGGGACTTGACTTGAGACACGATGACTTGAATGACTTGAGTGTTATTCACATCATGTTTTTGGTTATAATATAAAATTAATAAATTAATTTAAAAAATAATGTTGATTACCCGGTAGGAGCGCAGGCTGAGAATGGCGTTGTCATGACTGGATCACTACCCTGTCAATCAGTCATGCCCTCTCTACGTACCTTACGTGTTTATTGGAGAAACAGGTGGAACTTGTTTTTTAATTTATTTGCTAACATTAACCCCAGAAAACGTGAGCGAACATTCCGACCGGTTCATCACAAGACCGGCTGTACGTTTTATGAACGAGCAACACAGGGTTAAATGAGCTAAATGGGTGATTTTGGCCACTGCCTTGGTTAGTGTGTGTGTGTGTGTGTGTGTGTGTGTGTGTGTGTGTGTGCACGTGCGCAGGCATGGAGGTCGTCCTTGCAAAGTAAACATTGCAGCGATGAAGTCAATGTTTACTTACAGTTACTTATATCTTGTCTTTTCACTTTATTAAGATCAGATTCTGCAGGTAAAATTACAATAATAAGGTGACTTGACTTGGACTTGACCTATTACAGGACTTGACTTGACTTGACTTGACTTGACATAACCTGTGACTTGACTTGACTTGCCCAAGAAAAAATGACTTGGGACTTACTTGAGACTTGAAGGATAAGACTTGAGACTTACTTGAGACTTGCACATGTGTGACTTGGTCCCATCTCTGATTCCTTGTCAAAACCTCCTAAATAAAGAACACTGAAGGAATTCTAACCAGGAGAAGTTTCAGCTGGTTGCAATCTGCAGTCTCACCACTAGATGCCACCAAATTCCTCTAAATCTTACACACTGAACCTTTAAATAACTCAGGATCACTGGCCAGGTGTTCCTCTCATGCACCACTCGCCCTTTAAACCTCACTGTAATTATCACATGCAGTTTAATAAATTTCAGTTTGATTACTGCAAAGTTTGTCCTGCGTTTCTCTCTTTTGTTACGGCTCGTGATCCAGCCGTAAGACACAGTTACACACAACAGCAACTGCTGGCGGGTATGACGCTGTTATGTTATTTCCATCTATTACATTTTCAACTGTTTTGGTAGGCAGCTGTGTCCTCGCCTGTCCACATGTCCTTGAGCAAGACACCAGATGGTGTGAGACACTGGCCAGGATGTAAGAGGGTTGCTGGTTTGAACTCTGCAGTGGGTAAAATATTCTGCAAAATAACCCTGCAGCTCCAGTGGTGCGCATGAGTCAAAAAGGACCTTTTCTCTTTTTTGTCTTTGTTGTAGTGGTCCTGCAGTGTGTGTGTGTGTGTGTGTGTGTGTGTGTGTGTGTTCAAACTAAAGAAAAACAGACACACTAAGTCAGTGGAAAGGCAGTTGTAAGAACCTCTTGCATGTAGATACAGGGGGAAAAATGAGAGAAACTAAACAAAAATGCATCGTGGCCATAAGTATTTGGACACAAAGTATCATTGATTTTAAAACAGTTTGGTTGATGATGTAGTCATTTCAGAGTATGTTCTTCATGATTTTTATTGCATAATATTATTATACATTGAATAATAGCAATACAGTAAAAATTGATGTGTGACATTTAATATCTGAGTATTATCAGCTGATTTGACTGCCAGGCAGAGAATGAAATGTTCTTGGTTAAGACTTTCATATATCTGCAACAGTAGCACTGTGGAGCAGCTTTTGGCAAATCAGCATGAATTTAAAAGTTTGGGGAAAAAACTGTGTCTCAGTTTTTCTGACATGATGTTATCGTGTGTCCTGCTCCAGATGAGAGTGGTGGTTAATCACAAAAAAAAGTAAGATATAATGAATACAGAGCAATGGATCAGCGTTCTGCCTCTATCTTTCACTCCCCATATTCTCCCTCTCGCTCCGTCTCCATCTTTTCACTAATGTATTTCAGCACCCTTTCTCCAAATTACACTCACACATTTGAATCTAATCTCATTTGATTTAATAATAACACAGATTTAATTATTTTTTTGTGCATTTATACATCAAAGAGGTGACTCATCGGTCTTTTGGAGGAAAGCTGTCTTTTAAAAGACGACTGAGTGAAAATCTTCAATAGAGTCTGGGATTCATTCATTTCACTGTTGTCAGACAAAAAAAAAGTTTTGTTATCTTCAAAGAGATGGTCTAATCTTTGAAGGACTCAAATCACTGGAGTCACTCTTAGTTCTTGTTTTTTTCTGGGAAAGACTTAAATAAATTATACATTTGAGTTATACAATAAAAACAAGTTTGTGTTTTTCTGTCTTAATTTTTTCTTTTTCTTTTTTTTTCAAAACTGTTATGTTTGATCAGTCTACCCCAAAAACACATGGAAAAAAACACAATTTATCACTGTTGGTCTTTTTTGTGCTATGAAATGATTACTTACTACAATATTTAGACACAATCTCTGACCCAAACATAAATGAAAAGGTCACCTTAACACTGTAATTTAAAATGTAGCGCATCACTCTTCACATTGACTGACAGTTCATAATGTCAGGTTATGATGTATGAATACTGAATGACATGAAAATCTATATGTTCATGTTTCCTGCTGTTTCAAAGGTTTCTTTACAGCAGGAGTATTTGTAAATGATGAAAAGAATTCTTAAAATAATGATACAGTTTTCACCAAGGTTTTTTTTTCCACTAAAACATTTATTAAAACACTTTTTGTGACATTTACATGTCAGATACGGTATAACCTTTCTCTATTAAATGATAATTTGGCTACACTTTACCCTGATTGCCTTCATGTGTGTTTAAAAAGACTAAATGAGCCATTTGGGTGACTGGAAAGTGATTGTCCTGTCAGGTCAGTGTTGGCGTGGAAGTGCAAATGAATAATATTGATGTATTTGCAAAGAACAAATCAATCAAAAATGACATGAGTTCCCCATATGACCCAGAATAGTTTATTGTTGTAGTCACGAGTAAACATGTTGTGGTCATATGGTTTCATAACAGGAATTTGCTTTATTGGTTACATTTACAAGTTTACCAAAACTGATATCTGTGAGTCAACACGGCATAAATCAGTCAATAAATCTAAAAACACATTTCTAAGTTTCAGTCGGATGTAAGTCTTACATCAGAAGCAGACAGCTTAAGGCCAGAAATAATCTCTGAAACCTTCGTGGGAAGAGCCAAAGAATCACTTAACTGGCAACAAGCCAGCTCACAGCTAACTTTGCTGCAGAGTCAAATAACAAATCTACAAATCTATATTTTGAGTTTGTCTTTTTGACATTGGCTGGTCAGAACACAGTGTGCTTGGCTTGGTCAAACTTGTGAGAGAGAAACAGACATAAAATATGAACATTGCATTGTTCAGTTACCATTAACAGTTAATAAGTTTGTGTTATTGTGACGTGTACAAGTGTAACCGCCTTTTGAGTGTTTTACTGTCTCTAAGTCACTTTAAAAGTCATTTTAGGGGATAAATGGAAAAAATGAGTTGATACTGTGCTTCTAATTTATTTCTATGTTGCATTCATGTTGCATCAAACTATAATAACTGCTCAGTGAACATCTCTGAAAACAAACATCAGGTAAGAATTTTGTAAAATTTTCAACTAAATAGTGACCTGTGAACATTATTACACATTAGAACAGTAGTATTGTATAGTGTGTATATTAATATTGGTAGTGCAAACAGCACACAAACTATCTTGAGCTAATGGTTAGCCTTAAATGAATACTTCACCCCCCAAATGACGATTTGTGTATCAATCATTCACAGCATTATGCTGACTTTAAGAAAAAAAAACTGCTTTTCTTGCATGGTGAACAAAGGATTTAAAAAAGGAAAAAAAAATCTTAATGAATTTAAGTAAAAGGGGGTCGCATTTAAAAACAGCAAAACTATATCAAACATCACTTTACAAGCTCTCACACAACCTAAACTGTCATTTATCCAGTCGTATGTAGGGATGTTACGATACCAAACATTCAGTAGTCGGTGCCGATATCAGTAAAATTACACAATTCTCGATACCACAGTCGATACCACGGTTAAAAAAAAAAAAAAAAAATTAAAAAATTTAAAAAATCCTAAGATCCCATGTACTTAAACAAGAAATACTTTATTAAAACATTTGCATATAAAACAACATTTCTTTTAACAGATTGATATTACATTTTTCTTTTTCTCTTTTCCTCTTTACCTATTTTTCATTGTGAAAAACATTGATCAACATCTGCAATAAACTCAATAAACTATTAAAGTATTTACTATTTAAATTGATTTTTAATTTTAAATTGGTTTCATTTATTGTTTGTCCTGTCCCGGTGCAAATGGCGTTTTTTGACGTCCATGGTCCAGTTGTGGGAAAATCAAACGTCGCAGTACAATAAATAAAACGCACCCCAACCGCTGTGTTTCGGAAGTAGATGCACATGCGCAGTCACATACAGCTGAGAGTGAAATCCCTGATCGTTAGCTCACACGCAGCTTGTTCGAGCTGTTCTCTGCATTGTTGAAATTAAACAAAATAACATGGAACATATCTGCTTATTATGCTACTGATTTTAAAACTGAATGACATTTAACGGTGTGTTGCACGTCTTGAAGGCTGGGCTCATGGGAAACCACCAGACGCTCTCCCAGGGGAGGGGCTGGGGGACAGAGGGAGATGTCGGGCAAGGCTCCGTCCAGCATGGACCAAAACACAGCACGGACGGTTCAGAAGCAATTCGAAACGCGTTAAAAGCAATTAATAAATGGACAAAGTGGTGTTTAAAACTGCATATATTGCTAGCAGATCTATTTCCTGGCCTAAAGTCTGGAGGAGTCATAGCACCGATTCTTATGCTGGTATCGGTTCTTCCGGTTTTTCAAAAAAATGAGTATCACTGGGTTTGGAATCGAAAGGTATCGCGAGTATCGGTTCTCATGACATCACTAGCCGTGTACATAGTATTTGCCAAACAGACAGCCCTTTCTGACAGGTAACTGAACTGGGAGTGAAATGTTTCTATGCTTTCTTCAAAGCCAGACTCCATTGACAAAAAAAGTAATTTTACCTCACTGAACACAGGTGCTGCTGGGCTACCACTGCCTCCATCGCTTAGTTTGTTTGTGTTATTGTGTGACTTAAGTGTTTTAAAGGGTTAGTTTTGATTCACCAAAGTCACACAACAGCACAAAGTAACTAACTGATCGAGGCAGCGATAGACCCGTGTTCACTGAGCTAAAATGACTGTTTTAGTCAATGGAGTCTGGCTTTGAAGAAAGCGTAAATAAGTTTCACTTTCAGTTCAGTTATTTTCAGCAACACTGACAAGGTGTGACAACTTCCAGGCTAATTTAGTATGCTGTTTTAGTTGTAGATGATATGGCAGTATTAGCCATTAAGCCCCAGTGACTGCTTCATGTGTCAGATATGTATTTCTTTGGCTCCACTCATCAAGGTTTTACTCCGACAATTACTTATTTGTTAGTTGTTCCCGTGGTTGTTAATTATTTCTGCCTGGAGCGTACCCCTGCTGCACATGAATACGTGTGTAACTAAAATACCAATCAGCACAATTTAAACAACATGCCATCTGCTTCTATTTGTCAAGCAAAAACCTCATGTCTCCGTATAAACAGCCAGCTTTCACATGTTTTCCTGCAGACCAATATGTATCTTTAAATGCATTTTTAAATGTCATGAATTAATTGTCATGATTCAGGGCTAACCATGCATCCTCTATATAAAAGAAAACAGTCAGAGCTGTTACATACTGCACTTGCTCTAATCCGCTGTAGTGGCAGCTTCTTCTGCAGAGAGTTTTCTGTAGATGAACTGTCTCTTTCTTCATCACCCTCACTGTCCTGGAGTGAGGCACTGAATCAATACCATCTGCCCCTTTGAAGTTTCACAAATAAGTGTTGTAATATGAAGGAGATACAGGGTTTTTGACACTTTGCTTGTATTTTTAGAAAGGCTGACAATAGCCTTGAAAAGCTTTATTCTTAGTACTCTCTAATCAAAAACAGTGAAGCGATGCAAGTTTCTGAAATAGAAAAAAATGCTTTGTGCAGTTTCAGGTGTTATTTTTACATAAAGCAGTACATTTTGATGAAGCAAACAAAGCCACACAGCCAGTTGTGGGTTTTCCATATGAGGTCAAGATAAGGACAGGAAGTCAGTTTATGTTTAGAATCATTTTAATACAAACTATGGTTGTGCATCTCAGTCAGAGAGAGTAACAACTAAGCTTGTGATTTACTTCTGTACATATAAGCAAGTGTCTGTGTTCAGTCTCACACAGGCTCCGCCCTCCACTGGACTATTTGGGTAATACCCCTCTAATCACAAGCACGCATTCGCAAATGAACAAAGCATAAAGTAACTAATCAGAATGTGCCAACTTAAATATGTGTGGACCCCGAAGTATAAAGGGAGGTGGATTCTTGCTGTCACACATCCTACACCCTCTTTAGCGAGCGGCGTAGGAGCAACAGGGCCCCTAGGTAGAGGGCTCAGCTTGGGCTGATAGAACTAGTCATTCATTCATTTTCCTTAACCACTTATCCTATCCTATCCTGGAGCCTATCACAGCTGACATTGAGTGGGTAGCGGGGTACACCCTGGACAGGCCTCCAGACCTACAGGCAATTTAGAGTCACCAATTAACCTGATATGCATGTGTTGGATTGTGGGAGGAAGCTGGGGAACCTGGAGGGGGCCCACGGTGACACGTTGGGGGCAGGCAGGCTTCCTGGTTCATCCAGGGACCCTCTTGCTGTGAGGCGACAACGCTAACCACTGCACCACCACCGCTAATAGAACTAGGGTTACAATATTGTAACCTTCACTCTGTCTTGATGTGTTCATCAGAGCAGGAAGTCCATACAGTAAAGAAGGTCTTCCCATTGATTGATTGATTCACACTTTTTTGATAGGATGATGATGCTATTTTTTAGGTATTTTGTTCATACGCCCTTTGAATTTGTATCATTTTTATGTCTTGTGTTGGAATGCTGAATCTCCTGTCAGAAAAACAAATTTACCCTTGGGTACTTAAAAAAATCCCCTTAAACCCTTGAAAGAAATAATGTCATTACCCAAACCGTTTCCGTATTTAAGTGAACTAGTGTAGTGCCTGTTTAAAATGTGCCTGTTCAGAATGGGCTGATTGCTCGGCCTCTGGTATTGCCGCTTGCAGTTTTGCAGTTTTGCAAGAGTCACTCATCCAAATAACATCATACTGGACACTGTGCTTCCTCAACGATTGACTTGCGTGACGTAACTGTGTCCCTGAGCAATGCTACGGGTCATTTGGGTGCAAAAGCTCACACAAACATTTTATGGCCTCAGCGAAATCCAAGGCATTCATTCTGAAAGTTACATCACTGATGCTTAAAATGTTAGAGTTTGCTAAATTGTAGCATCTCCGATCTCTTTCTCTCCAATGATCTTGCACATACTGTAGCAAGCGACAGAGTGAATGTACTGTAGCAAGCGACAGAGTGTGAGCTATACCCAGCATGCCGTTCGGCAGTATAAGAGTTAGCAGGGTTGGTAATATACTACACAGTGTTTCTGGCGGTAGTAACACACTACCAATAAAAACGTCACATATCTTAAAAGCACTTGACACTACCCTTTCTCTGGTCCTCAGCAATCCCAGCCCATTATCATTCCCAAGTTATCAAATGTTGCTGGTCCTTAAAAGTACTCCCACATGGCTGACAATCCCACTTTTTCTCTGTACTTTTGTTGGGACTACCGGAACATTCTCTAGTGCCTGCACATTGTTGTTTTGAGACATGCCTCTACATGCTGGTGGATTGATAGAAGTGATAGAGCAGATCACTAGAATGGACTGCTTGAATCTCGGAGCGCTGGGCTGGATAGAAACCTGGATCCGATTTTACGTAAAGCTGGATCGGGAGTGCTTGGATCCGATTTCTTCCATGTAGTCTGATCCGATGCCGATGCATGTATTTTGCTAATATCACGGGCCGATGCCGATCCAAATATCAGATCGGGACATCCCTAATTTTCGTCAGTGATTTGGACGTCAGACACCGACGCAAACCTCGGACTGTCACCAGGGAGGCCACTGTATCCTCCCGTGTGAATGTTGAGCCAAATTATGATCTTTTTTTGTAAACCTAACCATGTGCTTTTTTAGCACAGCAAAAATGAGGTGTTTACCGACATTGTACGTTTATTTTGAAAAGACTGTATGCATCTAATGAGCTGAACCTGTACATTTCCTGTGTAAACGGAAGTTTATTTTGAAAAGACACAATGCATGTAACAGGTGTAAATTGACAGCGTCCCAGAATGTCAACAACAGATGCAGGAGGATACCCAGCACGTCATATTCAGATGTGAAAGTCTCCTGACAAAATGTTGATACTTGACAAGTCGGGATGAGAATGTGTTGGCAATCCACCCACCAAGTTTAGAGTTGATCATATGAACAGTTGTCAAGAAAATCGAAGGACAGACAGACAGACAGAGACTCCTTCCGTTTTAGTCAGATTTAATGATTCGATTGAGCAAATGATGTCACTTCACATATTTGCTCATCACCCACTGCCCGGTTACAACTGTACAGACTATAAACTATATTTACATTTAAAACAGGTCTAAATCTTCCTATTGGAGGGTTGAGTACTTCCATCATTGTGTGATCCATTAAAAATTGTCCATTCACTACAGTATTGACCTTAAATCATAAAATACATTACTCCAAACCATTCATTTTGATTGTACTTGTATGTGTTGAAGTTTTCTTCTAGAGTTTGTTGTGGGTCTTATGGTTATAAAGCATAAGATTAATTAATATCCTGCTGTTCAAGTAAAAACAAGGCTTCCCCATGGCTGCAGTGACACATATTTTACAGTCCTGTCCACGGGAATAGTTTGTCGGTAATTATGGAATTGTGTAATCTGCTAACATGATTGATCAAAGACGCATTGCATCCGTGCAGATAAATCCCATAAAGCTTGTTTTGCAGGCTTTATGGGTCGTTAAGCCCAACTGTTGTGGTCACCAGGGAGCAATGGAGTCACCTCCTTTTTATCATAATATATGCACGGCATTTTTCACATAATACATGTGTTGGTAAACAGCATATGAAAGCGTTATTGCCCCCCCCCCCCCGAGGACTGTTCTTTGTTGTGTGTACTTTGAGGCTGCTGACAGTACAAAGTCCTGCAGGATCAATGCTGTGTGTATAATCCCAGCAAAGAACATCCCCTTTGGTACAACTGCTCTATAAAAAAAGGTGATTAAATGTTCTGAAACAGGACTGCATCATGGTCAAAAACAGCATATGATTAGGACATCCAACATCTGTGCCAAGAGGCTAAGCATCTGTTGGCACGAAAATTGAAATACATTTCTGGCACACATATGTATTTACTTTTATAGTAGTCTTTAGCAGCAGTAAGTTGAAGTCACCTCAGTTCAGCAAGGTATGTCTTAAATATTAAAAATCCAGGGTGCATCTTGTTTTTGTCATCTTAGGTCTTACATCATCCATCACCATTTAAAAAATACCATATTTTAATCAACATTTTGTTTAACAGTCATTTCCCAACAGCAATTTAGGTCTATTTTCAAAGCAAAACTTTCACACCTTTTGTTTGGCAGCCATCAGGTCTGTACCATTGTATCGCTTGATCTTTGGTTGGTGTGTCATTTTAGCTGCCATTGACAGAGATCTCCACATGTTAATGGCTGGTTCACAACCTGTAGACCTTTCAGCCATACAGTTATTCTGTTACCTCTCTTATTTTTTTATTTTTATTTTTTATTTTCACACTATTACACAAGGAAGAAGTTAAAGATGATGGTGAATTATAAAAAAGAAAACTAAATTTGTGTAGCAAATATTTTGTTAATCATCTCACAGCCTCTTAGATTCATCTTGGTACCTTGGATTTTCCACCAAACTGGATGTAAAATTGCCACAACACCTATAAATTAGGAAAAACTAAGTGATTTTTGTGATACAGTTTTCAGTTTGCACCATAAAGATCTTAGCAGCTTGGTCTGGCTCCTTCACTCAGTTCCAAACTAATAAATGTACAATAGGTAAGAAAGAGTGAGACTTTAAAAAGATGTGGGTGTTGTTCACTTCAGTCCTGCTGTCAGTGAAGGTGACTGCTTTGATCAGATACATTTATGTGGTCACCAGAGTGTTTTCAGGAATGCTCACCCAGGAAAGTGGAGCGAGGCAGAGAGGCTATTCTGTTCAATAGGAGGGCACATTCAGTCACACGTGTCAACCTGTCTGAGGCTGAGATGCAGCTGACAGCCAGTGAATGCCACAGGTGTGCCTCTACCTTTAATTTACCTTTTAACCCATCGCCCCTCTTCTCTCGCTTCCCCAGTGATGCAGCCCGTGTTTGGCCGGTAACATCACCTGAGAGCCAGGTGCGTGGTATGTAATTGATTTTCTTTTGTGATAATCATGATTGTGCAGTTGTTACAGACTTGTTTTTTTAATGTTTAGTTCCATCCATGCGAGTTGGCACCATCAAAAACAAAACACATTGGCATTGTACATTTCCGCAAACCAGGGGTACATTACATTTGTGTGTTTCCAGAGTGATTAAGTATATGAGCTGACTTTGTCATGCTGAAATGAATGGTGTGACCCCTGCCAATATGCAGAAAACTGTTTGAGACCCAGTGACACAAGAAATTGTTTTTTAGCAGGTTATTGCTAGGGTTGGGTACCGAAACTCAGTACTTTTGTACTTGGTACCAATTCACGTCGGTAGTACAGAGTACCAATTCACTTAAAATGAATCTGTGCCAAATTTCGGTACCTGAGGTGGAGGCGGAGCAAGAGCGCATGACTCGCACCTCAGACTCAGCAACAATGGCGACAAAAAAAATGTGCAAATGTGCTGCAAGTTAACATGCAGCACTGTTCCTAAATGTTTTCAATAAAATGTTGAAACTGAGAAGTTTAGACTTTAAAAAGTACCGAAATAAGGTACTGTTTGGTACCAGTACCGAATTCCAGATACCGGTACCGTATCAGTTCAATTATGAACGGTACACAACCCTAGTTATTGCTCTATTTCTAGCAGCTTTTAAGCCACCACATGTTGGAGTTTTTTAATGACCTGTTGCTGTTTTTCCAACTGAGATAGTGCCATGAAAAGTGGTTGTATTTTACAGAAACAGAGCTGTGTTTCCAGTCCGGATTGTGCTGGCAAAACTGGGTACTTTAAGACAAAACATTATTTTATCCTAACCATATCCAAGCGGTTTTCGTGTCTTAACATAACCACACATTAACCACAGCATTGATGAAATGTAAAATTTAGCGTATTCTCTCTATAATTAACAAATGTGACATATCCATGGTTTGCAGTAACGTACAATGCCAACATCATTCTGGTCACTGGGTTGTGTCAAAATAACAATAACTTCACTCCTCCATTAGTTTTCATGGTGGATGTGTGTGTGTAACACTGTGCTCCTCCGAGATTTTGGATGCACTCACTTTTGGATGCTCTTTTGGAAATGTGTGCCCCTGCTCATATCCACTGGCAAACACTCTCCATAAATTTTATGACAGGAAATGGAGCCGTGCCATGGCGGCAGCGAGCCCAGAACGAGTACAGTTCAGTGGCTCTCAACCTTTTCAGCTCACGGCCCCCAAAGTGAACCAATTTCTTTACTTACAAGGCTGAGGGCATGAACGGGCCGCACTATGAACTATGACAGCAAAATATATATCTTTTTTTTTTTTTACCCATTTCAGCTCAGGTTACCTCAGGCAAATCACAAGGTAATGACCAATACTTGTACCCATATTCACAGTCATGCCTATTTTTCTCTGGATGAACTTTTTGTTGTTTAGTAGGCAGTTTGGATTCTTTCTTATTAACTTGAAAGGTGTATAATATTTCCCGCACTTGCTTTTTATTTAATTTTTGGTAACCTGGATGAATCTACAGCGCCTCTGTTACAGTCCTTCTCTTAAGGTTCAGAAGCTGGGCATATTTTTGCATTAAAATAAATATTACACAGAGCACCTTTAATTAATGACTAGAGAGGAAATGAAGATGGAAAGTACAATGTTCACACGTTCTCAGTACAAAGAGATTTTTATGAAATTGACTAACTTGCCTCGGTTGCATCTCCTCAGCACGCAGTGCAAATTCAAGGTAATGAGGACAAAGTCTCAGCAGCACAGTCTGTACTATTACTGGCAGGGCAGTAAAAAAAAGTCGTCAGACAAATCCAACTCTGCAGTAACACCTCTTTGCGACTTATCTCTTTACACATTTAAAAAAACACAATAATAGGGGGAAAATGGCAGAAATAGGACAAAGCATGTCCCAGCTGTCATGTTCAGGGTACTTACAGTCAACATACAGTAAGAGCTTATTCCTGTTATTACACACAGGACATGGCATCAACATCAAAGTAATTGGAAATTTGGTGTGCACATATACAGTATATGCACTCTGTCACTGCTCCAGTTCACTTCCCCAGAGCCAAACCTGTGCTTTACTATAATGAAACCCTGAGCCGAGAGTCTCCTAATCTCAGAGGGAGTGGCTTTGAAATGCCAATGAAACGCCGGCTATCATCTGCCCTCTTTCCTCCTACGTCCAAATCAGATTTCTACTCCCTGCCGCACCCTAGATTAATGGCCCAAGAGACAGCTACATTAGATCCTGCGCCTCTGTAATTAGTTTCTGTGATCACATAGAACTCAGTAATAGCAGAAGGTGAGTAGGTGAAGAATCTCAAGCTTGCTCCTAAAAGTTTGACACCTTGGAAGATGAAAAACTGAAGTTTGTAGCTACAATGCTGACAAGATCAGCTAAATAATTAATTGGTCGATCAAAAGAGAAATGATTGTCAACTATTTTAATACCTAATGAACATGGGCGGGTTATGAGACAATGGGCACTACCTCTCTTACACAGGAGGAAGACACTGACTTTTGGGTGGTTTTGCCTCTTCTGTTGTTGTTGTTGTTTATCTTTTTGCAGCTCTTTTGCATCTTCTTGTGATTCTTCGTAGTCATTTAGAGTGTCATCCTGGTCAGTACGTTTTGATTTGAATAACATTTTGCAGGTAAAGGCCCTTGACATCCTGGGGCCCTGGGCCTGTGCCTAGTAGGCCCATTCAGTTTTCCATCCATGCCAATTAATTTTTCAAACCTATTTTCTCAGTCAGTTCCTTCCCAAAGTTTTAAGTATGATGGGATCCTACAATGAAATATTGTTTAAACACTTTTATTATTTCATGGGAAAATGTTCTTCATGTTTTTTCCTTCTTTTACTTACTGGTTTGAAGTGGGCGGGGCTTAGTTGGAAAAAGATGATGACACTTATTTCTGAGCTTCTATTGGAGTGTAGCGACATCACACACAATCCTGATGAAGCAGTATATCTTCCTTTTTTTGTTAAAAGTTTAATAAATAAAAGCTAAGAACTCATGAATGTTTAATGATATAGATAAAGACTTGAGACTATTTGTGCGTACCAGTACTCATACTATCATACTATTTAGTATGACAGAAAAAGGCATCAAATTCAGTGTGCCAAAAATACCAGGATGTTCTACTGCACCTGGTCATATTTTGTAGTATGAAAGCCAGCATGCTTTTCTGGCTGTTCTGACCCTCAATCCTCTGCGCTGCTGACGATACATCACATTGACTGAGCTGCAAACAGATGACAGTTTGACAGCTCATTAACAGCTGTCTGAAGCCGCAATGACGGACGACAGCACCTTGAAGTGACTGATGACCAGTTGAATAGTGATAATCGGAACATTGAATGTTTAAGTGAACAAAATAATCGTAAAGTTAACCAACAAGAAAGTGACAAAAGGGCATAATGATAAAAGTAACAGTGACAGAGATGTAATTTGCCGTGAATAAAATATACAATGTGTGCAGTTATAACTTAAAAGTTAGAACCACATTCATTGCAAAGAAGTAAAAGCAGATTCTGTCTCTGGTGATCTTGGTGAATGGCGTTTTGTTTTATCATCAAGGTAATGGATATATGAGCAATAGGGGCAAAGTTCAGGGCGCAATGTAATGATGATGCAGTATGTCCTGATTGTGTGCATACTTCATGCAACAGTATGTACTATGTAAGGGCCTAACATACTAAAAGTAAAAAGTATACTTTTGGAACGCAGCGCATTTTCTAGGGGTTTTAAGTTATATACTGCCCACACTTTGCAGGTAACAGCCCCCCAAATGTGATGTTCAGCCTGTCGTCTATCACTGGAACTTGATTATCTTTGGGCTGTTGGTTAGACAACACAAGGAATTTGACGACATCACCTTGGGGTCTGAGAAATTGTCATTTGGCATTTATTGTGTATTTTCTGACATTCTTTAGACCAGAAATAACCAGCTGTTGAACTGATAATGACTTGGTATGACATGGGTATGGATTGGGATAGTGTCACTGAAATAAAAAAAAAAATCTACAAGAGAAAAGCAGACCATCCTGAAATCTCAGTTTTAACCATGATCCACTCCTCCATTAGCTTTTGTCTGGATAGCGCCTGGCTCACAAGCTATTGTGTGACATAATACACAACAAGGCTCACACTGAGCCACGACCAACTCGGGAGTGCTCACAGGACTGTCACACACTGTGTCAAATCTAAAACACGAGGTGCATAGTTTGAAAAGAGACTCTTCTGTGCTGTAAATCAACCTTTAACGATGACTGAGTAAAAGGCACAGGCACATTCAAATAAGTCCTAAGTGATGATTTTTCTCTATACATCTTTACATCTGTACTGTGTTGGCTTCCATCTTGTGATATCACCTACTAGTTCCTCACATCATCGAGTGAGCAGCCTGGTTATAAAACATCCGATGTTGATTGATAAATCGTTTTTCAACGAAGTCGTGGTCAGGACTTGAGAAGAGGAAAAGGGAGCAAGTTTTGGCACATTCAGCAAATTGTGGTATTAACAAAAAAGCTTCTTCAAAAGATATAAACACATGTCAGGTCTGGTAGATCGTCAGAGGACCTCTGAAATAAGGTTTGTCCCAGAAACAACACGGCTGACGACTTGTGTACAAATTTTACATGTCAGTTGAGCTTTTATTGTCCTCTATCATGCTTGTCCATTGACGGAAACTCAACATTTAGAAGCAGTGAAAAATAGTGTCACTGTGATGACCAGGGACCAAGGTGAACACATTTGGCGTTGTAGCCTCATGGGCCGCTTGCTCTCCAAGAACTCCTCCATTTTTGTTTGTTAGTTTTCCTTGGCTCAGTCTGAAAATTCAAGACACTGGCTGCTGCGGTAGAAAAGTTTCCACTCATGGTGGTGATAGTGCCAAGTCAGTGTGTAGCTCCACCAACTTTTGTAACAGTGTCATGTGCAAAAGACTGTTCAGTAGGGTAGCAACCAGTTGTGAATGCACCAAGGTAGCAACCATCGTTACAGTAGCTGGCCATAATTGTTCAGTAGCAGTGAGTGCACTGCAGCAGCCACTATTCAGACAATATGAATTCATCACAACGTTCCCTCAATTTTTTCCGCGATCCCCAGATAATAAGATTTAGGCTTCTAAAGTGTTCCTTCATGTGCACCCATTTAATCACAGCATCCTGCTTCATCTCACCTGAGCAATCATTTCACAAATTTGGGGAAATAACCATTCTGACAGCGTGGTGGCCTTGTGCCGCAGTCTAAACCCCACTAGGCATTCTCCCTGGCAGTTGTCTCTGTTGGTCTCTGCAGCATTGTCGATTGGCAGACCTACAGCTTTACACATCAGTGTCTGGCTTCTCCACCAGTTTCAGAGCCTCGTGCATGCCAGCCGCCGACAGCTTCCGATTGATGTTCCTGTAGCGGCACCGCAGGAGGTTACTGTAGGTGGTCCTCAGATCTCGATTGAAAAATGCATAAATAAAAGGATTAATGAGGGAGTTGGCGTATCCCAGCCACAACAGAGTTCTTTCCAGCCAGAGCGGCACACAGCTGCACTCCACGCCACAGACAAACGGCCTCGCAGTGGACACCAAGAAGAACGGCAGCCAGCAGAAGGAGAAGGCGCCCACCACGATGCCCAGAGTGGCTGCAGCCTTCTGCTCCCGTTTGAAGATGGACTGGTTTTTCCTATGCCGGCGTTGGTGGTGTTCACCGGTCTTGAGGAGGCGAGAGACACGCGTGCTGCACTCCTCCTCCACCTCACGCTGGAGCTTTAACGCCGCTGCCACACAGTCCAAGCTCTCCTCTTCCTCAGGTTCCTCCTCTTCAGCCTCTGTCCCTTCGACACTAACTGTTTCTCCTGATGCTGCTGGCCGGTGAGCATCATGCCCCCCTCTTCCCCCCCGAGGAGCCGCTCCTGCACTCTGCTCCCCGTCCCTGGGGAAGCCAGTGATGGTGTGCTTGGCAGCGCTGAGCTTGGCCGCCCGGTAGATCCTGTAGTACATGATCAGCATCACTGACATGGGGATGTAGAACGCCACAGCTGTAGAGTAGACGGTGTAGCCAAAGTCTTGACTGATGAGGCAAACTCTTCCGTCATTGACGTTCTGCGCCCAGCCGAACAGAGGGGGCAGGGTGATGGAGGCTGAGAGGAGCCACACTGACAAGATCATTTTGGCCATGCAGCAGCCGTTTTGCCGGACAGGATACGTCAGGGGTTTTGTGATACCCAGATACCTACAGAGAAAAATGATTAAAAATCTCTTAAACAGGCAGACACATTTTAATTTAGGTTGTGATCTCTTTAACAAAGGTATTTTCTTGTCTTATTCTACTCTGAGTAAGTGATGCTCCCTCCACCCTCAACAAGGTGCCCTTGAGCAAGGTGCTTAACTACAAACTGTGGTTGCCATATGCAGCCCCCAGGTTGGAAGCTGAAAGCTCCAAGATGCTGAGAAAGACCATATGTGACCAACAAACCTTTCAGTGTTAAATAAAGCTTAGCTGCTCCACATGGGCCATTTCACTACAGAGCACACTTACAGGATTATGCCTCACTGGTTTAAAACAATACATATAGTACATTTAGATACTGGATTTAAACCACCAGCCCACAGCAGATACACAGGCATGTAGGTGCTCATGAAACATCTGCATGATTTTATTAAATTTACGAATTTATATGTGAACAAAAAGCTATAAATCATTCATTACAGTGATTTTAAATTTAGATCTGGAGCAATTTGAGAGTCATTTCTTGCATACTGCTTCTGAATGCTTTCACTCTCCACTCTGGTCCTTTTATTTCCGTTAAAAGGGTTTTCAGTTAGAACGGAATCTGGCGCACAGTGGACAAAGAACCGTATCGAAAGGTCACAGGTTTGATCCCCTCATCAGCCACTTTGTATCACCAGTGTTGTCCCAGTGCCCTTGAGAGAGACAATGGACCTCCGCGCTCTGACCTCCCGTGTATTTGAGCGACAAGATATTTTTATTAGAATGCGTAATGGATTTTTTTTTAAGAATATAGTGAGAGGGAAAAGTGGGATTAAAAACTAAGGAAGGGATATTGCCAAAAACGTGTCTGCCTCTGACAAAATCTTCATGTGGAGAGTCTGATTCCAAAACTGCGATGCGTAAAAGTTGAATGAATCAATAATAAAAAAAAAATAAGGGTACTTATATTACAAGTTGTACATCTGCCCTGGTGTCCTTTCTGTCTTGTGCTAATAATGACCAAGTAACTTTATATAGTGTGATAGTTTTTACATACTGTTTTACTGCATTTAGGAATAAACATCTTCACTCTGTTAAAGGCATAAAATAAGTTTATCTCACCTGTCAATGCTGATTACGCACAGAGTCATGATGGACGCGGTGCAGCACATCACATCCATGGCGATAAAAACGTTACAGAAAAACTGTCCAAATATCCACTGACCGCCAATCAAGTCCGTAATGCTGACAAACGGCATCACGGCCAGAGCCACTGACAGGTCCGCCACGGCAAGCGAAACGATCAGATAGTTGGACGGCTGGCGCAGCTTTTTGACGAAGCACACGGAGATGACCACCAGTAAGTTCCCGCAGATGGTGGACAGTGTGAGCATGGTGAGCACCCCGCCGATCAGGACTTTCTCAAACCGGCCGTAGCTCAGGATCTGCTCGCCGCACCGGGTCCCGTTCGTCTCCATGACCTGCGGCTGACTGGAGGTGGTTGGAGAAGTCGTTGCTGCCGCTGCTGCTGCTGCCTCTGCGGCGCCCTGCGCAATCTTCAGCAGCCGGGGCGCAAGAGCCTCCGAGATCATCATGTTGGTGGAGCCCCCGGGATCTCCACCACCGGCTCTATCTTCTATCATGAACGACGACCTCATGTTGCCACCACCGAAAGTTGCGTTACTCGCTCCCACAACAACCATTCTGCTGCCTTCTGTTCCTTTTTATCCATGGACTTGGAGACCCGTCCGGTGGTGACATAGATGCGCACGGATGTGCCGGTGGTGGTGTGAGAAATGAGTAATTCCTTTCCACAGCCCCTCCTCAGGCTAAACTACTCTGACATGCTCTCTTTCCTTCATAAAGCCTCAACGCCTTAATTTTTCTATTTAGAGGCATACTCGTCATTACGCACGTGGCACGCCGAAGGCATATTCCCAAAAGACCTGACCTATAAAATACGATTTTATTTCTTGTTGTCCACCCTGACAGCCCTCCTACTTCTCGGTCCGATGTGCAGAAAGATAGAAACTTAAAAACCGCAGTGCGCGCGTATATATCTCAAAAGTTGACGTGTGACGTCAAAAGACATGTTGGATAGCCTATAGGCTGCCGAATACCGACTATTTAAGCATGAAAAAAAAAAAAAAAAAAGATCCACGGCACACGAAAAATCTCTCAGGCCTCTTTGGAGTTTATTCTACTGAAAATGTCTTGGCAAGGACAAAGTGTGTCCATGGATGAGCGTGCGTAATTGCGCAGAATGACGAAATGTTCTGTCTGTTTCAAATTTATTTTGGTATCGCCTCTGTTATTATTAAGCGTTTCTCTCTCCACGCACTCACGCACGCACGCACGCGCACACATACACACACACAGGAGAGAGATAAAGACAAAGGGTGAGATTACACAGAGTGTGAGAGGACAATGAATGATGGTGTGAAGGAGTGGGCAGTCGCCGGGCATTTTAGAAAATTGCTACTATTACTATAAAAATAATCCATCCAAGAAAAACTGAGGAGCGCCCTGCCATATTTCTGAGATATGACAGCACAGTGTCATTGGGTTATATTTCTGATTTGTTCCAGGGTCTGTTATCGTTCCACTTTTAAGGAAAAAGATACAAGTGACTTTTTTCATGAAGACAAGCTTAATTTTAAGGATCGGTTATGTAACAAAGGTGGGGGAGCTCAAGTGCCATTTTCCCTCAACTCACCCGTCAGTCATTTTTGCTACTTACAGTTCAAGCGGAGGCATTAAATTTTAAGTGTTAGGACAGGAGGTGCAATCTACCTTCACCTCACTTCTAAAACTTCTGAGATTTATGTTGCAGGAGGTGAGAGCAGGAACCCAAACTGCTCCCGAAGCCTTTTCATCATTTTCTAATCTTAGCCCAATTATTGTATGATAACCCCATACGTGGGTATGGTACTAATGCCTCGGTTAGCCTTGGATAGTAGTGCCACCAAGTGGTCATAAGCCTTTACTGCATGTTGCTGCTGGTGATGGCACTGGAATTTCCTCTGTCATGTCCACAAATATTTATTTATAATTTTAGTTTTTAAACCAGAGAGAAATTACACAGTGTAATGTATTTGCATGTCTCCTACAAGGCCCATGTCTGGGCATCAATTCATGATCCCTTGAGCCAGTCTGAACATATAAGCAGTTATTCTGTGTGCCATACAGGTAATGACCACAGAATAACCGTATGAGGGAACATGTTGTGTGTCTGTCTGTACCTTTGATTTTTGAGAGAAGCCAAAGACAAATTTCCACAGAGGTGTACAATAAAGTTATCTATCTATCTATCTATCTATCTATCTATGTTTTAAAAATGACTGGTGTTAGAGCTGTGGTTCTCACACTGGGATCTGGGGTCTTATCATCGAGGGGTTGCCTCTGGGTCAAGAACATGAATCAATTTCACTTTAATTTGATCCGCTGGAAGTTGTTCCTCCAAGGCAAGATAAAAACCCCTCTAGCTAAGCTTTACTCTTAATCAGTGGTTTCCAGCCTTTTTGGCTTGTGTACCCTCTGAGTGAAGCAATGTCTTCAAGTGACCCCTCATGCAACCCTGTATGTTATGAAACTGCTATCTTAATTAGGTTTTTATGGCAAGGTGATCACTGCCTGGATTATGTTCAGAGACAACGTTTCTTTCAGGTAATCAAATGTACTGTGTAGGCTTTGCAAGGAGGTGGTTAAATCGGTGGGTAGAATTTTGGGTTTGCTCCTGTTTTAGTTAAGGCAACAAAACCACTTGAGTTAAAAAAAAAAAAAGGGTAGTAAAAAATAATGTTGTAGTCACTATCAAGATTTTTGCAACTTGCCAGGTACATTAATTAGCAACATTTTTTCTTTATGTTAATACAAAATTTATTTAGCATTACATGTCCCTTAAAACATTAGCTGTTTCACCATCACAGTTAATGGAAGTTCAGCCGAAGTGAAATTTCTTCCTCAGATTGTTTGGATGAGAAGCTAGTACTATGCAGCAGCATCTTATTATGATATGAAGATCTAAGGCCATAAAGTGGAAATGGGAGTCTGTGACATGAAAACATTTGGGAAACTGTCTGATAAAAGTTTCACAGGTGATTTCATCAGGTGATATTGTTGCTTGCTACAAAGTCACTTTTAACCAGGGTACGTACACAAGAGGGCCGCAGAAAATAGCCGACTACACAAACAAGACTCAATCATTAAACAGGTCAGACTGCTAGAAAGGACATCTACCTTCAAAAGTTTATTTTAACCCGTAGCAGCAGCACATTTATGCAATATAAATCACTAAAGGCTACAGATTGACCCCAGCAGCACCTGAGGTCAATGCTCTTGCTGATTTGACACCACACTGAAACCCTTGTTTGTGCAGCTCTGATACTCAGTGCATACTGAGCTCCGAAAAAATCCCTGCATCCCTACCAATTTGCTGTCAGAGCATCAAAAACTGCTCACATCAGCTACATTTTATACACAACATGACATGAACTATCGTATTTTATGAGCAACATGATGAATTGGGGTATTAGAAGCAGGTCACCAAACCACCAGCGTAGTGGAAACTTTGGTCCTGACTCTGAGTGCTCCCCTGATGTTTTAATGTCAGCAACTTTGAAATAGATTGCTTACAGTCTCTTACAGTATTTGCTCTGATATGGAGGTCGATAAGTTAAAGAACAGAATCCACTTTAGGGAATTGCAAACTTTGGAACAATCAAGCATTTCTAGCCCTGACTCCACCCCCATCCAACAACTCTGGGATGAACTGGAACGGCCTGAGCAGCTCTTGTGGCTGAATGGGAGTTTCCAAAATCTGATTGGGGGCCTTTCCAAAAGAATGGTGGCTATAATAGCAGCATAATAATGCCCATAGTTCTGGAAAGACATGTTTAATTATCAGATATGGGTGTAGTGAAGGTGTCCACTTGTAGTATATCTACGCAATTATATCTTATCTGTTCTCAATAATTAGTTCAGCCTGAAATCTTTTTTGTGCAGAGAGAAAAATTGGACTTGCAGACAGGGTTTACAAATGAAACTAGCAGTCAGATAAGCACCACATTTCAGACATAAATCACCAAACCATTAAAAGACTAGAATTAGTGCTTTGTGGTTGCATGCCTCCATGAACCAGTCAAGTTGCACTTACAGTTTACATCCATGTCTGTGAAAAAAACGGATGCTTCACACACATCGTCCCCCCGGCAGCACCCGAGCACCCTGTGAACACCCAAGATCAGAGTCAACAATAAAGTATCTGACCAAACGTCTCCCTCTATTCCTGAGATATGATTTTGAGTTATGGCCAGAAAAAATGTTTGTGCAGTATACTGTGATGTCACAGTGAAGTTAACCTTTGACCTTTCATGGCTTCATCATTATATCCTAGTAGACATTTGTTTGAAATTTTGTCATAATTAGCAAATAAATTCTTGAGTTGCAGCCAAAAACATGTTTTGTGAGGTCACAGTGACCTTGACCTTTAACCACCAAATTCTAATAAGTTTATCAATAACATCAAGTAAATGTTTGTGCCAAATTTAAGGAAGTCCCCACAAGGCCTTCTTGAGATATTGCATTCATGAGAATGCAGCTAACAAGGTCACAGTGACCTTCCAAATTCCAGTGAGTTCATCTTTGACTCAAAGTGGACAGTTGTGCCAAATTTGAAGAGATTCCCTCAAGGTGTTCTTGAAATATCACCTTTACGTGAATGAAATAGATGCAAGGTCATGGTGACCTTGACCTTTCACCTTTGACCAATAAAATCTAAGCAGTTGATCAATAACTCAAAATGAATGTTTGTGCCAAATTTGAAAAAAAGGGAGACAGACATGTTGACAGTGATCTTTACCTCTGATCTATGGCCACCAAAATCTAATGAGATGGATGTTTGAGCTAAATTTGAGGAAATTCCCTCGCAGCATTCTTGACATATCACATTCATGAGAATTGGATGGACATCTGTCCGTCCAATTCTATCTAGCCCAAAAACATAATGCCTCCAGGCCAGGAACACTGCTGGTGCTGAAGCATAAAAATAATCTTTTTGGGAATTATCAGAGCATTAACAGCTCACATTATAACATACTTACACACGCATGCACACACACACACGCACACACACACACACACACACAAAACTGTGAAAACTTGTCTCAGCACTCAAACACCCGTTTTGTTTTGTAGACCTGGATATGATTTATCTTTCTCAGAACTTTAGAATAACTTTAAATCTTCCTGCTTGAGAGTTGTCTTAAAAGAATCTAATTAATTCCATAATTAAAGTCATAGTTGGACAAGTGTGTGTCTGAGTAAAAACCTGCCAGACGTATCATCATGTTCATCGCTCTCATCTTTTGAAAACCTCAGTTTATTGTTTGAGCATCATTTTTTTGTGCGGTTTTTATGCACCCGCTGGGACTTAATACGACCTTATAATACCTGTTTTCCACCTACAATCTGTGATTCTTACATTAATTTTATTATCTTACCTTCTTTTTTTGTCTTTTTCTTTCATTGCCCAATTCCACTATCCTGATAGGAACTCAAGCCAATGAATATATGAATAAATGAATACGTAAAAGCCTGAATATCAATCATCTCCCTTCCTCTTGCACGGCTACAACTTGTTTACCAAGCGCATTAAACTGAAGGTCATGCTTTTGTTCCTTTGGTGGGCTATTGGTCTTTTTGATTTTTTTTGATTAATATAACCTAGCAAATAATTAAGAGGCAAAAACAAAAGCAAAAAATTGAATTAAGTTATGATGACATATTGCAAGATTGCTGCATGCATCACAAAGCTCAATAATGCGCGCGCGCACACACACACACACACACACACACACACACACACACACACACACACACAGTCCATATTCCCCAGGTTGTTGGTAATGTGTTTGCTTTGAATTCTACACCTGCTGTTCTGACTTTCATACATAACTTTTTCCTTAATTATTAGCAACACAGACTCAATCATTTTTAATGGTCACTTAGATTTTCACCCATGTTCCCAGAGGATGAATATGACTGAATTTTAAGACTTTTAATCGTTAACATTGGTACGTTGATGTAATAAATCCTCAGTCATGCTTTCCACACAGACGGTGGCACGGACATCAGCTGATGCGATGACAAGAAAATGTTTGGATCTTTTATATTCCATGCGGATTTTACCTAACAGCAAACTAATACACTTCCAACAGTGGGTGGCAGTGTATCGAAAACTCACATCTACAGAACAGTTCTCTACGGGATGCACATTTTTTTCCTCAGATGGTAAAGGCATGATCTACGCTACTCTGACATCCTCTCCACATTAAACCGTCATCCTACTGCCGACATCAGGTGAAAGTGAAACTAAGAAGATTCTGCTGAGTCCGGAGTGAATGTCCGTTGAATATCAAACCAACTTCGATGTGGTGAGGCGGCTGCAGCTGGCTTGACACCAGTGTTTTGGTTTTGGACTTGAGTGTGGAGCAAGAGATTGGAGCATGCATGGTTGGCAAACACTCATGGCCCTTGCAGAGGCCTTTGAGATTATTGTTAAAATGGCACTCTAAATGTTAATATTGTTAAACCAACATTCTAGTATTACATGCTAAAAATTAGCATACTAAAATGCTCACTTTATGTATGTGTTATAAGCATGAATCACACTATCACGAATCATGTGACAGAAGTAATTTCACTGTTTGGCGACTACCAAAATTGACCTCAAAGCTGCAGCAACAGCGCTCCTGCCAAATAATGTCGGGAGATGGCATACAGTAACATTAGGTTTTCTCCACTGAAAGAGCACCCTAGAGGGCAACTTATCATGATATCTCCATTTAAGGGCAACCTAGAGGGCATAACATCACATTTTCTCCAATTAAAGGACACCCTAGAGGGCATAACATCAAGTCTTCTCCACTGAGAGAGCATCCTAGAGGGCATTATATCAAGTTTTCATCACTGGAAAGGTACTCTAGGGGGCATAATATCACATTTTCTCCACTGAAAGAGCCTTAGAGGACAATTTATCACTTTATCTCCACTTACGGGCAACCTGAAAGGCATAACATCACATTTTGTCCAATGGAAGGGCAGCCTAGAGGGCAAAACATCAGGTTTTCTCCAGAGGGTACTTTATCATGTTATCTCCATTTAAGGGCAACCTAGAGGCCATAACATTGTGTTATCTCCACTGGAAAGGCACTCTTAGAGGGCAAATTATCATGTTATCTCCATTTAAGGGCAGCCTAAAGGGCCATAACATCACGTTTTCTCCACTGAAAGAGCACCCAAGACAGCAATTTATCATGATATCTCCATTTAAGGGCACCCTAGAGGCCATAACATCACATTTTCTCCAATTAAAGGACACCCTAGAGGGAATAACATCAAGTCTTCTCCACTGAGAGAGCATCCTAGAGGGCATTATATCAAGTTTTCATCACTGGAAAGGTACTCTAGAGGACAATTTATCACTTTATGTCCACTTACGGGCAACCTGAAAGGCATAACATCACATTTTGTCCAATGGAAGGGCAGCCTAGAGGGCAAAACATCAGGTTTTCTCCAGAGGGCACTTTATCATGTTATCTCCATTTAAGGGCAACCTAGAGGCCATAACATTGTGTTATCTCCACTGGAAAGGCACCCAAGACAGCAATTTATCATGTTATCTCCATTTAAGGGCAACCTTGAGGCCATAACATTGTGTTATCTCCACTGGAAAGGCACTCTTAGAGGGCAAATTATCATGTTATCTCCATTTTAGGGCAGCCTAGAGGCCATAATGTCACATTTTCTCCAATGGAAGGGCATCTCAGAAGGCATAACAACATGTTTTCTCCGCTAGAAAGGCAGCCTAGAGGGCATTACATCAAGTTTTCATCTCTGTAAAGGTACTCTAGAGGACAATTTATCACTTTATCTCCACTTACGGGCAACCTGAAAGGCATAACATCACATTTTGTCCAGTGGAAGGGCAGCCTAGAGGGCAATTTATCATGCTATCTCCATTTAAGGGCAGCCTAAAGGGCCATAACATCATGTTTTCTCCACTGAAAGAGCACCCAAGACAGCAATTTATCATGTTATCTCCATTTTAGGGCACCCTGGAGGCCATAATGTCACATTTTCTCCAATGGAAGGGCACCTCAGAAGGCATAACAACATGTTTTCTCCAATAGAAAGGCAGCCTAGAGGGCAGTTCATCATGTCATCTCCATTTAAGGGCAACCTAGAGGGCATAACTGTTTTTAATTTTGTTTGTTGTTTGTTTATTTGTTTATTTACTCAGGGGCACCATACACCATATTGTTAGCTATTAGATTATTCTCCAGGCAGCAAAAATATAAATTTCAATTCAAAATACAAAATAGGGAGATAAATAAACAAAATGATATTGTTGAAAAAATTAGGACTTTAACTTAATGTAAATTCATCGTGCGTGGTGTTATGTGATCTTTTATTTTGAAGGCATCGTCGCGTGAAAGCAGCTCTGTGTGAGCTTCCTCCACCTGTCGCCTTGCTGAGACAGGAAATCCCATTCCAGTGAGTCCACAGATTCCTGCCACAGTTTCACGCCTCCCCACAGGGAAGCGGTGTAAATACTGTGTTGCCTGGTTGGAGAGAAATCCTCCTTTGCAGCAGCAGACTGTGGAGCGCTGTGCTGTAGCCCTGGCGTGCAGGCAGGATTATTTGAAGGATAGAAGGACCCGGATCTGGACACCTTGAGGATCACAAGTATCAGCTGGAACGGATCTGAAAGCAAGGTAGTGCTGAGGAATAAATGACTGACGAAGATGAGAAAAGGGCGTCTATTCTTTGTGTTCATGCATCGCTGGATGGGTGACAATTTGTGATGATTGTTCGTCAGGTGTCAGATGATCTTCGCTCCTCTTCCTGGAAACCATCGCGGTGGATTTATGCAACAAAAGGAGAGAAAAGCACAGACGCTTCCTTCTTCCACCTTCAGAGGATTGACGGCTGGCCTGACATCATTGGCTGCTCGTTGGGAATGAATCATCGCCTTCATCAGGGGGGGTCAGGGATGCTGTCACTGTCACTGCACCCTTAAAATACCACAGGCAAACCCACACGTACACAAACCCACCCAGACCCTAGTGCGTGTCCGCGCTCTGAGATTATAAAGCCGCTTGTTTTCTGGAGGCAGCATGGAGGAAATCCTGCGAAAGCTGCAGAAAGACGCGTCCGGCCACAAGCACAAAGCTATCCGCGATGCCTGCGTCTACGCCTGCGGTGAGTTTACCACAGCCCCCCACCACCACCACCCCCGGCTCTCCGGCTGCAGGAGGGATGCGACTGTATACACTTCCTAGCTTTTAGGAAACATGGAGCGGCTGCACTAATCCCACAGGCCTGAATTATATCTGAAACCATGGTGTAGGAATATCACAAGGGAAAACCAGTGTTTCTTACAAGTTGAGAATTGATGTAAGGTGGTCAGCCTCACAGACTGATGGCAGGGTGCAGGTGATTTACGTGTCCATGTGCTGGAGGGAACCTCCATCATCCAAAACAGGAGGTGCACCTGCTGTTTTTAGGTGCTGGCTTTTTGTGAGCCCAGCTGGGAACTGGGAGGTAGCATGCATTTAGAAAAGTCATTTTTCCAAAAAAATGGCACATAAATTCACCATTCTGGCAGACTTTTCTATCAGTTTACACTTTAAACTGCAGAAATAATGGAGATGCAGACTATACTGCTTATTTATTGGCTTGTAAAGTGTGTGGACAAACCTTAAACAACTTAAAAGTACATCCATTTTCTTCAAATTCCTAATTTCATAGCTGAATTTAGGGTGCAGCGAAGGAGCCAGTTTGTTTAAAGGTAACGAAATTAAATTGTCAGTACCTTTAATCATAAATTTGAGGCCAACAAACAATGTGCACACATCGTATGTAGGTGCGCATGTCATCAACAAGTATGCCATAACCTCGATTAACTAGCTGCATACTTAAGGTTACTGTGGCGGTGATCATGGAGAACATAAGAATTATTGAAACATAAGATCACTATAAAAATACGACCACATCACAGATACAGATCCATCCAGGAATATGTATAATGTATAACAAGGATTTATGAATGTAGTGCTTGGAGCTTTATGTATATTGTTAAGTGGCTGCTATAATAAATATTTCACAGGCAGTCTTGATGACATCATGCATAACACAGCTTACTCGTGTATTTTAAAGATTGTGCTTTCAAACAGGATCTGAGGCTGTCAGTCCTTAAAGATGCTGACATATCTAATGAGAGCTTGAATGCGATTTGAAGGAATATTATGTCATCAGCAAGTATGCAATAACCTCGATAAACTGTAGCTGCATATGTCAGTTTACTGTGGCAGTGATCATGGAGAACATAAAAATGATATAAAGCACAGTAAGATCACTATAAAATACTACTGAGTATCACAGAGACTCATACAAGGCTTGGGGCTTTATGTATATTGTTTAGTGGCTGTTATAATAAATATTTCACAGGCAGTCGTATGATGACATCATGCATAACACAGCTTACTTGAGTTTGTGCTTTTAAAGGGGATCTGAGGCTCAGTCCTTTAAAAAAAAGCCCAGGTAACGACAGCGTAAACAATCATCAACGCTGACATTCTTGCTGACTCACTAGTCCTCTCTTACCCCACTAAAAGGATTGTAAAAGGGTTGTTAAAATTAAAATAATTTCCATGACTTATCTTCCACACACAGAGACCATGAAGAACCCTTTCAAGAGGTTTTCAGACTTTGAATAGAAACTCTCCCCAAGTCTCATTACTGTCTGTCTGCACAGCTCAGTGCTTCAGCCCGCAGTTCTCTCCTCAGCGAGAAAGAAAAGCCTTCGAAACAGCATTCGGAATATGTCGCACTAAATTGGTTGGAAACAATCCCAAGGAGAGCATATCAAACACCATTAAAGTTTGTGGAAAAAAGCAGTTTCCACTGACGTCAGGGCGGATATAATTAGTATTAACGGGCATGATGGGCCAGCCTGACCTTTCAGTGGCAGGTGAGACAGCAAGTACAGAATAGGCTCACATTGTGCTGACGAAGGGACAATCATGCAATCTTACACACACACTGAATTAATGCACACACACTGCAAGGGCATGTTAAAACCTAACGCCGACTCAGGGCCCTGGACCTGTGCATGTGCCTGCATACATGCGCACAAATGCAAAGTGTATGCATAAAGTAAGGTCTAAATTGTGACATATTAAATACAGACAATATCCCATGCGCTATATTTCACTTATGTGTGCACTTAGACTGACGTGGATCGATGTGGATGGACTTCATCAGCCAATTAAATGTTTTACAGAATGCCTTGAAATGTTTGGAGATACGCCATAACATCAATCAATGTGCAGCTCATAGTTGTCTTGATGTGAAGCAGACGTCTCAAGTGAACGCACACACAGAGCCAGGGCACAGTTTGGACTTCATACAGTGCAGTGCAAGGACACAGCTACTGTACACTAAACCTTGAAGCACATATGCAACATGACAGCCTGTGCAGAGTAACAGGAGATTTATGCTGTGTTTTTAGAAATGTCAGCAAGTCTCATATTTCATGTTTCTACTGGGAAAATGCAGCAGTGTGTCCTTTGTTAGTTAATAGTATGAAGCCAAGGTTTCACAAGGTTCCCGAGGTAAAGTTATCTGAGGTCATCTTGTCATCACGATGTACTGTTCATTTTAAATGCTGCACAGTGTCACTTTTAAAAAGCTTTAGTGAGGCTGGGCAGTATTGTGATATCATATCGGTATTGTTATACAAAAATAGATATCATCTTATATTGAGGTGTTGTCATATCCTGGTTTTAAAGGCTGCATTACAGTAAAGGGATGTAACTTAATAGAACTTATAGAACTGAACTTAATAGACTGTTCTATTATTTGCCCTCCATTTAGCCATTATATCCACATAATGATGTTTAAATATTTTATTGAAGCCCCAACAGTCAACTCTACAATATCATCACAATATTGATATCAAGGTATTTGGCCAAAATATTGAAATATTAGATCATCTCCACATCATCCAGCCTTAAGCTGTAGTAACGCACATGTTTTAGTATTAGCTTTTGATAAAGCATAAGGTTAAAGCTACTCTGCATTTTTCTTGTTTCAGGCATTTTCACTGAAGTCATAGTTCTTTCATAATGAGTCACAAGTTTAATAAGACAGCTGGGCACTGTAGTTTCTGACAAACATTACTCACTCAGGAGGAAATAATAATAAACAATTTATTGGGGACTATTTTCTGTGGCGAATGAATACACATTTGGTGCCCTAGAGTTAGCCTCTCCGTCAGCAGGAAGGTGTAAGTGAGACTGAGTTAAAATAAACTTCAGTTTTTATGACAGTGATGCAACAATTCATAATGAATTGTTAGATTTAAGTTCTTTGCTAACTAGCTAGTTCATTCATTCATTTATTTTCCGTAACCGCTTATCCTGTTGGGGGTCGCGGGGGGGCTGGAGCCTTTCCTAGCTGACATTAGGCAAGAGGCGGGGTACACCCTGGACAGGTCGCCAAACTATCACAGGGCTGACACATAGACACAGACAACCATTCACACTCACATTCACACCTACGGACAATTTAGAGTCACCAATTTACCTGCATGTCTTTGGACTGTGGGAGGAAGCCGGAGTACCTGGAGAAAACCCACGCTGACACAGGGAGAACATGCAAACTCGGCACAGAAAGGCTCCCCCACCCTGGGTTTAAACCAGAAACTCTCTTGCTTGCTAACCACTGTGGCGCCCACGTAGCTAGTTAATATTGTCAAATACCGTTTACATTTGTGTGGGGAGCCAGATTATTATTTGAGTAAAGAAAATCTCATGTTTCTCTCCTAATCTTCCCGAGCTTGACAAATACAATATGTAACAGCTGGGAGTTCATGTTTTCTTTTGATTTAGGGAAATATAATACAGCATATCTGGTGTTGTTAATCACAGTTTTTTTTAATTAAATTACAGAAACCCTGGAGTGTCAGAATGGATCAGCCAAGATTTCCCCGTCACAGCTTCGGTAAGTTAAATGCAACAGATTTAGTTTTGTTTCAGCTCATTTCAGTTCAGTTTAACTCAAAGCTTCAAATGCATGAAGTCAGAACTTGTTATACTGCAGTTGCTGTAGCAAACAAACACAAATGTAAGTGAACCTAAACAAGAAACGCTTAAAGCTGTCCATCATTGGCTGCTAGAAGGTTTGTTGGACTGTGAAGTGTTTGAATGAAGTGGTAAGACAGGTTAATTTTGCCTTACAGCTACACATAGTGTACAGCCTCTGAGGTAACCAAATATTGAAATTCAGACTGTGTCTGTCGGAGCCCTGTGGCTTGCACATTTACACGCTGTATATGATTTGAATTTATTTAAATTGTCAATGATCCCTGGGATGTTAATGCAAATTTAAGTACTAAACTCAGGAATTCAAATCACTCAGTTTAATCACCACTACACTTTAACGGCCAGAGACGATATGAATTCAGAGAGAGGCTGCACACAATAGCATCTGTCTGTCGAAGATTGTGCAATCAAATACAACATCCTGTAACAAATGTTAACTCTGTGAAAACTGGTGCTTCTTCAGACCTTTGCATTCAGACCTGCACAATATAATAACAAGGGTCATTACTTTCATTTACTGCTTTTCACAGAGTTTTTAAAAAGGAGTAGATAGGTGAAAACAGATTTGAGTGCATCTCCCCACACGCCCAAAAGTGTGTGTCCTGCATCATGAAGACACCGATCACAGCAGTTTACAGTAAATGAGGTCCCCTTAGGAATGTGCACACCTCATGAACTAGAAATACTAACAGATAAAAAAGAACAGAGGCTGCTGATCATGTGCCACAGTTCCTCAAAGTAAATCAAAGGCACAATTAGCAGTTCAGCTACAGCGGCTGCACTGCCAGTTGTGTTTTTATCATCCAGTTTCCACTTCCATTTTCAGCCCAGTCACCAGAATAAAATGCTGGCATTATACATTTCTGCAAACCACAGATATGTTAGTACATTTAATATATATCATATCATTATTTCTAAAGTGTCTTAGTTCCGATTATATGTATATGAGCTGAGTTTCTCATCAGGAGGAGGAGATGGTGGATGGTGTGACACCTCAGCAGTGTTCTGACAGATACAAGTGTTTTTTAACACACGTCTGGACATGTCCAGCACTGTTGCGACCAAAGCAGGTATTTTAAGCCAAGACCTGATCATTTCCTAACCCTAACCAAGTGTTTTTGTAACTAAAGCAAACATGTTAAACACAGCCCTCTTGCAACATTAAACTGAAAATTGTAACATAAAGTTTAGTTTAGTTTATTTGATTTATAAAAGGACAGTGTGCGATGGCTTTAATAATTTACAAGAAATTAAAACATGGTTGCACCAGATTTAATCCTACATGTAACAGGTAGACGCAGTGAATAAAAATAAAATTCAAGGTGCAATGCAGTCGGTCTGAGGACAATAAGCCTCTGGGGGTATCGGATATTTTGAGACAGGTACGGATGGGTACTGAAACCCGGTGCTGAATTTGCTCCGTGGGTAAATTATCAAAGATGCTGTTGTTGATGAGCTCTGATGTTATCGGTTCTTTTATCGGTACTTTTGAACATTTTGGTTTAAGTCATTAGGGCCTGCGCAGATTTGATCACCAGCGATCGCCGCACAACGCATGCCGGTTAGTTTTGTGTCCGTCTTCATCCCGACTTGCTCTGACGTCATACAGAAGTAGACAGTAGCTATGTTTCCATCCAAAAGTGATTCGAATCATCGGGAAATGTGCATTAAAAGAAATACGAATCCTGTGTGTTTCCATTAAATGTGCGGACTTTGGTGAAAACTGTGAGTTTTCTGCAGAACCAGAAACAAAACAAGTCTCACATTCTTCTTCTTCTACGTTTTCTGGTGGGTGGCAACCAGCTTGTAAATGCATTACCGCCTTCCTGACCTGGAGTGTGGATATCACCATGGAGAGAGGTGCGCTACGTCAGACTTAATTCGAACATAACTGTTTCCATCCCCCGTTTTGCGAATCAACATTTTTTAGAATGAACCAAAACCCGGCTAAAGCGAGCGTATTTTAGTTTGTGCGAATCAGGGGATTTTAATTCGAATTTTGGTGTTTCCATCATAATTTTCCAATGCGATACTTCTAGATGCGCATCTAAACAGGCTGATGGAAACATGGCTAGTGATAATCTTGGTATAGTGAGTTTTTAGAGCCAGGTGCTGCAGTTGCTCTCCACTAACTGCAAGATCCAGGGAATGATGGGAAATGCCTGGCTCTCACCTGATGTAACAGCTGATTGATTTAGATGTTGACTCAGGAATATGATGTTTTAGATCATCTTTTCATTTTTGTTGAATTTGAGGGATTTAGATTCTATTTGTCTGATTTGAAGGTTTATTCTGTGAACAGAAAACATGTTGTGTGACTGATGGTAAGGTTTATTCATCAGAGACTAAATACATTCATTGTAAACTATACATTGTCTATTGTATATTAACACTGGACTGTTTTAATCATTGAAGTAGCCTATTTAGCATCACAGAGATTGGTCAGTGGGATGTGAGGATTTTTAAAATAACAGCTATACAGATGTGAAGCCCTGACTATATCTGACTGAACTGTTTTTCCTCTGAAAATGTTAACCGTATAGTCAGACACTATTTATTTAGCCTGTCTAGCTGTAAGCGATATGATGCTGATTTACAGGAGAATTAATTTAAAATGGTGGTTAAACCATGAACATAAATTACAGTTCGCCTGTGAAGCATTTTGATAGGTCACTCTGTCATAATTACAAAAAGTGGGGACTGAAAACAAACTTATGTATAAGTCTGACAATATTTTAATAAACAGACATCCTATCAGACAGGAAGTGAGTGTTTCTGTGACTTCCTGTACGGACCTGTACGGAGTCAGAAAACTGTCCAACTTGACCGCAGTTGTTTGTGTCACCGCCTCCTGCTGCAGCCGCCTGCTCGTGTTTACTTTCCAGGCGAGGCGCAGCTCATCTCGAACAAGCCTATCATCATCCTGCAGCCTCTCACCTGCGCTCTGTGCAGGGGCTGACCTCCTCTTCACACACACACACACACACACACACACACACACACACACACTTACACACAAACACTTACATGACATGGCAGTTGGTGAACAGCCGAGCAGCCGTGGTGGAAACAAAGTGAAGATAAGTGAAAAATTACTCAAGTTGATGGCAACTACACTCATTAATGTAAGTGACATTAAACCCTAGTAAGAAGTAAGAAGCCAGTACTTTATCAATTCATGTGTTCAGCAAGCATGAAAATGTAAACATGTAGACAGCGATATTCAATATGCTCTGTCCACAGTCTCTGACGTTATGTGTTACACAAGGACAGCACGCGAGCTCAGCTGTTAGCGAATTGTTACTGATAAGCTCAAATGACAGCTGTCTGTATGTAGACTAACTTAGTTTGACACTTATCTTAAAATGCTTTGAAACTTAGCTGCTGGCTGAGACAAACAGCCCCAACTCTCTCTACCAGCACTAATGTTACCTGCACACAGTGAATCACATGAGCAGAGAGGGAGCAGGACAGGAGGAATGTCTTGTAGACTAAAAACTAACCTTGTTGTAAAAAATACTGTTGCTGCTCTAGAAACATTGAGTTATTTTCAAAATATTCAGTTATCCTGTTCTGAATTTATTCTTTTTAGATTAATTTATTTTCTAAAAAGCAATTATTTAGAAATGAAAAACAACAGATAAGAGTACCAAAAAAGTACCATATTGAAAAGGAGTATTGATAAAAGTATTGTATGATAAAATCTTAGGGTGGGGGAGCCCTTCTGTGCGGAGTTTGCATGCTCCCCCCTTGTCAACGAGTGTTCTTAGGAGAGGCTTAAAGGAAGCCAGTGACTCAGACAGCCTTATGTCCTTATATCGTTATACATGAAGATATGATTCACCTCATAGACCCTTACCATTACTCTTACCCTAACCTTAAACACCTCTCTTTTATCCCCTAACACTTCACAGCTAGCTAAACACTAACTTAGCATTTCCTTCAGGGCTCAGGGAAAAAAGGGGCTGACCTAGACTGACTTATAGCTACGGTGGGCGGGTCACGAAGCCGCTCCAACTGCAGCTATACCTACTTTAATATTTTGGGCAATCCAGTGTAGGAAGCGGATATCCGGACCAAGACTTTCTCTTCTGTCCATGGTCATTTCAGTTAATCTCTATAAACATACATTTGCATATGAATGAAGATGAATTAAAGAAGGCTAATATAAAGCTAAACGGTTGTCAGATGATAGCTGATGGGTTCCAAAATTGCATTTCGGCCATGGACTTTATATGAAAGATGGATGCCACATCTGCACTTACCCCAACTGTACAAAAATGAAGCCAAAATATCCTGGAAATGGCAGCTGCCGTCTTGCACTGCTGACGTCATTTGGGGCCAAAGTCTGCACAGTAGCATGCTCTACCTGTACCAAGTTCCTGTCCACACATTCGTCCGACTAATTGCAAGCAGCGCCATTGAGCGTCCAGAGTGATAAGAGCTACCTAAAATGAATGAAACCATCTTTCTGTATTAAGTTTTTAGTTTGGCCACTAACATGAAGGGGACGGGATTTTTGTCCTGTACTGCAGCCAGCCACCAGGGGGCGATCAACATGTTTTGGCTTCACTTTTAGGGAGCTATCAGATCTTTTCTTCTGTACAGTTCAGAGAGTTGGCGAGTGGTCAAAATAGACATGTTGAGAGTGGAGGCCTTTCACAATGGATGCCTCAGAGGAATATGCCAGATCTTCTGGCCAAACAAAATCTCCAACCTTAAACTGTACAAGAAAACAGGTAGTTGGAGCATCACTAAGGAAATAACCCACAGACTTTTGAGATGGCTAGGTCATGTGCTAAAATGGAATAGGGCTGGATCACAAGAGTTGCCTTAAGATGGACACCACCAGGAAAAGAAAACCCGGAAGGCTCAAAACCACCTGGTGCAGAACTGGAGCTGGAGAAGATGAAGCTGTAATCGGGAGAGGTGCTTCATGCTGCCAAGGATCGAATGCAATGGAAAGAGCTCATTGAAGCCTTATGTCTCATAGGGGATGAAGTAAGTAAGTTTGGGAAGCTGTCCTGTCGTCCATCATACAGTCTGTGGTTCCGCCTGTTTTGCTCTCCACACGGACTGTTGGCTTGCTGCTCAAACCTTTAGTCAGTGCTGCTCAGACTACAAACAGAAACTAGAACACTCCAAAATCTTGTCCCGTTGCCTTCAGATTCTGCGTACATATGCAGATATCTGTTTGAAGAGATTAGAATAATCATGTCTATCAAATCAAGCTAAGATGATCAGTTCCTGTCAACAGAAGCTGGATTCAAATTTATTAAAGTGCGTCATTTCCTTATGTAGAACTCTATATCATCAGTAGTATCATTTCCATGTGTCGCCATGGAAGTATCCTCATGTCTAGACATTGAAGCTTACTCTCGTGTTTTGGTTAAAATGTTTAAATGTATAAAATGTAACGTGGAAGGAGAGCTGCTGCTGGTGGCCGTTGGATTGTGATGAAGGTGCCATAAACTCTGGATGCTGTTGCAGCTCAACACACCGTGAATTATTCATTCAATAACCTCTGTTGTATTATTAGGGATTATTAGATTAAATATTGATGATAATGTCTTTGTAATGTAGTGCGATGGTTCTCCTCTGTCTCCGCAGAAGAGGTTTCAACCCTCTTATTACAAAATGGGCTCTCAGCCGCTGGAACAAAGAGGACACCTACTCTTGCAAACTGACTGACGGAACACAGCAGGATCAAACGACCTTTCTTGCTGAAGGATAGTTGCTATGGGTCCTTGACTGACAGAATAATGACAGTTTTGATTGAAAAATGCATAATTTTCTTGAAAATAAATGTTTTTGTCATATAAATAATTCAAAAGTGTTGACTTTAATGTTTTTTATGAACATTTCCAAACAGTTGATAAATGGGTTTTGGGCCTTTTAAGTATTTTTTGTTTTCTGTTGACTTTGAGATTCTCATCCTGGCAGATACTCTAATTGTGTGGTGTGTTCTTTGTTGTTCTTTCAGTGCTCATAATAAGTCTCCGAGCTCATTGAAACTATTGGAAACTGCTGGGTACCGTGCCAGCTGCGGCTCCTTGTAGCCCATTTGAAGTGGTGTAGTTGTGACAGCTCAGAGCAGCCCGAACGCTCAGAGATGAAGCCCAGTGTGGCCTGCTATCAGCCGCAGAGCATGGTGACTCAACCATCTACAAATAATGAGAGGGGGATAGAAAGTGAGCGCGTGTGCAGCAGAAAATGAGACAAAGAAAGAAAGAAGGCATGAAAACAGTTGCTGTGTTATGTAACTGACTCAGTCCGATGCCATAGTGTTAAGTTTTATGACAAAAGGACGTGGTTACTGTTTTATTTTTAACTGGGAGAAGTTATTTGGATTAATTTTAATGATTTTTATTGCATACTCACCAATAACTTTATTCTAATATTTTCTGGGCAACGGGCCAGAGTTGACAGAAATGTTAGTTTGTGCCATATCTGCCAGTTACCATCCATGACCGTCTTGAATTAAAAGCATATTGTGCAGAACATCTCAGGAGCACAATATAACATAAAGTTAACAAGCAACATTAAATTCAGTATCAGGTTGACTCTCTACACTCATGGCTTTGGTGTCTCAGCAGAATCCATTTTTGAAATGTCTGAAATTGACGTTGTCAGAAACATTCATTCCATCAGCCTGTGGCGTTATCACAGGTTCTCAGCCTTTGTTGGGCACAAACAGCCCAAAGACACTGACTGCTTGACTGCATCTTGAGTCCCATCACAGTCAGCAGTGACATATCTGTGTCTCTGTGGATCGAGGCAGAAAGAGTCTCACAAAGCCTCAATTTGTCTTGTGAACTCGGTTTCTGTGCAATTTACAAAACAGCCACTGACATCAGTTTCTGAGTTTCAGATACCCTAGAGCTAGGGTGGGTCTGAGTGTCATTTTTAAAGTCAGAGCTCTTATCAAGGTTTTCAAATGAAGTTTCAAATGTCTGTCGTCAAACTCAGTGACATCATCACCCTGACAAAAATTGTATAAATCCTCAAACAAAATCCTCAGTTTGAATAAAGTGATTGATCTGATTAAATAATTTAGCTTTTTTTATTAAATAAACTTTATTCAAGAATGTAGCATGTCAGTTTCATCAACATAAATACATGTAGGCAGCAGGCTAATCCAATAAAGGCATAAAATAACAATGAAATAATTACGCACTAGGGCTGTGCCCCTCACTAAGAATTTTCCTAGTCGACCAATAGTCATCATTTAGGGCCATTAGTCGACTAGTCGCCTGCATGTTTACAAGATTAATTTAATCATTAAATGATATATTTTGGGCGGGGCAACACAATGGTTTGAGTTGAAGGTGTGAGAAAGAATAGTATCAGTAACATTGTTAACACTGTGCTACATTACAGAGAAATACAAACCGTACTAATGACCCTTCATTAATATAGGCCTATATTTTATCTACAAGTGCACGTCACACACTGAGCGAGCCGCCTGTTAATGACGCTGTGGGCTAATGGGCATGTAGCTACTGACATGTTTCAGATGATACGTCATGTTTGTAGTCAACCAATGAAGATGAGTTTACATATCACCTTGGGTTCGTCCTTCACCTTCTCAAAATGATCCCACACTTTGGATTTCCTGCCCGACGTGTTATTAACTAGCCTGTGGAATAACCGCAGGTACCAGCACTGGAAATTAACGTGACTGAGGCCTCTTCCTGTGTCTGTCCTTTCAAATTAAAATCCCACATGGTTCAGTCATATAGGTTTTGATTTATTTTGACAAGGCACAGCTCCTAATAGAGTTTCACGTTTGTTTTTTTGACTATTAGGGGGCAGCCCTAAATGTCATCTTTAGACATTATTCTATGACAAAAATGTCAATAAAATAAATTAGTTGGTAGCTTCCAGCACTAATGGAGTGTGGACAGAATAAGGAGAGATGAGAGAGGGGACATGTAATAAGGAGACACAGATACAGATTTCTATCTCTCTCTGTAAGATAAAAACGTATAAGGTGCCGATGTGAGTAGCTCTGTTTGTGTGTGTGCTCCATGAAATGTGAGGTCAGACGACAGAGGACCAAATGAATCATTTCACCCTCAGTTTTGATTTGATATGCTGAACTTGAAGTATATACAGTGTCACTAAGAGCAGGAGCTCATGATGGAGGTCAAGACTGAGACCTCCTCATATTCTGCCGCTCGGTTTCTCAGTTCTCCAAAATCCCACTCCCTGTTAAATATTGAAGTTTTGGGACAACCGCAGCTCTCATTATTTAAACAGGTAACATTTTGCTCTGGTTTCAGTTTAGCTGGTGTTTAATATATGCTGTTTCATACACCATGAGATGCACTGTCATGGAAGAAGACATATCTCACAATGGAAAAACAGGCTGGCATTTTGACGATACCTGTTTGTGTTTTTGCTTGTGTGCTTCCAGAGAGCGCTGTCTGCTGCCGCTACAGATGGCTCTGGAGTCAAAAAACACCAAACTGGGACAGACGGCGCTTACTGGGATGCAGGTACAGGAGAACTGTATAGATTATTTCTCTTACAACTGTTTCATTTTTCCGTGTTCTTCCTCTTATTCTTTGTTACATAGAAAATATAGCTCTGCATTGAGATTGTGGTTTGCAACATCGACTGCTGTCACACTGTGTTTCAGCCACTACAGTCTCACTTTAAACCTTTTAAACATCAGAATTTGTACCACTCAAGCTGACACTGAAAAACAGTAGGAAAAAAACAGTGATAGTATCCATTAACTGCAAACAAGCGCACAATATTTAGTGTGTAAATTTTGGTACTACAGAAAATTAAGTGGAAATATTGATTTATTTGAATACCATAAAGAACAATGTTATTTCATGATGTTCCACATGCAGCAGCTGCTTCTTGAAACTCTCTCCCCTCTGCATTTGTCCTGTCAGAAGCTCCTGTGTGAGGACAGGTTTGTGGGTGGTGTTGGCGTCGAGGTGGAGGTCCTGGAGAAGCAGCTGCTCAGCCAGATGTTGGAGGCCATCAGAGTCACCCCAACCCTCCACGAAGACCTGCAGGTGGAAGTCATGAAGGTAAAAGCAGGGGATGTTCTTGAATGTATTCTATGTATAGAGTTGGATGTGTATTTTTAAACGTTTATTTTAATTTGACTGCGCCACATTACACACTTAAAGTGCACTCAGTCTGCAGAGGCCTACATCAAAATGAGTAAAGGGATGTAAATATGCTCGGCAGCTGAATAGTTCTGTCTGCATTGCAGCTTTTTCTTTGATGGTTTTCCTGTAATTCATCCTCTTCTGTGAGTCGCCTGGTTTTGCTTTGTATTCTCTAGCTTTTGTGTTCAACGTAATATGGACAAATTTTGCCTCAGCGCTTATGATTGCATTTAAAGTCCTTTTCCCTGAGCTGCTCGATTTATCTCCCCCATTTTATTAAGAATAATAGAACCATTCATCACCGACTTAATTCTATTTCTGTCTCCTGTGTGCAGGTCCTGCTGTGTATCACCTACTCACCAAACTTTGACATCAACGGAGACTCCATCCTCCGCATTGCTGAGGTAGGACCGCTTGTGTGTTTGATACACATCAGCTTCATCATCAGATATTTGAGATTTTACATCCAGCAACAAACAGGGACTTTCTTTTAGTTTCAGCAATATGCAGAAATAAATATATCCGATTCCTTGTTCAGCAGCTGTTGGGAGTGTTGGAGACAGGTGTGTGTCTGAAAAAGCATCTGAGAAATAGCCGAGGGTTTATTCATTTACACCACAGATGTGACAGTTTGTATCCCTCCAGTCAATCAGTACGCTTACATGCACAGTCAAATCGTACTACTGTAATAGTTTGACCAAGCCGTTTAATGGGACTCCTGTCCTTGTCCCAGAATACCAGCATGGGAGTGGGATCGATTTATTGACCCAAGTATGTCCGACTCTGCTACGATAGGTGGCAATATGCCTCCTTTCAGCTTGTTAATGTTAGACCTTTTTCCGGTTAACCTCTTACCTATTACCTAGTCTGAGTGGGCGGAAATTCGCTGCATAGATCAGCCTCTCATTGGGCGGAATGAGCCACCCGCTGAAGTCCTGCCCTACCACCTCCGGTTGTGTAGCAGTTTTCAACACGTCCTTTACTAACCTTTGCGGTGTTTGATCTTGCGGGGATGTAGCCATTTTTCTGCCATGGTTCGCGTCCTGTAGGCGATATGTTTGTGGGCGTGTTACACCAAAACCTGTTTCCCCCTGGCAATATTTTTGCAAGCGCACCATTGCTGTGTCACCGCCCAGAACGATTGTGATTGGTTGAAAGAAATACAAGCAGCCTGGGCGTTTTTTTTTCTCCAATCTTAAAGTGAGAGTCGGCCCAGCCAGACCTTTCTTTTCTTGAGAAAGGTCTGGTGAGCGAGACTACCTATTACCTATAAATTAGCTACCATTAGCTTGTGGCAAACTGGTGCCATGGTGGACAACTTTAGAGCTTTGTACAGCACTGTGTCTCCTCGTCTGTCCGAAAATGCACGGCTGTGGATGTAGATATCACCATGTTGTTACTGGCTTCTTCTTCTGTATATGAGACGTAGTTACTGCTCAACCTTCAAGTAGTGTTTTAAAAGCTAAATTAGCTTTAAAGTGACCATTTCCCATCCTTTCCCATTTACATCCTGTTTGCCGTCTCTTCTCTTCATGTTCAGCTGATGACAAAGCAAAACTGAGGAATAGATTTTTCCATGTCACGGTATTGATCGGACTGTTCCGGACCATGCTGACAGACTGATAGCATCACTCCTTTTTCTTAAAAAAAAAAAGGGCAGTGAAGTGTTTGCAAAGATAGCAGTACATGAGCTCGAGCTATTTTTAAAGGTGAAGCTTTGTTCCGTCCCCACTCACCCGAAGGCCTTGTCTCATGCTGTAATCTCATCAATTATTCAGAAAATTGCGATGGGTGGTTCTGCACACACACAAACACACACATGGGCATGAAGATGAGCTGATTTTGGAATATATAAACAAAAACAGGAGAGACTTTTGACATGAAGGGAGGTATTTGACATTTGACATAAAAAAACCTGACATATTGAAGCTTCCTGCTTAAAGAAAGCTGTTTTGGTTGCACAAGATGTACTGGTGAAATATGGATTAGCTAACAAAATTCATGGATGTATATATCTTCAAAATCAGATTGCATTAATATACAAAAACTTTGTAATTAATATGAAATTGAACTCTGGGCAAAGCTTATCTTACTGGAAATTAAAGACAACATGTAGCAGGTTAAAGAGGCTCAGTCTCTTTGAGTGAACAATGTAAAGATAATTAGTTCGGATATATAATGTATGTCCAGCGCTACAGGATAATGTGTGACACATCATTCGGAGTGGTTGCAGTGCTGTGACATTCAACAGGTCAAATTCTACACTGAACTATAAATTACTTTCTGTGCCAGAGGTATATTTAATGTAATCTCCATCATTTTAAAAGCATAATACAGCCATCAATCAACTCTCTCTGTCCTGCAGACAGCACAGTGAATCATGTTCTACCAGATGCCTCCGCTGGGGATCAATAAAGGCTTTGCTTATCTAATTTTTTTAGCAGGTCCGCTGTGGTTGTGAACGGTGTCGTAGTACTCGTGATAGGTCTTGGTTTTGAGATCGGTCTCAAGATCACTTTTTGAGGTCTCGGTCTTGTCTTGGACTCGGATAAAGAGGACTCTGGGTTTTATTTCTAGACTGGCCAAGACCACAGCTGCGACAGCACTAACTTGTCTGTGCAAAAATGAGTATCACGTTGATTTCAGCTCCTTGGTGTTTGTATTTGTAAAATTCCCCTCTGCAAGACTTTTGATGATTTGCTCAAGACATTTCTCAATGGTTCACTGATGCATACGCATGTAAACCCAGAGGAAGATTTTGCTGCTCACTGTAGTCCTTTCTTTGTCTCATGAGAAATAGAGCAGCCTCTTATCTAGAGATTACTAAATTGTGATCTGTTTCTCCGAACTCTGAGAACAGATAGGATTCACAAAGCTGAGACTTGAATTTGGACTTGGACAAATTTCTGGACTTATGTACACTCATTTATGTCCAATCAAGTTTTCTTTTGGATCTGTTATCTCAAGAGCTGATTATTTCATACAAATGAAGGTGACTGCAGTGAGAGAGGAAAAAGGGCATTTTAAAGGGCCAGTGTGTAAAATGGGTTGAAAACAGTGACATCAGTGGTCAAATTCTAGATTGCAGGGCTCACTCGCTCACCCCTCCTATCGGGTAAATGACAGTGGCCTCGTAGGGACAAAAAGCCTTGCGCACGAGTTTTTCAGGAGTAGGTCTATCTAGTGACGAGGTGAATGTTTATTTAGAAATCTAAGCCATGTTACAATATTGTAATGAATCCTTCACGAGCAGGAGACCAGAGGAGCGTTCGGGAAAAAGGCCCGTTTATTTGAGCACTCCAGAAACTCCGGTAACACTCCACTCCGTCCCAAACTCTGACTCTTCTAGCGTAACAGACACACTTCATAACTTTACACACATACTCGTTTACCATACCGAGTGGGGACCCCCCTCCCCTCTCTGCTCCACCAATCTCCAGCCCGCACACTGACTGACAGCGTAGCCGGTAAACAGAGCTCAGCTGTTTATTTAGCCTAGCGATATCTCCGGACTATAGTAGCTGCAATGGACGACTTTGAACGCGATTTTGAAGAGTTTCTTGTAGCGGACACAGACCCAGAGCCATACCTGTTTGAGCCGGAACATACAGATGAGGAATTCCATGTGTTGGATGCTGAGTGGGCAAGAAGAGAGGCTGAATGCACAGAATGGGACTCGGTGCTACCATTGTTGGGGAGATATATCATCAGGAGGAAAAGCGCCGCAGAGAGTGCATCACAAGGAGCGAAGATGCGTCTTCTTTTCCTCGCAGATGACGGTTCAGGTTCATTCTCTCCTGTTGCGTGGTAAATGTGGTCCATTCGCAAACTTTATAACTAAAAAAACTTTTCACTACTCTCTACTGACAAACTACTAACACTCTCTGCTGTTTCCTCCTTCCTTCCTTCCGCTGTCTTCGTTGGTTCATTTATACACGCGAAACGCGTTCTCTGGCTGGCTGGATTGTCCGCTCGGTCTGCCATACATACATGGCGGCGCAAGATGGCGACCTCTCTAAAGCAAGGCCCTTGCTATATAAATAAAAGTATAATTATAAGGCTACGAAAACCAAACGAATTTTATTTTATAGTGATTATACACTTGTATAAACATATTAATGGGTAGAATATTCAGATTCAGATTCAGATTGACAATAAACCATGCCAAATATTACACACTGGCCCTTTAAGATCTTAAATTTGGATTGGGTCGAGACAAGAGGAAAGCTGTTTCTCAGGAGCTGAATTTAAGAAGTATGAGAAAATGGTTAGAATCTCCTATGGATGGTAAATTGAGCTCAGTTATGTCAAGAGAAACAGGCTGGACAAAGAGTAGATCTTCATATGCAGTGTGGCAATTGGTGAGGTGAATGAGGAGAAATCTTAATGTGTTTTCTGTGGATGTTTTTATGGGAATGTGGATGTGTTAGATCAATTTGAGGAGTGCCTGTTCCACGTTTTATCGTATGTGTGTCATGCAGTTTGGTCTGGCCTTGGTCTTGACTTGGTCTCAGTCCCGCGACAAGAAGTCTCCATCTTGTCTCAGTCTTGATACACTCTCGGTTTTGACTACAACACTGGTAGTAACAACACTGACAAACAACCCACCTTTTTGGTTCTACAACCAGTTGATCCTCGAGTCATAGTCTTTCTCTGCAGCTCTTTTGTTGAGGTGCGCTGTGGATTTCGAAAGATTTTTGGAGGCTGTGCAAGTCCTTAAAGTAGCTTGTAACGTACTCCTTTGTGCAGAATGGCAGCTGCAGTCAACAGTCAGTGAATTCCAAAGTGGGTGGAAAAAATATTGCAACATCTATAGAAACTTCTGAAGTCACTCCTGCAGCATAATCTGCGTTGATCTGTTTGTACAGTATGTTCCAAAAGAAAAGGTGCCAAAACTTTGTATGACTGCAACTTTCCGCAGAGCCTGAGAGCCACAACACAAGAGTAGTGTTAAAGCTTTGTTGGGGAGAAACTGAGCGTTAGGAACATACTGATCGACACCAGAGATGATTCAAGCTGACTACAGCTGAGTAAACAAGGCTAGAAATATTCATAAGTCCACCTAAGAAGGAGACAGTACAAAAAGCATATTTTAACAATGAATGAAAGCACACAGGGACTCCGACTCCCGCAGGCGCTCCACCTGAGCAAAGATCCAATGAACTGAAAATGTCAGTCATTAATGTGCAGACCTGCCACCTAAACAACAACAGGCCGCACCTGTTATTGCCAAACATTAACCCAAATGCCACAACTCGCATATTGTTTTCCAAATCGCAGAGTGTTATCTGTTATCCTGTAACATCACTTCCCTCAGCAGTGGCAGCAGCTCCTGTATGTTTGACGTCCATTAACAGCTCATAAAAACCTGGTCAACATGTTGTGTTAATGGGCTGCACTCAGCCAGGGCTGGCCATCTGGTGTGTGTGTGTGTGTGTGTGTGTGTGTGTGTGCACGTGTTTCTGTTTGTGTTGGGTCATAACTCAGGGTGGCTGGGGAGGTTGTCAGCAACACTCCATTATCAGTAATATGCCATACAAACAGTGAGGCTCAGCACAGGTTCTTAATGCAGGGATTGGCAGCGCTGAGGGATTTATTCAGTTTCAACCACCTGGAGCTGCAGGTTCATACTTTACCTTTAATACCATCATATCCACAACATGAAAAGTAATTTGCAGTGCTCACTGAGATCATTCCTGTCACCTAAAATTGAGTGTAACTGCATTGTGCAACACAAGCTCACTCATTCATTTTAAGCAAGTAGCAGACTCTCTTTAAGTGAGAGCTGTTGTGTCATTGAATGAATTCCCATTCACCCATTTTATGAGCATTTTCAATTGGCACATAAAAAGTGGAAACAGCAAAAAATCTGACAAAAAGCTCCACATATTGAAAAACGTTTTATGCCTGCAGGAGGTGGGAAAGTTGGTGTATTGATAAAAGGTAAATGCATGCGAGTAAGTGCAGTGTAAACAGACTGAGCAAATAAATGATGACGTACACTCATGATGTACCATCATAACGCAGGCCACTGTGAGCTCTCTTTGTTGTCTATGGAGGCTTTTAACACGCTTATATATTCACACAGAACTGTGTCAAGAACACAGATCTGTAATATTAGTTGTTCCAAACTCTCTATTTCCATTGTCTAGTGTGCTCTTTGTTAATTTAAATCCATTGTTTTCCTTCGTTTGAGGTTTGACTGGCACTCTTTTAATTATGTAATCTTGTTGTGCCCTTATTTTCTGCAGTGGCAGTGAAAAAAGTAGTCCCACCTACTGCTTATATCAGTGAACTAACTCCCAATTTTCGCAAAACAGTGGTCGATGGAAAAGCAGATCAATTTGCAATTTCTCCTGCTGATCATCTGGAAATTTGGTTAAAATTTGCGTTTTGCGTTATGCTCCTTGTATTTTGTAGGCTGATGCAGACGTTAGCGTGGCCGTGGTTGCCTCGTCAGAAAGCCGGTGGGACTCTTTCATTACATTGTGGATTATTGTGGATAGGTAGCTCTCTGGCAAACTAACATTTACGATCCTGATGCGTTTTGCTGCGTGCGCTAATCTTTACAAATTAACACCACATGTATGATTTTTGATAGATGCAATTGCCAGAAGTAAAACGCTAATGTTGATGATGGCTATAAAAGGACTATACCATGGTTGCATGATGTAGCATCCCTACCACAGGGAAGCTGTAAATGTGTGCTTGGTGTGATGACATTCTTTAGTCTCATTTAGCAACCGCGTTTTTTAAGGCACATAAAAACTTTGGAATTCATGAGTGAGCTATTTACTGGCGTATTTTATGTCGTAGAGCAAAACGTAAAAGTCTCTCAAGCTTGTGATAATCGCAGACCTTATTTCAGCATCTAACTAAAAAAAGAAAACATTCGAAAAATCCATTGACTTCAAGATGAGGGAAGCGGGAAAGATAAAATGCAATTCATTTCCAGGTTTTACGATTCAGTCTTTTTCAGCACTATATACAACTGTTAGCCTGCACCACCTAGAGGACAGGGAAGTCATGACATGGGATGATGATGAACGTCATACTAATCTCCAGTGGATAATAAAAACACACATGAAAATACAGTTCTTCTTGCTGCTGTACACACCATTTGTTAGCTTTTAAACATTTTGTAAATGAATGTATCATTTATGTCCTTCTCTAAACACCTATGATCACATACATCCTCTAGAGCATCAGCAAGTGAACCCTCATTCAGTTACATAATTGTGTTGGTTTAATATGTAAAACAATAGCGTTAAATCACAGTCATTACACCAAACTACAGCTATAAAACAAACAAAAAAATTAAGATCTAACATTGACTGACTGTAAAACTGCTGAAGCTCAAGGAAGTTTTTATTTTGGGAGGCAGCAGGAGGCTGCTTCGTACTCTCCTCTTCATCTCACACATGCATACTGCATCAGGAAGGCCTAATGATGCAGAATGTATTGATCTTCCATTGATTAGGCCCAGGTGGTGGAAAACATCCCCGAGGCTGCCAAGACTTAAACTGTGAATATAATTAGCAGAAATGGTCTTTGTTTGGAGCTCTCTCCGTGAGGCCGGGCCTGTTAGCTCTCAGCCCCTTCACGCTCAGATGGTGGAGCAGACCTTCGGTAATTAGTGAAATAAATCACATTTTATTGCTGACGTGTTCTGTACCTATTCCCTTACACTCTCCTCTGCTCTGTAAGTATTTGTGGTGCTCTCTTGGAGCTTTTAGTTTGAAATAATACAATTCAGAATCGCTGTTATGAGTCGTGGTCAAATAAAATCTATTGTAAACTTTGACCTCTGTGAACCAGTAATAGAAGGGTTAGTTTACCGTCAAGCTATCTGTTCAGATTACCTGCCTTCATGCAGTTACCAAAGTAAAGTTTTCTGCAGTGAGTCATGTTGATTTTTACATTACAGCCCATTACATATTGGAGTTATCAGTATCACTGGTGTTGCTTTTAATAACCTGCGGCACCTATATGAAGAGGGGGTCACGTCTAAGGTTCGGCTTGTTGTCTCAGACTCTCAACATCCCCTTCATGTTGAGTTTCAAATGCTTTCATCAGGGCGGAGGTTTAGCCTTTAGTCCTTTGTCCCGTCTGCTGTCGCTTATCTTAACCAGCAGTGACCACTTACGTCCATGATTTACCCCTGACAGTGTGTGTGTCTGTTTTGTTGTACTCAAGACTACTGTCTGTATCTCACATTGCTCCTCAGGGACATTAAAGTTTACTTTACCTTATCTTAAATTATCCGTGATAATGTTTTAAAGAAATTTCATGCAACATTTATACCACAATTCAGAGTTTGGGGCGGGTTTGTCTGCACAGATCCTAACATCAAGGTTACTAAGTCAGCAGCTAGCAGCTAACGGTACTAACCTCATAATCAGTGCTAACGACAGCAACAGTGCTGACAGAGCCAACGGTGTTAGCCATGGGGAACCAGAGGGAGATGCTACACTTTTGTGATGCAGTGCAGAGCGCTAACCAATGCACTAATATGCACATGCGGCCGTAACACCCACCACAACAACAAACAGAGAACCTGGGATTACAACCATGAACTGTATAAGAATAATGGACGTAGTGACTGTGACGCCATCCATTGTTTTTTTTGGACAGTGTTTTGAAGCAAAGAGTTTGGCATTTTGACCGTGGCCATCTTTTTTTTGGAGCCAGATGTGACCATAATTTGATGAGAGACTGAAGCTGTGGAGGAGCGAGGGGTGGATCTGACACATAGACTATAGTGACGCCTCACAGGCAACCTGTCACTCAAGCAGCCCCGCCCTCATATATGTGTTACCTTGGAAATCCAGAGTTCTCGCGAGAGCACAATTTGAATTTGCTCAGCGAGTCACTCTGGCAATCAGTAATGATGCTCATTACCCATGCCGTTGGAGCCGAGCTGCACCAATCACATCGGTGTATCTGATATAGGCGGGCCAGAAGCGAGCTAAACAGATGACAACAGTGCTGCGACAACAAAAGTCCGGAATCAGTCAGTAAACATTGCAAGATGGCTACGGATGAACACCATTTGTTTGAAATGGCTTTGGCTGCTACAATGAACGAGTTAGACCTGGCTTTTTCTCTAAAAGAGGAACAGAAGACAGCGCTCGAGTCTTTCCTTTGCAAGAAGGACGTTTTTGTTCTTTTGCCAACCGGATACGGCAAGAGTCTAATCTACCAGTTAGCTCCACTGGTAGTGCTCTGGATACATCACCCCGTGTATTGTTCTGATTGGTCGTAGTGTTATCCAATTGCGTGCAGTGATATTTTCAAATGCATGCTTGGTGCCGCCCCTCGAGTTGGGCCATTTGCATTACTCCTAGCCAGACCCTAAATCTTTCTAGATTTGGGTCTGGATTTCCAGGCTATATACGTGTAACTTTGAGCCCTAATAAAATGTAATCAGGTTAGTTATGAAAGAATTCACCCACTGTACAGTTGTCATGAATGTAAAATTAGCTGTAGAGACCAAAGCTGTTTTTGTACCAGGCCGTAACCATGTTTTCTGCTGTAAAGTTTGGCATTTTTTTTTACACGAGAGTCCATGGGGATTTACCTCAAGCCTCAAGTGGCCATTTGATGAACTGCAGTTTTTGGCACTTCCACATAGGCTTCATTTTTCAGCCTTGAAGGTTGCTGCTTGATTACAACACACACAGAGGACGTCATTACTCCACCATATGTATTACGGCTGTCAATGAATATTCTAAATTCGAATTTAAATTGGAATTTGAAAAAAAAAAAAAAGGACCTTCGAGAGTGGGCGTTGGCCTGGGCCGCTGCACTGAATGCACTGCAGGACAGGTCAGAGAGGGGGGGCGAGTGAGAGGTCCGCGGTTGTTTATAACGTAATGTCATAGGTAATTGTTTTAATTGTTTTAATGTCAATAGTTTCAGTTGTTTAATGACAATGTGTTTTAATGTGTAGGTATGTAAATGTTTTCAAAGACGTTTATGTTGAAATAAAAATACCTACAAGTCATTATGTTTCCTTCTATTAATACATATACAAGTATTTTTCCTTGTATTAGTTTGCCCTCTTGTGGACATAATGCAAATAAAATAATAATTTTTGAATGGTTCGAACCTATGAGTTATTTTTAGAAGGAATATTCGAACGTCATTTTTGAGCAATTTTGACAGCCATAATATGTATTCACAGCAAATAGTGGTGTGCTGCTCCGTTAATGCTCTGAATGTTGCGCACAGCTTCTTTAATAAGGCAACAACAGATGCTGCACAATCATTCATCACACTGTAATAAATGAGCAAAAGCTGCTGCAAATTCTGTCATGTTGGGACAAAATAATGACAGCAACAGAAACTGTTGGGTATGAGTGAACATAGAGGTGTGTGTTTGTGTGTGTGTGTGTGTGTGTGTGTGTGTGTATGGTTTGTGTCTTATGGATGTGTTTTTGCATGTGCATTTACTGCATGAACGTGAAGAGCGGGGCATTAACACTCCTGCTGTTTCCCATCCCACTGGGACCATGTGTGCTAAAAACACAAGATAGTCTCATGATACTGCAAGACACTTTTGATAAAAGCATCCACTGAAAGTGTGTGTGTGTGAGTGTGAGTGTGAGTGTGGGTGTGTGTGTATGTGTGTGGGTGATGCTCAGCTGCTGGCTAACTGCTCTCTTACCTTCCACAGTGTTTGCTCTGTGACCTTCTAATCTAGCCAGAAGATGTTTGAAACATCCAATGTAACCTTCATCCCTCTCATTAGTCTGGTAACCATGGTAACTGGTGACACCATGGAAACTTCCCTCCCTTAAATCTCCCTGATAGTTCAGTGTCTGGCAGTAATGCTTTCTTGGGAATGTGCGTCATGTTTTTGTGACTCAGACAAAAGAAAGATCCCACACTAACAGCACTAACAGATGTAATCGTGTGTGTGTGTGTGTGTGTGTGTGTGTGTGTGTTTAGGTGTGTATCGAGACCTACATGTCCAGCTGTCACCAGCGCAGCATCAACACGGCGGTCCGAGCCACGCTCAGCCAGATACTGGGAGACCTGACGCTGCAGCTACGACACAGACAAGAGGTCACCAGAACAATAGTTACAGATACAGACACACACACTTAAACATGTACACACTGTGTGCACACTTACAAACTGAGGGTGGTACTGAATTTATGATGCCATTACACTATATCAGATACTGTGCTCTGGTTTAGGAGAAACAACACCAGGAGCACAGAATGAGGAGTTCAGGAAGCCTGGGACATTACAGTGTTCAAAACTGGGCCAGCTCTGTCTGCAGTGCTGAAAATCAAAAGTTGATTAGTTGGTTAGACAATCAACACAAATCTATCTACAATTTTTATCATTTATTTGAGTAATTAGTCATGTTTTAGGACCTAAACATTCTATTTTTCAGTTCCTCAAAGGGGAGGATTTGTTGATTCTGTCTGTTATATATTAATGTACATGTAAATGCATACTGTATATATACACGAGTACAACATTCAAACACCAAACTGGCACACAGTCACATCACTCTCTCACCTACACCATCACACCTGTGTTGACACAAACACCCCAGAAAGACACAGTCGCAGTAAACATCTCTCTCGCTGTGTGCTCCTCCGCAGGGTGCAGATGGAGACGAGGTGACTGCGCCGCCACTCCACAGAAGAGGTACGTCATTACCAGTGCTATCCTTCACCTCTGCAGCTCTTCCTCATCAGCTGGAGAGCTGTCATCACCTCTATTATATACGCATACACACTCAGAGGCCAATTTATTATGTACAACTGTACAGTCTGTTATAATTCACTACAACGGCTCTGCCATAAATTCTGTCTGTATAATGTTCAATTTTTGTAGACTTTGTCTGGATTGCATTATATTGAGTTGTGTTTTGTCCCTCCCGTTTATTATACATGAAGTTCAGAATAATAGAAACACCTCTGAGTATAATAGTGTCCGGTAGGACATTAACTCATGACCTTGATGCTTAATTCTCTCTCTGTGACAGTGTCAATACAAACTGACATTGTAGGCTCAATTAAAGTAGACTTTATGGCAGATACAACATGGTGTATTGGATTGCATTAGACAGATGTACCTAATAAAGTGACCACTAGTGTAACAGCTTCCCATAAGCATAGAGATGGAGAACTATATTGCATGAGAAGTCCTCAAAGGGTATGTTAAAGGAATACTTCAATGTTTTGCTAAATATGCATATTCTGATTTTCTTTTAGTGAAGTTTGCACAGCCTTAAAGGGGTAGTTCAGTTTTTTTGAAGTTGGGTTGTATGAGGTGTTTATACACATTCAGTGCATTACCTAGAGTCGATGGTGGTCAGCACTCCCCCAGTTTGGAGAAGCAGGCAGGAGAAGCGCCACGGAAGCTAAGCAGTGTACTGCTTTGGATGGGGGCAGCAGCGAAATGTTTTTCATCCACACACACAAAAAAAGTACCACCTAAAAAAAAAAAAATCAGTATTTAGTTTTAGTTTAACGTAAGTAAACGTTTTAACTTTTAGTATTTAGTTTAAGTCTATGCTACATTTAGAATAAATTTTCCTGCCCTTTCCAGAGTACTGACACTGTTATATCGTTCTGTTAAAACCACCAGACTCCTTTGGCGAAAGCAGTACTTTTACCTTGCAGAACATGAGAGTTGCTGTTCTACTGCTGTGTTATCTGTTGCTGCTTCAGCTCCCCGACCTTGGTCAGGAAGCACAGGGGAGATTTGTTTACCAGCAGCTGGAAAGCAACACACTGGAGCTCCTCTTGGTCATGAGAAGCGGCAGCCTTTATTAACAGAAAAACTGTGACCTATAGTACTCTGCACATTTACTGCTAAGCTCTGCTGCTTTCACTGTCATTTGCATCACCTGCTCACTCGCTCTCGCTTGACTGCTCACTCCATGCGCGCACACATACACACACTGCCGTCTCTCTCTTTAAAACACAAGACACAGTGACACTAACTCCCATGTTCTGAGAGGTAAAATTACTGTTTTTGTCAAAGGAGTCTGGTGGCTTTGAAGAGAGCAATGTAACGGCTTCGGTCCTCTCTTTGAAAGGAAAAGGAAGGAAAAATTCAAACTGTCGCCTTGAGCACACAGTTGCTCAAAGGGAACACTCCTAGCTGAAGGCAAACAAAGTAAAGCTTAGACTGCGGGAAACTGAGGCAAATCTGACAATGTAAAGATGAGTTTTAAAAGCTGCTGGGATGCTCTAACATACAGAAGATAAACCCGTCTGACTTTTATCATAAGATGTCTTTCTTTTGGTGGCACCTTCAGGATGAACTGTGTGTTATTTTCTAATATGAGGTGGGCATTCAAGCTTCATGAAGCAGCCAGTAGCTGTGGACTTCTACTCTTCTGTAGTGTTCAGTGCAAACTGTTTTATCGCTGTTATAAAGTCACTGTAATCACCAGTCTGCAGGCAGCAAGAGACGCCTTCACAGAGACTGGCAGGGCTTCTTTATGATACTACACAGTCACACACACACATGCACAGAGTTTAGATGGGAGCCTCTGCAGGCATAGAGAAGGACAGCTTAACCGAGATGGTATTGATTTATTTTATTTATTACAAAGAAATGAGGAGGTGTGAGAGAGACGAGGAGAAAGTAATGAGTTTTTTTATCACTTCATGTACATTTTGAATAAAGATAAAGTAGGTGCCATAAATTAACTTAATATAGTGTGTGTGTGTGTGTGTGTGTGTGTGTGTGTGTGTGTGTGTGTGTGTGTGTGTGTGTGCGCGCATTTGCAGATATTTCCCCAACCAGCCAGGCTCTGTGTGAGGATGTGGTGACGGTCCTGACAGTTTTCTGTGAAAAACTGGAGTCGGTGGACAGGTAACCCTGCAGTATTTCACTCCTTCACGTCATGTCCTTTCTTTTGTCGTTGATGTAATATTTAGGTGATAATTCAACTTGAGGCTTTTGTCCTTGAGTCATCAGGCTTTGCTGTAGCGTTGCACACCTCCGAGGAATTTCAGCTGCCACACAGGAAATTGATGATAATTGTCTTTGTGCCAGAGCAGCATTTGAAGGAACACAAAAGATGTTTAAACTTTAAAAAGATGTGTTGACAGTGTTGATAAGCTGCTGTACTGGTTTCCTGTCTCCATCACATATCACTCTTAGGGTGTTTTCACGTATAGTCTTTTTTAAACAAACTGAACCCGGTCCTATTTAAGTGCACCAAAACAGAAAAAGGACTCAGTTCTTTCTGTGTTCACATTGGTGGTTCTGCTTCTCCTTGCCCTGCGTCCTTGCATGTGTTACAGGCCAACGTGGTATCCTCTGTTTTTTCAAGTGTCCCAGTGCAATACCTTGTGAACTAGTCCTACACCACGGACTTGAAGCGAATCATACTCAGGGCCCCTCAGGAGGTGGTCTTAGTTCTCTTGGAGGCCTCACATATGTACAAAAAATGCTGAGTCACCGCTGTTGTATCTTTTCACCCTCCAGTGATAACCAGCTCCTGCAGCTCCTCTACCTGGAGTGCATCCTCTCCATGCTCAGCAGCTGTCCTCCCACAATGCACCTGTCCAGGGGTTTCACCGACCTTGTATGGTAAGACATGTCACTCCTATATAATCCTGTGTTAATAAATGTTTAGGAGTTACTTCATCTAACATTGTTTGGGGCAGCTGTGGCTCAGATGGTAGAGCGGGTCGTCCACCAGTCAGAAGATCGGTGGTTTAATCCCCAGCCTCTCCTGCCTGCATGTCAAAGCATCCTTGGCCAAGATACTGAACCCAAAATTGCTCCTGATGGCTGCTCCATCTGGGTGTGAATTGTTACTGAGCAGCAGGTGGCACCATGTATGGTAGCCTCAGCCATCAGTGTGTGAATGTGTGTGTGAATGGGTGAATGTGACATGTAGTGTAAAAAGCACCTGGAGTGATAGGGAGAGAGAAGGGTGCTATACAAGTGCAGTCCATTTACCATTTGTCCAGTTAATGATAATTTGAGATACCTTGGGTAATGTTATGTTTTATGCCCCCCCCCCCCGTTAACTAAACAGAAAACTATTCAAATTTTTTGCGCTGTTATCTATCATAATCCTAAAACCAATAATATCCCTCCTCCCAGGAAGCAGCTGTGTCCGTCCCTCGTTGCGATCATGGGGAATCCTGTCAACGACAAAACGATTGCTTCCCACCACGGCTACATGGGGGCGCCAGACCGCCTTTCGGAAAGACTCAATTTAGGTAACTGGATTCTGTAAGGAGTCTGTAATGTTCAACTGTTTCTAGTCTGTGTTTGGTGTTCAGCTATAATATTGAAGAAAGTTTGTAACTGTTTCACACATACTGCATTTGCATTATCATTTTAATATATGTGCTGTTGTGGTGCTGATTGACAGCCTTTTATCCTCCTACTGCTCTTAATTCTTGTGTCAATGATTGAAGAGATACCCTGTTGCAGGTACAAAGCCTCATGTCAACATTGTCATAGTTGCTGTGGAACAAGTCTATTTACTTAATCAGAGATAAAATAATCAAGGAGTTCACAGTCAGTCGCCATTTTGGACAAAAAAATCTTCTCCGCCAGGGATCGGTCAGGAGGTGGACTCCTTCGGTGGAGGAATATCCGATCAAGGCAGAGGGTCCGGCTGTTCCTCCAGCGCCCCCGCCAGGATTGCGCCAGTTGTGCGGACTGTGTGTTACATTGCAGCGGAGCTTGTGCGTCTGGTGAGCTGCGTGGAGTCGATGAAACCGGTGCTGCAGTCGCTCTACCACAGGATCCTGCTGTACCCGCCTCCTCAGCACCGCACCGAGGCCATTCGCATCATGAAGGAGGTGGGAAGAGGAGACTTTGTTGCTGACCACTTTTCAGAATAACTTTTTAGATTGATTTTCTACCTTCAGGCAGCCATTGATTTTCTTTCCACTTCATCGAAGTATAAGTTATTCATTATGTTGCAATGCATTTCTGTGTGTGTGTGTGTGTTTGTTTGTGTGTGTGTTAGATTCTGGGCAGTCCCCAGCGGCTGTACGACCTGGCCGGTCCCTGCATGGCTGAGCCTGAAACCAGGAAGCGCTCCTTCTCAAAGAGGAAGTCCCACCTGGACCTGCTGAAACTGTCAGTTCCTCCTCTGTCTTTGCTCTTTATTTGAGTTCACTGAGCTACATCTTGATGTCATTGATGGTGGTCCTCAAATAAAAAGCAAAATAATGTGTTCCCCCTGTTTCTGCTTCCTTCCACAGAGTGATGGATGGGATGACAGAGGCTTGTATGAAGGGAGGCATCGAGGCGTGTTACTCTTCAGTCTCCTGTGCCTGTGCTCTCCTCGGGGCACTGGATGAACTGTCGCAGGGCCGTGGCATCCAATCTGAGCAGGTATGCCACTGAGACAGAATGCTACAAACATTAAGATTTGCACTAAAAATAAATATATTAAGTAGAAGGACTTGGCATAGACGGATGCCTTTTTACTTAGCAAGTATAAAACACTAATGCAGCAGTTGTTTCTCAGGCTCGCCTCCTCCTCAGACGACTGGAGGATCTCAAAGACGGAACAGAGTCGACCCGTGAGTCCATGGAGATTAACGAGGCTGACTTCAGATGGCAGAGACACATCCTCTCCTCTGAGCAGGCTCCCTGGGACCCCAGCTCTTCCTCCTCCAATGCAGGCACAACCGGGGCCACCGAGCGGAGCCCTGACATCAGCATCAGCATCACCACTGAAACGGGCCAAACCACTGTGGATCTGGAGGCGGGGGAGTTCAGCGCGGGTCTGGGTCACACCACTCCCGAAGAGTGTGGAGAGGAAGCACGCATCCCCTCGCCCTCGTCCTGTGGCATCCAGGAGGTGACTAAACATGAGCCGAGCATGGAGTCGAACCAGGGGAGCCAACAGCAGGAGGTAGGAGTTGCGAGGGAGGTCGAGGGAAGAGGAGAGAAGGAAAGAGCAGGAGGGGGTGAGAGAGGAGCTGTGGTTCCTCCAGATGTGGTGCAGCGAAGTCACGGCCTCGTCTACCCCGACATCACTAACTTCCTGTCTGTGGAGTCCAGGACCAGGACGCACCATGGGGGAGGGTCACGATACAGCGAGAGCAACTTCAGGTACGTTTTTAAAGGTTCGGTGTGAAGGGTTTAGGGGCTTTAGTGGCAGCTAGCAGTGAGGACTGCAGATTGCAACCAGCCGAAACTTCCCCTGGAAAAAATTCCTTCAGCGTTACATTGTTCAGTGTTTGTTTTGTCCATTCTGGGCCACTGTAGAAACATGGCGATGAATACGGCAATCTCCATAAACCAGATCCTGTTCCCTAAGTAGATATAACCAGCTCTTTTTAAGGAAACAAAAGCACAACAACTGGTTTATTTTCAGGTGATTACACACTATAAAGTAAAATACTTATTGTAATTATTTTCCATTTCTGTCAATATGTCCCCCTAAATCTGACACACTGGACCTCTAAGTCAAATTATTGTAACATTATTGTGTTTTCTGTGCAGTTTAGGAACTATATTGATGCAAACAACAAAGACATTCACATAGTCTTAAGAATATCAACCCTGTTTGCTCCTGAATTTAATTTTAATGCAGAACTGAGGAGCTGTTTTACCACACAATGATACATTAATTTACCAAATAAATAAATAAGTAGATAAAGGAATCAATCAGAGTTGTTCCCTGTGACAAATTGCCTCTCGAAAGACTCTCTCAAACCAGTGGCTGCCTGAGAAGTAGGAAATCAATCTTCATTTCTTACAGTATGGCTTGAAAATGGTCATTAACAACTAATCTACCTGTTGGTCCATCAGTATGGAGGAACAGGACTTGTCCCGGACAGAGTTTGACTCTTGTGACCAGTATTCCATGGCTGCCGAGAAGGACTCCGGGCGGTCCGACGTGTCTGACATCGGCTCTGACAACGTCTCACTGGCTGACGAGGAGCAGCAGACACCTCGTGACTGCCTGGGCCACCGCTCCCTGCGCACCGCCGCCCTGTCCCTCAAACTGCTCCGCAACCAGGAGGCCGACCAGCAGAGTGCCAGGTTGTTCGTCCAGTCACTTGCAGCACTGCTGCCCCGGCTGCTGGGATTGGCTACCACCACGGAGGTAGACCTGTCGCTACAGAACTTCTCCTCCACCTTCTGCTCCGGACTGCAGGCTGGTGAGAGAGAGCTGATTTAATGTGTGTTGAGGTTTTGTTTCTTGTCATGTTTGAAGCCTGGGAGGTGCACAGACTCTATATGTGTGTGTTTGTATGTTAGCTGAACAAACACAGGGTATTTGCTGAAGGGGGAGCAATCTGTGCAGCAGCATCTTCCTTTATTAATCAGCTCTGGCCACAGGGAAGTCCCAGCTGTCGGCTGAGTCCCAGAATGAGACACTCAGTATTTATGGCTATAGTATAAATCTTTAGATACATCATACTGTGGGGACACTCTGGGATGTCATTACTATCACCATAATATAGTGCAGGGTAATGTGAACACAAACATAAAATAAAATTCAAACATCGCACTGTTGAAGTGAAAGTAAAATGGATGATTAAAGCTAGTGATGATCAGAATTCACAGGTGAAGCCTAAGATGTGTGCACACAGAGCTTAATGTATATACTGTAGCTACTCTACATTCAGCTCATCACTTAGAGCAGTTATAATAAAACGTTTTGAGGCATGACCCATAATCCATCTGAAGAAGCGGCGAGCCTGCTGGGAGTTTTTACATCAGCGGAGCAAAAATTACGAATCAAATTAAACTATACGGTTAAGTGACTTAATGAATTTGGCCGAGGCTGCAAATCCCCAGAGTGAGTTTCTGATTAAAACACTTGACTTATCATCAGCTAACAGATTATATCTCACTGTCTCCTCTCACCTTCACACTCATCCCCTCTGTCCTCCCTTCACCTGTCTCTCCGTGTTTCACTCCCTCGCTTTTTATTAACCTGCCTCCCTTCCTTTCTCTCTCCTCCTCCTCTACGCTTTTACTCATGCTCCCTTTCCCTCTGTCCTCATCTCCTTTCACTCTCCCCTTCTCTCTCATTTCCTTCTCATTATCTTTATTCACACTCCCTTCTCCTCTTTTTTTACCCAGCGTCTCTTCCTTCTCCCTCTGACATCCTTCTGTCTCCTGATCTCTTCTTTCCCTTTTCTCTTTCCTACTCCTCTTCCTCACCCTCTTGTCTCCTCTTACTTACCTACTTTCTTTTCCCCCCTCTTTCACTCTTCTTGTTTCTCTCTCCTCCTCCCTTTTTCATATTACCACCCACTTTGTACTTTGCTAGAGCCTTTTTATTTTCTTCTTTCCCTCCATTCACCTCACTGTCTCCCACTTGCTCTCTCTTCTCTGATCAAATCAAATAAGCCTTGTTGGCACGAATGTCTGTTTGATGTTCTTTTCTGTTGGTGTGTTTCTTGTGCTAAGTTCGTCACCTGTTAATGATGTCAGTGCAATAATAGCAATGATAATAATAATGATCTTTACTTATAAAGCACTTTTCAAAACAGTGTTACAGCGCACTTTCCGAGGCAGCGAAATAAAACAGTCATGTCATAAAAACAAGTTTTTAAAGAAGATAAATGAAAAGAAAGGAGTTTTAAAATCCCGCTGTCTCTCTCCAGGTGGAATCCACTCTCCAGGTTTTGAGGCAGGCGACACTCTGAGCTGTCAGTCTTTGATGAACGCTGACGGTCTCTACCTGGTGTCGTACTACGCTCTTCTACTCAATCTCAAACTCTGCTGCTGCGAATACTACAGGCGGCGAACGCTCACGCCTGTCCTCAGCCTGGTGAGCAGGAAAACTGCACAAAACAACGGCAGGGATTCTACTGAAATATTTGCACATGTTGTTATAGCTACTTTAGTCTAGTAATACATCTGCATACTTCTCCCACCACGGCAAAATAGCGGAGGAAAGTCAGAAAATAAAGTAAGATTTGATGTATTTCCAGAAGGCAGTGTAGAAAAGACTTTGATGTGCTGTGTGTGTTTTTGCAGAAGGAGTTTGTGCGTCTGATCCAGAGCAGCGGAGTCCTCGTGGTTCTGTCTCAGGCCTGGATCGAGGAGCTCTACCACCAGGTGTTAGAGCGCAACCTGCTGGGCGAGGCCGGGTACTGGGGCTCACCGGAAGACCACACACTGCCGCTCATTACCATGCTGACAGGTACAAACGCACCCACAAGCACACAGGCTTTTGCATATCTGGCTGCTCTCCACATCCTACATACTGCATTTTGTACTCGCCTGGAAACCTGAAATGTTTGAAAGATGTACCTTATTTAAGTTAATCAAGTTACTGAGTTGACTGAGATTCTTAAAACGCAAAGGTCTTGAATACAGACATCCTTTGCAATAATCACAACACAGTCACTTCAATATTTTTTAAAAATTTTCTCATACTTGTCCCTCTATCTTTACCTCTCTTCCCCTTTTTCTCCTCTCTCAGATATTGACGGTCTGGGCAGCAGTGCGATTGGTGGTCAGCTGATCAGGAGGGCAACCAGCCAATCACCAATCAGCTGTGACAAGGCTGGCAGTGACACTGTGATGGCAGGTCAGTAGCCCATCATCATAAATCTGCCCCCAAACCCCAGATGTATGATGGATGGATTGATTGATCGATTCATTCACCCATTTACTCGGTGAATCCTTCATTAGTTCCATATCGCTGTAATAGCATGAGTGATTTTTTTTCATTGCGTGATAAGTAGATTTTTCTCTCCTTCAGCTGTGCTAAGAGTGATATTGAGAAAGTAATGAGACATTTAATTCTCTATAGTTAGCAGTGGCGTTTTACTGCAGGTCAAAACCTCTTTACCTCTTTTTTTTTTTTTTTTTGTGGAGTGATGTTGGAGCTTTTCCCCGGAGCCGCTAAATCAGCCCAGCTCACTGCTTCTAAATAGGGCTCACTCACTCTGAAAGTGCTGCTGAACCACTGCTGTGCTAATCAGCCGAAAATGCTGCACAGGCTGTGCGCTGAGAGGTGAAGCTTCCCAAAACAGAGATGCTGCTCAAATGCTCCGACCATTTATCGTGGTGCCTTGGGCATCGCAGGTCACAAATGAGCCTCGCCATAACAGGCAGAAAAATTAATAATGGAGTGTTTTATATCCTGCTGAACTTAAGGTCTGTAGCAGGGAGCATGGTGTAATTGCTTTGGCACATCATTAACACCAGTTAGCATCTGCCCTCCAGTGGGATGTTGGAAACAGCCTGTCAAAGGTCCAGTGTGTAGGATTTAGGAGTATATACTGGCAGAAATGGAGTATGTTTTCATTAGTGTATATTCACCTGAAACTAAGAGTCTTTGTGTTTTTGTTACCTTAGAATGAGCCATTTATCCACCATGTTGTTTCTACAGTAGCCCAGAATGGACAAACCACGGACCATTTGCATTTTCACGTCAGCCACCGTAGTTCTCCTACACACTTGGCAAACGGAGAAGTTTCAGTTGGTTGCAATGTTGCATCCTCACTGCTATATGCCACTTAATCATGCACACTAGAATTTGATGTATTTATTCTGGAATTTAATTTACAGGTGAAGCTAAATCCATTTAGCATGATCACACCAAACAAGGCAAAATAAGTTCTGCATCAAAACAGGAGTTGAAACTGGTGTAGCATAAACGAGACTTAAAATAGGAGAGGCTGAGACATAGAGTTGCACATTTGAGGGCCTTTTAATCTCAAGAGAATTCTGACATCAGTCACTGCATCTTTCCAAACTCTGGCGAGGTCGCATTCAGAATTAAAAATCAAAAGGTCACCTACCTTTTTATGCAGCCACAGTGTGCTCCTCGTACAGAGTGAAGAGACGCAGCAAACTTTGTGTCGTTTTCAGGGCCCTCTCCCCAACAACGCCAATTATGTTGTAGCACAAATGAGACATTTGAAGGTCTTTTAATCTCAAGGGAAAGCCAGAGAATTGTTACATCATGACAAATAATAGTGTCTGATAAAAAAGCAGTATCAGTTCACAAATATGTGACACTCCTACACGCACACATTGAAGGTGCTTCCTGTCACTTAGGCTGCTGTTTTTAACCAGTCCTGGGAGCATTTGCTTCTCCTTGCACACCCACATTTGGTCACGGTCATGTCAGGACATCCACACTACAAAACTTGCCAGTGCTCACAATGACAATGGATATAAAACCTTTTAATCAAATTTAAGGTTTTGTCTACTGTGATGATTCATTGGTTGATCTGAAGCTTGTTACATAGAATAAATAATTACTTCACCAAACAGGTCATGTTATTGGTTTTTAGACATAGATGTTAATTTAAAGATTTCAAAGACATTTAATAGAAGGTTAGAAGTGGTTAGGTTTGCAAGATTGACCATTTTTCAAAATGTGATTCATTGTATACTGCTCTGGAAATTGTGTCTATCTAATCAAATCATCACTTTAAAAAAGGAACAAAAGGTCAATCGGTGGATGTGACTCAAATATTAATGTATCACGTCACTGAATTTGTCTTTGTGTAACTGCACTGAGAAAGACAAGAGGCTGAACGGAAGAAAATGATGAGAGGAAAGTAAAACAGAAAGGTGAGGGGTGAGGGGGAGGAGAGCAGCAGAGGGCAGGCGCAGAGAGGAAGATGGAAAATATGAGTCAGGGACCACCTGCGCTCCTTCTGCATCCCCCTGGAGGATTAAGGATTGGCCAGAATTGCCATGGTAACTACTGCTGAGTCACACCTGGCGAAATTTATACCCCTGGTGCTCTTGTGTGTGTGCTCCTGTTCAACTTGTCAGCACCATCAATTACTCCAGCCACTTGCTGTGTAAACACCCACTAACGGACAGAAACTGCTTTGCTTTGTTGATAAAATCTTAATGAATGTCTGATGTGTTACAGTGTTGTACAGCATCCTGTTGTTTCCTGGCAGCAGCTACAGTAGCATTAATCTTGTTGCTTTGACACCTCTCTCAGTTGAGCCTGTGTGTGTTTTTCAGGAGCTGTATTCTCCCGCTTCATCCTTACCGGCGTGTGGAAAAACCTGATCGATGTGCTGTCCACGCCACTGACTGGGCGCATGGCGGGGAGCTCCAAGGGCCTGGCCTTCATCCTGGGAGCTGAGGGAGTCAAAGAGCAGAGCCAGAGGGAGAGAGACACCATCTGTCTGAGCTTGGACGGCCTACGCAAAGCTGCCGCACTCAGCTGCGCCTTGGGTGGGTGAAACATGTGTCTCATGTGTCTGTGGTAATAAGAAAAATGAGATACATCACTCATCTCTGTGGGGAGTCCTCTGTTCTCTTTCTCCTCAACATAGAGAGGTCAGACAGGTCAGGGTCAGATACTCAGCAGCCGCCCAGGAGCTGGAACAATTCAGTTGATGTAGAGGCATGTACCTGCCTTCAGTATCACCACTTATTTTTAGCAGCTAAACAGACACTCAAAGCTTCCACTTGAGTCAAACCACCCTGATGCAACTCCCAGAACTCATGAATCTTTTCAACAGGGACACCTTCTTATGTATCTCTTGCAAAGAGTTTAATGTCTGTGGTTAACCACACTTGTTTTGGCTGATTTGACCTCTTAAGGCTCAGACACACTAAACAGACATCAAAGAACTAGTGACGACGAAGGCCGACTGTTGCGTCGCCTTACATCGCCCGTGTCTCGGCAAAAGTTGCACTCAAAGACAATGGCCAGCTAGTACCTACATTCTGCGCCTGCGTGGGAGGAAATAACTCTCCATCGCAGCATACAGCGGTAGTGTATATGTCCTTCAAAAATGGAAACTGGAGCACAGACAGGACAGATTCAAGATGCTAGTTAGCCAGTTAGCACATTAACAACACAACCTGTTGTTGAAAGAACAAATGATAATTACCATGCGCTAGCAAACAGTAACACAATTATAAACCATTTCTTCTAAAGAGCTCTTTCAGTTTTTCCAGTCTCATCCCCTCCTTATTTTAGCCGTTTGTTTACTTTCCTCACTTCCGTTTCTCCTTTCTTACACTGAGCTGAAGTGCCAATCAGATTTTTTTTCTTTCACCGATGGGCTCTACTGTCTCTGACACTGATTCAACATGCTGAATCAGCCGGAAATAAGGTGTAAATGCCCCACTAGTGCCAATGGTGTGGGACACACCACACAAACTAGAGAGACAGACGCCTCAATGGCCTGACATTGACAAACTGACATTGTCGTGGCCCTTAGAGCTCATTGGGTGTGCCACAGATTGACCCTTCCCTCAGTTTCCTATTTTTTTTTTGTTAGGTCACGGCAGCTTACAGTACAACCTCTTCCCAAACCCACCCCTAACCAATAGTTAATTGCGGAGAAGTGTCCCCCTTACAGCACACGGACACCTTGCACGCTCATCTGTTGTCACATACAGGCTTCCTGTAATCGCATAAGATCCATGAAATAATTAGCACCAACTGTAAAATTAGGCAAAAACAAGACAATCCTTAAATGTATATGATGTTTTCTGCATTATAGTGGATGAGTAGGAAGTCAGCCCCAGGGCAGACTGACTGTTATAAGGTTTTATTGTCCACTTCGACTCCACAGTAACCAGTTTGGGATGGTCCTTAAAACGACAAGCTCTCCACAGAAATGCACAAGATGGAGATGAAGTGGAGAGGGCCAGAGGGCAGGGGCTGTCATGAGGTTAAGATTGGTGTGTTGAATAACCTGTTGCGTGTGTTGTGTTATGCAATAGAACTGCCTTTTCAATACAGCAGGATTTATAAAGTCGTAGAAGACCGACCTCAAAGTCTGTCGCACACTGTTTCACACTGTTTGTTGCTTAACCCAGAAACCATAAACGGTGTACACAGTTCTCACACTCAATGTGCCCCTGTTGATTTTCTTTCTAGTATATGGTGTTAATGGACCCCATGTGATTCCCAGCATATATCCACCCAATTACAACTTGAACAGAGGTCTAATTAGCCAGAATAATTGAGAGCACCTGTAAATGTGTGCAGGGTCTTTTGATATTATTTAACAACTCTTCTGGCAGCCTCTAAAGTCACAGTAAAGTACATTAACTATCACACAGATGAAGTGCAAATGTCGGTAGTTTGGTTTTGACACATCAAAATTAAGCCCATCCCCCCTGGAGTGTACAAATGTGCAGAACATCAGTCATCTCTGTTTTGATTAAACTGAGACAAATTAACCTGAACTGATTATAAATACACAATATGCTGTGCTATATGTTGTAACAAAGTGGCAGAGTGGAACAAAGAGTAAAATAATTGCTCTATTAAATACTTTCGGTGTGAAAAATAACAGAGGACATCTGGAATTTGCTTCTTTGCTTGCCGTTGGCAGCCGGTCAGAGAACTTAATGGTGATTAGTATTTTATCAAACAAAAATGAAATTAACATTTCAGCCTGCTGACTGTTGATTTAACAATCCACTGGGCTGGATAAATGGTGGCAAAGTGAGCATTATGGCCGACTGCTGCTGTTGTGAAGCACATTAAATATTTCTGGTGATTTTAAAACATGCAGTATGTAACATAAAGGCTAACATAAATCTACGGATTTTGCGGGATATAGATTTGCTTCAAAATGTATTCATCCAGGAAAGGTTTTGCCAAGCTTTAAATGAATCGAATTTATTGCTTTAGTTAATAAACACAGCTGCCCAGTAGCATCCTGAACCTGTTGGACACTCAGCGGCTCCACTGGAGGCTAACAGAGAGGTTAAGGTTTTCATCAACTGTTAACTGCAGGTTGTAAAGAGGCTATCAGGGGAAATACATTTTTACAACACCCCCGCCTGGCCATGAAAACTGATAGAAATTATCAGCACAGAAGCATTAATGAATATGAATGAACACATGGTGCACACGCTAAACTGTGGAGAGAGGACAGTATGTGGGGAGGGATGGTCCAGTTAGAATTGAAATGCACCCAAAGGAGATGAGAACCCAGACATGCTGTGTATAAATCTTTGAATTGTCTCATTAGTGGAGTCAAAGTTTTGGATGAGAACTGAGAGTGACGTTTTCACTGCACGGTGATGTGATTTTTACGATGAGAAAATGAATGATACTCAACTCGTGTGTGTGGGTGTGTGTGTGTGTGTGCCATCAGGTGTGGCTGCCAACTGTGCCTCAGCATTAGCCCAGATGGCTGCGGCCTCGTGTGTGCAGGAAGAGAAGGAGGAGAAGGAGGTGGGAGAGATGGGAGACGCCATCACGCAAGGTACTGAGACTAGCAGCTAAAGAATACACTCACATGCACGCTCATACACAATAACACACAAACAGAGCACAGATTTGAGTCGACAGCGTTGGCTTTGCACAAATAATTAATATCTAACAGCTCAAACATAAAGAAATCCTGAATGATTTTTTTTCTGTTATTTTAAAGCCAAGGTAAATATCATTTTGAACAGTAGCATGTTTGATAAAAAAAAAAAAAATAACACTGGTACCATTAATACATGCCTAGACTCTGATCCAGACTTTGCAGTGAGTTACCATGAGCGAAAAATAGGCCTTTAGTGACACCTAGTGACAGCTGTGGGAACTACAGCCCCATCTCTTCGCTTATCTTTTACAGTCCCCTATATTTTTGAAACAAGGATCAGTGTTGAAATTTAGACAAGCTTTTAATGATAACAGCTATCTCCATGTGTTGCATGCAGCATATATTAAAGGGATAGTTCAGATTTTGTTGATGTCTGGTTGTATGGAGCACTTATCCATAGACAGTACATTATGTGCAGTAAATGTCAGTTGGCACGCCCCCAGTTTGGAGAAGCAGGCTGGAATCTAAGTGATCTACTGCTGTGGACGCGTAGCAGCAAAACATATTAAAGCCACCTAAAATAAATTAATATCAGTTTAAGTGTACACTGTGTCAAGAATATTTTCACTGCCTTGCCTTAATGTCAGACGGTGATTTCCAATGGGAAAATGAAGCCGTTCTATCGCTCTCTTCAAAGCCAGACTCCATTGAGAAAATCAGTGATTTTAACATGGCTGAACACAGGAGCTGCTGGTCTACCCTTGCTTTAAACAGCTATTTTGCTTGTGTTATTGTGTGACTTTGGCATTTAAAAGGGTTAATTTTGATTCACCAAAGTCACACAACACAACAGAACAACACAAACTAACTCACTGATGGAGGCAGCGTTAGACCAGCAGCTAGTGTGTTCAGCAAGCTTAAATGACTCGTTTTGTTAATGGAGTCTGGTGGCTGTAACAAGAGCAGAGGTGGAGAACTGAAGCTGTAAACAGCTTCCCTGTCTGAACAGGCTGTCTGACAGAAAGGAAAAGTGGACTTTCAATATAGCATACACTTAAACTGACCCCTCTCCACAGCAGTATGTTGCTTAGCTTCCATGTTGGACTCCTGCTGCTTCTCCAGTTGGGGTGTGCCAACCGACATCTACTGTATGTGATACACTGGCTATGGAGGTAGTACCCCATACAGAAAATCCAAACTGTCCCTGAAAAGGTTGAGAAGATTTAAACTTTGAGTGTTGCTGTTTGTGTGCTTTGACTATGTGTATGTCATATATCTGGATGTGCGTTTGTCTGTGTCCAGTGAAGCAGCGTGTCGAGCAGCGTCTGGAGCAGATCGGCCGTCCTCAGGGAGTTCGCCTCCACACGGCTCATGTGCTGTGCATGGACGCCATCCTGAACGTAGGTCTGGAGATGGGCAGCCACAACCACGACTGCTGGCCTCATGTCTTCAGGTAAACACACACAAACACAGATACTGCTGTAACATGCTGCACTGATCAGCTTATCTGTTTCGGCCAATTATTACTTAAATTCACAATCTACTGGACTGTGCTCCCCTGTGTGGTGCACGGCAATGCTCGCTGCTACCCAATTTTCACCAGGTCTATCTTATTAAACAAAAAACCTGGAGTCCATTTGATTTTTTTTCTTGCTTTCCTCTTTCCAATTATACTATCTGAGTTTATAAAAACTCTTGGGATGATTGGAGGGAGTAGAATTCCCTGTTATGAGTTTGATATTAACATTTTCTTAAAGGCTTTGAAAAATACAAAAGCTTTGAGATAGTTTTATATTTCCACAACAATAGGAAGATTTCATTTTCAGGAAGAGATACAACACTTTTCTGTTTCACCTCCTTTACCTCCTTATTCTCTCCCTCCCTTTTCGCCCCCACTCTCTCAGGGTGACCGAGTACATCAGTTCACTGGAGCACACCCACTTCAGCGATGGCTCCTCACAGTCGTCCTCTCTGACCACCATCACCCAGCAGAGCCAGCAGCCAGTTGGCGTGGACCTGGGGCTGGAGCTGAGCTGTGAGCCCAGCCCGGAGGCCTCGGAGCTGGGCCTGAGCCAGCCGGTCATCCAGCCTCTGTCCATCCAGGAGCTGCTGAGGGAGAGCAGCAGAGGCCGCGGTCTGGACCTGAAGAGTGGCAGCCTGATGACTGGGACCAGTGCTGCCAAGGCTGTGTGTACGCTGTCAACACAGGCTGACAGGTACTGATATCACATTGAATAAATATCACAGATTTGTCTCTATTATCATACAAGAGTGAATATTTATTTTAGCCATGGTTCATATATTCATTCATTTGCCATGATTGCTTAGCCTGTTGGGGGTCACGGGGGGGCTGGAGCCTATCTCAGCTGACATTGGGCAAGAGGCAGGGTACACCCTGGACAGGTCACCAGACCATCACAGGGCTGACACATAGCCCTGTTTCCACTGAGCAGTACGGTACGCTTTAGTTCAATTCGGCATGCTTCTTTTCCAGTTTCCACTGCGAAAAGTTGTGGATGGTACCAATGGAGCTGTTCTTAACCGTTAACATTTTTGGTACCTCTTCTAGCACACAGACCTGGTACTAAAAGGTAGTGTGCAGAGTTTGCATGTTCTCCCCGTGTCAGTGTGGGTTTCCTCCAGGTACTCCAGCTTCCTCCTACAGTCCAAAGACATGCAGGTTAATCGGTGACTCTAAATTGTCCGTAGGTGTGAATGTGAGTGTGAATGGTTGTCTGTTTCTGTGTGTCAGCCCTGTGATAGTCTGGCAACCTGTCCAGGGTGTACCCCGCCTCTCACCCAATGTCAGCTGGGATAGGCTTTGCAAATCACCAGTTACTACACACTAAAAGACATTTGACTACTGCAAAGAGAAATCTAGTTTGGTTAACTAAAGGTACTTAGACAAAGTAGCTGTGACTATTTATAAAAAAAAAAAAAAAAAGATCAAATTGACACGTTCAAGTTGATATGAGATTATTTTAACGATAATACAAAAAAGTCACATGCCACTTGTTCACAGGTCATACACACACTAAAAAATAAAACAATATTTTGTATACAATGTCCACCAGTCAGACACCTGCCTTACAGTAACCAGAGGATTGCACTGAGCAGTATTAGCCAGGTAACTTGTAAAATAGTATAGTAAGCAACGGTTTTCTCAGTGTTTTTTAATAAATAGGAACAAACAGTACTCATGACCAATTGTGTTCGAAGCGGTGCATTTACAGTAAAGAAGCAATGTCAAAATAAAAAATAGTGATAATTATTTTCTGATAATTATGGTCTTTAACTGTTTGTATTTTCAGTAGTAACTACACAAATAGTGCAAATATGTAATTTAACTACATGAATCACAGTGCAAATATGAATGTAGGTTGTTGTGCTACTAGCAAGCTACTGCAACATGTAGGTGAACTACTAGTTTATTTACAAGTAGTTCACCTCTCCCCAACACTGCCCTTTACAGACATCTCAATCACATCACACAATTTAGATTTTACAACAGTTATTTAATTTGCATTTGTCCTTTAAATGTTCAACTGTTTTCTTTTTTTATAAGAGAAAACAGAGGGAGAAATGTGTTTCATCATCAGAAACACACTTTGCAGAGGAGACAAGACTTAACGTACAGACCCAACATGAAGCAACATCAACAAACCACCTATTTTAGGGCATGTTCTCAGTCATTTTAAAGTCGATATTAAATCTATATTTTTAAATTCAGCACGTTATATCAGGGTGTGAATGTCAGGCACAAATTAAGGTATTTTTCTACAAATTTTTACTATTAAAGATAATGAAATTGATATAATTGTTAAAAGTAAGTTTTATTAAATTTGAGGAAAATGCAAAAACACAAAACAATACATATAGCATGTATAGAATAAACCCTATCATAACAACAGTTACATTTACCCCCAACTCTAGCAGTCTCTCTCAGTACATCTCAGACTAAATAAAGGATGCACAGTGTGGAGACATGAAGAAATAATTGCTACCTGCTCCCGCAGCTCAGTGCAGCAACACACTGGTGACACGTCAGCTGTGTCCTTGTTATCAGCTATTTAAATTCGCAGCCAGCATGACGGTGACTCTTGATGAATTTATCTTCCAAAATCTCATTTCCCTGACACTTGGTGCTCAGCAGGATGTGCTGCAGCCCTGAATAACCTTGACTTTTTGTAACAGCCACAAGATGGCAGCAGCAGCACAGAGCCATCTGACTGTGTCACAGTTACATTGAGAATTAGGTTTAGGTAAATGCAAGAGTCCTCACAAGTACAGCTATACAGTTGCGTGTGTATAAGTGTGCGTGCCAACAGTCCTGCACTTATTTAAGTTTGGCACAACCAGGGAATAAACTGTGTTTATTTCAAGGATCATCTCTTATGTAACCAGTTATCTAGGCTGCTTTTAGGAGCAAATAGAAAAAAAAATGTTCCCTCTGATCTTTCGTAGCAGATGGACCGAACACATTTACAAGCTGAAAGTGGTGCCAAAACATAGTAAATACTCCTCTGCACAGGGCTGTCCCAAAAACAGCCAGCTTAAAGAGCAACACCGCTGCATTTCTGCCTCAAAGCTTCATTCCTCTGCACTCTGAATATTCATTGTGGTTTTTAACCTGTTCTTTACAAGCTGTTTAGAATCTGTGATCTATTTATTTACATATGTAATGTAGATAGTCACATAGATGTAATGAAACGTGTGTGTGTGTATGTGTGTGTGTGTGTGTGTTCCAGGTTGTTTGAAGAAGCAGCTACGAAGCTGAACCTGGTCGGTCTGGTCGGCTTCCTGCAGCAGCTCAGGAAAGCTTCTCAGTCTCAGCTGTTTGACTCTGTTACTGAGACTGGAGACTATTCACTGGCAATGCCAGGTACACACACAGCCTTCACTTCACTGCCTCACTGAATACGCTCATTACTTAACTTATAACTATGACCTTAGTCGTCACAAGTAACCGTACAGTTTAATGCATTTTGAGATCATCTGGCTCTCAAAACCTGATGTTTCTGGGTACATTTGTTTGCAGTAGGATATAACAGTTGATTATTAGTAAAGGAGAAAACTGCGGTGTTATTTTCGTAAAGGAGAAAACTGCGGTGTTATTTTCGTTTCATTATTTTTAGTTCGAAACGGTCAAAAATGGATCTAATAAACTTGGTTACAGCATCAAGTGTGATGGATGACAACAATGCCTACAGAGTTGCAGGCAACACCGTACATCCGTCAGTGTCAATACACAAGGACAAAACATCATCATCTATCTACGCTGCTGTAGTGGTAAGAGAATAATGAAAACTAATATAAATCGAGCTCTTGCTATAGTGGCATTTATGTGTGTCAAAAAAGTGAAGAGGATGTGGATGCGGTTGTGGCTGGTTAAAGAGGCCAATTTGGCATGCCACTTTTGCAACAAGAGCTTGAAGTGTATTTATTAGCATCTACTAGTATTTGGCATTGTCACACTGATAAGTGCTTCATTTCATGCTGTATTTCTGTCATTTGGTTAGTAGACGCAGGTCGTAACAGCAGTGACACAGTGAGATGGTCATCCCAAATTTCTGACGGTCAGAATTTTATCTCAGGCTGTCTTTGATCGCAAGACCATTCTTAAATCTTTCACCCTTAAAGAGCCACAACCAAAGATATCGCCACGTTTCTTTCGTGTTGGTCATCTTTTATCTGGGACAACCCAAAATAGCACAGTGTATACTGAGCCTTAAAGGGCTACATGAGGTGAACATAGACGTCTGCTAAAGTGACCATTATTCTAACATTAAACTCAATTAAACCAAAATTGTAATCTATCAAAAGTCAAGAAGTGAAATAAGGGCCTCTCTTACTTAGTGGCTTTTTTCGTCTCTCTATTTTTTGTTGGCCATTTGGTCCTAATAACGACACAGTCACCAACACAAAGTCCCACACATGTAGGAAACAAAAAAAGACGTGAATAAAGCCCAAACAGAGCCTGATGTCCCCTCTGTGTCTATAGGAGAAGCCAAGTCAACGCTGGAACGACGCAGTGCTCTCCATCTCTTCCGTCTTGGCGAGGGCATGCTGAGGATCGTCAGGAACAAGAACCGACCTCTGCTCCACATGATGAGGGCCTGGAGCGTGGTGGCCCCACATCTGGTGGAGGTAGGGGTCTTTAAAAGGAGTGTTGCTGTTGCTAAGTGTCACTTACACTGTTCCAATAACTCAATTTTTGCTCCTCCTAGGCGGCATGTCACAAAGAGCGCCATGTATCCCAGAAGGCCGTTTCCTTCATCCATGATGTTCTGACGGAGGTGCTGACGACCTGGGCGGAGCTTCCACACTTCCACTTTAATGAGGCACTGTTCAGGCCCTTTGAGCACATCATGCAGCTGGAGCTGTGTGACGAGGACGTACAGGACCAGGTGGAGTCAAATCTCTTAACATCTGTTCTCATTCTTTCATAAGTTAATTGCATCAATCAATAAACAAGCCAATAAGTCAGTCTCCTTTATTCTGCCATGCAGTTTAGTTTAGTTTCTGCTGCTCTCTCTGCAGGTTATCACATCAATAGGCGAGCTGGTGGAGATGTGCTCTCCTCAGATCCTGTCAGGATGGAGGCCTCTGTTCAGCGCTCTGAGGACCGTCCACAGCAGCAAGACTGACACCAAAGACTACCTGCTGGGAGAGTACTCCATGGGTATGTCTGACAGCCTCTGTTCCAAACCAATACACATGCAGTTTATTAAAAATAATTCCTGAAGGTTATCATCTGAAAGTTCTCTGTTCCTCCCATCCTCCATGCCTCAATCCTTCTTTCTCGCCTTCCTTAACTCTGTCTTTGCTCCCTTTCCCCTTTGTTTCCCTTTTCTCATCCTTCTGTCCATCCCTCCCTCTCCTTCTCTCCTCCAGGGAAGTCCCAGGCTCCAGTGTTCGATGTCTTTGAGGCCTTTATCAACACTGACAACATCCAAGTTTTTGCAAATGCTGCCACCGACTACATCATGTGTCTCATGAAGTTCGTCAAAGGACTAGGTTTGTCTCACATGTACATGCTATTTTTTTTTTTTTTTTCATTTTCAAGGGGAGGTGATTTGTATACATGTAAATTCACTAATTTTCTTTGTGCAGGCTTTTCTAAGGTTTCTGCAAAAACTTCACATTTAATGTTTGATAGGCCAGTGGCAAAACACTGCTTAATCAGTGTTGTGATTTTTGTGATTGTGATTTTTTTTTTTTAATAATTTTCCCACATTTTTCATCATAAACAAGTCAAAGACTTTGTTTCGTTTGGGTCGGTCATTACCTTGCACAGTAACAAAAATTATTTATTTACTTATTACCAAATTATTATTTCCTGTGTGGTTGTCTGTCTGCGTGTAGGGGAGGTGGACTATAAGGAGATTGGAGACTGTGTCAATGCGTCAGGTTACAGCTCCACTGACCTCTGCCTGCCTGCTCTTGACTATCTCCGCAAATGTTCGCAGGTAGAAACTTCCTATTACGGTTATGCACTTATCAGGGTATTAAATGTAAAAAAACAATTTTTCCTGTCATACTTTTAAAACTGAAGACTTTCAAATTAAAAATTTAAAGCTTTTTAATCAGGGATCCTTTGTGCCCCTTTAATATTCCATTGAGAAACTACACCAGTAGCCTGTTTTGTTCTGTAGACAGTCCCAGTAACCGACATAATAACACAATATACAGTATTGTAGAGATTATTTGTGTAAATATTCATTGAGTAGCCACAGAAAGCAGAAGCGTACGTGCAGATACTTGTTCCCCTTCTTCCCTCTAACTTAACAAAGTGTTTGATTGACAGCTGTTGGCAAAGATCTACAAGATGCAGTCCAAGCCGGTGTTCCTGGGGGCGCGACTCGCCAGCCTGCCAATGAGATCCCAGGAACGCTCAATCAGCACTGAGGATGGGATGGACTGTGTCCTGCAGGAGTTTGACGATGACACAGGTAAAGTCTTTTCTTTCATCGTCGTCCTCATGAGTTGTTTTTTGCCTTTGTGCTTTCTGATCCTCTGTGTTCCCCTCTAACTCTCCTTCCGCTATCTCTCTAACCCCAGCTGTGTGTGGCTGTACTCTCTGCCCTGCAGGTCTGATCCAGGTGTGGATTTTGTTGCTGGAGCAGCTCACAGCAGCCGTGTCAAACTGTCCTCGCCAACACCAACCTCCGACGCTGGAGCTGCTCTTCACTCTGCTCAGAGAGGTCACCACCGTGCCAGGTAACTCACAGACACACGTAGAGGCACGTGAGGGCTTGAGAGAGTCTGACGGTGTTCACACCCTTGTTAGGTGAACAGTGTAGGAAACTTTTATAACATTGTTTCACCATTTTAGGACAACTGAGCAGGACAGTGATCTTAAACACGACTAGAAAAGCGCTCAGAGAGTACAGACCTCCGCCAAGTAGGTGATATTCCCTCCCCCTCTGCATCAGATTTTGCCGCCTGCATCACAATTAGGTTATTTGCATCACTATCATTATTAAGTTATATATGCCTTCACCATGGAGACACTGTGGTGTATTTCTTTCGTTTTTATTTTGTACCAACACAGAATATAATATGTGTTTTTGTATTTTTCACTTTCTTTTTTTCCAACACAGAACATTAATTTCAACTTTAGAATTACAACAATATTTAGCAAGTAGAACAAGATGTGCTTTCCGGCTACCAGATGGCACTATTTTCACCGTCTTTAGAAACGGGAATTGCTGCTGAGGCTGTCAGACGATGGACTTTTTTATTATTTTATCCACTTTTGCTTCAGCCGATCACCACCAAAATTTTATCATCTCTTCCTTGTCCCATTATCCACCTTTCTTGAAAATTTCATCAAAATCCGTTCATAACTTTTTGAGTTATGTTGCAGACAAACAGACCAACGCCGGCGAAAACATAACCTCCTTGGCGGAGGTAATAACAAGGTAACCATGGAGTGTTTTACAGACAAACTGTGAAATGTTCTTGAATGACCAAATCAGTCACATGACCTCAGTTGAAATGACCTTGTGCCTCATCTGCCAGAGACCAAATTAAAGGGAATCGCCCCCCAGAACAATCATCTCAAGCTGTCTCTGCTCAATTTTTGTAGTTTGCTTTGTGAATAAACTGCTATTTGGACAACGCCTCTGTCAACAACAGACAAACATACCTAGCCTTACAGTCTGTGTTTGTGTCTGTGTCTCCTCCCTACAGGTCCAGGGTTCGCCATCTTTTCCGTCATCCAGCTACTGCTTCCTGTGATGTCACTGTGGCTGCAGCGTAGCCACGGCGACCACTCCTACTGGGATGTGGCAGCTGCAAATTTCAAACATGCCATTGGTCTGTGCTGCGAGCTGGTAGTGGAGCACGTCAACAGTTTCATACACTCAGGTGAGACACAACTGTGTGTGGTTGGGGAGTGTGTGTTTAAAGGGTTACCTCAGAGTTTTTGGGTGTAACAATCACGTCACGTTCCATTTTCCACACGGTACAATTCAAAGTTGGTACAATTGCCCACCTGGAGCAGGAAGTGTTGCCAGAGTTTGGGGCACAGTTATCATGTGAAAGGTTTATGAAAGTTTAAGCCCTCAGCATTTCTTCAAGTTTCTATTTCCGACTTAAAGATTCAGTGTTTGTAGTTTCATTGATGGCCTTGATGGAGGATTGAGTAAACAACAGTAAAAACATGTCTTGATGGCTCAACATGTTGGAGAGCTCAGTGTCCCTGAAATACTAAAAAGTTAAACAGACATTACTCCACACAAACCCCAGCTAACTGCCCGACTGGCATTTCAGACAAGCACTGAATGTAGAGTCTGTATTCTTTTTTAAACTCAGAAACACACATCTGTGATAAAATATTCTAAACTCAACTTGCACAATCACAAATCTGACGACTTTCTGTTTGTCTCGTGTACAGTGTGTGCTTGTGCAACAAGGGGAAGTAGAGCATGATTGATGACTTGTTGTTCCACTGCTCTCCCTGCTTAGTCAAATTAAATTGTGGCTGCTCCATCTCTAGCCCGTACGCTAACAGGCTACGTCATCTTGTTGTGTGTGTGTGTTTGTGTGTGTGTTTCTGCCCTCCCTTATTGCAGATATTGGATACGAGTCTCTGATCAACCTGATGTTGAAGGATCTGTTCAAGCTTCTGGTGGCTTGTGTGTCTGAGCCTGCAGAGACCATCTCCAGAGTGGGCTGCTCCTGCATCAGGTGACAGCACATAACTCCTTGTGTCCTCTGGGAGTCAATGATAAATCAGTCACCACAGTGAAATACATGTCGAAACAGAGACACTTCTCTATTTCTGTGTGTTCCACAGATCACAGATTTCAGTAGCTGAAATAGCTGCTGCTACAAAAGGAGAAAGAAGAATAGATGATGTTGCTGATTGCATCATACAAAATTATTTGATTTTGAATTGCAACAGGACTATTTGATTTTTGAAAAAAATTGCATTTAGATAATATCCCTGAATTGTTCAGCCCTAGTTTGAGCTGGTAGAGTTGAGTAAGTCTAAGAAGAATTCTTTGCTGTCTTTAAGAATAGGGCCTAAGGCCAAAACACACTGACGGCAAATGCCACGTGTCAAACTTCACACCACTGTCCTAGTCCCAGCCTTGCATTTTTTTTCCCACTCACTCTCTGTTTGTACATACTAGCAGCTCTTTTCTCTGCTCCTATGGCAGCTCAGCTCCTCTCCATACCATCGTGGTATAAAGAGAACTCTGTTGCTGTTGCTGTGTCTCGTGTGTGACAAAGACTGGATGAGGAGAGATTTGTTGCTGAGGTTGAGAAATATCCCGAGCGAAATGACCCACAGTCCCGTCGTTATAGATTCAGTGATCAAAAAGATATTGCCTGGCGAGCCATAGCTGTGGAGATTGGCTCTTCAGGTGAGAAACAAGTTTAACTAGGGGCTGTTGACACAGCGCAATGCAAGGGTGGAGGAAGTTCAGATCTTTCAGTAAGAGTTGTAAAAGTTTGCATGGTCGTCTGTTTACAACCTGCAGTGTGACGCGTCCAGTGTGTGCTAGAGGTTGCACTTGATGCGGGTCTTATGACAAGCCACACCACAACAGCGACTCTACGTTTTCAGCTATATTCTATTCCCTCCTATTGAGCCAATGAAAATACCAATAAACAATCCAACAACCCTACATACACCATCCTGCTGTCTGAAATACTCACTATAGCACCAAATGTGGATTAATCCGCTGCTGAAAATAGTCCCCAACATAATCACCTTTTCCTCTTGTTTGATAAACATGTGCTGAAAACTACAGTGCCCAGCTGTCTTCTGAAATTACTGAGAGAAACTAAAAATATCTCACATACATATATGAAGATTTACATCCTCAGTAGAAACCACTGGGTTTGAGACTAAGCGCCACACAGAGATAGATGGACTCACGTAGTAGTTTTGGTATTTTTGGGAGGACTTGTTTACAGTAACAAAAATAAAAAGCAATCCCAGTCCTATGTTTAATCTGTCACAAAGTAGTCACAAAGTAGATACAGGCAAAGACAGAATTGTCTCTGTCTCATCTAAACACTGTTGTTTATCTTGTTGTCTGTCTTCCTCCAGGTATATTTTGGTCACAGTGGGTCCAGTGTTCACAGAGGAAATGTGGCGGTTGGCCTGCTGTGCTCTGCAGGATGCTTTTTCTGCTACATTAGAGCCTGTCAAGGTACACACATACACACACACACACACACACACACACAAATTGCATGCAAATGCCAGTGGCATATTACATGGCTTACATGCTCTCACGTCACCCCTCAGCAGACACAGGAATGTAATCAGGAAGGAGAAATACACAGATAAGAAAATGAACAGATATACACATAAAGAAACTCAACAGGCCAGTCCACTGTAGTAAACCACATAATCCATCCCCAGTCTGAAACTGCTGGTTGGGACAGAAGTAATCTGAAAGCCTTTGCTGCTAATACTGTCAACATGCTGACACTCCACGTTAAGCTTGATAACCCCAGTTAACCTCACACACACACACAAACACGCCAACAGAGTCCTGCAGCTGTGAGCAACAACTGTTTGTTTCCTCACTGCGTTGGGGTTTTATTCTGTTCCATCGTCTCTTTTCTCCGTTAAACTGATTAAAAGAAAATGCTGCTTCAAAGCTGTCGTACCTTCTGCTGTTAATCCAAATCCTTTTGTGATGAGTACAGCTGTGGGTTTAACATACTGGAGTTGGCACCTGAGTTTTGTTCACAAAACTTGACTTGGAGGTATACAACTTTTTTTACATTAAGCCCCTTTTTATTTCACAAAAATATGTTTCTCAAATGTATAAACATAACAGCAAAACAGATTTTAGACTATCTAACTCTTACCCATCCATCCATGTTCATCGGCTTGTCTGTGGCCGGGTCACAGAGGCAGCAGAACTAGCAAAGCCTAGATGTCCCTTTCCCCAGGTACGCTTTCCAGCTCCTCCTGGTGGACCCCAAGGCGCCAGGCCAGACGAGATATATAATCCCTCCAGTGTGTTCTGGGTCTGCCCCGGGGCCTCCTACCAGTGGGACATGCCTGTAGCACCTCTAATGGGAGGCGTCAAAGAGGCATCCTGATCAGATGCCCGAAACAGCTGACCCCTTTTGACATGAAGGAGCAGCGGCTCTACTCCGAGCCGCAGCGCTGAGCCCAGCCACTCCACGGAGGAAACTCATTTCAGCCAGTTGTATCCATGACCTCATTCCGTGAGGGTTGGGACGTTCACCACGATGGTACAGCACAGCACCCGCATCACTGCAGACACCGTTCCAAACCACTGACCCATCTCATGCTCTATTCTCACACGTGAACAAGACCCCTGAGATACTTGCACTCCCTCGCTTAAGGCAGTAACTCCCTTCCAACCCAGAGGGAGCAATCCACCGGTTTCCACCAGAGAACCATGGCCTCAGACTTGGAGGTGCTGACTCTCATATCAAACTCAGAAGCTGAGTTTTTGACAGGCTGAGTATGGGACATACATATGTTATTCTTTCCAGGGTACTGGACAACACAGAACAGTTTTAAAAGGCTCCCACTGGTCCCAGGGAGACGCCCCTTCCTCTCGATCTCCACTCATTCCACCAAACTACATTTCTAAGATACCTTTTCCACCCGTGCACCAACCTGTTCTTTCAGTTCTGGTGCCTTTGTTTTTTCCCAGTGTCTCAAAATAACTTGACGGACTGTTATTATCCCAACAGTAATAACAGAAAAGGCACACTTGGGTATGTTTGGTATTTGGGACTGGTCCCCCAGTAAACATAACTTTGGACTCAAAGAGGTTTTTGAACCAAACCAACTACTTAAATACGTTGTATACCTGGATCCATTACTCACTCAGAATGAGACTGCGGATACAAGCGGCATAAATGAGTTTTGTGTGTGGGGTGTCTGGGCTCAGCCTTAGAGATAGGATGAAGAGCACTGACATCCTGAGGGAGCTTGTGGTAGAGCTGCTGCTCCTTGAGTGGTTCAGGCATTAGATCAGGATGCCTCCTGTGCTCCTCCCGTTAGAGGTGTTCTGGCACGGCCCACTGGTAGGAGGCCCTGGGGTAGAACCAGAACATGATGGAGGGATTACATATCTTGTCTGACCTGGGAACGCCTTTGGGTCCCCCAGGAGGAGCTGGAAAGCGCCACTGGGGAGAGGGATGTCTAAGGTGCTTTGCCCCATGACCCAGCTCAGAAAAAGCAGACAAAAATGGAATGGAATGGAGCCAACACTTAACAATGACTGAACAACTGTTGGTTTATTCATACTTATCAATTTTGAATATTTTAAACAGTTTTAATACTCATTTTCTGCAGTATCAATACTCCAGTACCAGCTGCCTCTTGTTGTGCCCTCTTATTATACGTGTTTACTACAGTCATTCAGCTGTCATTGTCATGTTACAACCTTGTTTATCTTTCAATGAAAAAGTTACCTCATATACTCTCAGTGTCAAATTTTCCCCATGGTACCGTATCAAAGTTAGAAATTCCAGTATGGTTACGGCGCTACTCTGTACTGCATACATCTCAGTATTGCTCAGAAAGATTCAGTATTGGGTTTGTGTGTGTGTAAAGTTTAGCTGTTGGGTTAAAAACTTGCTGAGTTATACTGTCTGGGACAATTTTACAGCCGGCCCAGCTTTACGGGAAAACAGGAGACCGTGTTAATTTGTTAATGGTGCTACCTGCTGCGTTTTAGTCCTGTGGGAGATCACAGATTTAGAGAGTACACCCTGAGCTGGAATCCAACCCCTGCTGTTCCATTTCAGCTGTGTGTGTGTGTGTGTGTGTGTGTGTGTGTGTGTTCATGTTCAGTAGAGGTGACATCGGCAGGCATTTTTTTGGTGGCTGTGGTGTGTTCCTGCAGTTCTGTGGCAGCTGACTGCAGATAAGCAGCTTTACAGCTTAGAGCCACATCTTTGTGTTTGTGTGTGTGTGTGTGTGTGTGTGTGTGTGTTTCAGTGAGAGAGATGATGATGATGATGATGATGATGATCTTACCACCACTGACAGATTTTCTTTGCTCATTTCCAGAAGATTTGATTTTGAGGACTGAAACAGACCAATTGAGTTGTCTATAAATTTGCTGGTTTATGTTCTTAGTGCTGTAGCAAAGTGTTTGAAGTAAAAAAAAAAAAAAGAAGAAATGTTTGGTCCTTTTTTGATTCTTTCTTCTTACTGAAGCAGTTTGTGGTGGATTTTATCGTACAGACGAGAAACTGCGCCACAGGTTATTAGAAAAACTCTTGAGTTTATCTCTACAGTGCATTGGGAGTTTGCAGGCTTAAAACTCTCAGTTTAATATATAAAATCTATAGCTTAGCATGCTCTTAGCCACATTGATGGACATGCAGTCATTTTATTTATGTAACAGCTTTTGTGACTGTGTTGCGTGTTGGGGATAATGGTTTTGTTTTATGTGGCACATCATATTTATTTAGATCTTATGGCCGTTTATATAAGAGCCTTGGTCCTCCAGTGGCATGTCATATGCTTTAAAGCTGTAATTATAAATTGAGCTGTAACTTTGAGTGGTTTGTTGGGCAGTTTTTCATGCGTTACATGTGTGTAGATACATGACATTACATGTCTAATTGTAAAATGGGACATATGGAAGCAGTTAGGTTACGTTTCTTACTGCTTTTTGATGATGCTCTTGAGTTATTTGTGTTTGATTTAACTTAAATTTTCTGAACTTCAGGGTCAGTGCGTCGTCACATGGATACAGAGTTATGGGAGATTTATTTTACTGAATTATTTAAATGTATGCATGATTCATAATTAAGAAGAAGATACATTTAAATGGGTTTTTAAAATGTCGAAATGTGGTATTTTTCATGATCCATGTGGGTGTCCCTCCAGTATTTTGCTCCGTCACAAGTTGATAAAATATTTTAAATGCAAAGTTTTTGTTTTGGTTTGTTTTTTTTAAATCATTATTCGGGGGAAACCGCCATAATTCAAATCCCTGCTCTGCCCTATATGTGCATTTTTTATACTAAGAAAAACAGTCTTTGTATCTTTTTCATTTCTTTGTGTCCAGTTACCAACATATCACAGTTACTCTCTCAAGAAAATCTAGAATTGTCAGAGGAAATGCATGAATAAAAATATGTTGATATGCAATATATGGACAACTGTATTAAATATGCTAAGGGATTTTGTTTTAAATACCTGGGTGTAAAATAAAAAAGAAGAAGAAGAAGAATGTTTGTAGGCCACTGGCAGCCCTTACCATAAAGCTTACCCTATGGCATGCAGACGTCAATCCTTAACATGTAGCTTATGCTTTCACACACGTCAACATGCGACCTCTGACTGGGCTTATAGAAAAGCTGAATTTTTTTAAGCACTGCATTGAGGTCACATCAGATATAATGTATATACTGTATTAAACTGAGTAATACTTTGGGTTTATCGGGGGGGGGTTCCATCTGCTTGTGACGCATGTAGTTTAGTGATGGATTCACCAGCTTTCACCTTTTTACCTGAGACTGTGTAGAAAAATGTTATGTAGCAGGGTTTTCCCTGAGTTTTTTTGAGACCAAGGTGCAAAGGCCTGTGGCGGGGGGCATCTTGACAACTGTACTTTTAGATACTGTCCCCCCTCTATTAAATATGAAAGGAGGCCCCCACATGCTTGAGTTTTACACTGCTGGCTTGTATCATCAAAACAGACAGCCTTCTATGATTATATTTACCCTTTACAGCAGGCACATCCTGACAGCTGAGAATATTACTGTCAGGTATTGTCCCCCCTCTATTAAATATGAAAGGAGGCTGAAAATCACAGGACATGTCTGTTCTGATGATACAAGTCAGCGGTCCCGAAATGTGTGTTTCTCTTCTATAATACACATTCTACATCTCAGAGGCGACGTCTTTCCACATACGGGCTTCCTTCGCCTTTCAAATGGGGTAGAGCTCCGTAGGAAAAACTAGGAGAGACACAGCCCGAGGAGGAACCAGGATCTGACACAACACCGGAGGGAGAAGCTGGTCCGTGGAGCTGTGCGCCGGATGAAAGTAATGGGTTTGTGCGTGCAAAAGAGGCTACATCTGAACGCCCCCCCATGCACACACACTTTAACCAAGGCGGCGGCCAAAATCACCCAGGTGGCCTGCCTTTGTCTTAGATAGGCAGAGAAAACCCTGTGTAGGCTATATGTATTACGAAAACGGGGGTTTGCATCATGCATAAAAGTTCCTGCGTACTGCAGGTATTGGGACTGTTCTTTTCCATAGTGTATTCAAGTCAAGTATGTTTGAGTGAGACTCATCAACATCCAGCAACAGATGCAGGAGGAACTGCCTGTTGATGTCTTTCTCTCTTGCTCTGTGTCTCTCTGTAGAACCTCCTCGCATGTTTTCATAGCGGTTCGGACAGTTTCTCTGGGGATGCCTGTGAGGTGAAGGTGGCAGCTCCGTCTCACTCTCCTTCAGCCGAGGCCGAGTATTGGAGGATCAAGGCAATGGCTCAGCAGGTCAGTAATGACTTTAATACTGTGTGATAACCCCGACAAGTGTCTTTCATGTGCTGTTGGGACAGTGAAGAGGTCCAGCTATGTTCAAGTCCATTTTTGTATTTGCATGTTCGTTGCTGCTTCACTCTTGAGTGTTTTAACCATAAAGGTAGATACCAATCTTTATTGTTTCCCTTAAACAACGGTGGGACAAGAAATAAACTCTCAGGAAACAAATGAGCCTGAGAGTTCAGGAATTAACAGTAATAAGGTCAAACATCCCGTTTGCTTTTTAATCTGTTCACATTTTTAACAATCGAGTGCCTTATCTTAATGTCCTTTTTGTGTCCCAGGTCTTTATGTTGGACACCCAGTGCTCTCCAAAGACGCCCAACAACAAGGAGGGCTTTGAGCACGCTCAGTCCTGCGTTCTCATCATCGAGCTGCCGTCTGACCAACAATCCAACGGACACACTCAGAAGAGGTAGACAACACTCACACGAACACACACACTGAAGCATGTTTCCCTCCACATGTGATGATAATTAACCAACAGAGTTTCATTTTCTAACCTCGCACCCAAACTAAAACTACATTCCTCTGCTCCTAACCCCAAAATACAGTCTACCCAAACTCTAACCAATAGGATTCATGTTGGTATTTTGTCACTGGGCTCATTGGTTTTCCTTTTAGTGAGGATTTCAAGTCACAAACAGTGAACACTGTCAGTGCTTGTGAGTTCAAAAACACACAGTACCCCAAAGCTCTTCTGTCCTTTTTGAACTCCTGCTGTATTTGTGACTTATTGAATCATTCTTATCGTGATAAGATAAGATAAGATAAGATAAGATAAGATAAGATAAGATAAGGAGGAAGGAGAGAAACACAAAAATCTGAGTGATAAAATGATAACAAGTTTCAGTGTTAGTGGTGGGGGAGAATTGGATGTTGGAAGAAAGAGAGTTTTGGGGCAGCGACAGAGAAAGCCCTGTCCTCATAACACTTAGTCCTTGTCTCAGGATGGACCGTAGTCTTTGGTCAGATGATCTCAGTTCTCACACAGTGTGATACAGGGAGAGGTGCTCTATGATGTAAGAGGGGGCGAGGCTGTTTAATACTTCGTAGACAAACATCTTAATCTTAAAGTATATCCTGTAGCTAACAGGCAGCCAGTAGAGGGAGGCAAGAATGGAGGTAATGTGCCCCCTCTTTTTCGACCTTGTTAAAACTCTTGCTGCTTCATTATGGACTAGTTGAAGACTGGATAAACAAGACTGAGTAAAACCAAAATATAATGAGTTGCAGTAGTCGAGGCGGGAGGAAATGAAGACGTAGATAACCTTCTCCATGTCAGAAATTCACAGAATTGATCTGAGTTTGGAGATTGCGCGCAACTGCGTGAAACTTGTCAAACTTCAATTCAGAAATATGACTCCCAGATTTTTAACATGATATTTGACAGAGGGGGCCAATGGGCTAAGGTGAGGAGAAATAATGCAATAATAATAAAGACTTTTAATTGTAAGTTAGGATGTGAAGAGATCATGCATTGTGCTGATGACACACGGAAAGTCAAATGTATTTTAATATGTTTCAAAAACAAATTTTTAAATATTTGCATTGGGGTGGGACTCAACAGACGGCCCCTGATATTATTATAGTATTATATATAGTATTGTGGTAACATATATTACAATATATTGCGATGTATTACCTTTGGTCAAATATAAATTCAGGAGAAACTTTGTTAACATCAGTTTTCACTCTGTTCATCTTACTTTAATCATTTTTATTGCAGCAAAATATATTTAGTTGACTGTAAAAGCAAATGTTTTTATTTTTTGAGTTAGCTATCAAAAGTTTAATTTGTATTTGCAATGTCAATAATTAATATAATAAATATTGATACCTCACATCTGTGTATCAATACAATATTGCCATGCAAATTATCACAATACTATGTTGTATCGATTTTTCCGACCACCCAATACATGTTCTGTTTTGCCTTTTGTGTACCTGTGTAACCAAGACAAGCAGTCGGCCACAACGTGATGAAACGCAGCTACTGTTGCACTGTGTTTTTCCAACACGCAGCATGAAAGCACATTTTGTCTTGTCTTCCTCGTCCAATGTGTCCAGCTCATTAGCTAACAGCTGTTTTGGAGACTTGTGGGTTTTTTTTTACTAGAAATATTGCATGGAGTACAGAACTGTGTTGTTTTCTTTGACAGGAATGCTGCCAGATTAACTTAAATCTAACCTCCACTAACTGTCTTTGCCTTTTTTGTTGTTTGTTTGTTTTTGCTGCTGTGGTTACAGGAAAATTGGGTAAGGCTGTTTTCTGTGACGTTGTCAGTTTTAACAGTGTGAAAAATGTCAACATACAGTCAGGCCCTGCTTGGGTCTGTGTGATCTCCACAGTCAAACTAACGTAACAACGTGTAGAGCTGCACAATGTGGAGTGTGTGTTGGATATTGGTGCCATGAGATAAATCCTGAACATGAGGTCGGATTTTCTGTGTAATTATATAAAAACGAGTTTAAAATCATGTTTAATTTAACAGATAATGGTAATTATGAAATTATATTTTCAATGTGCATCCTGTGTTTTGACAACACAGCCTTTTGTTATAGGTTTAACATGGAATTTCGCATTAGTGTAGTCGTACAGTATGATACATTGTGCAGCTCTGTCCACATATCATCCCTGCATGGTGTACCATGCAACACATTACTCATATGCTGCGTGTGCCACATGTAGCTCCTTGTCCCGTGCATGACATGTGATCCCTGCTGTCATGTGTGTAAGTTTGTTGATCCCTTGGTGTGTCAGTATGTAATGCTTACCCTATCATGCCAAACAGTTTGTAACAAGTATAGCTGTAAATCTGAGTTCCTCTTATATAAAGTCAAGGGAAATAAAGTCTTCTCCCACAAACACACTGATGATTTTATAGCTGCTAGTCTGTCTCTTATCTAATACAAATCAGAGAGTCCTCATTGGTCCAAAAGAAATTCATGAAAGCTCATTCTTCATTAAAGCCTTTTTGTTTTTGACTATTTGAAAGTTGTTAGCCCCTCTAGAAATTCAGTATGCACTAAATCATTGAACAGTAGCTATTACACTGGTTTATCACAGCCTAGTTTCAGTAGAACATTGTTTATGTCTTAGTTGAGCAAAGAGATTGTCCTTATTTATAAAATAAAAACTTAATAAATGTGATTTGACCGGCGTCCTGGTTATTTTAAATCCTTCAGGATCCCGTTCCGGACCATCGTGGTGAGCTTGCTGTCCCACCAGGTCCTGCTCCAGAACCTCTATGACATCCTGCTGGAGGAGTTCGTCAAGCAGCCCGAAGGAAACGAAAGGGTCACACCTGTGACCTCTGACCCCAGCCGGGCCACAGCAGGCTTCCTGCGCTACATCTCCATGACTAATTTAGCCATAATTCTGGATCTGCTGCTGGATTCCTACAGGTCACTGCAACAATAAAGTCAGGCATATATGCAGATGACAGTGTCATATGGATCTGTAATCCTGCTAGTTTCAGGAATACAAACTAAGAGAGTCGGATAATAAAATTAACTGGACTAATGTTAATCATCTTTACACACAGTTCAATGGTGTTCATTATGTCTTCAGTTTCTGATAATGAGGTTAGTTGTTCTTTTATCTCAGACATGTGTTAGGATGTTACATACCTTGACATGTTTGGCGGAAACTTCCGCCTTCCTCATCCTGTCACTTTTGACAGGATGATCACGCCTCCCTAATATCAGCTGATTGACAGATCAGCTGATAAAGACTCGTCACAACCACCACCAAGTGACACTTCTGAGGAAGGCGGAAGTTTAGGGAGGCGTAACCATCCTGTCGCTTTTGACAGGATGATCATGCTTCCCTAATATCAGCTGATTGACAGATCAGCCTAACACATGTCTGAGATAAAAGAACAGCTTAAGTCATTATCTTTACACACAGTTGCTTAATCTCCTGTTATTTTCTTCTGCAGGACGGCACGGGACTTTGACACTCGGCCAGGTCTGAAGTACCTGCTGATGAAGGTGTCGGGTGTTTGTGGAGCGGCTAATCTTTACCGTCAGTCTGCCATGAGCTTCAATCTGTACTTCCAGGCCCTGCTGTGTGCCACGCTGAGCCAAGCTGACAGCATGACTGCACAGCAGGTAGAAACCAATCAAAACTCTTAAGTTTGTTTTATTCAATGTTGAAGTCCAAGTTTTAATTAAAAGCTACACTAAACATTCTTTATATTAACAATGGATTTGAGTGAAAGGGTTAGAGATGAGTGCCTGATTTGATGTCTAGCACCAGATTTAAAATGTATTTTCAGTTCTACCTTTGTGTTTTTGATAGGTGTCACGAAGTTCATACCAGGTATTTTTATGTTTGAAACAATTGCATTACTAAAATAATACATTAAAACTCATTCATTCATTTATTTGATTACATTTTTTAATCTAATGTGCACACCGTAGCAATGTGATGGCATCCATCTGCTGAGGACGTAGCAGTCATATCTTAACATTTTAGCAACCACCTATAAAACATGGTAATCATGTTGAGTAGCGACACAGCTGCCACTTTGTAGGTGCAGCTACTAACAAATCATTAGCAATCAAAACTCTGTTTCACATTTGAACCTTTCATTATATTTAGGTGAAGAGGATGCTGTACGAGGAAGAGGAGGGGAGCTCTGACTCTTCTCACCCTGGCTCTGCTTCTTCAGAGGATGAAGACATCTTTGAAGAGACAGCACAGGTAATGCACACACAGGAACATACACACACCTTCTGTTTTGTAGTAATCACTCGTAACAAAGAATAATGAAGTTTTTACAGTGATGATTGAACTTATTCTCAGTTTGAAAGAAAGATAGAAACATGAACTTTGATTTGAAATGAAAAACAGAAGAACTGTTTAATAAGTATGAGCAGTGACAGCCACAAAAAAAAGAAAAGAGAGCAGGTGCACTTAGAGGTCACAGTGATTGACAGGTGACCACTGAAACAAACAAAAAAACAACAACACAAAAGATTTGCCTGGATTAGTCTTCCTGCTGCTCTCTTTTCCGTGAGTAATTTCCCCTTTAGTTTGTATCAGTTTATCTAGGACAGTCCTCAGAGGGTTTCCTGAACTCTTCAACCTTCTAATGTAACGAGGGAGATGAATCACTCATGTTGTTGAGATAACAAATTATTCACCTTACCCTGTGTTTCCTCCGTCAGGTCAGTCCCCCTCGCGGACGGGATAAACGTCATCACTGGCGAGCTCCGATCCCGTCTCTCAGCGTGCAGCCGCTGAGCAGCGCAGACTGGGCCTGGCTGGTCAAACGCCTGTACAAGCTGTGCATGGATCTGTGCAACAGCTACATTCAAATGCACCGCGACCTGGAGAGCACTCTGGAGGAGACGGCGCTGCTGAGAGGAATAGGGGGAGGACCAGGAGGAGATCACGTCTTTTTCCTGCCTCTCTTCCAGTCGGAGACGTCCACCCCGACGTCAGCAGGCGGGCTGTCGGCGAGGGGGACGCCATCAGAGGAAGGCGGGTACAGGTGTCAGGCCGCGGACAGCGCAGCATCGCCAGGAGACACACCCACACCCAGCCCAGGATTCAGGTTTGACTTGAAAACATGTCAATGTGAAATGTTGCACACATTCTACACAAGATACATCCCACATCCTTCTGACGTACCCGAGGTGCTGTCTCCACCCTCATATCAGTGCTAGATAACTCATTCTATCAAATTAAAGTCACCATTTCTTCTCTCTTCACAGCTGCACAGGCAGTCTGCCCCACCACTTTCGCACCGGTGGCGAGAGGAGGGACTCCAGCCTCACAGCAAGCTCAGTCGGAGGAGCTTCTGTCAGCGCTGGACCGGGAAGGAGAAAGGAATGGTGGGAAAGTGCCGGGAACAAACTGTACACGATCGCCACGGACAAAACCATCAGCAAGCTGATGATGGAGTACAAACGCAGGAAACAGCAGCAGCAGCAGCAGCAGCAGAGCCACGTCAACCTGTTCATGAAGGAGCAGGGCCGGGCGACGGCAGCAGGAGGAGGAGGAGGCATGGAGGAGAGGAGGGGCCCCGTGGAGCCACAAAGGCCCCCGCAGAGGCCTCAGCATCTGGTGGACCAGCAGTGTCCCCCCTTGAGGCACTCTGTCAGTGCGGGACCAGAGATTCTGAGGCAGGAGAAGAGACCACGGTCAGGATCCACCATCAGCTCCCACAGCATCTCGCTGAGGGACTCTGAGGCTCAGATACAGGTACAGTGAGCAGGGAGTTAGAATACACAACAAATTCAATCAAGTTCGTTTGTGCAGTCATGCAAATGTGTATGTGTGTAAACATAACCTTGTGTTTCCAGCTTAGTTATTGAAATAGTTTCTCTCCCCTCGCAGGCATGGACCAACATGGTCCTGACTCTCCTCAATCAGGTCCTCCTCCTGTCAGATTCCTCGTTCCTGGCCCTCCAGCCGGCACTCTACCCCTGCCTCAGCCAGCTCTCCTGCCACGTGACCGACGCCCGGGTCCGCCAGGCGCTGCGCGAGTGGCTGGGCCGCGTCGGCAGACTCTATGACATCATCGTGTGACATTGCAAGCGAAGAAATGTGATAGCGCCGGACAAGGAGCGCAGTCTGTCAGTCAGTGAAGGACGTAAACAGGTGAAAGGTTGTTTAGATTGGGTTGATTTCATCGTGTGACGGCGCCGCTGTGCGGGAGATTCATAAAGGGTAGATTGGCTGACACTACGATGCAAAGGCACACTGTGACATCATTATGTCACATGGAATGAGCTCGACTTATTGATGAGAAAACTGATGTCAACATATATTTGTATACGCACTTTTAATAAGCATTGGGGAACATAATTGACATTAAAGGAGCTGTATGTGACATTCAGAACATTAATAAAGCAGCAAACCAGTATTTGTCATGCACAGATACAGCTGAGTAATAGCGTCCTGACCAGAGAATGAAGTCACCCAAGCTTCTCTGTTTGCTGCTGTGGTAGACGGTCCGGCCGTGACTGCATGTTAGTGCATGTGAGTCCCACTGGCTAGCTAATCGCTGCCGCTCTGCACCGTACTCGTGCGACACTGATATAAGGACGTTGTCACAGTAGCTTAGCGCCAGCCTTCTGGCTCCCACCTGTTTATGGAGTTAGCACCGTTTGCTGCTAGCCACCTGCTACACCACCTCCATGTTGAGAACTGTGTAGAAACAATCCCGCCCAAGATTCTGAATCATAGATATGCTCTGAATGTCGCATACAGCTCGGGATTTGATTGGCCGATTAAAGATGCAGTAAGAAGAATGACGGATTTAACTGGTTAATGAAGGATTCTTTGTGTTTAACGGACATTATTCTGAAAAGTGAATGTGCCAGTGCTGCCTCTAGTTTAAGTTGTTCATTTACACACACACACACACACACACTGTGTCAAAGATTTTAGATATGATTTGCTTATCAGTTTTAACTGATTTGCAGAATTGCTCACTATTTTGTTGCAGTATTGTATTATCGTCACATTAAGCATCCACTACAGTGATAAATAATGACAGTGAATTATTGCTTCATCCTTCAGTGGATGCAAACATAAATGTGCACATAAATGATGCTTATTGTAGTTCACTTGCATACTTTTCCTTTGACCGCATCGGCACTTACTAAAGGGAGTCTTCTCGTAAAGAAACCACTATGTTTACACTCAGAGCATTATGAAGTTTCTTATCACACTACTGTCAACAATGGTTCATGAGTTCAGTAACATGAAATGAGATCCTTCAGTTTGATGTTTCAGCTGTTAAACATCTGCATGCTTTACGGCTTCCATACACTAAACAATTGCATCGCTGCCTTCTGCAGTCAGCAGGAATGTGTATTATGTCACCTTTGTGCATGTGTGCATACGTACAAGTGCTACTCGAGCATGACATTCAAACAAAACAGAGACTCTCTCATTGAAAACATCGCTCAATACCACCACTAGTGGTCAAAACCTCTACGGGGTACCTCTAAGGATTTTCTTCTGACAACATGGGGCCATTGTTACTACTGGTTATGAGAATAATGGTGAATACTGTGGGTGACCTACCAAGTCACTTTCTTAGCTGAGCACATATAGGGGGACGTATACTATGTCTCAGTCTTGCCTCAGCTCATCTATGAGAAATGTTGTGTATGAACACCACAGTGACAGATCACTAGCATAAACCAGCTGAAACGAGGTCGACGTGTTTAAAGTTGAAAATGCAAACTTAAAGGTTTACTATGCAGGAATTGCCGGTTACTGATTGTAAACAGTATTGCCAGTGAAAGTAAAAGCCAACCAGCAGAGTCATTTTAGTTTGCTATATTTGTGTTTTTCTGCGCTGTGTCTGCAATTTTTGTAGCTTCCTCTTGGATGCATGCTGCTTACAGTTTGGTTACTACCTTTTTGTAAAGTCTCAACCTCCATACAGGCAGAGGGCAGGGTCTCTTAAATAAATACATCACCACAAACTCAGTAGGTCATACTGGTAGTGATGATTGAGAGATTTTTGTATGAGTCCATACATTGTGTTCTAGGAAAATCCTGCATAATATAGCCTGCCTTTAAAATGTTATTTTATGTATTTTTTTAGTTTATTTTCTCATAATCAGAGAATGTGCTGCCATTACATCTGCTGGCGACATGTTTCACAGTCAGTCTGTTTGTATGTTTGTTTGCTGCTGCCATGCATTTCCTATATCCAGCTTTGAATACCGTGCACTCATTCACCTTCAACTAAATATTAAACCTCCTAGAATGAGTCTTAACCAGAGTGGAACAATCAAGTATTCATTTCAACCACATATCACATACAGAATATGTATTTTAATGTTGAATGCCAGTGCTATATTACATTTTATTTTTGCTGTTTATGTGTATTTATATCATTTATTGTTTCAAATATTTAATGTGTCATATTGAGCATTTTCTGTTTTTTGAGTTCATATTTCACCTGTTGATGCAATATGTGCTTATACTAACTAACTGACATGAGCAAGGCTGCTGGTGTTAGATATGTGTCTGGCTTTAGGTGTGTTAGTATTCACAAGGTTTTACATCAAAGCCACGTCTAGCAACTACTGTAATAATGTCACTGTTCTTAAGACCGGCGCGTTAAGTTGAAGCACTTAAAACTCAGTAAACCTCAAGAAATGCATCATGTGTTCACAACATCATAATCCATATGCCGTCCTCAGTCACTTAATATCCTCCTTCATTTGTAAGACAGTCAAAAGACGGCCAAATACAGGGTTACACACAAGTAACACACAGTTAACAGTTTAAACAGTTTCTCTTCTTTTGGTCAAAATCAAAAGTAAGAATGCCCATTTAAATTTCTCAAAGCCCCAAACCATGTCTATAGATGTCTTCTTTTGTTCGACCAGTAGTCCAGAACACAAATATATTCAATGTACAATGAGACAGAGACAATTAATGAGTTAACAAATACTGCTGGTTTGGCTTATTTAAGACAAGCAGATCTCCGACATTTACTGTGCACGGTCTTGCTCCACAGAGGATGAACCACTTTGATTTCAATGGCAACTTCCTGTAGCACCACCCTCAGAGTAAACATCACATTTTCAACCCGAGTAGCAGTAGTAATAGCAAAGTCATCAGTAAGTTGTCCATTCTGTCCTTTTCTTACTCAGTCAACACTGAGACAATCAATCTTTAACTGTCAGCTACCAATAGGAGTGCAGATATTTGCCGTCTCCAAAGAATAACGTCACTGCTCTCACCTGGATCACAGTAATGTTATTGTGTATGCTTGGACCACAGAAAACAAACAAGTGCAGAAAATGTAAAAAAAAAAAAAAAAAAAACCTCATCAAACATCACATGACACAACTCAGCCAAAGAGCTGAGTCTGTACTGACCTCCATTCATGCTACTGTGCATTTTAGGACAGATTATTACTGAATGAATGAAAGAGGAGCGTGTTGAGAGTGTTGCTAGCTTCAGCAGCCTGGACCATATTGAGGGCAGGCGTGCAGGCAGGTCGGGGAGGGAGGGGGGGAGGGGCATCTGAAGCTCCTAAGAAGATTTGCTTTTCTTTTTTTCACCCAGTTTATCAACTTCTGTGAGTTTGTCTCTTCATCTGCACTCATTGCTCTCTCCTCAACAGCTTCCTCACTTCCTCTGCTGCTTACTGTCTTATTTATTGCTGGCTTTCTTTTTGTGAATGAAGCTCCGAAGCCACCCAAGTGGCCCCTAAAAACAACCTGATTCTGGAAATATCACCAGAGCACTTATACCATTATAAACCTGTAGGGAGATAGTGAAAAGATGTGGGCCAGTTGAGGCCAGCATGATGACAAAGTGTGTCTACTTGATGGCAGAGGATAGGACGTCACATAGTGTACACACTGTAGCATCTCTGACATCAGCCACAGGTTCCTGGAGAGACCTTCTGAGGCGAGAGTTTCAGTTTACACCTCACCGCTGTCGTTATAAGAGCCTTAAAATCTTAATGTGGGCAATGTAGCAATCACCATGACTGACTGTAACAGACTGAAGCATCTGTCAATCACGAAAATGCCCCAAGTACACATGTATTTGAGACTGTTTCTTCTTGATACAGTTTATTTAAAAAAAAAAACAAAAAAAAAACGTAAATCATAACCCCAGTAACTCCTGTTGAGCACTGAGTGACCATCATCATTTAGCTATGGTTGTTGATGCTTGCGATCAGACAGGTAGGGTCCAACCACCACTAAAGCCATAGCAATGCCAGAGATGTGTACCGAATAGAACTTGGAAAAGATTGTTAGCCACAGGGATGCTATGACGAACTACACTGGTAGCTATTAGTTTTCTATATTTTGTTTTATTCAGTCCCATTCACTACTTGGTGCATATTGCAGCAGATAATTGGTTGCATTCAAGTTTTTGTATTATTGTGTGCAAGTTGGACTCAACCTGTATCCACAGGACTGGACACTGTCTCTGCTGTCTTCAGCCGGTCTGCTCTTCAATGTGGGAAGATATAGTTTTATTTTATGGGGAAAAAACATTGCAAGGCAGAGTTTGAAATTGTTAGACAGTCACAGTGTGACTCAACAGTCTCTTTCTAGCATTTCTCTTAAGTGCACTATGTCCCTGTGTGACTGTTTTTAGTCTAGAGGGCAGCATTACTTGATTTTCTCTATTGAGCCAAATTTTACAATTGCAATGACAAAACATTTAACTACAACATGATTTTACTTGTATTTCCTTTCCCCCTGAACCTACAGACTTGCTGCCACACTATAAAGTAGATACTCTCTAAAAATAACTGGGGATGAAGAAACTTGCCCCAATTCCTACTTCGAAATCTTTAATTCACTTTTGCTCTCAGAAAGTAGTCATTTCCGACTGTCCAGTAAATGACAAACAGCATTAGTATGTCTCGCCTCTCTGTCCTGTCCTGTCTCTGTTGTCCCTCAGCCCCTCCCAGTGTCCCTGACCCGTCCCCATTTGTCCTTATTCCCCGCTGTTTGAGGGTGAGCAGCGAGTGGACAGATGTTGTCGGCCGTCAGTGTGATCAGCAGCGGTGAAGGGAAGGATTTAGTTGGTGTTAAGTCCATGCCAGCATTTCCATCTAAAAAAAGCAGTCGACTAATGTGTCGGTGTCATGCAACAACAGTTTGTGTTGATTTCGCCTGGTTTTCAACCGGTCTTTTACTCTGATTGTCTTGCTCTTAGTCTCTTGTGTGTTGTTTGTTTCTCATGTTAAAGATGAGATAACGGTTTTGTCTCCACATCTGAGTTTTACTGCTAACGTGCGTAGTGTATATAGCGCAGAGATTAAGATAAGATTGCATCGTGAATGTGTATGTTGTGGCATGCTGATCAACACAAGCACAAACTTCATTGCACTCTTAAGCAGATTTGATGCACTTGGGTATAGTTCAGTACCGAAGAGATGCTCCAAATCCATCCATCGTCATGTGTTCCATCACCAGAAAGATTTTACAGCAAAGTCTTTGCACGAGTATAAGCTCTTATTGTTTTCTGATTCAGTCCTTCTTCTGTCTTTGTGCTGGGAAGCTGTAATCGCATTTCTACTGATAATTTACAGTAAAATCATCTAGAGTGTTACTGTCTTATTGTGCAGTCGAGGGATTATTGGGGCTCTGAGCAGATTGAACAGTGTGACCTAGTATACTTGCGTTGCTCAGAGCTCAGACAGATTGCTAGTGTATCTTAGAAAAGACGAACTTACTGAAAAAAAAAAGAGTAAAAGAGTAGTTACGGGTTTTGCACAAATCACTCAACTAGCTTTTGGGAACTCAGTAGGTGGATAAGTGATTGGGTGACTGGTCTGATAGTTGCAGGGAGGCTGAGCATCTGTCTGATCGCCTGAGAGCGTAGGAGTGAACGCAAAGCAGCTTTGACTATGTTGTCCTGTCGTCTGACACTGACGGAGAAAGTATATAGTACGTGACCCAGACATTTGACACAGTTTCTAAAATAGAGGCTCACACGTCTGAGGCCGTCACGGGAACATATAGATCCAGAGAAAGAAGAGGTACTACAGAAAATTATCTTTGTTTTGACTTCACAGTCAAATTATTAGAAATATTTAGGGATGCACCAATAATGAAATTCTGGGCCAATACCACTGTTTTTTTTGTTGTTGTTGTTGTTTATTTTGACTTTCTTGTTTCTCATTCTCCCTTTTGTGCAAGGGAAAAATACATTTTTAATTTTAAAAACATAACTGTCTTAAAGTCAGTCAGTTCTTCGTTACACTACCTTTGAATGAGCACCAATTCAAGCATACACACTTATGAATCAACCTTAATATAACCTTCTCTTACATGAAAAAGGTTAAACAAAATCAGCTTCAAAAGCCTTTGCTCTTCATAACTGTATTATTCAATTTTCTCTCCAAAAACTATATTTCAAACAGGAACACTTTAGTCAAACAAAACTGTATTTCCATTTGCAGTGTTATATTTGGCGGTATGGCTCTGTACTGGGGCCCCTTTGCCTGTCCTCAGGCCTATGCAGAAAGCCTAAGGCAGAGAGAGCACACCTCTCTGCCCTTTCGCATGCCTACATAAAAAGCCGCTGGGAACAGAACAGAGCAAATGTCAATGACAAACAGAAATGACATTGATAAGTCAGACAACATGAAAAGGAGGAGCTGGGATGGAGGCTGGTTGCAAAGTAGCTTGCAGTGGAAGCAGCAACAGTAGGCAGGCCAGAGCAGTTTAGATTACATTTGAACACATCGTGAGAGCATTCTAATTTACGTATTACCCAATTCTCATTTTTACCGACGAGAGCTTGAATGCATCATAATGTATCAGTGCAGTCTCTGTCGACAGCTGCTAACAGCTAACGCTAACTAGCGCTCCTCCTGCTGACGGATTTTTTGTTCACAGTGAAGCATTATCAAAGAAACAATAGGGTGCGTCCCCTGATATGTCAGTGGTGAGTTTACCGCATCCTTTCGTTCTGAAGTCGTCCTGAGGAGATCTCTGTTCATCCTAAACACGTTTTCTATATTTCCCAGATGACGGCCCTGCTTTTCAGCCTGAGTGAAATTGATGTGACCCAACAGATAAACATCAGCTTCTGCCAGGGGCAAATGCCATCGTAGTTGCTGATAGGTTGATGGTAATCAGCAAGGCGAATATTTGCCTAATACTAAATTGGTGCATTCCTAGAAAAGTTGCAGTGTGGGAGTCAGTGGTTTTGGAGTTCGGCATTTACCAAGGACTGAAAGTCAGGATATGTCGGCCTGTGGTGTTTTGATTTTGACCAGTGTTTTTGACGTATGTCTCAGTCCTCCAGTTTTATAGCCTGATAAGACCATCCTGATGATGTGAGCTCAATATTCTGTTTCGCTCTCTGTATCAGTCTGGACTTGGTGCCACCCCAAACACTTTCTGGAAATTAAAATCCAATTGGGGCCAATCACAGATCTTTAAACATGCAAGTATGCACTTGTGGAGTTCCTCAGAGGAAAAGACATTTTTTGCCATTCTTCCAACTGGATTTGGCAAAAGCTTGATTTATCAACTGGCTCCATTGTGGATGAAGATGTTCCCCGGCTGATTGGCTAAAGGAGTTTGTCAAGGCGAGTCATCCCACCCACTCAAAGTGTTTGGGGCGGCATTGAGTCCAGACTGATGCAGAGAACAAAACAGAACATTGAGCTCATGTCATCAGGATGGTTTTACCAGGCAACCAGCTTTATGGAAGTCATACCAAATCACTGATGTACCCCTTTAAAGTGAACTTAAACATGCAGTAAATAAACACATAAATAGCATTAATAAAATGTGTATTACTGAAGAGAGATGCATACAGTTTAATTTATAACGGTACTCCAGAGCCATACTGGTCCATAAGTCTCTACTTAAACTAAGTGTACTTGTCAGCCTAGAAATCATAGTACTAGATTTATGTTTCCACATTGCCACATTCCCTTCTGTTCTCAACTCTTTTTTTTTTAACCTGCATTTTAGTTTTAACTTTATTAACCAGAAAAACTGGATCTTGAGCTCTGTTTGCTGCAATTTACATTAAAACACTGACAGTGACATGTAATGACTTTTCTTCACACCTAAGCCAAGGTGCATGCGGTGTGTGAGGTGTGGTGTGGTGACCATACCTGTGGCACAGAAGATGTTAAACAGGTCAGGATGACTCAGCCAAAGGGAAGTATTTAATTAAAAACATGTTCCAAATTGCTTGTGTCCCTTTGAATAACAAACTCACAGTTTAAAGCGACAGCCAATGGTTTGTGTGGGATTTTTAGGCTCTTTGAGGCAGTGCGCAACTGTAAAAATGTGTGATCTGTCCATCAGCATTCCTGCAGATGAATGTGCAGAAGTTTCCTGGTATGAAAAAAGCTTTGTGCACACTCATTCAGGTGGTTAGTTTGTCAGTTTGCGTCCTTCGCTGACTTCAGACCGGGCTGACATCAGCAGGTCAGCTAATGTTGTGACTGTGATTTCTAAAAGTGTATTTTTTTCTGCTTTTGATATCAAAGAAAAAAGCACCTGTAATCTCTCCTCCTGAAGTTTCTCACCTGCTCTGGCTTTCCTCTCTCCTCCTAAACTCAGTCTTACAGTTGTGTACCTGCTGTATGTTTCAAAGCGCTTTTCCAGGAGGCCTGTCTGCTCTGTGTGTTGTACAATAAAAGCAGTTTATCTCATGTGTGTCATCATGTGGTACTATTTCGCATCTTCACATCTATGATAACAATCACTTAAAATACCTCACTGCCGCTCATGTGAGCATTACTCACCTCCAAACAAGGTCAAGGTCAGAGAATGACTTTCGAAGAATACCACATAGTGCGAAGTGGCCACAGATGGAGCTGCAGGTCATGTGACATCCTGCAGCCAAATAGACTGTTTGCCATACACAGCCATTGTAAATGTCCTGAACAATTCTGTTTTGTTCTGTTCAAACTATGTGTTCAAACACTTACACCGCCTCTGTTTGTGTTTGCCTGACAGACACACCGGGCATGCAAACACTGGGTTGTTTGATCTTTAACACTTGAGACCGTTGTCTTCTGCCTCTTCTTATCACTGGCTTCTTTTCACCACGATCATGATCCTTCCTTAACTGTAACTTAACTTGAAACTTTGTGAAATTTTTGTTGCCTAAACTTGACAAACCTTTAAAAAGAGGTGACAGATCCATAAACACTAGGGTTGGATGATATGATGGTATATACCACGCAACAGTGAAAATGTATCCACCGCTAGAGATTTGGCCATTTTTACCATGGTTGGGAGTTATTCGGGGCAACTATTTGGCAAATTAGGGCGAGATTTTCACCCGATCTTGTGATTCTCGCATGATTCTTTCATTATCTTGCAAGGTAACATGACTTGGTCAGGCTGGAGGAAGAGAGTGAAGTTGTAAACACAGAAATCCAACACGACGTTGTTGTTTCCATCCACAGACCTTGTTGTCAGCAATTTAATGTAGGAACTATTTTCTCTCTACACCCACCACCCATATCACCTCCCAGAAGGAAGCATGCATCTACTGCTAGCTCACCTAGCACCACTGAGCTAACTAATGTTACAGCTCAGCCACGGAGGTCACCAGTAATGTCTACATCCGGTGCTGCTGGAGCACAAATTTCTTGACTATGAGTAGATGCTACATGAAACTACTGACAACAAGGCCTGTGGATTATCTTGAGTAACCACTTCATGATTTCTAGTATAGACTTTCAAGTTTTTCAAATGTATTTTGGAGCGCAAAATTATATTGGAGACAAGACAGCGATTTCAACACATTCTCACTCCGACCTCATCATATATCAACGTTTTCACGTCAGGTTACAACGTGCAAGGTACCCTGGGTGCGTTGGTGTTGACATTCTGGACGCCGTGTCAAGTTCTGCCTGTTACATGCGTTGTCATCTTTCAAAATCCACTTAAGTTTTCACAGGAAATTTACCGTTTACATACAATCTCTTTCAAACTAAGCACACTACATCAGTACAACAATGCAAATTGACTTTTTTTTTTCCTTCAACATCTAACACATGTGGTTGGGTTTAGGAAAAAGGAACCGGGTTTGGCTTTATAATCTTGTGGGACACAAACACTGCTCTCGAGGGTGAAAGTCAGTGGTTGTTCACCCACCCTACTTGGACGTTTGCCGCCGTAACTTTCATTCTTGTCCAGACACGTGTCCCCTCTGATGCCACCGGGACATGCTTTTTTGTCAGTGTCAGTGTCAGTGACGTCGGAAGTCACTGCCCAAGCGCCGTATTTCCACGACTTCGGAGCGAGACCAGGTTGGACATCTTTACAGCAGATATCTCCAACACTCTGCAGCTCACACCAAAACCATCTAGACTGATAAACAGCTGTACAGGTAAGAGGAGAAATATGGATTTTTGATTTAAGGGTGAACTGTCCCTTTAAAGCTTCCATTTTGGAAGAATTTCTTTTTACTGTTCTTTTGACTCAAGTGTTGTTTAATCTGAAGCAGCTGTATGTTTGTTATGTTTGTAACCATTTCTTTACTGAATTCACAGAGCATTTACTGTATCATGATATATACAATTACAAATGGAATGGAAAATGAGTTGTCTTGCTTTGCTGAGCAGTCACATGCTCCATCCATCCCTGTCTCTTTTACACTCACAGCTGTAAATCCTCCCATCAGGACCAGTGACGTGCCTCCTCTCAGCTGGACACATTGACTGTCTGCTGCCCTCGTTTCTTCCTCCCTCCCTCCTCCCCCTCGCAATTATTATTTCAGGATGATCACTTCAGCTCTGCAGCCAGTGTCCCTCTGAGCTCACAGCACACTTGTCCTCCTCATCTCTCCATCCACCGTACCTCCTCTGAGCTCTGTCGGCCGCTGTAGCCCCTGGCTCCAGCTGGGCTTCAGATCCTCCACCCATCCACCATGCGGTCTCTGTTGGAGAGCAGCTGGATGAAGTTTGGACCGGCCGGCCGGGACTCTCTGGACTGGTCGCCCGGACCCTCGGCTTTGCCTTCCACTGACAGACAGGCACCGGTGAGTTCATCCAAATTTAATGGGTGTGTTGGGACTAATGATTACCATCACAGTCAATTAATCTGTTCATTAATTAATCTGTTAAATGTAGAAACTAAAAAAGAAAATGCAGCAGAGAAGTGATCCAAAAAGAAGTTTCTAGAAGCACTTAACCAGTCTTGAATGCTCTCATTATTCTTACAGCCTACATTACAGATGAAAGTTACACAGTTTGCATGTGCAGCCTCTAGGGATAATTATAGATGGAAATATGAAAGATCATAAGGCAGGCGTGTAAATGCTTTTGACTTTTCACAGTAAATTAGCAACGTGACAGCATTTTGGCATTTGGCCAATTAGATTATATAACAAGGTAAATGCCAGGCATAGTTGAGGTGACGAAGTATAGAAAGAATTTTGAAGTTTTGATTTTTAACTTTAAAACCCAAATAAATTAATATTTTCTTTATTTATTCTATATTATATTAACTGCATAATTAAATGTTGCTTCACATTAGGACAAGTGTGATATCTGAAAGAGGTTTTCTGTGCTGTGATTTAACTTGCAATGACTGGTAATGACCCAAAACAAACCCCTTTACATACTGTACATACAAATGATGCAATAAAATAAAAGATCATCTGCTATCAATCCACTTTGCAAGAATTAAAGAGAGACCCAGCTGTAAAAATAAATTGTCGCTCATCTAAACCTCATAAACTGTATATTCAATATTCTTAGTTGAGTCAAACATTCTAGTGTGTCTTCAAAAGTGCAAAACACAATCAGGAAACACGTTTTTAATCACAACTTTGTTAGTTTACCCACACATATTATGTCGTCTGAAGCTTCCAGCATTTAAGATATTTATTTTAAGTATTACATATGTTAATTCAGATTTGATGCTCATGCTCAGAAGTCTGCAGCAACACCACTACTTGATTTTGCTTTCATTTAAGTAATCAGATCTTAACCTTGCGTTCCAAGCTTTATTATGAAGTATTTATGTTCAGCACATATGTAGTGCGTTCAGTGACTGTGTGCTCAGTGCTAAGCAGTTTTATTGGTACAGATTAATTCATGTAAAAAGGCCGGACAGATGTTTGTGACTGACAGCACCCTCTGTCGGCCTGATGTCACCATCTGACTTTAGTATTCCCTTTATTACTAAATGTTGGTTTTTGTTTATAATTGTTAGGTTATACGTTTCTCTGTTTTTGATTTCAGTCTCACTCACTGTCCTCTAATAACTAGATAGTTTAGATTTAGATTTAGATTAGAGTTTATCAGTCTAACAGCACAGCACATTTTCTCTCCTCACTTCGACCTTCGACATAAGACTAGTTAGACCAGTTTTCTGTTCATATGTTAAGGTTGATTATGAAATTTAATTATGGCAAGAAAAAAGGAGAATTATGTAAATTTTGATGCAATAATCACGTAATAATCTATTCTCAGGAAATCTAACCTTTTTGTGCCTGACTCACAGGGCCCGAGCTCAGGTGAGGCTATCATCAGTGCAGGATCGATCACCTACATCACCATAGCAACCGTCTCTATCCTCCTGCTCCTCATCACTGCCCTCGGCTTCCTGATATGGCGCCGAAGATCCAGCTACGGCCTCAACAGCAAGCTGGGCTTGGCCAACGTGATTGCCCTGGAGGACCTGCAGGATCCGGAGAGGAACTGCGAGCTGCTGTCGTCGATCCGACGCAGTAGAGGTCAGCACCAGCTCCCCAGCTCCAGCTCTGAGCAGGACGTGACGGACGGGGTGTTCCTCATGGTCTACCTGCCCTCGCCGTACGAACAGACGCTCACCAGGATTGCCAGAGCTGCCAGCACGAGCAGCTCCAAGGACCTGGAGCTGCTGCCGCCAAGTCCTGGACCAGAGACAGGAAGCAGAGATGAAGAGGACGACGGGGTGAGGCTGAAGGACAAGGCAGTCATAGGGGAAGAAATCAAGGACTGAATCAAGGCAGAATGTGAAGAAGAGAAGAGAGGACGATAACATATCCAATAACCTAATCAAGGAAACGTCATCAAGACGAGTTAGAAGAAGAGATTGCCATCACTCGGCCCTGTCCTGCTGCACCAACACCTCCTGCTAAATCTGTATAGATTTTCAATGTGGTTTGGTTGTTTTGGATCCAGAACACATCATCTCCCGTCGGACAATGTCCTCAGTGATTCTCCTTTCAACAGAGAAGTTCCATGCTGCACAAGTCGGAAACAGAATGACAGATTTCGGTTTCTAGGTGTCCTTCTCTTGCCAACAATGGTCTTTTGCAGGGATCAAACTTCTTATATTCCGTTACAAGACAGACCACTATGACTCCCATATGTACCCTGCTGCCTCTTCTTTACCATCCTGCAGCATGCACAGTATAATAATGACTGAAAAAGGTGCAGAACTGACTGTTTTCAACAAATCTTTTTACATCATTCCTCATACAGAGCCAAGAAAAGGCAGCGTCACTCATTTGCTCATTTTGAAAGTACCAAGGATTGTAATATATGTACATCTGGAGTGAAATAGTTTTATTTTCTACTCTTACAATGTGTATTTTATCTGTTACACAGCTGTAGCGTCCTTTTAGAGATGTATTTTGTAACACTGATATTTGTAATATTTGCTGTGTGATTTTCACGGTACATTCATTGTTGTCTCATTGTTTGACGTCTGAATACAATGGCTGACAATAAAGTGGAGGATTCTGATTTCTACAGTTCTCTCTCTGTTGGTTGTTCTGTAGTTTTTGGGCAGTGTTTCATCTCTCACGTCACCAAAAAAACAAACAAAAAAGAAAAAGCCTTGTTATGAAAGCAAGATAGACAGGTGTTTTGTTTTGTTTTGTTTTTTTAACAACGTCATGGCTACATAATAATGATACCATGGGTGTTTGGCTTGGTTCCCTGTAAGCTTTAGTCTCTCTGTACGTTTGTCTGGCTGAGTGCCAAAGACAAGAAGTAACATGATACATAATGACAGGGAAGGAGGAGCAGCCAACCAAACTTTTGCCACAGATAAACAGGCGGATAAGGAAATCCATGTATGAGTCATTAGAGGACATTTTCATGCCTGTGTCAAACACAGCTGTGTTGTTACACCCTTGCTGTGTAATATTGATGCCAAAGGCTCCATTTAATCTTTATGAGACTCACCAGGATTTCAACTCACACCAATCCGCAGCAATATTTGATGCTGAAATCAACTGACGGAGGATAAAGAGTGAAAAAGTCAGTGTAGGGGGAGGTTGATGGGTCAAACAAAACTGGACAGAGACTGCAGTTTGTCTTTACACCTAACCAAGTAGTTTTGTTGCCTAAACCTAACCACGACGGTTTCACAACATTAACCCTTATGCGTAAGTGGGTCAAGTGGGTATTCTTGTAATGAGAAGTTGCTATCATTTCCGGTATCCATGTTTCTGATATCATGCTATTTAAATTTTTAACTTCTCTTTTACAAATTTTAGGAAATTATAGTTGTTGTATTAGTACCCAAAGCTTCCATAAGTGGGTCAAAAGTGATGTTTTCAAATGCCATTTTTGTCATTTTGGTTAAGAATAATCATTTGTAGTGTCTTTATTATACTTTGGTTTACACAAGATTGATTTCATGTTTGAAATATTTTTTATCTTCCACTCTTTCACATTTTGAACACGGTGGCCATGGTTGCCTCACAGCAAGAGGGTCCCTGGTTCGAACCCAGGAGGGAGCCCTACTGTGCAGAGTTTGCATGTTCTCCCTGTGTCACCATAGGTTTTCTCTGGGTACTCCGGCTTCCTCCCACAGTCCAAAGACATACAGGTTAATTGGTGACTCTAAATTTGCTGTAGGTGTGAATGTGAGTGTGAATGGTTGTCTGTGTCTATGTGTCAGCCCTGTGATAGTCTGGTGACCTGTCCAGGGTGTACCCCGCCTCTCGCCCAGTGTCAGCTGGGATAGGCTCCAGACCCCTCCCACACTTAATGTTCACTTTGCAATCTTTGTTACTTGGGGAGGCTTCCAATGCCAGGGAGGTTCAAGCACAGAATTTGGGTTCAGTGGAAACCTTACCATGGTTGGCTATGTAAGAAAGAAAGGAATGGCTGTTGCTCTTCTGAGCAGGATTCACCACAAGAAAGAAAATAGCAAAAAGAAAAAAACAGGAGTGATCACATTCTACACCAAGTTCAAAGGAGGTGTAGACGCCATGGACAAGATGGTTGGCATTTAAAACCGCATGTGCCAACACAAAGCTGGCCCATGGTGCTGTGGTAAAACATGCTTCACATCACCACCCTAAATGTCTACACCTTTTTCCACAGCTCAGCACCCTGAATTCAAGAGTGGCTTTACCAACGCACGACGGCTCTTTCTCCGTGAGCTCTCACAGGAGCTTGTCACACCACATATGAGGAGTCGACAAGAAGGCTGCCCCCAACTGCAAATCCCGATCATTGAAGCAATGGGAAGACATGGGGCAACAAAAGCCACAACCCAGCCATAGGAAAGAAGCAGACAGGGCGAGCCTTCTCTGAAGAGAAAGAGGTGTCGGATCTGCCCAAGGAGCAAAGATCACAAAGTCAGCAGTAGACGTGGGAAATGCAATGCACCTGTGTGCAAAGACCACAAGTAGTTTGTCCCTGTTAGTAGAGCTTGAGCTGATATATGATACAGGAAAGGAACCAAAAGTAGCATTGTGTGTTACAGTTAAAACTGGCCTGACTCAGTTAAAAACTGGTTTTCAGCAGGTTGCAGATATGCAACAAAAACACAATACAATATAAAATACAAACAGAAATAATCAGCAGAGGCAAAACAACAAAATGTAGGCAGTTACATCGACATTGCAGAGTAGCACCCTGAAATGGAGTGAGTAAAATGGGATATGGGATTTAAACCAATGGTTGCAGGTCTGTCCTTATATAGACAGTGTTTAAATGCGTGTCTGACATGTTTAAAAAGTACCATTCGGGGGGCGTCAGTGGCTTAGTGGTAGAGCAGGCGCCCCATGTACAAGGCTGTTGCCGCAGCGGCCCAGGTTCAAGTCCAGCCTGTGGCCCTTTGCTGCATGTCATCCCCTCTCTCTCCCCCTTTCACACTTAACTGTCCTGTCCATTAAAGGCAAAAAATGCCCAAAAAAATATCTTTAAAAAAAAAAAAAATACCATTCGGACGGGATTAGTTTTACATAGGGATGTGGACTATTGTCACTTTATAAATGTAATCTGTAATATAAATGTCTGATTCGCACGGGACAAGAAATCTCCGTAATTCTACCAGAGATGGGAGTGGTAATTCAGTTTGCGCCCTGGCATCACCTCCCTGTCGGCATGTGCGTGCTATGTTGCTTCCTATAAGCATCAGCTGAAGGATAATAATAATTAATGATTAGCCCAATATGAAATATTTCCCATGATCAGGATTGTGTGTACACAACGATTAGCAACATGGATTTATATTAGGCCTACCTAACACAACCAGTCTCATGGCTCTGAAAAGTGCTTTCTTCTCGACCTTTTTGATTGGTCTCCCACGTAGGGCTATGCGATCATTAGAAGAATGTCCACTATCACGAAGGCCGACAACACTGAATGCTTCTTCAATCCTCCTCCGCCTCCATCATCGAAAAAACCCGGAAAAGTAGTTGTAAACGCAGGAAAATGGTTGTGAACAGGACATGACGAAATATTTACATACATTTTTACAGAGGATCGCATTCGCACGGGATTAATATTACCCGAGCTATTTTCTCCAGACTGTTTTACAAAAGGTAAAAGTCGCCGTAATTTTTACCGACATTATCCGTAATGATTACAGACAAGGCGCGTTGGATGGGACTAAAATCCCTGGTAATAATTACTTTACCCCACGTCTGCACGATAAACTAATCCCGTCTGAATAGAGCTAAAGAGGGTATTGCTCTGATGTAATGTGGGATCTCGTTGTGAATTTCTCATGCCACAGGAATAAGTGGATGCAAGACTGATCGAGTGATCTTGTATTTGAGGTCACTATAGTCCAAATCTGCTGTGCTTAACTGAACTCATTGGCCTATATATACGTCAGGTCTATCTGGTTTGTCTTCATAGTCAGCAGAGGTGGAGAGAAGGTGCCACTCAACAGTTTCAAATCCAAACAAACAAAGCAAAACTCCATAAAAAAACCTTATGAGAAACTGGGTGTTTCCTTAAACTGTAATGCATCTTATCACGGCATCTGCCACCCAACACTCATGTCAAAACATAAGTAATGTTGCTTTTCAGATAAAAACGAACAGACAAACAGCTTGGGCCACAACATCAAGTTCAACCTGGAGCAGACTGATCATGAACTCTCTGCATGTGCGGCAGAACTTTTTCTACCAATCATGGGAAACACAGCTTTCCAGATGCGGTTCAGGTGAATATAATTATAGGTCGAATGAAGGCCCACGGCCAAAACACACACATCAAAGTAAGACAGATGCACACCCTTGTCACATGCATGACAGAAAATACTAATACTAATCTCCACTTTGGCATGTTCCGTGATGTTAGTTTTGTCCCGATAAACTTTGTAGTTGCTTATTATATATGATAGTTACATATAAATACTTTTTTATTTTTAGTTTCACACTACATTATGGGAGAGGTTTTCTAGCAGTGCATATAGATATACTTCCTTTTGCTGCTGACACCTGGATTCCCCTGCCAGGGATCCAGAGATGAGGCTTATCATGGCTTTCACCACAGTCCCTGTGACAGCCAGCTCTACCAGCACATCCACAGCCCCACCCTAGTGCCGCCTGTGCATAAGTGATATTTAGTGAGGGCAGAGTAGTGTTTGTCTGGTCATGCTGGATTACTAATCACAGGTTAAGACTGGGTGTTTGCTTTGCATGCTACAAACAAAACTATACCATCAAGCCAAACAATTATAAAAGATGTAAGCACTTAATAGCGTCACATTTCAGCTTCACTTAGAAAATGTTGCTGCTGCATTGTTTTCACACTGCAAATTTAACAAATAATTAGATTTCTGGCATTCTGTCACTAAGGCCTGGTCCCCATGGGCATGAGTGTTTTTGAAAATTGGGGTTTTCCTCATTTATTCTAAATGAACACATAATAAAATAAAAAAAACAAATCAGCATCCAGCTGAAAATGTAAAACACCACTGAAGCGTTGTAGAGAGCCAAACCAACAGGCGGCAAAGTAGATGTTGACTCCAAGGCTCCCACACACTGTCACGGACAAAATTTCAAAACTTTTTTCCATGACTTTTCAAGAACCCACAATATCTTTCTTTTTCCTGTCCTTGCCTGGCTAACAGATTTGAACGCTATTCAAACATAATTTCAGTTATGAGGGGAGAGACAGGACGTGGGGGAAATGATGAAATGCACATAATGGTAAACAAAAAGAAAATAACTTTGTTGTTATGTAACATTATGTGGAATGTTATCCATGAAAGATTACTGTTAATTACTAATGATTTCATTACACACAAACAAAATTCCAGGATTTTTCCAAAACTTTCAATGATTTTTTTCTATTTCTATGACTTTTACAGGCCTGGAAATGTGATGATGAAAATCCATGACCTTTTCAGGTTTTCCATGACAGTGGGAGACCTGTGGCCTATCAGAAGTATAAAAATATGATATTGACCTCCGTCGCACATCCTGTAACATCTGCTCCTCAGAATAGTGGAAGAGTAACTGTACATTTATGTGTAAACATCTACAAAGTCCTGTTAGCCAGCGCTGTTTTGGTCACATCTACAGTTGAATGAAACGTTGTCTCATTTTTGACGCCTCACTAAGGAGAGAATGGCACTCTGATGTGTCTAAAATCTCTTCACATTTTAGTGAACTAAAATGCAGTTTGTGTGTGAGGAAAAGGAACATTTAAAAAGAACTAGTCCATACCCACTGAGTGCACAGCTGCCCACGTACAGTTTTGCATGGTGTGTGTTTGGAATACAGGTCATAGGAAACTGTAGAATAAATAGTCAACTGAACCAATTAAGAAGAGCAATGTATTCAGACAGAGTTTCTGTGAATTTGATAGTACGATTGCTTTATTGAAAGTACAGTAGTACCATTGCCAATAGTGGGATAGTTATGAGCTAAAACTGTACATTAGTAGTTGAGGTAGCACGTTGAAAGGCAGATAGTTAAAGTGTTTATATGCTGTATTGACTTGAAAGTGGGGCACACTGGTAGTTCACATGGGAAAGGTGTGGCTAACCTTTGTTGCAGCAGTGGGGGATGGAATCAGGCCTTCGTTCTTTGCTGCATGTCTTCCTTGCTCTCTCTCTCCCATCCTTCCTGTCATGCTTTACTGTCCTGTCAAATATAGGCAAAAAAACAAAAGAGGCGTCCTGTTCTACATATCTACCAAGTTTAGTAAAAATCCATATGGCGTTTGGGCCTAGATAAGAAATTAGCTCTCTAGCGCCCCCATTTTGTTTGATGGGGTCAATAATGGAGGGGTCCCCTCAGATTATGTGTGGTCATATGCCTACAAAGTTGCGTGGTGATGGGTGAAACCCTTGAGATGTTCCATGGTGTTCATTATGTCTTTAGTTTCTGATAATGACTTTAGTTGTTCTTTTATCTCAGCCATGTTAGGATGTTACATACCTTGACATGTTTTGGCAGAAACTTCCGCCTTCCTCAGAAGTGTCACTTGGTGGTGGTTGTGTAATATCAGATGATCTGTCAAACAGCCGACAACCACCACCAAGTGAGGTATGAGGTGGGGATGGTGAGGAGTCCAGCAGAGGTTGAGTGGAGGGTGCGGGAGGGGGTGTATTCCTGAAGGAGGTCACAGAGGTAAGTGGGGGCTAGATTGTGGAGAGCTTTGTAGGTGAGGAGAAGGTTTTTGTAGTGGATGTGGTATTGTACAGGGAGCCGGTGAAGTTGGATGAGAACAGGGGTGATGTGGTCAGATGATTTGGTGCAGGTGGTGATCTGGGCGGCCGAGTTCTGAATGATTGGCAGTCTGTTGATGAGTTTAGTGGGGAGGCCGGTGAGGAGGGCGTTGTAGTAATCGATGCGGGATGTGACAAATGAGTGAACCAGGATTTCAGTGCTGGATTGAGACAGTGATGGGCAGAGTCTGGAGATGTTGCGGAGGTGGAAGAATGCAGTCCGGGTGATGTTTTGAATATGAGGTGCATGTCTGAGATAAAAGAACAACTAAAGTCATTGCGTTGAGATGTTATACACCTTTATGTGATGTGCCACGCCCTCTGCAATATTCATTGCCTTATAGAAGCTCAGTTTTAGTAAGTTTTCCAACTTTTGCCAAGAGGCAACTTTAGATATTGGTCCCTAGATTATGTTCACCAAGTTTCATGCAGATCGCTCAAACTTCCTAGGAAGAGATCGATTTGAAGTGTTTTTCAAAAATTCAAAATGGCGGAAAATCTATATAAGCGGACGTTATGGGTTCTTGAGGCAAATTTGTTCCTCATGAGGAGAGGCATCTCTGTGCAAAGTTTCATGTCTCTACAACATACAGGGCATGAGATATGCCCATTCAAAGTTTGCAATTTCAGTCGGTTGCTATAGCGCCCCCCTTTGGCCAATTGATGTAATATTGCTTCATTCGCATCCTCCCATGACCCTCTACCACTGTGCCAGATTTCACATGGATTGACCAAGTCAGTGAGGAGAAAAACGTGGAACTGATAATGGCCATTTTATGTACTGAGTGTTCATAATGGTTATCTAACAAATACTATTCTTTACATGCACATTTGACCTCAATTATACTGTAATTATTTCCTCGATTGCACAGTTAGAACTGAATATTGTAATTCCTCAAAGAAACTGACTTGTGAATTTTGAAAAATCTCCCACTATTACAGTCGGTCTGAATCCAACACTGAAAACAAAACTTCCAATGCGGCTCTGAGTTGCCAGATTTTTTATTAGAGCTTGGCATTCAGGACAAGTGCTGTGGTTGGTGGTCATACTGTACACAACAGAACACATTGAGTGGAGTAACGGGCCTACCAGGCAAAGGCCCAGAGGCCTACAGTGTTCAACATGTTCTCATCCCAAGTCGTCACATATCACTGCTTTACCTGTGGCCTTTCACGTCTATATGATACATGCTATGTGTCCTCTTGTGTCAGCTGTTGACGTTCCAGGACACCATAACCAATGCCGAACATCAACAAAAGCACGTGGGTCCATCTTCCGGGTGAAAGAGCAGGGCTCATATCTACCACCCCTCCCTCCTGACACTTTCCAGCTCTTTTTATTACATTGTTACCAGCAGCATTTCCTCCTGATGCTGCCCACAGACGTATCATACCGCTGCAAAAGGTGGCTTCTAGCGACAAGTGTCTGACTCGAAAATCACTGACAAGGCAGCAGTATTTGATGACTTCAGAATGAGAAGCAGCTGCCCATTATATGCAACATGCCAGGGAAAGACTCAAAATGACCACAAAGAGACATGAACAACTACAAAGAGACTCAAAATGACCACAAGGAGAAGCAACACCACAGAGAGATGCGTAACGACTACAAAGAGAAACATAAAACAACAAAAAGAGGCTAAACAACTATAACATTACTGTGTGCGGCTCCTACTGTATGTTGACGGTGTGGTGGGGTCTGCATGTCTGTGCCCAGGGGCCCGTTGTGTCATGATCTGCCCATATGACTAAAAATAAAAAAAAGTCTAAAATGTGTATTTTTAATGGGAAAATCGTGTCCTGCATTTCAGCAGTTGTACTGAAGACACACAATGAAACAGGCTGCTCTGGAGAGAGACAGCAACAATAGGCTATGTTCAGGTCTAAGAGGGGAGGGGGATGCAGATAGAAGCCCCAGGCCGACAGCAGCACCGGTGTCAGCTTGCTGATTCTGCTGCAAGGCTTCAGTCTCATTTTAACCCATTCTAGTCTGGATTAGCCCTCTGCAGTAAAGCTGTACAGTGTCCTTATTCGTGGGATATCCCTATTTCCCCATCACCATTGAGTCTTATTAGCGGTGAGAAAGCAAAAAAAACAAATATCATTTTTATATGTTCAACTTTAATCCATTCAATTTGTTTATTCACAGCTAAGTTATTTATATATAAGTTAATTATTTTATTTCTAAGTGATTAGTGCCATAACTAAATTAAAATTGGCTCAATAAATCAGCTGAAAGACTGAACTTTGAAAAAAAGTGGGAGCTCTCTGAGGCCCCTCTCACCCCTAAGAGGTGCAAAATGGTTCAGTCCACCCCTGCATTTGGATCTACGGGGTGGCCCACAGCGACTGCTTATGCATAGGGCCCAGAATTTAGTGCTATGCCCCTGAACAATGACCAGATTTGGGGATTAGAATATTGAGAATTTTAAAATGTTTACCCCCAGAATTTTGTGATTTTCTTGTGCTGTGATATATCTCATAATGTAGCCTAATTATGATTTTTTTTCTGCCTTGTTACTTGCGTTTCTCTCTCTCTATTCTCATTCTGTCAGTTTCTTAAACATGAAATAGTCTTCCAGTTAATCAGACAGGCCTGTTAGGACTTGTCACAGCTGCATTAAGCCACAGTGATTGTTGATAAATGCCTGATCTTAGTCCTGGTCTTCACCTACATTTTGGCAGGGCTTTAGAATACAGACAGTTTTCCAGTGTAGTAACTCCTGCAGCCTAAGGCTTCTCTGAAAACCACACCCAAAACCCACACCACGCAGACGCTCGATCAGTTAGTCATTCAGGTTGAACCAGTGCCAGAAGGAAGCTGCATGCAGCCTGGCTGCTCTCTATATTGTGTGCACTGCACCGCTCCAGCACAGTCAGCATGGCTCTCAACGTCCCGGGACTCATAGCCACCATCATATTCTACCTGCTGGTGCTTGGGATCGGCATCTGGGCTTCTTTTAAATCCAAAAAGGATGAAAACAGGACGCAGGCCAACCATGCAGACATGGCCCTGCTGGGAAACAGGGGGATCAGCTTGGTAGTGGGAATCTTCACCACAACCGGTGAGTTTGTGCAGCACTGCAGCAACTGCAACCTGCAGAGTCATCAAAACTGCATTTTAATAAACAGGTTTAAATAATGCTGCTCTTTTATTTTCTTAAGACGGAGTGTGTTTTCGTAAAGACAGTTACGAAATTGTTGATTTTTGTTTTAGTTTCGTTTATGTTTTTGTGTGTGTGTGTGTGTGTGTGTGTGTGTGTGTGTGTGTGTGTGTGTGTGTGAATGAATGCTTTTTTAAAATTTTATTTTACTTTATTCTTATTCATTTATTATTTTTATTTTATTTTATTTTATTGCACAGTTTAAACTTGGCAGTAAATGAGTAACTCATTAGAATATGCTACAGGTAGATATAATAAGCTTAAACTTCAGCCCACACCTTTTGTTTTCCCTTTTAATTTAATGCCTTGATGTTTTGTTTTTTTTTTATGTGTATTACTCTTGGAAAATTGTCAACAAAAACCAAAACAAATTGCCACCACTACCTCTACAAGTACTATTTAACAACTGACAACCTCAATTTTTTTCAATACACAATTTTCTTTTAAAATTTATATCCATTAATAACTTTGTCAAATCCTTGGAGTCTAGGCTTTAAATGTGTTATCTGATTGTATGAGTGTTTGTTCTGTGTTTGTAAATGTTTTTCTAATTACTGTCATCTGTAACTATGTGACTGTACCGCTGCTGTGTTGGCCAGAGATCCCCCATCTCAATGAGACTAACCTGGTTAAATAAAGGTTACTGTATTTACTGTACAATATTAGCTGTTTGACTATGTTAGATTTTTGTTATACTGTTTAGTTATTGATTCTGGTATTTCCACATTCGCAGACTCTGGAACAAAACATTTTGTGTATACTTTGGATTACTTTACAGTCTTAACGTTTGAGCTTAAGCTTGTGATTTAAGGTTCTCAAACTCCTATGGCTTTCAAAGCAACTGAACATTATTGTGTGTGTCATCCTGATTTGATGTTAATGTTAATCTCCCTTAGGACAATTATTGTTGTTGTTACACCCTTATGTAACAACACATGATGCTGAGTGATGGGTAATTATTAATAGATTTTACAGTATACAGTGGAATGCCTTACATTAGTTACTCAGTATTCCAGCCAAAACACAAGTGTTTATGGGTAGAAGCAGACAGATGTTGACATCTGAATGGAAGTTAAATGACTAATATTTATTTTATTTTTACTTTTTTTGTGGTATGAATGGAAATGGTAACTCTGTCCACTGAAGAGACTAGATGTGACTTAAGTTGTGGTGGTAGTGTGTAAATGGGCCATATGAGTGCTTCAGATTGTTGCTCCACTGATAAGACTTAAGAAACACAAATTGTAGCTGTGAACACACTCTTATCTGTTTCAACATAACACTGATTATCTTTTTGGCTGTACATTTTTCTCTACTTAAAGGACATTTGCAAGGACAAGAGAAGTAGCAATGTAAATTTGGAAGTGTAAAAATGAGCTCTTTGTGTGCATCATGCAGCTACCTGGGTTGGTGGGACCTTCATCATCGGCACAGCGGAGACGGTGTACGATCCAAAGTTGGGGCTGATTTGGGCTGTGATGCCTTTGGCAGCAACTTTGGCCTTCATTCTTGGTAAGATTCTCTTTTTAAACTTGTGGTTTTGATGTTTCTTTCAGTTTAAATGGCACTTCAGCTGCAGGACTTTCACTTAAATCACCTCAACTGCTTGCGTTGCTCACACCTCAACTGAATCTTCAACTCCATTCAGCACTTAAACATACATTGCTATCCCTCAAGAATTTTTCAGGCTCTTGTGGGATTGTTGCAGCCTAAGATGCCTGACTTTCTAAATTTTCTAAAAATGTGCGATGCAAGTTGCAATTTTTTTATCTATTTTTTTTTTTTTTTTGCAATGAAATGCCAAACACTAAATAAAATTTCAGATAACTGTGACTCCCCAAACAAAAACGCCTGTTTCCCGCTACAAGACACAAAGGAATCACGCATGCTGGACCGCACTCTTTGGAATCGCTGGGGAAACCCTTTCAAAACCAAGTGACGTCAGCTATGACGACCACTTCAATCAGAAACCTCGCCCAATGTCAGCTGGGATAGGCTCCAGCCCGCCGCAACCGCTAACAGGATAAGCAGTTACGGAAAATGAATGAATGATTAAATGAATGGAAGAATACAAGAATACAAAAGCATATGAAATGTGATTATCAGCAGTGTGTAATTAAGATGAAATTGAAGGCTGAGTTCAAACTTAGTTGTGGTTCGAGTCAGAGTGTTGTAAGTAGGGAAGGTGCCATTGGGCCCCCCACTTTATGCACCTGGCACACATTCATTTTAAAGGAATTCTTCACCCACAAAATGACCACTTAAATCCGTTTTTCTCACATTCCTTCACTGCAAACAAAGAATAGGGAAACCAGCAAACATTCTTGATGAGTTATACAGACGTGTTTTAAATAGGTTGTAATGAAAATACATGTGTTTGGGAAGTACTGAGCGTACAACTGGATAAATGAGACAATTTTGAGTTGTGTTAGAGTTTCTAAATTGATGTTTTGATATAGTTTTGCTTTTGGTAAACACATTAGCCTTCCTCAAGATCACTATTTTTGAATTTTTCGTTTAACGTTAAGGCATGCTAGATGAACAAAGTTTTCCTCATGAAACTAACTTAACACGGAGTGAGTACAAAATGAATACAAATGGTCATTTTTTAAGTGAAGCATGCCTTTAAGTCAGGGATCGCTGTATCACAGCTGTAGTGCTAGGAATGATGCGTTCTTCTCACAGGTGATTGGTTGTCACAGATAATGCCCTTTTGTGAGCCTGCAAGGTGTGGACAAGGTGTTTGATCACTCTGTGGATGGAAGCTTGAGACAGACGCAAGTCAACACTGTTGCACTGTTGCATTTTTAATGTTGTGATGATCCCTTTCATTTCTGGCATTACAGCATACTTGTGTTGGGTGAGAGATGTGATCTCTGACGAGATTAACCACGAATCTGGGGGTGTGTCCAAGTACAAAGATTTGCTGCTAGTCACAAGATCCTGAGAAAATTCTTAGATTTATGACATTTTCCAAGAATTTCCCCTTAAAGTTAAGATTAGCCCTTAACAGAGCTAAAGTGAAAGCCTTTTAAGAGGCTTAAGAGTTTCTTAAGCAGAGAAGAAAACGGTGGAAAGACAAAGAAGTAGGAGGAACTTTCTCCCAGTGACAATGACGACATGCGGTGCCACTGATTAGATTGTGCAGGGATAATGTTTGAAGGTTAATCTGATTAGAGATGCTCAGCCATCTTTCACCCATCACAGTAACATTATAGAACCAGAAAAGAAAGTGATCACAGAGCTAAGATATTTGGTAACTGGAAAAATGCAGCAGTGCAGCATTGATGAACTAGGATTGTCTCAACCTTCCATCAGCAGAGAGATCACACTAACAATGACAACACTTTCAGTCTCATGTGACTGGATGTCCACTTTGCAGGCTCACAAAAGGACAACCAATCACACCTTTGAAAAGACTCTGTCATAGCTACAGGGTCAACTTCATCCCCCCTACCAGGGTAAAAGTTTCTTACCCTTCCTCACTCAAAGTTGCTCTGAGAACTTTCCGAACTCACTCCTAAGCTAAGACCTCTTACTGAATTCTTTTATGCCAAGTTAGGAGCTCTCTGATAGTATCATCTATCAGTATTGTAGTATTGTTTGTGAATAAAGACTCAGAACTGCATCTTCTCTACTTTTGTTTTCAAGGTGGTCTGTTCTTTGCTGAGCCAATGAGAAACAAGAAGTATGTTACCATGATGGACCCTTTCCAGATCAAGTATGGAAACGGACTGAGTGGACTTCTGTCTGTGGCACCTCTGATGTCAGAAGTTATTTGGGTCACATCAACACTGATAAGCTTGGGTAACAATTTATCAGACTACATCTTTATCTCTTTAAACATCTGTCTGTGTACATACTCTGCCTTAGCTGTATGTGTGTACGTTTGTGATTGTGAAATTCAGCCCAAATGTTTTAGTGCTTTTTAGTTTGCTCTCTGGTTGGCTGATCTATGAAGTGTTAGTTTCCTTGCTTGAATGTGTCTCCATGTGTGTGCGCTATTTGTGTTTTATAAGTGTGCATGGCAAACTGTCTTTCATAGGAGTAACCATGAGTGTGATCCTGGATTTGTCCTACGCTGTGTGCATCTGGATTTCTGCTGCTGTGGCCATCACCTACACACTGCTGGGAGGTCTCTACTCTGTGGCCTACACAGACATCATACAGCTCACTCTCATTTTTGTCACCTCGGTAATTTGGTCGACCACATCTCAGTTCATTTGGATTCACTGCCGTTACAATGAATTCCAAGGGTGACTCTTTTTTTTTTTTTTTTTTTTGACAAAACATGATCCTGTTCTGCTGTAAATTTTAAGAGGGTTTGCAGGAGAGATAGAGTCAAAAAGTTCTTTAAATGCCTATCTTAGAAAGTTACACATTAGCGCTTATTTTCTCTCATGGTTCTGTCACACAGTCATAACACATGCATAACATTCTTAGCATCCTCATCCTTCAGCTATCAGAAATGGTGCCGTCTGGCTGACCAGCGGCATATCTTAACACCCTAAAAGGTTCCGTCCAAGCGCATTACACATTGACACCACCTGGTGGAGTATCATACCACCGTACCACCAGATAGCTTCTAGTGTCGGTGTCTGACACCATAATTACTACAAGAGTGGCAGTATTTGACCACTTCTGAATGAGAACAGGCTAATATGTCGCCCTCATCCATCAGGCTTCACCCCCTGTATCCATAGAGTCCAATAGAGGGCCAAGCCTGTGGGAGATAGAACGCAGGTACAATATTGTAACCTAAGTTCTATATGCAAGTAGAGTCCTCTACTTAGGGGCGCTGTCGCTCCTCTGCTGCTTGCTGAAGAGGACATAGGATGCCAAAACTGTCATAAGTGTCCATATGTGGCTCTGCACATATTTGGGCAGGCACATCCTGATTGACTGGCTACATTTATGCAACTGTCAGTGGGCAAATGTATGCTTGTGATTGGAGAAGAGAATTATCCACAGAGTCCAGTGGAGGGCTCCGCCTGTGCTAATAAAACTAGGATTACAATCTTGTAACCTATGTTATGACTCATGTACAATAACTGTCCTCAGAATATGATCATTTTCAGCCTCTGGTCAGTAGTTTGAAATTTTCCACCAAGCAATACATGACTTCAACGGGACTACAACGAACTACAACCGGTCGTACGCCCGTGACGTCATAGGTGATAGAAACATGGGATTTTGACTGGCGGCAGAGCTCTTCACACACATAAAGTGTAAATAAAAACAAATCAGTTGAGTCTTTCCCCTTTGGATGAAATGGCCAGTCAGGCTACATGCTATGGAGAGAGATTAAGAGGCCCTGATCGCCATTTCGAGAAAGTGAAATGATAGGAGGTGTGTGCCCTTTTCAGCTGCCAGCTTCTGTGTGGACGAATGACCCTGTCAATTCATTCATTCAGTTCATGTCCTGTCGATTCATTACTTAACATTCATTAGAATTAACTTCTTGGCTTTGAACATCTATGTTATTGTTGAGATCAACTGACTTTAGCTAGCTAGCTAACGTTAGCCAACTAACCTGTGATGAAGTGCCTGCCACAGACGTAACGTTGGGTGTAGTGACTGGCCGGACCCCACAGCTTTCCGTCTGTACCCTGCCATTTGATGGCTGTGAGCCACAGATTTCTTCTTTCCTCATTCTTCACTCTATCCGGGAGCAAAGAAAATCGCAATTCTGTTTTTTTTTTTTTGTTTTTTTTATTGTTTGCTGTGCAGTGAACGACGCAGCAACTTTTTGGTATTATGAACTCCTAGCCACGACTAGCGTCTCTCCCAGGTCGAGTTCAAAACTTTCACCTATAAGGGGGTGTGGCTGTTGTTACGGCAGTGAGTGACGTTGCGTTGAAGTCATGTATGTTGGGGCACTCTTTCAATTAAGAATTGCATGTCCATAACGTTGGGGGATTCAACAAAATGTATAAATATATATATTTTTTAAAAAGACTACTCAAAATCAAAGAAGCAAAGGGCCGAGATACCCTGACTTTATTCTCTTGCATGAGTCGAGCCCCAAAAAGGCTGGTTCCTACATTTCCCATAATGCAATTCAATAGCATCTTTTATTGTACTCCCTGCCCTTTAAATGCCAATTTCCTAAATACCTCACACCTCCAGTTAGTGAGAACAGGTTTTCTATTAGAAAT